>NC_081297.1:148170641-148835918 GCF_030435805.1 Mustela lutreola | reverse complement strand
TCTGAATCCCCAGGACGCTGACGTTAGTGCCACTCTGGAAGCGTGGAGACACCCTCTCCCAGCGCCTCCCTGCGAGGTTTTCAGCAGTGAGCACGGTCCTGGTGACGACTCTCGTTTGCAAAGCCTCGGGCAGCTGGCAGTGATCTATGCCTGCTCCCGCAGGAGGGCAGGCGTGAAAAGCTTATGACCTCAAATCTGAATGGGCTTATGAAAAAGTATGTTGTAAGGAGGCCTGCTTCTCCAGGTTTACTAGATTAACCCAATCCATCAGCTTCACCAGCACCTGACTCACGCCGAACCGGGCGGCCGCACCCTGAAAGTTTCGGAGCACCGCGGGGCTGTAACCCACCCCCACCCCCGTGCCGAGCTCCTGTAGGGGCCGCACTCAAGGGGTGCTCTCCACCCCGCGCAGGGGTGGCCGGTGACACTCAAGTTACAGCACAGCCAGAAGCAGAGCTGGGAGAGGAGGGCCACAGGACCCCGGGACAAAGGATGGAAGCCGTGGGCGTGCCCCGGGCCAGGATTTACGTTCCTCACCGACCACTAAGGCAGGTACAACCTGCAGACCAAGCCCAGGACACCGCGTAAGTGCACAGCAGCCAGCAGCCCTCACACACCTGCCCCTCCGGCCAGCCCCAGGGAACCGGCTCTGCAGCACCCCCTCCCCGCCACCACCCGCTCCTCCCTCCCGGCCACTGGGCTTCCCTCACCCAGGCTGCCGCCCAGTACAAGGGTGCTGGGGGGGCCGACAGGACAACTGACAAAACCTGTGTGCTAGGCCCTAGCACCCGCAACTCGGGACTTCCCGCAGCCGGGCTGGTAGGCAGGGAGGTCTGGCAATCAGCACAGGTGGGGCTAGTGGTCCAGGTTCCATGGGCAGACCTGCATGAGTGGCCATGGTAACCAGCACCAAGGTCTTATACAGGCAGAAACCCAAACCTACAGATGCTAAGTCATCCTCTGGAAACAGAGCAGGGAGCACCCAGCCTGTGAACAAGACCGTGGACCCAGACCTGCTCCCCACCATCCAGAGCTCCCCACGGCCCGTGACCCCACTCTGCCCCGGCACCCAAACACCTCATGCAGCCGTGCCCACCACCCTTCCCGCGGGGCAGGCCGCGCCCACCTGCCCCACGAGCCTCCAAGCACGCTCTGCTTTCAGGCCAGACCGCACTCCTGCCCTTGGCCAGCACTTCCTGGCATCCGGATCTGGCCCCGGCCTGTCCTCAGCGCCAAGTCTGGCTGAAGTGTCCCCTGGTGAGCCTCCACAACACCCCCGGGCAGAGTGAGGAGCCCCAAGTCGCCACCTCGTCACCTCGGGCACCTTCTGTAACGGCTGTCTATCCACCTCCCATGCCAGGCAGTGGACCTGTCAGGGCAGGGAGGCCACCTCAGGCACTTTGAGGGACCTAGGGCCTACATGGGGCCCCATACAGACCAGGGATCAAGTTGTAGAAGGTGGACAAGTGGGTGGACAGACAGACGGATAGAGATCATGCCCAGACACACAGCCTTGGCACCAGGTCTGATCATACCCGGCATCCAGTGACTGCAAATCCAGCATCTTCTCGCCGGCTCCACGGGGACCCCCTGTGACCAGGCCACAGCTGTCCCCTGCCTGGAACGTGGCACAGCCCCCACAGCCCGGGGCTGCACACCTGCCGCCCGCCGTTGTTGTCAGCGGCCTTCCTCCTGCTCCACACACGACTTGCTGGTCCCGTCCTGGCCGGGCCTCTCGGGACTCCTTCGTCATGACTATCTGCTAGAAGCCTGCATCGCCAGGAGCAGAGCTCATTCGGGGACCTGCCAAGGGACCCCTGCCCACTGGCTTGGCTGCACCACACATCGTGGTGCACCTTCTTCAGCAGATGTATGTGGGCTGCCAGGCTCGCTCGCTGAGGTCAGGGCCCTCGTCACCCATCGCCGTGTCCCCAGGGCTGAGAGCAGGGCCAGGCCCGGAACACGTACTCGGCAAACACGCCTGGACTGAGCGATCAACCTCTTCCCCAGAGATATGGCTGCGTCCTGCAACGCACAGAGAGGTCCCACCTCTCACGACCTCTGCCGAGACCTCTGCAGGGACAGCAAAGGTGGCCCCCACTGAGCAGGAGGAAAATGAAAACCTGCAGAGATTTCACCCGAAACGATGCAAAAGGAGCAGGTGCCAGGAGGCTGCGCAGCAAACTCCCCTGCGTCCCGACCAGAGAGACCTGAGGCGATGGGTCTGGACATAGAGGGGCCCTCACCACTGCCCGCGGCCCCCACCAATGCCACCAGGGGCTGTGGAATGCGGAGCCAGTCTCACCAAGGGCCCAGCCCGCCCATGAGACCCCAGAGGAGCTGGGTGTGCCGTGGCTCTGCTGCGGGACCTGAGAAGGCAGTAAGCGAGGCCAGCGCCCCTTCCTCTGCCTTCCCCACCCCGTGGCACAGCGGGGTCACGGCCCACGGCCCCACCACCACAGCATGCCTCAGAGACATGGACTCACAGTGGCAGCCCGGCGGCTGGACGCTGCCCGGAGCGATGCAGGCCCAGAGCCCATTCTCACCCGTGCAGGGCACAGGAGCCCCGGCGTGTCTGCAGGAAGCAGGTGCATCACGATGGGGCGCCCGTGAGGCAAGCAGGGCGTTAGGCAAGTCCCGAGGCTCTGTGCTCCCTGGAGTCCATGGGGACTGACGGGCCCTGCCCCGGAACAGTGGCCAGTCCGCGACACAGCGGGCCCTCGCGCCACTCCCCCGAACACATGTGTACCAGGGGCCTGGGGCTGCCAGCCGCGCACAGCAGCACAGCATGTCCTGAGCGTCGCAGCGCGGCAGCCTGGCCGCAGGAGGTCACGACCTAAGCAGACGGCGTGCGAAACCGGATACAAGGATGAGCCCCGCGGTCCGCCCCCGATTCCCCACCGGCCCCGTGAAGAGCGGGACTGAAGACGGTCTTGGGGTATGGAGAGTGAAAGTGTCGTGATTAGAATTCAGGTGGCCTTTGGATAACACGAGGAAGGAATTCAATAAATGCCTTAAGTCAAATGAAGTCATCCTGCAACACTCACCTGGCAGCAGGAGATCTGTCCTTTTCTTACAACAGAACAGCAGGCCGAAGGAAGCGTGAGGCCTCCAAGGGCTCCGTCGCACCATCCCCATTGACCAAGGCCGTCCCGAGCATCAGGACACAGGTGGAAGGTGGCACTCATCAGAACGCACCCGAGGGCCAGACCCGCAGCAGCTCGCTCCCCTAGCTCGCTCCCCACGGACCAAGCAGTGAGGCCAGCT
This sequence comes from Mustela lutreola, assembly GCF_030435805.1. Lineage (NCBI taxonomy): Eukaryota > Metazoa > Chordata > Mammalia > Carnivora > Mustelidae > Mustela > Mustela lutreola. The sequence continues at coordinate 148,832,651 of NC_081297.1, read as the reverse complement.
CCCCGGCCAGAGCCCGACCGTGCCCCGGGGACCCGGCTCTTCCATTTCTCTTCGGAAAGCAGTACATGGCCTTCATTTCAGGACGGCCCCTGGCGGCACACTCACTTCCCAATCAGCCTCGGAGGACCCTGGGGAGGAAGGGGCCCCAACCTGTGGCAATGTCCCTGCCACCCAGCGAGCTTTGCCCACTGTGCCAACAGCAAGCTCCATGAGCGTGGCAGTGCCCAGGCCCGCCCACTGCGCGGCCAGCAACCAGCCCGTCATTCCCCTTCCAGCCTCATCCCCCTCCCCTTCACCGCCACACTCCTCGGAAGATGGGAGGGGGTCACCTCAACACAAGCTGAGGTCAGCCCACCCCACCCGAAGCACACCTGTCTACGGCCGTGAGCGGCCAGGGCACTGCTGCCCCAGTGCACACAGGCTTTTGGATGGAGCTGCCCGCTCCCCACCGTGACCTACTGACCCCGCCAGGCCTTCCCAGAGCTGCGCCCCACGTTTGGCAGCCACTCACCACGTGGCATTCTTCAATTTAAATTTATATAAATTAGAACGAAAACAGCAGGTCCTCCGTCACACTTTTTCAATGTCGAATGAACCACAAGACGCCCATGGGCTGCCCCACCGGGCTCACCCATCACCCTTGAACCTTCCACCGCGCGCACGGCTCCAGAATCCCTCCCCCTGGCTCCGTACACGGCAGGGCTCCCCTCCACCTCTCGCACCCCAGCTGGGCCCCCTGCACCGTTACACACTTGCACACACACCCTGAGTCACTCCCACGTCCCGGCCATGGTGAGCTGCTGCCGTGAACACTGAGGGGGGCGGGGGGGGGGGCGCCTCTGGAGATCCTGATCGCATTTTCTTGGAATAAACAAGCCAGTAAAGTTGCAGGTTCAACAGTGTACACGAAACTCAGCTGCATTTCTCCACCCTAACAGCGAGCTCCAGGGAACCATCCCACGGACAAGTGCCTCGGAAAGAACAAAATACTTAGTAAGTCCGGCCACGGAGGTGACAGGCCTGCATGCTGGAAACTAACACTGAAGAACAGAGCCGAGGACGAGACAAACCAGCAGAAAGTCGTCCTGTGCTCGTGGACGGGATGAATTAATAGCGAGAAGGGCCCACACCACCCCAAGCCCCTCCAGACTCACCGCGATCCCCATCAAAATCCCAACGACATTGTTTGCAGAGGTAGAAAAGCAAACCTTAAATCTGTATGGAGCCACTACAGACGCCAAGTAGCTTAAAGCAATCCTGAGCGGATCGACCTTCTAACGGCATTTAGCACAAAGGAATTACAATCCAGAAACCTCGCCTCAGTCTCCGCCCTTGGGGAAACCTGCAGTTACCACCACCTCTGGGCCTCTCTCCTCCCCACAAGGTCACGGGGAGGCAGAGCTCACCCCAGACCACGTCTCAAGGGTCAGGGACTCCTCGTCAATAAGGCACAAGGCACAGCCTCCCCAGCATCTCGGGAAGCCAAGCAGCCAGGCTCAGACACGGTGGCAGGTCCTGGGACAGAAGCTTCCCAGGAGGGGCTTCCACAGGCCTCCAGACTAAAGCACAGCCACGGGACGTGGAGCAGGAAAGGCAGCCAACAACCTGCCTCTGTGCCCTCCCAGGCCCCTGGTGCTGCGGGGAGAAGCCCGATGAGCAGGGGACAGTGCTCACTCCTGATACGCTGTGCCCTCTGTCCAAACCTTCTCTCCCTAGATGTTCACTGGGCTCCGTCCACCCTTCACCTCGGTCCCAGCTCGACCTTGACCAAGCTGGGACCAACCATCCCCAAACCCACAGGGAGAACGGCAGCTTCTGGTGCCCTCAGCCCTCCACCATGGCTGCTGCGGCCCCGGCCTGCACATCACCGCCTCAGCTCCCCTGGCACCAGGAGGACGGCAGGTCCATCCCCCTCTGGGATCTAGGTTTCCCTCTCCGTGTGGCAGGACAATCTGGCACAGCACGTCCCTCACTCTCCCGCACACGCAGCTCCCTGCTCCTCACTGTTTGCTCCACAGCAAATACCCAGCCTCACGCACCTTGCCCTTGCCAGGGGCTCACTTCTCCATGCTCCTGCGTCTGTCCCCCTGGGATGTAAGGGCACTCACGGTAGGGAACTTCTGCTCCGCCGGAGGCCGAGGGCCGGCACGCTGCTGTCCTCCCTCCACCGTCATCCCCCTGGGAGGAGCAGACAGAGGGACAGCTCCAGCCGCGCTGCTGTGCCGGGACCACAGTGAAGGCAGAGGAGAAACTGGGGGCCTGCCTCTGACAGGACCCTTGGCGGGGCTGCCCGCAGCCCCGAACCCGCCACCAGCATAGGACAGCAGGGTCCCTCCAGGGCCCAAAGGCTGCATGTACCGGGTCAGCTTTCTCAAAGCCAGCAGTGGGGGGGGGGGCTGAGCTCACAGCATCACTGTCCAGTCATGGCAGTGGGGTGCCCCACCACCCCCTTCCTGCCAACTACGTGTCTGCGCTCATTGACCTGAGAGCAAAACCTGTGTGCCTTCTCACGGACACAGACCAAGAGGCTGGTGGGGGGAGGGGAGGCAGTCAGAGAGAGACTGGAAGGAAAGGAGGCACGGCCTGGCTGACCAAGAGCCCCGACAGGTTCGGGACTGACGACCTCACCCCCACAGCCACAGGCCAAGGGAGAAGGGAGCGAGCACAGGGGCTCTCTCGCTGGAGGTCGTCACTAGCCACGCGGTGGGGGAAGGACCAGAAGCAACCGTTTCCACAGTCTCGAGACGGGAAGCCGAGTCCTAGAGGCGGGCATCAGCTCCCACGGCCAAGGCCCCCTAGGAGCTGGACTGCCCACCCGACTATACAGCTTCAAACGAATGCAAAAGGTGCCTGGGAGCAGGAGCCGGCTCCCCGAAGCATGGGCCCCTGCTGGGCTGTTTGTGCCTGTCAAATGCCTGTTTTCACGCCTGTGGTGACACATCTCTTCCGTCTTCACGCCACTGCCTGCCTAGTTGGGAGCGGGGCCCGAGCAGCTGCTCTCCAAAGCCCTTTGTGGGCACACGCCCCCCGAGAATGTCACGGCGCCTCCGAGGGTTCCAGAGCGACTGGAAGCTGTGACGGCCCAGCTGGTAAACACCCCAGCCGAGGGGAGAGCGATCACCGAAGGCCATCCTGTGATTACCGCGGATTTTCATTGCCAAAAGATGTAATACAATTTCATGGTTACTTGGGCCTATAAAATAGAAATACCCCCAATTTTTAAGCTATGAAAAGGTTTATGGCCAGGGTACCATCAGTTCCAGAATGAGTCTGTGGTACAAATGAGTCGATTCACGACAAAATTTAATTTCAGGAAAATTAACGCAATAAAGATGCCACAACTGTGCTTAAAGTTTTAATACCCATTAGGAGTTGGCGGGAAGTGGTGCAGGACCACGGGCAGGTCCGATCTCCAGCTCCTCATGACGCAGCGGGCTCCAGGCCTAATTAATTGGGGATGGGGACGGCATCCCAAGCACCTGTGTTTAATGAGGGGCCGGGGTCTTCAACAGCCTGACCCGTCACAAAGGGTGAGCGCTCCCATGTCCCGGGGCAGTAGTTTTGTTTCCTACGACACTACCGAGACCCAGTGAGCAGCACCAGGCTGACAGGCACCTTCAGCAACAGCCCAGGGCAGGCTTTGTGTCCCAGCAAATGTCAGTGGCCAGGAATTCTGTAACTGCCAGCCACGCAGAAGAGCAAAATCCAAGCGGCGGATAAGGACACGAGCAACGGAGTCACCCTGACTTCCACAGCGTTGTCAGAATGAGCAAGGCACAAAAGAGGAAAGCAAAGTCAAAGCTTCAGAAGCTCGCACCCACGCGGGACCCACGGGCCACCCCCAGGACCAAAACCTTGGGCTACTGCGCTGGCCGACTCCCACGACCACAGCTCTGAGCGCAGCGCTGGCAGGCATGGGGGGCAGGCTGCACGGCAGCTGGAGCTCCTCACCCACAGGAAGGAGGCAGGTCCAGACCAAGGGCTCCTTCGGTGCAGCGAAGGAAGGGCCCCTGGCCTCCCGCCACCGCATTCACGGGCACACACGTGCGAGGCTCCCACACGGGAGGCCAGCTCCGTGGCTGGGACCTACACCGCCGCCAGGCGCTCCTTTTCCCAGTCCAAAACCCACTAGGGCCCGGCGCTCACGGCAGCCAAAGCCCTGCCTCCGGGAGCGAAGAAACCAGGCTCTGCAGGCCTCCCCTCCCAGTCCCACGTCAGGCTCCCGCAATCTGCGAGGGATGATGAGAAGCGGGCGTGGGAGCCCCGCGGCGCGGCCTCCGCGTCAGCAAACATCTTCAGCAAAATGAAAAGGTGCTAGAATAAGCAACGGGACACTCGAGGGAACAACGGTGGTTTGTTCCGGAAAACTCAATCTCCAGAAGAAATGAATTTCATCAAGAGCGGTGGAGAGGAGAAATTTCATATTGCACTGAACCTGTCAGTGACTTTTTAAAAAAATCTTTATTACGAGTAACTCAAAGCAGTGACAACGTGAGAGCCCCAAGTGTGAATGTTTCTGGCAGCTGCGGCACCAACGTCCGTGAGTTACAAGCACCCCCCACTGCACCCCGAGGGCCCCGACTGAACGGACGCAGCTCGTGAGCCCCAGGGACGGCGGCACCACGTGGCCACAATCAAATCCAGCTACAGACACGACGACGGGACGTGCTTCTTGCCGGTGTCATGTCTACTCGGTGACAGAACACCAGAAAAGGACACGACCCAGGCAGACCCTGTGCGGGCAGAGCCGGCGCGGGGGGAGATGCCTCACCCGCTGTATGTGTCCCACAGGTGGGGGCAGGGGGATGGCGGGGGCTCCGGGGGGCCGCGGGGGCCACGGGGGCCGCTCACCTGGTAGGTGTCCCACAGGCGGACGGTGCAGCGCAGCGGCACTTCCCGCATCAGCAGGTTGTTCATCCAGCGGAAGGCGAACTGCAGGTACCTCACCTCATGCTGCTCCAGGTGCCGGTGCACAGGCTCTGCGTGACACAAACACAGGCCCCGAGGCCGTGAGCCAGAGCCCCACGTGGTCGCCCCCCATCTGCCCGCTCCAACCACCGGCCATGCAGGCAGTGTCCCCAGGGCACGGAGAGTTCAGCTGGACTCTTCTCTAGAAAGTGAGCGGCCGTGGTGGCCGTGACAGGAAGGGGCAAGGTAGGTCCGGGGCTGCGTGACCCGCTGGAGGTCTGGCCCCACCTCAGACCCAGTAATGGGGCGGCAGGACCACTGCTGCCTCACGAGTGAGAAACGGGCCTGCTCTGGGGCACGCGGGGAGCGCTCGCTCCCGCCCAGGCCAAGTCCACCAGCCCCGGCTGCTGTCCCAGGAGGGGCTCGGACATGCAGGGAGAGCTCCTTGGCTCGCAAAATGACCTCAATTCCCCAGCTGCTCCCAGACCCAGCCAGTGAGAAAACAAGCGGGACAGGGCCCTGCGGTGCCTCCGGATCCCAGGTTTGGGGCTAGCCTCGGGATAGCAGGCCTCTCGGAAGAATCAAGCCTTATGAACCATCATTTCGCTGACGCGCGATCTCCCAGCGGCCACGAACGTCTCCTCCCCATCCCGCTACAACAGGCGTAACTCCGCAGCGGAGGGCCCTGTGCTCCCTGCCCGGACCTCTCTGTCGAGTGCTTGGCAACCTGGGGGGCGGGCTCAGGAGCTCCATGAAGCTTCACAGTCTATAAATCCTGGAAGCAAAGATTCTGGGGCTCAGGTAACCCCACACCCACCCCGCCCCATGAGGATCCACTCCGCACTGTTTCGTAAGACAAGCAAGTACTGCCAAAGGGTCCTGACTTGGAGCCAGAACCTTCCCGTGCTGATGGAGCTTCATCAGGGCCCACCAAGCACTGGGCAAAGCACCCCTTCTGCACACATCTCTTCTGTGAGTTCCCGAGTTCCGTGCAAGCTCCTTCACTCTCGGGCTTACCTTCCCCTGCAAACAGCCCTGAGAAGTGACCCTGAAAAAGTTTATAGGTTTTCCAGGTCTCCCAAATAAAAAAGTTCTAGAACTAATGAACAAAGGTTAGCGTTCTGCTGCTTACTGGTTTGTTTTGACTCGTGTTCCTGGTAACTCGCAGTACTGCTGAAACAGGCTTTCCTTACCACTAAGCACGGAGGAGGGGGCTGCGAGGGGCGGGAGGACCCCGTCCTGAGAACCTCAGCACCTTCCAGTCACTATGGTTGAAGCGGGAGTGCCTTGCGAGGTGCTCCGGCCACAGGAGAGGAAGGCGGGCCACAGAAAAGCTCTGGACGGCTCTGGGTCCCACGACTGGAGCCAGTTTCTTCACTGGCTCCGCTACAACACCCCCCCCCCCCAAACCACCGCTGTCCCCGGCCGAGCAGAGCACACACGCCTGGGCACCCTCCACGCGGCAGGTGGGGCAGAACACGTGTGGGCCGGGTGTGGGGGAGCAGCCGGGTCACGGGGCTGCGGCAGACCCGACAACACACTGTGAGGTCAGTCACGACGAGGCAGGGACTAATGACACGGGGCGGAGGAGAACCACACGGGCTCGTCTCTGAGTCCTCGCAGCCGGGCGGGAGCAAGGTGCCAGAGAGGAGGCTGGTGGGACCAGAAAGTGGGAAGACCCGGAGGCCACCAGGTGTGCCACCTGCTGCCTTTTCAGGGACAAATGTAGGGACCAGGGGCTCTGGACCCAGCACAGGGCAGGCTGGGCCCAGGGTGCTGAGCCCAGGAAGCAGGCAGAGACAGAAGGCCCGGCAGCGGGGCTCCTATGGCTAGTGTCTGTTCCTCCCCCCTACAGGCAGGGGCCCCTCTCCCTGGAGGGGTGATTCGCACACCAGGGGAGGGAGGTCTGTTCTGTTTTTGCTTGACTGAGAGGTTCTGGCCAAGCCCAAGCAAGCGTGAGTCAGACGGCTAAGTTCCTGCATTACCAATCCTGTCCGTCCTCCCGTGAAAGCCCGAGGAGGAGAGCATCTCTGCGCAGGAGGGGCCAGAACGGAGCGTGACCGGGGAGCCACCTGCTACGAGGCCGCAGTCGGCCGGAGGAAAATGGGACCACACCGAGCAGTAGGAACAGATCGCCACCAGAAATCTGAACGCTAGTCTTACGCTAAAACCAAATAAATACGCATTATGAAGTCAACGATCATCACTAATTTTTAGGATAAAACCTAGGCTTTCAATGAGACCTCTTCTTTGCACAAGGGCCCCTGAGCTCAGTCTTCGGTGCCCCCGGCCCACAGACCAGGGCCTGCCCCCTCCTCCTCGGGCGCTGGGTGAACACAGGTGTGAGGCCCTAGGGGAACTCAGGCCTGAGTGACCACCAGGACCTGGGGAAGGACAAAGCCAGCCCAGGGCCAGGCTGGCCTGATAACAAGGTGCCACAGGGGCGGACCTCAGTGGTCCCCACACTGGGCTGGACAGTGCCCTCATCTCGGGGGCTTAGAACACAGGTTCTCAGGCTCATCTCGACGTTATCAAAATTTTCAGGTGGGTCTGAGAACCCATGTCAGCTCTCCGGAAGCTTCTGATGTGCTGGGAACCCCTCCCAGGGGCCCAAAGGGACCGAGGACAGGAGGACTCCAGCCCCTCACACAGGGTCCCCATTCCAGAAGTTCCGCGCGCGGGGCAGAGGGTAACCACAGGTGGAACCACACTGTGGTCTCTAATCACCTTATGTTGATTCTAACCAACATTCTTCTAATGTTCTTCTAATCAACTTATGTTTCATTAAATACAATTATTTTTCAATAAACTTAATTTTACCACAAAAGAGAAGTTTCTACTTGACTCTACTGGCAGGTAAAGCAGCCAGGGGCCCGTCCTGGGCGCGGCATTCGGCGGGCCGCCCCCTGCAGCCGTCCCCAGCAGAACTGAGACACACAGCTTTTCACAGACAGGAGACCCCTGTGTCACTGACCTGTCAGCTCAGGAGCAGTTAATGCCTCCAAGGGGTCCTCTCCAGATGTCGTGGAGGTCCCCTGAATGGTGCACACTTAGAGAACACCGGAATGCCTCAGAACGCACCTCGTCCTCAGCCCTCCGTCCCCCAACATGCTCCACAGGTGTCTCCCTCAGGTGGCACCGGGTACCAGAACCCCCGGCATCACTCACGCTCGAGCCTCCCCCAGGCCTCCCCCTCGACCTAGTCCCATGCCCAACACCTGGGCAGATCCTCCACGTGCCGTCAGCCTGCCCCTCGTCCTGCTGCTACAAACGCCTCCAGTCCAGCCTTTCTCACAGCATCCAGGGCCTCGCCTCTTTGGGGCCATGCCCGCCCGGGGCCGGCACCGTGGGCACGTCGCCCCTGAGCCTCCTGCCCGGACACCAGGTCCTCGCAAGCGTCTGTCAGACGGTGAGTGAGGGAAGAGCGCGTGAACGCATGGAGAAAATGTGTGACCGGCACCGGCGGCGAGTAAAGCCCCCCGAGCCCAGGCTCCCTTCTCCGCCTCCGTTCCCCACAGTGCAGTACGGAGGGGCGCTCCCAGCAACGAGAAGGGACACTGTATTCTCTATGACGAATGATTTCTAGGCTGTTATTCGCAGCTGCATAACTAAACCTCTGGAGAGTTCCGAGGGCCCCTGAGTGGACCCTCCGTCCAGGGATGACCTTTGCCTGCTGCCCAAGAGCAGACGCCCAGCCCCTGCCCCGGCCCAGGACACTGATACGAACGCCCTGGTTAGCGTGAAGTTCAAATATAAGGACACCTGCAAACAGGCAGTTCAGAACGTTTCTGGTTTTACTGGAGAAGCCTCCTTCACAGGGGAGCAGAGTAACTTCCCTGCGCACAGGTGGCAGCTTGGAGAAGAATAGGCTGGAGCAGGCAGACAGAGCCACTGCCTGCAAACAGCCCGGGGAGGACGGAGGCCAGCACAGGGCGGGCTCCCGGGCCAGGTGGCTGGCCCCAGCTGGAGGCTCCCGGTCCCACCGGTCACCCCCGCCTGCCGCTCCACAGAGACGGGTCGGCCGTGCCAGCGCCTTGTCCAAGGGTGCCGGACTGACCCCAGGGCTGCAGTGGGTCCGCAGCCTGGAGCCTCCCACGGCACAGTGGCCAGCCCACCCATCCCAGTGCAGTCACCCGTGGACCAGGCACAGTCCCAACCCAGCAACGACAGCCGTGGGAGGGCCACATCTCCACAGTCGGGAAGGAAATGCTGACTCCGAGTTTCCTGGTGCGGATTCAAGTCACGTCTCCACGGGACCAGGGCTTCCCATCCTCCGCCCTGGCCCAGTAACATGGTGGATTGTTAGCTGAGGGACCGTCACGCTGAGGGCACCGAGGAGGGGGCGTCACCCAGGCTCACCCTGGGGTATCTCCAGCGGGTCTTCCCCTGGACCCTGGTCTCCTGCAGGACAGGGGACGCTGTCTGGGCCCACAGGCAGACGAGGAGCCCGGCCAAGGGTGCCGTCTGCGCTCGGCCCGTCGCTTAGGGAGAACGACGGCCAGGCCAGACTCTTGGGACGTGAGCAGGACGAAAGCCGGGACAGCGCGGCCACCTGCATGAAGTAAGGACAGAACAGCTGTGGCCTCCTCAGCCAGGCCCATGCTCTGCTGTGGCGCTTCCAGGCGGCGCAGGACAACATCACCGGCTGATGAACGGGAATCAGCTCTAAAACTGCACTGGGACACAGGAGTCACATTTCTAATGTAAACTCATAAGCAAACAGGTCTGGAAAATTAAACACCCGTTTCTGGAACATCTATCACTGCAGTAACCTAATGAACCGTAAAAACTAAGTCTTTCTCTTCCACAGTGAGTCCCACCTGAGGCCCCAGCAGCAGGGGCACGGGGACAGGTGAGTTCTCAGCCCCTCCCGACGAGATGAAGACAGAGGCAGTTCCCGTCTCAGACACGGCCGGAAGGAGCCCACTCCAGCCACAGCGTGATGACCAACACCCTCCTGAAGGGGCCAGACCTACAGGACCCTGGCCCGGGGGCATGCGCACCCACTGCCCGTGCAGTGAGGCAGGCTGGGTAAAGTGTTCACGGATGCAGGCCAGGCTGTGGTGGCCTGGACACGGGACTCAGGGTTGCCCCCCTCCGTGTTCTCAAGGGACCCCACACTGCCACTGTGTCTCTGGATATCAGCCCTGGTGACACAGCGACGGTCCTCTGCAGAGCAAGGCCTGGCCCACGTGGGGAGGCACGGGCTGCGGCAATGACCGAAAACCCGACGCGCCACTGACACCACAAGGACACAGGCGATGTCCTTGCAGAGCAAAGGCTCCTCGTCCATCAGCTCTTCCAGGGAAAATGTATCAGTGCCCCGGGCCCCACCCCCCGGCCCACATACCTGGGCTGCCTGCAAGATGATGCCACAGGGCAGACGAGGCCTGCGGCCTGCCCGCCAACAGCCGAGCAGCTGGGCGGACAGACAGAAAATTCAGCCTGAGTCTCACCGTTGTCTGTTTCACCGGAGAGGTGACCCTGCGTGCCCCACGTGCCGGCCTTCCGTGCCCAGTGGGGGCCTCGCGGCTTCTGAGAGGCGCTGAGAAGGCCAAGGCCACCCCCTCGCTGTCCCTGTGGCGGGGTGCTGAGCCCCAGGCGTAGCAGAGATGAGGTGCCCCACGGCCAGGCTGCGCCGGCACGCTCAGGCCACAAGAGCACCATCGCACACGCTGACGTGGCTCCTCTGAAGGAGAGCGACAAGGTGGCCCCACCGGCCCCCAGACCCCTGCTCAGGGGCAAGACTCCAGGCGCGGCTGCCTCCTGTTTGGAATGTGTGGAAAACTCAACACATTACTTCCAATTTATAGACGTCAGGGCTGCAAACATATATGCTAAAAAGCTTCATTTTTCCTCTTTTGTAAGTAATGGTGAGCAGATGCTCTTCCACTGATAAAGGTAATTTGGTTAGCAGTAATTCCGAAGTTGAAATTTTCCATCTCACTGGAAACAAAAAGGTACGTATGATGAACGAGCAGGCAGATGTAATTATTGTCATCCTTCGGGTTGAAAGATTTTTTTCCCAAAACCCTCCACGGCAGGCTAGGGCACTGCCACTGTCCCAGAGTCCCCAGGAAGGTGCCTCTCACGTCAACACGCAGGAAGACCACAATATTTGCTGGATGCTTTTCTCAGCACTTTATACAGCAGATCTACAGACTGAAAATTCCACTGAAACATCTTGTCTTCTTGATTAAAAATAAAAATACATTATGCAAACACACTGTGTCCCAGGATTTATGCTAAAGAGAAAAAAAACACAGATCCCGTTGACTTGGCATAAAAAACACATACTGTTTATGCAGGGCAGGCACCACTGAGATTTATTTGCCCAAAGAGAGAGCGTAATTGCTCACACTTAGCTACCTGACAAAGAAGACCGCTCAGAAGCCCTCCACAAAGCCAAGCACGGGCATGAATACCTCTCACTTCTGCCCGGCAAGGCCTGAATAGGCTGTGATTCGGGAGGAAGGTTTCAATTCTCTGTCAGTTAAAGAGATAAAAAAGGAACAGAACGAGCCTCCTGACAGAACAGAACGAGCCTCCTGACAGTGAACACGGGCCTCTCTGCAGCCGAGAAGCCTCCTGTCTGGGCTCGCCCACCCTCCCTGTCTACAGGACCACAGCTGGAAAAGCGTCAGGCCCACGTGGAGGCAGGGCCCAGCTGCATCCATGAGCCAGGGGACCCGGGCCTCACCGTACCGGGGGCACAGGAGAAGGCCACCTGCATGAAGGGGAGGTCTAGGGCTCCCCACTACAGACACCTGCAGAGTTGCCCCGAAGGGACAAGGGGTCTGAGCCGGAAGAGGACGGGCTGAGCAGACAGGGGAAGTGAAGCAGAGCAGAAACGGGACCTCCGATTCCACTCTCAAGGCACGGGCCATTCCCCCGCTAACCCCGGCGGGCAAACAGTCTTGCCGGCCACACGGCAGGGGTAGCGAGGAGGCCTTGGCCTGAGCCCGGGCTGCTGGACTGCCTTCTCCCTCAGGCAGTGGGCGAGCCTACCAAGAGTGGGCCAGACACGAAGGAAGAGTGCTGCGACCTCAGGTGGAGAGGAAAGCCTGGGTTCAGATCCCAGGTCAGCTCCTGGAACGTTCTCGTGGGCTCTCAGTGTCCTGTGGTCCTCCTCTCCTGAAAAGCCTGCTCCCTCACCGCACGGTCGCAGGAAGTCCCTGGCACGGCGGCAGCTGCCACCAAGAAAGGGGAGCCACTGCCCCGTGCGTGGCCAGAGGGCGTGGGTGGGATGCCAGGAAGGGCCTACCTGGGCCGGTCCTATAGCGCAGGTGCACAAGGGGAACTTGGTGAGGAAAATCTGACCGCACGGCGGGCCTGCCCTCGACGGCAGCTGACTGGTATTGCTATGCACAACGTGCTTCCGCAGGAAACCGTTTCCCTCATTAATATACGCTGCTGCATTTCAATAAGCATCTTCACAAAAACATTTTTTACCTTAGAAATTGTAATGGAAATCAATAGGAAGTAAGATTTATTTAGACAATTTAACACCATCTTAGGAATGTGCTGACGGCGTAAGGAGGGAAAACCCAACCCCCTGCCCCCAGGCTGCGCCAAGAACCCAGGATCCTGGCGGGTCCCACAGGGGGACCATTCCACACCGTCATCCTCCGTGAGCAAGGAGGGGCTCACCGCGGCTCAGTGAGAAGCAGCCACCCTGGACCATGTGCCTGGTCAGAGAGACCTCCTTGTTCCATCACGAAGAATGGGGCTGGCCTTTGCCCCTTCCTCGAGGGAGGCTCTCAGTCCTGGGACTTCCCTCATGGCGGCCTGTCCCTCTTATGCTAACGAGGGAGCCCTGGTGAGTGCACCCTCAGCATGGTCGGATGGGGACCGGCTGGGACCCTCGGCTGCCAGCTGTCGGGGGGAGAGAAGCTGGAGACTGAGTGCAACACGGGGCCCGTGATCCATGGTGCCCATGTGAGGAGGCCCGATGCACCGGACACCAGACCCAGGAGAGCTTCCCGGCTGCTGGTGAGCACACGGATGCAGCGTGGCGCAGGGTGGGCTACATGCCCTGACTCCATGGGGACAGGGGACCACCGACAGGCCCAGACCCCTCCCACAACCCAAGCCCATGTCTCCCTTATTTTAGCTGGGCCTCCAGATCTGTACCCTTCACAGTAAAACCATCCTAAGTACAGTGCCGTACTGAGCCCTGTGAGCCATTCCAGCGGATCGTCGAACCTAAGGGAGCCACGGGAGCCGCTGAATTTATGGTATCTCGGACAGCAGTGCAGGCGGGCCTGGGGACCGTGCAGCTGGCGCCTGAAGGGGGGCAGTCTTCTGGCCTTGACCTGGGGGTCTGACACTGCTCTGAGGGGTTGGCGGCAGAACTGCACACCCACTGAGGGTACAAATAGAACACTCCTGCCACCATCCAAGGGCCTGAGGCTGTGATCTGGAAAGACGTTGAGGGCAGAGGTCACACTGCAAATACATTCTCCCAAGATAACTGCTCCGAGGCTGGTTGGAACATCAAGGTCATGCCATGCAACTGCTGTCTTTTTCCACACTGCCCTCAAGGGTGGGGGTGACAGTGGGTCACACCTACAAGCTGCTCACCAGTCCCCCCAGCCCCCTGGCAGGAGAGCCGAACAGGGTCAGTGCATGGCAGCAGGCAGTGGCAGGGAGCGGCAGGGCACGGTCAAGTGCAATCACTCTCAGGCCTCAGGTCACAGAGGCCACCATGTACTCAGGACCCAGGTGCTGGGAGCAAAATTAAGGGTCCGGCAGGACGTGAGAAAACAGCATCTATCTGACACCACGGTACACTATCTTCCCGTCTTTAGAGAGGTATCACTGCATATTTTTTTGACAGTAACATTATCTAAAATACAAGTTCTTCCAGAGCGGCGAGGTGTTAAATCACTCTCACTTCGCAGATGTGCTCACGAGCTTCTCAACCAATGCCTGTTTTCATATCAGAAAGCAACAACCAACCTGATTTATTAGAAAGGAGCGCAGATGACGGGCGACTTCCCGGGTACCGCAAGCACAGAGGTGCCGATAGCAGGACGGCCCGCCGCACACGTGCGCAGCAGCGGTGGCCGTCCAGGCCCTGGGGGCGGCAGCTGGACGCCATCCCAGATGGACAGGAGCGGGAGGGGCCTAGCCCTTGGGTCTCCCACCCAACACCCACACGGGCTTAGATGGGGACACACCAAGGGCACAGATAAAAAGGCCCTGCCGTGGGTGCCAAGATCTGATGGGCTAGAGGGGCAGCCAGGCCTGGTCTGCGCCAAGGCAGCAGTCAGCATCCCCCCCACCCTCGGGAAGGAGGGGGTGTCTGGGCTCAGCGAGCCACTGACGAGGGTGCACAGGGAACGGACCTGTGATGGTGGCGAGGAGAGCCAGGCAGGAGCGAGGGCCCTGCGGGGAAAGGCGGGGGGCTCTATGGCATTACCTGTCCTCCATGCATAAGTTTTCTGATTCCGTAGAACAAATAACCACCATCAGTTTGTTATCCCACAGCCCCCACGGCTCTGAGTCCAAGCAGGCTGGCTGGGTCCTCCGCTCAGGGCTCTGCAGCTGCCATGAGGGCTGTGCTCTCATCCAGCAGCTCAACCGGGGAAGCACCCACCTCCAGGGTAATGCCGGGTGTTGGCAGGAGTCAGTCCCCTGCAGGTGTATGACCGAGGCCCCAGCCCTCTGCTGGCTGCCAGCTGGAGGCCACCCACACATCCCTGCCACGTGAGCTTCTCCAGGCTGGCTGCTTGCTTGAGAGCAGAGGCAGAATCTAGCTAGTCTGCTAAAATGGGCTCGTAGATAATGTAGCATAATCACGGGGCAGACAGCCCACCACCCCTCACTCCATCAGGCCATAGGATTTGCCCAAACCCAGGAGCAGGGGGCGTGCGAGTGTGGACACCAGCTAACAGGGCTCCCTGGGAGTCCACGTTCCCTTGCTGCACTTGCCTTGGCAGTAGCAAACCCGTCTGAGCTGCGACACACCAGCCCCTATATTCCCCTTCCCAGTAGGACAGGGAGGAGGAGGGCGAGGCTGCCCACAAGTCCCACTCAGTCACCTAGCGGTGGCTGTGAGTCAGGGCCGCAAAGCAAGGCTCTGCCTGACGAGCACTTCCAAACCGATAGGCAAGGCCCTTTTCCAAATGGGGCAGAAAGTGGAGAAGAAACAAGCTCTGAGCTCAACAAGCACAAGGCTCAGGTAAACAGTTTGCAAATCATCTCGTCAGCAATAAGAAAGCCCTGATGTGACCCAAATCCGCAATGAGGCAGAAGATGAGGCACTTCTCCAGGAGGGCTCCCTCCACTGTGGGCTCTGAACACGGAGAACGCTGCCACCAATGTGCCCGTCTGAGTTCTGACCCGACCCGCGACTCCCACCCCCAGGGCTGGCATATGGGTCCGTGCGAGCCCACACTCACACCAGAGCTCAAGCTCTCTGCTTGAGAAGCGCCCACCTGAAGCCCTTCTGACCTCCCCCGAAGCTGACCACCCCTTCCTTGGCACCCCACTGGGCTGCCTGTGGACTTCTGTGAGAAGACACGTGGCACTTTAGTGGCCTAGATGGTTGGCGTGGCCATCTCACCATTAAACTCTGAGATTGTACTGACCAGGCTCCTTCCAATTCCTTTCCACACCCCGGACCCAAAGGGCAAGGCAGTCCGAGTCTTCCATGAAGGCAGAAGGGATGAGGGACATCTCAGGGGCTCAGCAGGTTACACTTCTGCCTTCAGCTCAGGCCATGGTCCCAGCAAACCGAGAGTGAACCGGGATGAAGTCTCACACCGGGCTCCTTGCTCAGCAGGGAGCCTGCGTCTCCCTCTGCCCTTCACCCTGCTTCTGTGCATCCTCTCTCTGTCACATAATTTTAAAAAGTCTTTCTTTACAAAAGTGAGAGGGATGAATGGATGAAAAAATAGACAGACACACTGATTAACGGACACTTTGATGGGTGGACAGTCAAATGATGGAAGGAAGGACGGACGGACGGATAGACAGATGGACGGACGGACGGATGGATGGATAGACAGACAGATGGACGATGGATGGATAGACGGATGGATGGACGGACGGACGGATGGTTGGATAGACAGACAGATGGACGGATGGATGGATAGACAGACAGATGGACGGATGGATGGATAGATGGATGGATGGACGGACGGACGGATGGTTGGATAGACAGACAGATGGACGGATGGATGGATAGACGGATGGACGGACGGACAGACGGATGATGGACGGATGATGGATGGATCAGGGGACAGAGGACGAAATGCCGGAGACTAAACAAGAAGTCAAGGGAGGATGGTTGGGACAGATGAGCCCAGGGTGCCTATGGAAAAAGCACTTTCCACACAAGTTCTGGGACTCCAACATTCTCCTGTCACAAGCCATTACTGAAGACCAGAGTCTAGACAAGAGTCCTTCACTCGCCACAGCAGACACCAATGCAAGACTCCAAGCCGACATCCGTCTTCCGCAAAGATGTCCCCCCAACTGCCCCTTCTGACATCACGGGATAACTAGAGAGGCCGCCTGCACTCAGTCACTCCCTCGTCTGCCGTCCTGCTGGCTACGAGCTCACCAACAAAAGCCTCTGTCGAATGCATCCCCGTACACCCAGGACCCAGCACAGAGCACGTTTCACAGATGTTGGCAGAATGTGTGAACTCACCCGTGTCCCAACCCAGAGGCCACTCAGTCCGAGATAGGGCTGGAGAAACAGTGGGTCCCCCGGAACGTGGGAGAGGGCCCCCTGCCAAGGTGCCCGGCTCCCGAGGCACCCACTGCGAGGGCCAGCTAACACAGGCACAGGGCCACCTCCCCGCCTCCGAACAGCAAGCCGGGGCACATACCAGGCCATGGGGGAAGTCAAGCGGGGCTGCCATGGGTCCTGCTGCCGCCTGGCCTCCCCGCGGCGATGGAGCCGCTAGCACGGCTGGGAAACCAAGGAGCGCCCAGCCGGCCCCTGGTTGGCGGGAGAGCGGTACAGAGCCAGGAGGAGGGACGGAGGCAGGACGGGCAGGGAAGTATGCCCCCGCGCAAGTCCTCCAGACACAGACCAAGTGAGGGAGCAGGGCCCCGGGGCCACAGGAGTCTCGTCTCCCTCTCCACCGCCCACCCCCAAGGTCACTTCTGATGATGACAGCCCACGAGCGGGAGACTCAGAGGCAAGTCGCCCAGCGGCACCCGTCTGCCTCCTGGTTCACGCAAGTCTAGAACTGAGGCCTAGTCCCTGCCAGGCCTCCCACGGTGCTCAGCGCCTCATGAAGCGGACACTCGCTTAGTGCCCCAAGACTCCACGACAGCAGCAGACCCAGAGTCGTCACACGTTCACAGAGATCCCTAACAAAGGACACAACCGGACCAAGGCGTGACAGCTGCCAGGAGGCAAGCAGCCCCGGCCTGACCCAGCCCAGCCTGCTGCTGCAGACAGAATACGGGGGTGAGGCCACCTCCCTAAACCACCCCCAGGGGTGAGGGATGAGCGCCTGTGACCGCAGTCAGAGTACGGGGCAGGGAGGCCAGGCGTGGCACGGACCACTCCAGTGGGACCACCAGCCGCGGCAGCCCATGCCCACCTGTCTCCAGGCCTGGGACTGGACCGCGGTGGCCTTGGGGGCACCCTGATCTGGCCTGCCCAGCACCGGAGCCTTCCAAGAACAACGCTGGACACAGGCCAGCACCCAAGGGCCCGCGGGAAGCGGGGACGGGCGGACAACAGTCTGACTCTGGGTCACGGGCTGATTTTCTGCGCGGACGTGGCAGTGCTCTTGGGCTGCTCTGCTCTGTTCTCATTCAGTGTTTAGGAACGAGCCCAAAGCTGCCGGCGCATCAACGGGGAACCTGTGAAAAGAACATGAGCAGAGACACAGCAAGAGACCAAAGCACTTAACTTCGCATTATTTTTTTAAAATAACCAGAACATAGTTTAAAATGATGAGTCTGTCAAAAAAAGGAGCTCCAGGAAGGGCTCTAGCCATCACCAGCACGGTGCTAAAAGCCCCTTTACCCTGCCCCACAGGAGTCCATCCTGCTTCCCGCACTGACAACCTACCCCAGACAGAGAAACGCCCCCTTCCCGGGACTGCCGTGAGGAGAACCCAAGCGCAGCTCACTCTCTGCTCTCTAACCAGTAAGCCGCAGCGGGAGCAGTCGCTGGTCGCCTCCCTGCACACACAGACCCCTGCCCCCAGGAAACTCTGCCTCTCAGAAGACTCGGGTACAGTGCGAGAGCCAACCGTGGACCCCGTCCCTCCAGGCTCTCGGGGAGCGGCCCCCCTTGTGCCTCCCGCCAGCCGGTGGAGCCAGAGGTCTCGGTGCCCACCTGGGGCTCGGGCCCACCGGCTCACTCACGACCTTCCCTCACTGCCCACAGGGCCCCAGGACCTCCACAGTGGGCAGACACACTCACGGGGCTCTCACGCTAAATGCGATGTCCCACCCCGGAGCTACTCCCCTGTCCCCTCCTTGTTCGGGCACATTCCCTCAAGGACCTCCTGCACCAAGCTGACAAATTCCGAGCATCAACATGATTCGTTTCAGAAAAGAGGTGTAACCTGGTAAACACACACACACACAGACACGCACTTTGAGCAGGAAAGCGGCCACATTAGCAAACCTTGGGAGCAACCGGCCCAGACACGGTGCTGACCAGGGGATGCCCAGAGCAGTGTGAAAGGCTGGGGGCGGGCAGCACGGCTTCCCCAGCCGAGTCTCCGCACAAGACGCTTCTCAACACACACACACGCCTGGCAGACAGCCCCGCAGCCTGCGATCAAAGCCGGCGTCACCAGCGATGGACGACCTGCCCCGTGTGTCCCCAGCAAATCCTTGAGGACGCGGCCACACGTCTGTGGATTCCTGCCAAAATCTGGATCTGTGCACCAGGAAGCAACAGATAAGCCCAAATTAACAGATACTCTGGCAAGAAAACAAAGCAACAAAACCCGAATGTGCACGCATCAGAAACAGCTGAGTCACGAAACACAAAGAAAGGCTAGGCTGTCCCAGGCGAGAAAAGACAAGTAAAGGCAGCGTGGGTCCAGGGATGCACAGGGACACCGGGACAGAGTCTGCAGGCAAAACGCCAGTTCTGCTGTCAAGGTCCATCCCTGGCTTTGGCGGGAGCACTGTGCTTGCGGGAGAGAAGGCTCCTATTCAGGGGAAACACTGAAGTATGCGGGGTGAACTCACGAGCCCCCCTGTTGTACCCCCAGCAACCCCCAGGCAGAGACCCCCCCCAGGCCCCACCCCACTCATTTGCTCTCTTGGTGCCCCTGGAGGTCCCGCAGCACATGGCGCCCTCCTGAGCTGAGACACAGCAGCCCACTGGGTTCCGCACGCCAAGGTCCGCACGCTGGGATCCGCACGCCGGGATCCACACGCCGGGGTCCGCACGCCGGGGTCCGCACGCCGGGGTCCGCACGCCGGGGTCCTCCCGCAGCAGTGCACGGAGGTGACTTCCCGCCCCACTCACCGGCCCGTCCTCCTTTCCTGGGCACGAGCCATCCCGAGCGCTCCTCATCCGTTTCTTGAAGCAGAAAGTGACAGGAGAACTCCTCCTCTCTCCTGAAGTCCTTTTCCTGGGCTCCTGCTGGTCTGCTTTTTTCTGGAGGACAGTGTGAGCTCCAATCCTGCCACTGCTGTGTGTCCGGCCTCAGGGAGGGGCGCGGGCCTCGGGACCGTAGCAGGACTACGGAAGCAGGGATGCAGGAGGGACTCTGGGGACGCAGGGCAGGAGTGATGCTGAGAAGCGCCTATGGTCACCTCGGAGCCACAGCCTGGAGCCGCAAGCCCAGGCTCCCTGACGAGGAAACAGCGAGCAGGAAACAGAGGCAGCTGTACCTGGGGCAGGGCCAGCTCCGTGTCACAGGGCCCCGGGGGCAGTGGGAACAGAGCCTGTGCAACGGGTAAAGGACGAGCTCGGGGCACCTGCATCACAGATGCAAGGCCGTGCTGCCCCGTGCTCCTGAAGACATCTAGGGGACAGGGCACCAGAGTTCTGGAACATTCCATGGCCACCGCAGTCTGGTTACACAGGTGCTCTCTGCACGTACTGCCTCTCCTGGCCTGGCCCTCAGCATGAGTGACCCACAAGGCTCATTCTCCCAGGCAATACACAGGTAAACTGAGGCAGGGGCACCCAAAGACTCAACGGCAGCTATTAATCACGACGGCAGCGTCCTCAGTCATCCCCCACGAACACCACAGGGGCCCATGGTGGGGGCTGGGGGTCGGGGAGCCTGGATGGCAGCACCCACACCAGAGTCCAGGCGGCCCAGGCCAAGCTGGCTAAGAGGCCAGCAAGGGCTCGGGGGCCTGCCTGCAAGCCCCCAGGGCACCCGTGCTCGCACTCTAAGTGAGCTGGAGAAGCCGAGCGCCACTTGGAGGGGGTGGGCTCATGGGAAGCAGGCAGGGGCAGAAGCAGGGAGAACCCTGCGGGGGCCTTCATTCAACCCTTAGCTGCTCAGTCAACCCCGGGGGCTCCCCAAGTGTGGGCCCGGCAGCGGCTCGGGGCCAGCAAGGGGGTCTACGCAGGTCTGCGTGGCAGACCCACAGCAGCGGCGCTCTGCAAGGCGGGGAGGTCCTCCGCTAACCGAGCTCAGCCGCTGGCCTGGCCGCCCGGCTGTGCAGGCGAAGATGAGGGCCGAGGACCCCAGCGTGCTCCAGGGCCAGGCCGCTCTGAGCAACAAGGCCCCCTGCCCGGGCTGGCCGCCACCTCCCTGCCCCAGCGGGTCTCTCCGGCCCTGGCTCTCTGACTGCCGTCCTCGGGAAGCAGATGGCAGAAAACACGTGGCCATGGGAAGGTCTGCCTGACCAGAATGACAGCACGAGGGTGGCTGCGAGGTAAGACACGGGTCCCGCCGGAGCAGTTTCTGCACACGGGGCTGAGCAGGAAGGCCATGGGAAGATCAAGCAGGGAAGGATGCTCCAGCTGACTCGCGGGTTTCTTCACCGTCAGGAGGGAGGCATCGAAGCGTAAAAAGGGGGAGGACCCCGGATTCTCACCCCTCTATCATTCGCTCACTTCGACAGAAGCTCCAAGCACTAGCTGTTCTGGGGATGCTTTGTGCAGAGCAGACAAAGGGCCGGGGGTGCGGGCAGGGACGCTCAGAGCCCCCATTCCCAGGCGCCAGGGTGGGAACCGCCTCCTGGCCCCCTCAGCCCTAGGTCCAGTCATGCAGCACATAGGACAGACTGCGTGACAGCAGCTCCTACCCAGGTCTCGCCTCAGCCCTGCGACAACCTGCTGCACCCCAGAGCTCCCGCAGATGTGGCACAGTCAGGATCCAAAGGAAGAATCCGTGGGTCCACATCTCCATGTTCTGTGCCAGCTCCCAGGGAGCCGGCTGCACACACCCCCGCACAGGGCACCACCCTTAGCAGGGGGGCCGGGGGGTCCCCACATGGCAGCAACCAGAGACTGGAGCCGTCACACACACACACACACACACACACACACACAAGGGGTCTGAAGCCAGGGGTCACACAGAGGGACACGACAGAGGGCGGGAGGTCCAAGCTGCCAGAAGAGATCGGTCTGCCCTGTCCCCTGTGCGGAGAGAGGGGTGCGTGCCTGAGAGGGACCATAGAGAAGCTTGGGGAAGCATGGTGCCCTGCAGGGGGCCCAGCAGGGGGCCCAGCAGGGACCCACAGCCCGAAGCATGGGGGACGCAGGGACCACAGCGAGTAAAGACGAGAAGTGCCCCAGGGTCTATCATGACAGCCGACGGCTTGCAGGCAGGGAAGGTGACCTCCACTACAGAAACTGTCCTCTCCCAGCCAGCCTGGCACGGAAATGGCCAGCTGTAAGGCTGCCTTCTGTCCGGGATTTAAGAGGGACGCTGGTGCTTTACGGTGGGGGCGATAAACGACTTGCATTTTCCAGCAACTTGTAACCACGAATAAAAATGACTTTCGGGAATCCTATCAAAACCAGAATTTGATGGCCTGCATTCAAAACCAAGACAACATTTTCTTCCTAAGGTCAAGGAGAATCCCGTATTTGGAAGCATCTACTTACAATTTACTTAACTAGTCCGGGTTTGGCAACAAACCCGGAACGTTGCTCTCAGGCTGGAGGGTCGCAGAGAGAGCTTCATTAGGAGAAAATCATCTAAGTCACGGGCTCAGAGGGCCTCATGTGCTTGTGCTTCATTACACACCGGATGGCCGTCACCACCTCCCAGATAAACACGCTCCCCACCCGAGCCGCTGCATGTACACGGTCGCCACGGGGTGGGCGCTCCAGTCCCCGCACCTCCAACTGGTTCTGGGGCAGGAACGGTCCAGGATGCAGAGAGACCACGTCTCCAGTGCCGGCACAGCCGCCTGGCCTCGGCCGCCCTGCCAGCTGGAAGCACCGCTGTAGGGGACCCCTCCCTGGCCTTCCCGGACAGCCCGGCTGACCCGGGAGTGATGACGGCCTCCAGAGGCCATGAGGCAGGCTGGGAGGTGGCAGCCAGATGATCTCGGGGCTCCCCTTGATTCCATGCTGCGTCTGAGCCAGCAGGAAAGATCTCCCGGGGGACAGTCAATGTCCCGTCTCCTGATACAGGACAGGATGTCCGCAGCGGTTACAGCCCACCCACACACATCAATAAGGTCTTGAAACATCATCTAACCCCTCTGCCCTGCAGGGGATTTAAGTGTGGCCCCACCTGCAAGCCACGAGCTCCAAGACCCTCTTGGGACCCTGCAGTCCAAGCATGGGAGGGCTGTCCCTCGGTTTTAAGAAAATAAATTCCTCTCAATCTATTCAGGGGAACACCCGAAAACAAGCTTACATTGGGTCCAAGAGGCAGCAAGTCCTAGAGAAAGAGAGGAAACCAGAGGGGTCACAGAGGGACCCCAAGTGACAAGGCTGTAGTCCCACTCTCCCAACACACCTCTCTGGCCTGGAAGATGGCAGGAGGGGGTCGCAGGCCTGACCCGACGGCGGGCTCGGAGACAAGTAGGAGGGCCCTGGGACGTGGCTCCGCGGCAACAGCGGCCGGCGTGGGCAGGGCAGAGGGGAGGACGGCCGGCACTGTGCCAGGCTGCGTCTGGGGAGCTCCGGGCCTCTCTGAGTCACTGGGGCACTGGGACACGCTCAGTATTTCAAAGCTCTGGCAGGTGCCACCTCCCCAGATTATCCTGACAACCTTTGGGGATGGCGGAAAGGACACGTGAAGACTGTCACCCCAGATCGAGGCTTCTCCAAAGAGTGCTGTCCCTGCAACCAGCGCGAGGGCCAGCTCGTGGGAGAGCCGATAAAGCCAAGGGGCCGGCAGGTCGCCGCAAGGAAAGGGCCCCGCTCAGCCGGCCAGGGGCACGTTCACACAGAGGCAAGACCATTCTCAGATGACCACAACCGTCAGGACTTACCCAGGCACCTGTCTGCACGCCCAGTGTTTTCCTGTCCCTCTCCCGGTTACTCAGCAGTTAGCAGGGGGCATGCTCTCGGATTACGGAGCTTGTCCACACACCAGATCGCCCCCTCCCCGATGAAAGGGCAGAAGGGCGGGGATTTGAGAGTCTCGGGCAGAACAACGGCCATGGAGGAGAGCCCCGGATTACATGAACATGCAGAGACAGCGATAACCCACACAGACGCGTTCACCCACTGCCGCCCAATCGTCCATTCTAAATTGGGAGCCTCGTCTGCAGCCCGCGTGGAAGCAGGTCAAAGCCTCACAGGGTGCGGGAGCCCTCGTGTGCGGACACCACAGTAACGCCTGAGCCGTGAATCCAGCACCACGCCGACGAGGAGTGGGCACAGTGCACGCCGGCGTCCTGCGCGCGGCTGGGAAGCCTGCGGGATGCCACAGGCACAGGCTCAACACCGGGAGAAGGGACCCGCTTACTATTTCAAGATGGCACATTAGACTTTTGGACCTCCTTCTCCTTCTCAGGCTGGCATGGCGGTGGGCACCGGAAGGCACCAGATGCCGGCTGGCGTCCCAAGAGGAGCCACATTAGGAGCCGCATGAGGAGCCACGTGAGGAGCCACGTGAGGGCCTAGTGGTAGGTATCGCACAGCCACCGCAGCCTGCTGCCCGCGAGGAGGTCCTGGCCGCAGGCAGGCACAGGCAGGGCCCCGAGCCCCAGGCCACTGCTGGGCCCCCGACGTGGGACAGAGCTGGGACAGCTCTCCGTGTTCCGCACCAAGCCAGGACAGGCCGAGCTGGAGGCGATGCGGGGCTCACCCAGCATGTGGGGAAAGAGAGGCCAGAGAAGGAGCCGGCTCCTCTGGAGGGGAGGTGGACACACCACTTTGTCAGACCTCTGGGGGAGTCACCACAGGAACAGAGGCGATGAGCCGAGGACAGTGCCTGGGACGCAACAGGCACCTGCCAGACGCAGCTACCAGCCACGGCCGCAGTGGCCAAGCCTGGGCGTGCGACGGGCTCACCAGAACCGGGGTGCACTCTCCTAACACATGACTTGGGGTTCCGCTACGCTTCCTCTAGTCCTCTGATCTTCTGGTACCGTACCTGGTAGGGCATCCTTCTCCCCCACAACACAGCGAAGTGTCCACACCGGGTTTCAAGGGAAAGCATATTACATCTGAAGGAGCCCCTGGCGGCCCGGTGCCGGGCTGGCGTTGCCGCCTCCGTGAGTGGAGGGCCCTGACATGCATGGTCCGGAGCGCAGAGGAAAGGACCACGCTCACACGGGGAAGACCGCAGCAGGTGCGGAGACAGAGCCCCAGCAGAGATGGGGCAGCCCGGTGCAGGAGCGCAGCCCGACACAACACACTCCGCCTCCCATGCGGCCCCACGATGCCACGCGGCCACGTCACTGCGGTCCACGTGTGCTCTGCCAGCCGCCAGGTTCACGTGCTTCCGGTGAAACATCACTATCATTCCAGATGCTCACATCAGCCATCCCCCGGCCTAATGAGGACGCAAGCAGGGGACAGGGAGCTGGTTATTTTTCACTGTCGCACGCCAAGTGCTCCACGGCCGGACCGACGTCGCTGATTTATTCTCTGCTCTCCAACTGCTTACCTTGTAGCAGTAATAAAAATATTTTCACTTGGATAGTAATAAAGCTGAAACTAGTTTACTGGATGTAACCGAATTCTATCTTGAAAGAATAAGTCGATTTTAAACTTACATTGCAGTCAAGACAGCTTTCAGAGAAATTTCATTAAAATCACATTTACCTTAAATTAAAACACAGGGGAGAGGGAAAACGTACAAGCAGACACAGCCACGCACACACATGGAGAGCTGCTCCCCCGGAATGCATTCTGGCGGCTGGTTCCCTCGGACTGGAAGGACAGTTTTAAAAAACCGCTAATGGCCACCCCTAGTGTGCTGACACGGTCACGCTAACAGGCTCCCCAGGGAGAGGGCAGGGGGGCCATGCACGGAGGTGGGGCACGCAGGGCCCTTGGCTGCCCAGCAAGGTGACTGTGGCCAAGCGGAGCCTCCAGACCACAGGCCCCAGGGCTTGAGGAAGTGTCAGCCCATCACCGCCAGCCACCCGCGAGGCAGGACTGAGAGCAGGGATGACAGTGGGCTCCGACACCGAACGAAGCTTCCAGCACCTTCACGTCCAGGTGCGCAAAGGCTCGCAGGGGACAAGCTGCCAGAGCCCCAAACCAGCTGGCCTCCGAGGGCACACGCTGTGCTGACAGTGGCCAAGAGAGCACGGACGATCGAACTTCCCTTCTCGGAAGCCCGGCAGGTGCCCCGATTTCTCTCCTCTGACACGCAATCCTGCCTTGCAGCAGCCTCCCGTTCTGCTCTCGGGCTGGCATTTCTCCCGCACTAAGGGACCAAAGCCCTGCAGTCGGAGGTCAGCCTGTCCCTCGGTCTGTACCCGTTTACACACCACAGCTTGCTTGCTCCTCTTCAAGCCCCAAATCCGCACCCCAGAGGAAGGGCTTCCGCGTGCCCACAGCAGGGACGGAGCCTGCCCCTCCCGCCACGAGCACAGCAGCCTCTCTCTGAGAGCCGGGCTCCCCTGCACTCCTGCCCGCGTGCCAGACCACCCGGGCCCCGACTGGGTGAGGTGGGAGATCTTCCGTGGGGCAGCAGACATGGGAACCAGGCACAGAGTCGGCCTGACACACCAGCCCCCACCCCAACCAGACACGAGAGGCAGATCCGAAATAGAGGAGAGAAGGTTCATCCTGGCTCAGGCCCTGAGCGGGTCCCCAGGGCCCACACAAGGGAGCCACCTGGGGAGTGACCAAGTCCCCCTTCACAAAGCCAGGCCCCACTGGCCACCTGTCTCTGGACCCTGTGGCTACGATCTGAGCGGGCAGGGGTGAGGACCCTCTCCCTCTCCCTCAGGCTCACGCAGCACACCTGTCCTTCGGTGACACTCGGCCACTGCCCTGGGAACAAGTCACCTTTCCACTTGTGTGCAGCCCCCACGTCTCCACACCACCAGCGCCCTGCAGAGTTTGGGACGCATGTCCCAGGCCCCAAGGAGCACCTCGTGCCCAGCAGGCTGCTGGGCACACCACTGACACACTTCAGAAGCACCCCGGGACGGACCAAAATGGAAAAGCCATCACGGAAGGAACTACTGCAGGACCCAGAAGCTTTGGGCCTGGCCTGGGCCCAAGGCCGCTGTGACAACCCCCTGGAGTCAACAGCACCTTCCTGGCTCCAGCCCAAAGATGGGCCTCCTGGAGACTCCCCTCCACAGCAGGCCTAGGGGCTCCCTGAGCACTTCCCAGACTGCACGCGGGTAGGCAGGTGACCTCCCCAGCTCTCAGCTCCCTGAGGCCAAGTCCTGCAGCACACTCTGGACACTGGCTACCCTCCCCCAGACGCAGCACACTCTCCCGTCTCTGGTCACCACCTGCACCCGCAGAGCCCAGCGCGAGCAGCCCCAGAACACCTGGCCGCGGGCACGGAAGGTGCGAGAGACAGGAAGTGTCGCAGGTGCAGAAAACAACAAGAACAAGGAGCAGAGCAGAAGCCGGGGCCACGTGACCTGACGGAGGGAACGCGGCCAGCCGGAGTGTGCCGGCCGGGCTGCCGGGGGCGGGCGGCGGAAGGGCTGCTTCAAGCTGAGAAGGGCCCAGGGGGCTCCGCGACCACTCCCGGCAGCAAGCACTGCCGCAGCGCAGACCAGAAACCAGAGAGGAAGAAGGCACAAACCCACCGGCGCCGCTGAAGGCAGAAAGGAAGAGCCTCCCCTGACACTGCGGGCCTGGTTCACCGTCCCGCGCCGCCACAGGCCAGCCATCGCGGCCAAGCTCCTGCCCCTGACCCACACAGGGCGGGTCTCCCAAGGTCCCGTCCGCAGTCACTGAGAAGAAAAACCCCACCACCCGCGGGGCAGGCAGGCTCTGCGTGATGGTGAGCTCCCCCGGGCTGCCTCCCCGAGACCACAGCCAGCGGGTCCGAAACGACCTGAAGCAGAGGCGTGAGGGCGCGTGAAAACGCACTCCGTGAGCAGCCTCACCACCACGTCCACGCTGAAGGCAGTGAGCTCAACCGGAGCCCTTGGCCACGAACGGGGACCGCCCCACCCCCGAGGACACCAGCGGCTCCTCCTCCGACAGGCCGGTGTGAGGAGCATCACCAGGAGCCCCAGGAACACGGAGAAGCACGGGCTCCGGACAGTAACCACGTCCACAAAGGAGCTGCATGTGAAGTGTGGAGTGTAGGGCTGTGAGAGCCGGTGCGTGTGCAAGTGCGCGTACACACGTATATTCCTAAATCCAAAGCAGCCCCCTACGCAGAGGCAGATCCTCCCCGCCACCCGGAACCCCAGCAGCAGGGGCGGCCTGCAGCTCACGCGCGGGCTCGAGTCTAATGTGGGCCCCGCTGAGCTCAGCCGGCTCAGAAGCACCAGCCTAAACGCCAGGCCCGGTGGGATCTGAACGTCAGTGTGTGGCGCACTTACGCTGAAAAGCTACAACTGGTGTGGAATTCACATAACGGGGCGCTCCGTACTCTGGCTCGCTCAAGACCAGGCAGGAAGAAGGATTCATCCCCCGTCCCTCCCAGGCTCTCCCAGGCTAACGCCGGATGTGGCTGGTGTAATGGCCACAAATATATCAGGGGCATCACTTGGTTCTCCTGCAACAACATGCAATTTCATTCAGATCCGTTAGCGCTCCAGGTGTGACACAGAGCCAACAGTCCCACTGGGGCTTCAGAGTAGACCCTGTCCTGGTCCGAGAAATGTTCATCTCTGCTCGTTATCACAGCACGGAATCACTAGGTCGTTGGTGGGAACTTCGGATTTTACATACAAAGATCAGTCAGCAGGAACAGACTGACAGCCACCAGAAACACTGAGCACATGCTCTTACCTGTGACCCCGTCTCTCTGCTGTGACTAGCGCACCCAGCGCTGACCACCAAAGCCCAGGGCTCTCCGTGAGCCCCGAGATGGGGATGGGGGTGCGCCCTTCCCCTGGTTCCGGGCCACGCCGCAGCACAGCTCTGGGTTTGGCCAACGAAGAACAGCACAGTTTCAGGAACCACTTTCTGTTGGAAGCGTTAAGAGCCTGTGAGGACTCCCCAGAATCCTTTTCCTTCGTCCCAGGACCTGGGCAAGGATGCCCCCGAGGGCGGAGGCTCCCTCAGCCTGAGTCCCAAAGCGAGAGCCACGCGGAACAGAGTCCCAGCCAAGCCGTAATGGGCGCACTGGCCGCTGAAGCTGCTGAGACTGGCCCACTGTCGGCTAGGTCCTTGCCGAGCCCCGTGACCCGCCCTGGGATTCCCGGCCTCCACCCCACATGGGGGTCCACACTCAGCCACTCAGAGTTTGGTCAATGTGCGTGTTCGATGCACGTCCAGCGCCAGGCTCTGGGCTCCCACACTGTCCTGACAGCTCAGCTTGAACCAGTCCCAAAGCAGCAGATGACACGACCGCGTGGCTCAGAGTCTGGAAGGATCGGACGGTGGCCACCAGAGGAGGAGCTGCTGCTGACCAGAAACGAAACGTGGAAGGAAGGGAGACACCGCCCATCCTGGGGGTGGGTGCAGAGGGGCACCCGTAGTGACTGGGCACTGCCAGGGTACAGGGACTTGGGAAAATCAGCACAGCCTCCAACCTGCAAAACCGCCCCAATCCTTAGCCTGTACTGTCTGGTGCAGGCAGACCTGCTCGCCCAGCACAGCTGTGCACACACATGCACACACACCCGTGCATGCACACTTGCATACACAGCACACCCGTGCTCACGGGTTCTCCAGGTTCCACAGAGAACATTCCAGGCTCCACAGGAGCGACCGCACCCTCTAGACCTCCAGAACGCCAGCAGCCCCACAGGTGCACCGTGGCTCCTGGTGCGTGGGAGCACGAGAGGCACATGGCAGAAGGCGGAGGGTCTCCCGGTCACAGCCAGGACAGTCAGATGCCTCCGATGACTGCGGGTGCAGAGAACCCACTGGCGCTGCTGTGGACTGTTGTGAACTGCGGCTCTACACAGCCCCTCCCAGAATGAGTCTGGCCACCACCAGACTCAAGAGGCTGTTCTGGCAAGCTAGAGGACCGTGAGCCACACCAAACACTGGGGGCGATCTATTTCTCCCTGAGATCGAAGAAGAAATGACATCTGCTAGCAGATTAAGAAATCAAATAAATGTACGAGCAAAATTTAAAAAGCCTGAGATTGCTTTCTGAATAAATGACAAGCTCCCTAACTAAAGCCTGAGATCCACCCCCTCTGCGCACCGCCGCCGTCCCCCGTCAGCTGGTGCCCAGACTCAATTCAGTCTCCACACTTGCACCTGGATGGCCCCAAGGAAACACCCCATGTCCCTCGGTCGGGAGGAGCCGCTGGAGGCTGACTAGCCACAGCAGGAAGTCATCTGCTCTGGAGGCTGCTTCCTCCACTCCAGGGCCAAAATAACTGTTTGCCAGGAGGAAGAAGTCCCCAACCCTGGGGAACACACACCACCAAAAAAAACATGTGACCCAAGACTTCGGCTCAAACAGGACAAGCGGCTGTGAGAAATGAGGATCTGCTGAGGTCTTCGTGGCTCATCCAGGAAATCCCAAAACCTTTCTGATTTGCCGGGAGCCAGTGCCCAGTTCCACCAGACCGCAGACCTGTAATCAGCCTTTTCCCGTACTGGGACGGATTTTGGTCTTCCCAGAGTGGTTCCATCTGGCTCTAGTCCTCCTCAGATACCCACATACCCCTTCCCCTTTTCCACAGACTTTTTGCACCTGACCCTCCCCACGGGCTGGGGGTGGGTGCTCATTTGCCTACTTGCGGGGGATGTGGGTTCATAGTCATTACTGTCCCTACTTACGCTACAAGAGTGTGCTCTCTGCCACCTTCTTGATGCGCACGGTCTCTCAGAGGGAATGCAAACAATGCACATTTGGGTGACCTTGTGCAATGCCAAGGTCAGTCCAGACCGGCATGCTTGCTGGATTCCTGGAGTTATATTCTCGCTGCACGTGGAGGACACTTTCTCATATTTTTGTTGAGAAGTCAGTTCTCAAATAGCTGTTCTCAGAAAATAATCTTTGCCTCCAGCTGCTTTAAGACTGTGTCTGTCGTATAATCAAACTTCACGAGGATGTGCTCACATACAGTGTTCCCATTAGTAATTCTCCTCTGGACCGAGTGGTTGCTTGAATCTGTGAGTTGGCGCATTTTGGGACTTTTGGAAAATGTCTCCATCATGATCTCTCCAAAGTCTCACTCATTCTCTCCCTTCTCCTCCTGTGACTCCACACACCACACAGCCCTCGGGCTTCCTGACCACACCCTCTAGATCTCATACCTTCTGTGTTTTCTACATTCTTACTCTCCAGGTTTTATTAAGGCTCTTTCTTTCCAATCATCTTCCAGATCACGCATGTTCTCTGTAGCTGTGTCTAAACACAACATTCTTAATATGGTTATCATATTTTTCAATTCCAAAGATCCTATTTGGTCATTTGTTCAAATCCCTTCTGTAAAACTCCACAGTTTCCTCTTCCCCTGCAGACATAGTCAAGGTTATCTGTTTTTATTCCTTCATACACAGAGATAAGGATAATGGTTTCAGGGTGTATGTCTAAGAATTACAAAAGCACAGCATTTGGGGGGCCAGTTTCTGATATCTGTTGCTTCTGTTTGGTCCACTTAAAGAGTTTTGAATGGGTGATAAGCTTTGACTATACGCAGATCATTTTATTTTGAAAAGTACACGTGTTTGTAGAAACAATTTCAGTTCCGGTGACTTCCTCCAGTAAAGAATCTGCTTGGCTTCTCCCAAGCACTGTGAGCGCCCCCGGAGAGAAGGACCGTAGCTGAGTTTCACAGGTCCTCCAGACTCTGCTCGGTCCCAAGAAGGTCATGGGCCTTTCTCACATTCTCTGTCCGGGGTAGCTAGACTGTCCGCTGTGGGAGACTGTGAGAACAGCAGCTTGCGTTGGGATTCTTCTTTCTGGATGAGCAGATGCCCTCAGAGCTGCAGCCTTTAGTGCTGGGCTCACCTCTCTGAGCATCAGCATTCTCCTCATGTTGTTTTGTCTTCTTGCTGGTAGTTCAGCACTTTTAAGAAATGTGTTTCCTGGGGCACCTGGGGGGCTCAGGTCATGATCCCGCGGTCCTGGGATCGAGCCCTGCATCAGGCTCCCTGCTCCTTGAGAAGCCTGCTTCTCCCTCTCCCGCTCCCCTTGCTTCTGTTCCCTCTCTCACTGTGTGTCTTTCTTTCTGTCAAATAAATAAATAAAATCTTTTTTAAAAAAGAAAGAAAGAAACGTGTTACCTTTTTCTTTCTTTCTCGTTTTCTTTCCTTTCTGTTCTCCCCCTGGTCGCTACGACCTTCACAATGAATCCTCTTGAGCTAGTTTTGGTGTGTTCAGGCGGCAGCTTGGGCGGAAGCATCAGACCCAGCAGCACTTGAAGCGAGGCTCGTCGCCTCTCACCTTGTCCTGTGTTCCGAGTTCCATGGCTCGAGTCTTCCCCTCTCATTCTGAGGGAAGTCTTTCCGCTTGTGCCCCACACAGCACAGGGGACTCCCCTGGGTTCTCATTAGCCACCTGAGCTGTCCCGGGACACATCATTACCCCCGCCCAGCACACAGCCTCTCAGGCCACTGCCGGCTTCCAGTCCGCTGGGCTCCGCCACAGACAGGCTCGTCTCTCCTCACGCAAGGCACCTTCCTGCCTCTAGCACACACTTTTACGAAGGGCTTAAGGCTAGCAGAGAAGGGGTGCAACCTACTCAAAGTAGAACTTCAAGGTGCTTTGAGAAATCCTTTAGTCAACCCTCTCCACTACAAAATAAGACAACGATGCTGGCTCTCTTAGGGTCTCCCCTCACCTCCTCACTGCGCTTCCCTCTGTGTCTGCCCCCAAACCCCAAGATTTCGGTTCTCCTCCCCCTCGCCACTCTGTTCTTCACAACACAGCTGCAGGACTCCAGGCTTCCTGAACTTTACAGAGCAATTCGGCTCTTTTCCACACTAGTCCTCGCTGAGCCGCGCCCATAAAAACCTCACCTTTCTGTTTTCCTTTAACTTTTACCCATATATTTAAATTATTAAAAAAAAGTTCACCCATTTTTTCCACCCCAGCCCCCACCTCTTGCAACCACCAATCCCTTCCTTGCATCCGTGAGCTTGCTTTTTTGGTGTTTCCATCTTTTTCTTTCTTTTTTTAGGATTGCACATATACGAGAGATCGCACAGCATCTGTCTCTCTGTCTGACTTATTTTCCTTAGCATAATGCTCTCGAGGTCCGTCCACAATGTTGCAAACAGCAGGATCTCCCTTCTTATGGCTGAGTAACACCCCTGTGTGTGTGCGTGTGTACGTGTGTGTGTATGTGTGTGCGCTACAATTTCTTCACATGTTCCTCTGTCAGCGGACACTTGGGTTGTTTCTGTATCTTGCCGAGTGTAAACGATGTCGCACTCAACATGACGTGGACGGATTTCTTCAAGTTGGCAGTTTTCATTTGGTTCCACTAAATACATGGACGTGAAACTGCTGAGTCACAGGGTGATTCCATCTGTAACTTTCTGAAAAACCTCCATCCTGTGAGTGGCCGCAGCAGCCTGCATGCCCGCCCACGGCACACAGGGGCTCCCTTCTCCGGAACAGCCGTTCTGGTAACAGTGAGACGTGTGTCTGCTGGCCACCTGCAGGTCTGCTCTGGAAACCAGTCTACTCAGATCTTCTGTCCATTTTCTAATCAGATTTTTTTTTTTTGCTCTTGAGTTATAAGAGTTCTTTATATGTTTTGGATGTTAGCCCCTTATCAGACATATGTGACTCGTGATTATCTTCTCAGATCTAGTAGGCTGCCTTTTCATTTTGTTCACGGTTTTCTTTGCTGCGCAGAATCTTTTTAGTATGATGTATACAGTTCCAACTGTTTATTGTTTTTTCGCTTTTGACAACAGACGCAAAAAATAATAGCCAGGACCTATGTCAATGAGCCTGTGTTTCCTGGTATGAGTTTGAAGGTTTTAGGTCTTATACTCACGTCTTTAACCCACTTTGAGCTAATTCTGTGTATGGTATAAAAGATCAGTCCAGTTTCATTCTTTTATATAAACTTTCCCAATACCATTTATTCAAAAGACTGTTCTTTCCTCATTGTATATTCCTGCTTCCTTCGTCGTTAAGTTATTTGACAATACGTGTGTGGGGTTATTTCTGGGCTCTCCATTCTATTTCATTGATCTACGTGTCTGATTTTATGCCAATACCATCCTGTTTTAACTACTATAGCTTTGGTAACACAGTTTGAAATCGAGGCCTGTGATGCCCCCAGCTGTACTCTTCTTCCTCATACGGCATGCTCTGTCTGCAGAGCCTTCTGTGCTTCCGTCCATCTTTTAGAATTCTTTATTCAATTTCTCTAAAAAAACACCACTAGAATTTTGATAGGGATTGCAATGAATCTGTAGATTGCTGTGGAGAGTCTGGGCCTTTTAACAACCTTAATTCTTCCAATCTATCAACACCAAATATCTTTCCCTTTTCTTTTCTTTTTTTTGGAGAGGGGGGTTTCTTTAACTTCTCTCATTAATGTCTTACAGTTCTCAATACACAGGTCTTTGACCTCCTTAGTTAAATTTATTCCTAAGTATTTTATTCTTTCTTGTTTTTTTAACTTCCTCTTTCTGATGGTTTGAGTGTAAGGAAACACAACCGACTTTTGTGCACTGATTTTGTATCCTGCAACTTGACTAAACCCATTTATTAATTCTAACAGGTTTTCTGCTGGAGTCCGAGGTTTTCTATACATAATGTCCTCTTACCTGCACACAGTGACAATTTTACCTCTTCCTCTCCAATGGGGATGTCCTTTCTTTTGCTTGCCTAATTCCTCTGCCTAGGACTTTCAATACTGTGTCAAAAAAACAGTGGTGAGAGTAGACATCCTTGTCTTGTCCCCAACATTAAAGGAAAAGCTTTCAGCTTTTCAAAGTTGAGTGTCATGTTAGCTGTGGGCTTATCACAGATGGCCTTCATTGTGCTAAGATATGTTCCTTCTATGCCTATATTCTGTTAGGAGTTTTTATCATAAATGGATGTTGAATTTTATCAAATGTTTTTTCTACATCTACTGAGATGATCCTACAATTTTTATCCTTCATTTTGTTAATGTGGTAGACCACACTGACTGCTATGCGTCTATAATCCAAACCATATTTGGATTATGGATTCCATAGTCCAAATATGCCTGGAATAAGCCGAATTTGGTCACAGAGTGTGATCTTTTTACTATATTGCTGAATTCAATTTGCTAATATTTCATTGAGCACTTTTATACTAATGTTCATCAAGGATACTGGCCTATAATTTTCTTTTTTGTGTGTGGCATCGTGGTCCGGTTTTAGCATCAGGATAATGCTGGCCTCGGATACTGTGTTCAGAAGAGTTCCTCCTTCTGTTCTTTGGGAGGGTTTGAGAAGGACTGGTATCAACCCTTCCCTGAATGCTTGGCAGAACTCACCAGCGAAGCTGCCTGGTCCTAGACTTGTGTTTCTTGGGAAACTTGGACTTTGAATTGCTGCCTCCTTCACATCAGGCTCCCTGCTAGCCCGGGGCCTGGTGTTCAGGTCCGCACCTTCACTATGATTCAGTCTTGGCCGCTGGATAATCGGAATTTCCCACTTCTTCGCAGCCGTCCGCTCTGCTGGCATATACTTGTTCACAGCATCTTTGACGACCCTTTCTGTTTCCGTGGCAACAGCTGTAATTACATCTCCCTTTTCATTTTTGGTCTTATTTGAGTCCCTCTCTCTCTCTCTTTCCTGGTGAGTCTTGCTAAATGTCTGTCAACTTTGTTTCCTTCTCAAAGAACAGGCTCTTTGTCTCACTGACCTTGTCTACTACCTGCCCCGGTCATTTATTCCTGCTCTAACCCGGGCTCCTTCCTTCTCGTAGCTTCGGCCTTCGTCCGCTCGTTCTCTAGCTCCCTGACAGGAAAGCTGGGTTGTTTACTTGACACTCTGCTCATCGCTTGAGGGAGGCATTTATCACGGGAACCTCCCTCTTACAACTGCTTCTGCTGTGCCCACTAAATTTTGGTATGTCACTTTTCCATTTTCATTTGCCTCAAGGTATTTCTGGATGTCTGTTTTGATTTCTTCTTTGACCCTCTGGTTGTTCAGCAGCATGTTGTCTAATCTCCCCATGTTTGTGAATTTTCCAGTTTTATTCATGCAATTGACGTCACTGTTCTTAATCAACAAGCCCTCACCAAAGGGCCGAGAAGGTGTGAATCAATGCCGTCCTTCCAAAGTGCAGACAGAAAGCAGTGGGTTTTGGTTTTTTTTAAGCAATTTTTCTTCCTAACATATCCTGCCCTTAATAAAATCTTTACAGTCCATGCAGAAATTGCTAGTGCACAATTTCTCTCTCTAGCGGGTGAGGGATGAAAGCGGGGAGGGCGGACTTGCCGCGGCGGAGGTCTGCAGGAGCTCTCCCAAGGGGCCGCTGGGGGGCCTGGGTGCCCCGCAGCCACAGAGCCCAAACCCTGTCCACTAGGTGCACTTCCTGCTTGGAAAGCTTGGGCATCTAAGGTTTCATCAGAAGAACAGACACAAAACGGCTACAGCGTTTCCATATTTTACGTATCTACTACATAAAGGAACCTTCTCTGTTGTGAAGAACGGATCCTTTAAGGCAAAAACTGAAGGCCGGAGGTACCCTCCTCAGAAATTGCACTGGAAATGTGATTTACAGAAAAGCACAGCTTGGGCTGGGATTGCTCCAGTCCCTGCTGCTGCTCTTTTAAACCGTCCGGCGAAGGCTCAGTGTGCTTCTTGCCGAACCACAGCACCGGAGAAAATCCATTCCAGCGTCTCCCCAAACCACGGCACTGGTACAGATGAGCGCTAACCACGACTTCCAAACCTCCACGGAAACAGAAAGTACGCCTTCTAAGGGACAGGAGGGGAAGAGAAGAACCTGCTCCGGAAGTGTAATTCACACCTACTGCAAACCGTAGTTCGGAGAATGGAGAATGGGGCCAGTTGTGAACCCGCTAAACGGGGAGAAGCCAGCCGCCTCCCCGAGGTCTCGCTGCGAGGCGGAGAATAAGCTCCCCACAAGCAGAAGCATGTCTCGAGCAGACAGGCTGGAAAGCAGCCAACAGACTGAATGAAATCAAGTATTATTGGGAGAACCGTGAAAACCTCCGAACAGAAATGAGGTAACAACCATTAGATCCCTGGTCGAAAATCAGATTCAATCAAGCCACAAAATGGCGTTTATAATTTGTACGACTGCATTTTACAATGTCATTCACAAGTTCCCCAAACCAAGTGGCTTTCTGGGGAGATGATGACCGGAGTGAGGCAGCGAGGGACGCGGCGGCCCGGCCGGAAGACACACCCCTGCGGCGATGCTGGAAGCGAAGGACGATTTCTCTGCGCGTTCGGCAAAATCACCTGCCGGGCTCGCATGAGGCCCTCCATGCTAGAGCCCCCTCTTCTCTGCACCTCACCACCACCCAGTCGGTGCCGCAGATCTATGCCTGGTTCTGCTTGGCATCGCTGCGTTAACGCTCTGTTCGTTAATGTAACGAACTATTGGGAGACGGTGCTGGGAATGGGCAGGCGCTATCTCCCTACTTCCATTTAATTAAACTCTGCTATTGCAATATGACGATCAGCACATCATAGGGGAAATTATTTTAAGAATGAAGGTAAAAGGTATTTCAAAGCCCCCACTTAAATATGAAAGCGTAATCTAAAACGGCCGAACACACACTATAATTTTCCTATAATATTAAAGATTTTATTTCCAGACTTGGTAATTAATTGGATTCCATGGAGAAATTATGCCAGCATCCTTGATAGCAAAATGATGCACAAAGGCAGGGAACAGTGTGCCAAAGGACAGCCGTAAACAACCATGCTGTCGCCCAGATTATGACCATCATCGGGCTTAATAAGGAGTGAGAGCTGCCCGCTCCTGGAGCGCATTCATTACTCCCTGCAAAGCGCCTGCACTGAATTCTGATTATGTTGCCTTAATAAAAACGAAGGGGAGAGGCTCCTGCTCCAGTGGCCCCCCCAGAGGAAAGCAAGGCCCTGGCCTGCGGGAGCCCCAGGACCCCCAGGCTGAGTGAGGACAGCATCTCACTAAGGAGAAGCCAAGTCCTGAGCCTCCCACCGCCTCCTCCCGGGCCCACAGGGAGCGGCCTTACCATCAATCCGGCTCACGAGCTCTTCCAACATTTTCACCTTCATCTGAATCCCAGGCTGGGCAAACGTGTAGTTGTCCTACGGGAAAAATAACAGCAAATATCATATGCACAGAAAATAAACACCCAAACCGCACCTTCCAGAGGGGAGAAGAGGGCGGAACAAAGGGGAACGGTCTCACAGCGGGACGAACCCACCAAGCCACCCGTGCACGCGGCACGAGGCCCCGTCACAAGGGCCCGCCCGTGGCACAGACCCATCTGGGGTCAGGACCAGGCCTCCCCGACATCAGGGGGCGAAAACACCCGACTCGGGGACCATCTACCGGAGCATCTTTTTGCGTAAATGCAGACATTTACGTTCACGTGGAACAAAGAGGCACGGGCATGGACAGCTCCTTGAGAAGTGTGTGCTGGAAGCCGTGGGTGGCCGCCACCTGGGCCGCGGGCACTCGCCGGGGCTGAACTCTCCAGTGCTGGAAGAGCGGACGCAGAACAGCGCCCAGGCCGGGTGCTGAAGGTGTCAGCGTCCCACCCCCAGTCCCAAGGCCAAGGACGCAGCCACTGCACAAGGAAGTAGGACCATGTGACCACTCTCCGTCAGCCCAGATGAAGGAGTAGATAAACCGAGACAGGAAAACAAGGGTAGGTGTCCAGCCGAATGAGTCCTCGGTCCAACAGACCTGGAAAGGAGCCCCGCTCTCCTACTCGGGAACTGAACAGCCTTGGCAAGCCACATCACCTCTCCGGGCTCCCACTGGCCGTCTACGCCAAGAGAACAAGGCTGTCTTCTAGGTCTGCTCTGAGGTGTCAAGGAAACCAGGTAGGAGCGGTGCTGGAGGGCCCGAGTTACCAGAGGCGCCAGGGAACGAGGGCGGGGCCTCAGCCAGCCTCCCGTCACCTTCAGAAGGGCTGCTGGGCTCCGAAGGCACAGGCCTCCACGCAGGGACACACAGGCAAGACAGAGACAGCCCCAAAGAGGTCCACAGCCTATGCCGGAACCTGCCAAAGGGCACAAAGGGGCCAATCCACCAACCAAAGGGACTTATCTGGACTAGCGGAGGGCCCACCGCAGTCCTGGGGTCCCAACGGGTCCACAGGAACGTGAGAAGGACCCGACCTGCCGCAGTGACACTAAAGATGGAGGAAGGGGTCAGGAGGCAAAGGACACAGGCTGGGAAAAGCTCAGGCTGTGAGATCTCCCTGGAGCCTCTGGCGCACGCCTTGAGTCCGCCCCACAAGACACACGTCCTCCCGAGCTGTGAGGGAATACATAACCTGAGTGGTTTTCGGCCACTGAGCCTGTAGCGATTTGTTTCAGCAGCTGCAGGAAATGAACACCGCAGGCCTGGGGGCTATTCGTCCCTGGGGCCCCCAGGACCCACAAGATAAAAGGACAAGATGAGAATCTGGAGCCCCGTGGCCGATCCTGGACTCCGGAGAGCAGACAGGCCTCGGCCCCAGTGCTCACGCGGCCCGTGCTGGGCCAGTGCGGGGATGAAAGGGCTCGTCCTCAGGGAGCGACACCAGGCGAGCTGCACGAGCTGTGCCAAGGACAGTGAGACCCCCGGCCTCTGTAAGGTGTAGGTGACACAGGCAAGGCGCAGGGCAAGACAGCTCGCCAGGCAGTCACCGTGGGCTGTGGACCGTGGGGAGCACTCCTGCTGCTGCCCCACACCACAGGCACTGGGGCAGGGGGGCATCCCTTCAGCAGGGATAGCTCCTGGGCAGCCCCCCCACATCTCAGCCTGCATTCGGGGCCCAGAAGGGAGGCAGAGGGCAAGTCCAGAAGGGACATGCACTGTCTCAGATAGTCGGCCGTGCAGACAGCCCCGTGAACAAGGAGCCGTGCCCGCAGAACTGAGTCCAGACCACAGGGGATACCGAGCAACCAGTGGCACCGACAGTGGCTGTCAGGCGGCCCCGGGGATGCAGCAAGAGCACCCAGTGTGGCCCACTCGGGAATCCGCGACGGGGGTTTCCAGGTGGAACACTCAGCGTGGAGCAGCTCGGGAGGCCAGACGCAGGTGCGGGGGTCCTTGCCCCCAGCCCCTGCACAGTCACTGCCGCACTCACCGCGCCCACAGTCACGAGCCACACGCAGGCGCAGCCGGCAGCTTGAGCTGGGGCACGAGCGGCAGCCTCTGGGGCACAGAACCGAAATCTCCTACGGGGCATCAGGGAATGTCCGCTGGCGCAGGAAATGGGCAGAGTGGGCCCTGCCCTCTCGCTGGGGGGTCTCCCCCACGTAAATCTGGGGTGACGGGCTCTGGGCTCCAAACCGTGGCAGCTCTGCCAGCACAAAACCAAGAGAAGCAGCGTCCACCAACCTCACCCGGAGCGATGCCAAGGCACAAAGGACGGTGCCCCAGGGGTGGCACCATGGGGGCCTGGTGTGACCGTCTCCTAGACCTGATGACAGGCCTGCAGGTCCTGCTAAATCCAGCCCTGGAGAAGGCAGTCAGGGACTTGGGTTTAATGGGTGGGACTTCGGGGCCTAACGGAGCCATG
Source organism: Mustela lutreola (assembly GCF_030435805.1). NCBI lineage: Eukaryota > Metazoa > Chordata > Mammalia > Carnivora > Mustelidae > Mustela > Mustela lutreola. The sequence goes on along the minus strand of NC_081297.1, from coordinate 148,792,664 downwards.
GGTGTCCCTTAAGGACACACTGTAAGCTTTAACGTAGCTGAACTTCAACAGGGTAAGAAATTGGGGTTTTGGACTCGAGCTTGCAAGGGTTAGCCTCTGAGACTTATTAAACTTTCTCCCTGGAAATTGGAAAACAGAAGGAGATTTATATTCAAATGCAGGGCATACTGCCTTGGTGAAAGTTTATACACCACCCCTTGGCCTCGCAGCAGAAAATTCTGACGAGCCAGCCCAGACGACATTCATGGATCCGGCTCGGGGAGGGAAACACGCTGGAGGCGGGAGCTGCAGCCTTGGGCAGGGGCCTTGCAGATTATTTCCCTGACGCTCGGTTCGGACAAATTCCGGAGCCATCAGGGGAGCATTCTAATACCCTCCCCCGGTGGTCTCAGGAGAGCAATGGGGCGACGGCTTCCCTGGGAGCTGGTCCATCCCAAAGGGCCCCTCCTCTCCGTCTCCAAGGGGAATCGTCTGGCACCACCCCTGGACCTCTCTTTATCCCCAGGACACTCGCCGCAGGAAAGCAACTTATCCGCTGCTAGAGCCGGCAGGACGGACAGGCTGCGGCTCAGCCCTTCTCCCAGCGGTTGGAGCCGGCTACACTCTGGGCAGGCTGCCCCCTCGAAGGCTCTGCAGCCCCCAAGGATGTGCTGGCGCTGATGGGGTGCGTGAGCCCGGTAATCCTAGGATTCGGTCAGCCGGTACGTCTGGCGCTCACACTGAGATAGGATTTCAAGATTCTCATTTAGAAGAAATAAAAGTTACTCTTCGGTCTCCATCTGCCACTGTTTTGTTTTATTTCTCAATTTGTTCAAAACCCAGGTATGGAAGATAGGTTTTCTTAGAAATCCAAACAAAGAGAAAAGAATAACACCTGAGAGCCTCCAAATTAATAAAAAAAATTTAAAAACCTCTGTGTTTTGAGAGGAGAAGAAGAGATTAAAGATGGGCTGTGGTCTTGGCATTCTGGACTTGGGTCCCAGGCAGAGAAGACCAGCGTTCAGGGGGGCTCCAACCCAGACGGCAAGACGGGGCTCAGAGTGCAGAGCCCAGCAGGGAAGGGCACAGAGGTGAACAGAGGAACCCCAGGAGGTGGGTGGCCCTGCTCAGTGGCCAGGAAGCCTCTGGAACGCACAGCAAGGACTGAGAAGATATAAGAGGGAAAGAACATTCTGTGGCCCCAGCAACAGCCCCTCTAGGAGACGCGTGGGACTCGGGCCCTCCTTGGGGACCGGGCGGGGCGGGGGGGCCTCCGGAGCAGCGAGATCCCAGCAGCACAGCAGCACAGCGCCTCCCACGGGCTCTGCCTGCTCAAGGCCACTGCCCCAGCCCCCATCCAAACACGCACCTGCACACGCAGCTGGCGCAGCCGACACCTGCTGCGGGAAGCCGTGACTGGGCCCAGGTCGCTACCCGTTCACGGAAGTATGAACAGTCACAACATCACCCACAAGTAAACAGTCTTAGCCTTCCTAACTGAGATCTGATTTTCTGTCTTTAAAAAAGAACGCGCGCTACGAAACTTACGACCAGAGGAAGAAAGGTCTGAGGAACACGGCGACCTGGGGAAGCTTCCGCGGAAGGCCAAGTCCGCATCCGCCGACAAAGCGCGCACGGCCCGCCCACGCCCAGTGCCACCCCCCCCCCCCCCCCCCCGGCTTCGGCGAAGGCGAACAGCACCGTCTGCGCTCCTCGGGAGAAAGGGGGAATAACATTCTCTGAAGGAGCACCGCAGGGACGAGCTGAAGACTAACTTCACAGGGGGCTGAGCTGGAGCGTGCTACACCGTCCCCCACCCCCGCTACAGCGTGGCAGCCCCACAAGCACCTGTGAGGAGGGCCTCAGTGGGCCCCCGACCATGGATCTGCCTTCTGGCATCCCTCCCCAGAACACGGCTTCTCTCCGAGCCGAAACCACCGGTGCCCTTCTCCCCACCCTCTGGACCTGCTTCTGGAACAGCCCCGCACGTCCTTTTTGCAAACAATGGCCTGAAAGACCTCCGTGTCCCTCATCTCGTGCAGGTGCCCCCAGGCCCTGGACACAGCCTTGGACAAAGTGCCCCACAGGGCCCCCGGCTGCGCAGAGGTCAGAGAGCACACACCCACGGCGGCTGCACTCCGTGTCAAACATCGGGACATCACCCCGGCTACTGCCCGTCATGTCGCCGTCCAGTCCACGGCAGAACAGGGTCACACCGTGAGCTCCTTCATCTCCCCAAGAACCACTTCTGCACCCGCCGTGGGCCACACGACATGCTGCGTCCTGGCAGAGCTGGCACACAGAAGAGCAGGCTGGGACAGCCGTCCTCAGGAGGGACAGCCCTCCCTCGGCCAGTGCCGGACACCCGCGGGCTCGGGAGCATCGCCGTCATTCCCGAACAAATAAGAAGCTTCACTGGGCCTCGGCCGACAGTGTAGCTTATGCTGAACTGCTTTCCTGCTGGGAGTCTGGAGCTCTGGAAAGTGCCAGGCAGAGGGCGTCGAGGTGACAGGTCTCCACAGAACCCAGAGCGAGCTCCCTCGCAGGTGGGCCTTTCAGGGCGGCCGCCACGACTCGCCGCTGGGGATGTGACGCGTCCCACATGCCTCCACCGGGACGGGACACGGGGGACCTTACTCCTGCCTTCCTCCGGGCCTCCCCACCCGGCTGGTTCTGCTCTGCCTGCGTGCACCGCAACGAATCGTGGCCGTGAGTACAACCGTATACGGACACCCGAGAGGCGCCAAACCCTGGGCTGCTCTTTGGGTGCCCTGACATAGTCGGAGAAAAGGGGCCCCATCAGGGCCCTCCTGTGCACAGAGATATCCGTTAAGCAAATGATCCTCACGCAGGACAGCGAGTGCATGAGAAGGGCCCCCTGCCACGTGCGGGGCCCACCTGCCCTCATGGCGCAGAACAGGGAGCCCCATCGGGAGCCCAGGCCGCGAATGCGAAGGCTGAGCAGGGCTGCGGAAAGACGGGGCAGGGCGCGGAAGAGGCCGGGCAGCGGCCCAGAGCGGGGCACCTCCTTGGAGGGGCACGAGGGCCGGGACAGCTGCAGGGACCGCCAGGAGGCCGGGTAAGGTGAGGGGGTCCGTTCTGAGGCTGGGGGACATCGGGGAGGGCACAGCCATGGCATGAAGGAACCGCCACGGAGATGGGGACCCGCCACGCTTACAAGATCTGCACTCGGAGAAGACATCTCTGGCCGCAGGGCACAGAGTAACCAAGGGGCAAAGCGGCGGCAGGGGAGTCGGCGGCCCCACCGACCCCCTGATCTAGGCCAAAAGACGAGGACAGCCTCCCACCAAAGACACAGGTGGCCCAAATTATGCAAACTGCTTTCGACGACCTATATTACTGGTTGGGTTTTTGAACTTGAACATAGGGCTCTTCATTTATTCCTATTAGCTTGCTCCCTTGATTGGTTCTCGGGCGGCATTCCGGGCAGCTGAACTCATTCTGAATCTTGATTATGTCATCTATCACATTAGCTGTCCCTCCAAGCTTAGAGGCACTGGTTACACGAACACCCTCAACGTCTTCATTCTAGTCTCAGGGAAGAGGGGAAGGACAAGCACAAGGACAGAGCTCCACGGCGTGTCTCCGAGACCACACTCGGGCGGAGGAGTGTCGTCACATCGGATCAAGCCAACCCCTCACTTCCTTAGCGCGAGCTTCATTTCTCTGATCTCCTGTCCTCTCACCAGTAAGTGCGACCGGGACGGCCGCTCCATAAGGCACTGGGGCATGCTAAGTCAGCGCTGAACCTACAGAACCTGGAAGCTCCCTCCCATGCCTACCTGCCACGGTGACACGGGTCACGGGACAGCAGTGAAGATGGAGGCTCCCACGCAGTCCTGAGGCAGCACCCAGGGCTCCCACTGTCCGCCACTCTGACAACGGGGGCAATGCTAAAGGCCGGTTTTCAGCCACTCCAGGGGTTGCCAAGGGTCTGAGGGAAGACAGGAGGGCTGGGGGGAGCACAGGGGATGCCTAAGGCCCTGGAACCTCCCTGTGCGACTCTAACAGTGGACATCCATTAGTCCAAACCCAGAGAAGGTGCAACACCAAGAGGGATCGCTCATATCGACCCCGGACTCCGGCCAGGAGTAACAGATCAACGCTGGCGCATCAGCTGCACCAAACACGTCGCACTAACGCACAATCTTGGCAAGACGAGGAGCGGTGTCCATCAGGACACGGTGATGGAGCCCAGGGAAACTGCATTTTCTGCTGAGTGTTTCTATACACCTAAAACTGCTCTAAAAAATGAAGTCCATTAATTTTTAAAATTACTCAGTTCATCCAAAAGAACGTATGGGGAATAAAGAGGAAATAAGAAAAGATAAAATGAAGAGAAAATAAATACCAAGGTGGCAGCCTAAGCCCCGGGCACACAAATACTACCCTGGGAACCTATCAATGTGTATGAACTAAACATGCTTAAAGAAAGCAAAATCCAAGTATATACTCTCTACAAGAAACACACTTTTAATAGGAAGGCACCCACCAATCAGAAGCAAAGGGACAGAAAAAGATGCACCAAGACGAAGGCAACAGAAGACAAAAATGGCCGTGTTATACCCAATGAAGTGGACTCCAGAACAGGGAACATGACCAGGAATAGTGAGAAGTAGTTCGTAGCACTCAATAAAAATAATGAACATATAAATTCATCAAGAAAACCTAAGAGCTAATTCTATGTGTGTGTATCTAATAAGTGAGATACAGATCATGTGAAGCAAAACCTGACGAAACTAAAAGAGACAAATCAACCGTCGTAACTGAAAATTTCAGAAGTCCTCCCTCAGTAGCGGATAGAAAACGGAGACAGGACATCAGTAAAAGCAGAGAAGTCTGCACTGACACTATCAACCAACCGAACCTGACTGGTATTTATGAAAACCTCTCCCCACAAAGCAAAACACACATTCTTTCCAAGGACACATGAGATAGTCACCAAAACAGACCGCGTGACCGATCTCAGAATATCAGCAAATGTAATCACTAACGCTGGGAAGAAAAGACATCGCAAGAGCTCCTCCAGACATTAAAGGAATTAGAGTATTACAAGCAATATGCCCGGAAATTAGACAACTTGTTTAAAATGACCAAATTCCTTAAAGGACACAAATTATTAAAACTGACAACAGCAGGGGGACACCTGGGTGGCTCAGTTGTTAAGCATCTGCCTTCAGCTCAGGTCATGATCCCAGGGTCCTGGGATCGAGCCCCGCATCTAGCTCCCTGCTGCGCGGGGAGTCTGCTCCTCCCTCTCCCACTCCCCCTGCTTGTGCTCCCTCTCGCACTGTGACTCTCTCTGTTAAATAAATAAATAAAATCTTTGGGGAGCCTGGGTGGCTCAGTTGTTAAACCTCTGCCTTTGGCTCAGGTCATGATCTCAGGGTCCTGGGATCGAGCCCCACATCAGGCTCTCTGCTCAGCAGGGAGCCTGCTTCCCCCCCTCTCTCTCTGTCTGCCTCTCTGCCGACTTGTGAACTCTGTCTGTCAAATAAATAAAATCTTTAAAAATAAATAAATAAAATCTTTTAAAAAGATATTTTTTTAAAAAACTGACAAGAGGGGCACCTGAGTGGCTGAGTTGGTTAAGTATATGCCTTTGGCTCAAGTCATGATCCTGGGGTCTGGGACTGAGCCCCACATCAGGCTCCCGAGGACTCATCAAGGAGTCTGCTTCCCCCTCTCCCTCTGCCCCGCGCCCCGGTCATGTCCTCTCTCCCTCTGCTTCTGCCTCCTGCCCTGCCTACTTGTGCTCTCACTCACTCTCTCTTTCTCTCAAATAAATATTTTTTTTTAAACGCTTTAAAAAAAATGACAAGAGAAGAAGGAGAAAATCTGGACGCTACCTAGAGCAGAAACTGAATTTATACTTAAAACTTTCCCACAAAGAAAGCTCCAGCACAAGATGGCTTCAGGGTTGGAACTCTACCAAATATTTAAGGAGGAAATAATACTAACCTTACACCAACTCTTTCAGGAAAGACAGGCCACCATTTCTCTCATGTAAAAAAAGAAAAAAACATTAGAAGAAAAGAAAGTAGAACAGAATATTCCTCATGCACAGAGAGGTGAAAATCTTTACCAAACAAAATCTAGAAATACAGAAAAAGGCTAGTATCTCAGGACAAACTGGAGTTTCCCAGAAATGCAGGTCAGCCTAACAAAGTTCACTAAGGTCCTTCGCTACGTTAGCAGAGTAAGTACGAAAAACCACATGATCACTTCAACAGAAGGAAAAGCCTTTGACAAAATATCATTTCATAATATTTTCAAAAGACTCGGAAAAGCAAACCATCATCTGACGTCCTGGTCTTCCTCCTCCAGGTCATAAGAAGTCAACCCTCAACCTCTTACTCCATCACATCCCGGTACTCCACGAACGGAAAGACCTAGTGGGGTAAACCAGGAGCTTATTGAACATACGGACTCCCTGGCTGTGGCAGTGGCACTGTCGGCAGCCACCGGAAAAAGGGCGTCTATAAACAGCCAACGGCCGCCATCGGACCTAAGGCTGAGCGCCTGGATCAGCCCCGCCCTCCCCAGCAGTGCCTGGAAGGAGGTTCCAGGCTCCCATCCCGAGGACCCTGACAGTGCAGCCAGTGAAGAAAAGGAAACAAAAGCTGGGCAACGGCACGGAGAGGAGGAAGGCTCTGTTTGTAGATGACACGATCGTGTACGCAGAAACTCCTAAGGCACCCACCGGAGAGCTCGCAGGACGAGCCCGTGAATTCAGTGAGATCGCCAGAAACAGGAGGCACATTACGTTTTCCGGAGGTGGCCACGCCAGCCCCTGCTATCCTGCACGCTCCTTTACTGTGGGGCCACGCCACTCCTGTGCCAAGGGGCCGAGTCCCATTTCCCTCTCCTTGAATCTGGGAGGACTTACTATGGCTTCAACCAAGGTACAGGGAAGTGACACTGTGACTTTACAGGCCCAGTCATGGAACACGCACCCGACACGCTGCTGGCCGCAAATCTTCCTGGCAGCCCGCGCTCTCATGTAAGAAGTCTGACTATCCGACGGCCACAAGGGAGAGGCCACGAGATGGCAGTCACTCTGCAGTCCCGGTCTCGGCCCACCCCCTCCGCCCTGCCTGAGCCCCGGCACCAGGAGCTCCCACATGTATCGCTGAGACCCCAGAGGATTCCAGCCCCTAAGCACCAGCCTGGACCCACCTTCAAGTCTCCCCACCTGAGGCCCCACACGTGGTACACGGAGAAGCAACACACGCCACGTCCTGATTGAAATTCTCATTGCAAGGATCTGTGAGCATAGTAAGATCGTTCTTTACGTCGGGAAATTTTAAGCAATTTGTTACACAACAATGCTAGATAGAGAAGGACATCCGTTTACAAAATCAATTATATTTATGCATAGCAGCAATAAAATTTGAAAAACAAAATTTACAAAGCTATACCATTTAAAGTTGCATCCATAAGCCCAGACAACTCAGAAATAAATTTAACAACATATGAACAAAACCAACACACTGAGAATGACAAAAAGTTTGTGAGGATAAATTTTTAAATGTCTAAGTTTTAAAAACTTGGTATTTTTGATGCTATTGATTCTGGGAAAACTGACATATAGGTTCAACATAATCCCATTCAAACCCCAGCTCCTACTATTTTTTCTAAGGCTTTTCTGGTAGGAAATGACTAACAATAAACTTCATATAGAAACATAAAGGACCAGGATGCCCGGGTGGCTCAGTCGGTGAAGCCTCTGCCTTTGGCTCAGGGTATGATCCTGGGGTCCTAGGATGGAGTCCCACGTCAACACTCCCTGCTCAGCGGGGAGCCTGCTTCTCCCTCTCTCCCAACTCGTGTGCTCACTCTCTCCCTCTCATATAAATAAATAAAATCTTTTTTTAAAAAAAATGCAAAGGACCAAAAATATTCCTGTCAATTTATTTTGGAAAAGAACAAAGTTGGAGAACTCTCTCTACGAGACTCTGAGAAAAGCTACAGTAATTAAGACAGTACGTACTGGCCTAGAGATGCATTAATAGATCAATGGAACAGAACACGGTGTCCAGAAATAGACACACATTTATATAATCATTTGATTTTCAGAAAAGGGACCAAAGCAATCTACTGGGGGAGAAAAAACTGTTTTGGACAAATGATGCTAGTATGCTAACTTGGAAACCTGTATTTTAAAAATGAACCACTCTGCCTTCCTCATACCATACAGAAAAATTAAGTCAAGTTAAAAAGTCAAAATGAAAATTACAAAGCTTCCTGGGGCACCCGGGTAGCTCAGTCCTTAAGCGTCTGCCTTCGGCTCAGGTCAAGATCCCAAGGTCCTGGGATCAAGCCCCGCATCGGGCTCCCTGCATGGTGGGAAGCCTGCTTCTCCCTTTCCTATTCCTCCTGCTTGTGTTCCCTCTCTCACTGTCTCCCTTTCTGTGTCAAATAAGTAAATAAAATCTTTTTTAAAAAATTATAAAGCTTCTGGAAGAAAAACAAAGGATAATCCCCTGGCATGCTGGGGCAGGATTTTTACTTAAATTAGATTTTAAACTTTAAGTTAGGTTACTGTTAGATAAAAAGTACACGCACATCCCAGCAGTACACACACATATCCTAGCACAAATTAGTCCGAGAATGGGAGTGTGGGGCAGCTCGCACCCATGGCTGCTGGGGGTGTTACATAGTACAGCCCGCTTGGGAAAGAAGCCGGGCTGTTTTTCACAAAAACTAAACACACGTCCACAGCATGACCCTACGAGGCTACACCTAGGCACCAGCAGAGAAATAAAGGCCACGTCAACAAGAAGACGTGCGTATGAACGTCCACGAGAAGTTTATTCACAGCAACCAAAGGCCGGAAACAGCGTGGCTTCCACCGAAAGAAGGACGGAGCAGCCAGCTGTGATAGAGTCACACGGTGAAGCACTACTTGGTAATTAAAAGGAATGAACTATTCATTCAGGCAGTGACACGGATTTGACGTTTTTCAACGCTATTGTGAACTGAATTTTTTTAATTTTCATTTTTAAAGTGTTTGCTGCTCAATGACTCATTCCTAATGAATCTTCTGCTGCAGCCCAGTAACCAGCACACTCTCATCTGTTTAATAAACCTTCCTAAATCGCTGCCAGGAACTCTCCGTGTTACCGACGAGGGCCCTCACGAGCCGTCTCTGGAGCTTCCTCCCTGCGCGCAGCACGACCCATCTCACGTCTGACGGAGGAGCTCGTCCGCGCGGGCCGGCTGCCTCCTGCTTGGCTCTTCCAGCCACGGGGCTGGGCACAAGGAGAGCGAGCGTCCTCCCAGCCACCTTTCCCCACTTCTTCTGTGTCCCCGGAGTCGAGCTGGGGAACAACGCCCCCAGGCCTCTGGCCGCCCCAGGCTCTGGCTGGGTAAAGCTCATTTCTAAGGACCCTGGGCCACCGTCCAAGAGTGCCGTGGGCCCCTATCCTTCTCGGTACAGAAAACTCTCCAAGGGCTCCCTCACCCGCTCTGGTTTCCCGTGATACGACTGTCCCCTCTCCTCCGCGGCCTTATCTTCAACAGCTGGTGCACAGCAGCGACATCTGAGGGATAGCGGGCCCTATAGCCTCCCCCCGACCAGGGACAGGGCTGGCAGTGGCCCAGACATCCTCTCGGCGAGTCGCCACGCCACCCTGTTTCCAGGCTTCTCTCTGACAAGTGCCAGGATAACGCAGTCCCTTTCCCCAACACCCGGTCACTCCCAGGCCACCGACCGATTCTCAGAACTGAGCAATACTTCCCCGAGGAAAGGACGGAGCAGACTCGTTATAAAAGGCAGCGGCCCTTTTCTCCCCGAAGACGCCGGCCTGTTAAGTAATGAAGCCAAGAGGAATCGTGGACGGCAGGGAGGCGAGCGGGGCAGCCGTAATTCAGCGGGTACGAGCTCGCCGACAGCCCTGGCGCTAGGGCTGCGGGGCCCCGCAGCGACGGGAAAGGCCCAAGAAGCCCCCCCAAGAGCCTGGAAGGCCTCCCCGCCACACAGAGCCGCGTCCAGAACCTGCCAGCGGGCACCAGCACCGCATCCCAACGGCAGACGGTCCCCAACAGAAGGGGCTCCGGCGGGCTCCACACCCCAACGCCTCCCCACGGCCCTAGCGACGCCTGCCGCGGAGCCACGTCTCACCAGATTGTCTGTCCAACGTTAGTCTCTGGCCGGACCCCTACCGCACCCAAAGAAGGAGGCACACGGGGGACAGACGCAGGAAGCGGACAGGGGCCCGGCTGCGAAGGCAGAGAAACGCACCATGGCCCTAAGTGAGACACCTGCGCCTGAGAGGCATTCAGGGTCAAAGGATCAAAGCGGGTTGAGGGGGTCCCTCCCCAGCACTGAGGATACTCACCACCGAAGCCCAGAGAACAGAGAACGGAAGCCCACGGCCACGGCTTCCACACCAAGGGTCCTGTCCCCCAAGCCGTCTGTGTCCAGCCAGCCCAGGCCACCCCCGCACTGAGCGAACCTCCCCCACACGGCCTGCCAGGCAGATCCACGCGGCCCACACCACCACGAAACAAAGGATCCTCTCCCAATGACACTCACTGTCAAGACAAAACCAGCCATCAGATTAATTAGCAGGTCCCGTGGGCGGGTGACTTCCACCCAGATCTGCCACCTAGACCTCCTAACGAGCTCCTGGTAGGATTCTTCCCCGGCCAGGGCTGTCCGTGCACGGCTGGGCATTCAGTCCCCTGCGCTCATTACCACACCAGACCCCTAAAGAGGCCGCAGCTGCCCCCCGCCCCCTCTCGGGGGCTCACAGCAGCGGATGGCCCCTCTCTAGCCCCACACGCCGCTGCTAAGGGTCGTGCCGATGGCCTCCCTTGGTCGCTCCCAGAGCCAGCAGCAGCCCCCAGACACCACACTGCGAACCAAGTCTCCCGTGAGACTACTTCACCCGGAAAGGCAGCTGCTTCCTTTTCTCCCAGCACTAAGGCCCCTCCATAAAAAGAACATCCCCTAAACGAACCCCAAGTGTGAGGACACCATCCATCAGAAATGAGCAAGCAGGCCCGACGCCCAGGCAGGCCTGGTTATGGGCCTTTCCCGGAGCCGCCAAAGCCGACCCGGCGGCCCAGCCTTGGACCCCGGCCCACTCCCCGCTTCCCCAGGGAATCTGGGCGAGTCCACGGGCCAGAGTCGCAGCGCAGCAGGAGAGCCAATCCCCGACCCTGGTCTGCACGGCTCCGTGGGAACCGCCAGCGCGTCTGTTTCTAGAATGTCCCATACACATAGGAAGGAAGGGAACACACTGGGTGAGCTGGGCGTGGGGTTCCAGACACGGCCAGTAGCTCAACCCTATGTGGTCTGGGGAACAAGTCAGTCGCAGTCTTGCAAGTTCTTCCTGCCTGACCTAATTGCGGAGAGGCAGGAAAGCTAAGGCCTGACTCCGCGGGTCTGAATCCCAACTCCGCAGCTTACTAGCCCCACGGCCGGAGCACCTTACAGTCACGTTGCAGGGGAACCGAAGTGACACCAGCAGTGAACAAATGCAAAGAACCCAGACTAGCGTCTGCCACTGACAGCATCTTCAGGAACTTCCACCAAGTTCTTGCCTCTCCCCTCCCCCCTGCCTTCTACACACGCACACTGACAAGAGGCACTGCTGTCCGTGCACGCACAGTGATGTCATGGCGGATGGTGTCTCCTGGTAAATGCATCCACTCGTCCCTCGGCCGTGATACTCTTTATCCCAAATAATGCTTTCTGCCTGAAACTCCACTTCCTGTCCTAGTGCGGAAGAGCCACCCGGCGCCCAGCTCCCATCTGGGTTAGTGCTGATCCGCTGCGTTTCTCCCAACTCCCTCCTTCCTGCCGTTTAGGAATCTCGTGTTTTAGGTGAGTGACTTGTGAGCACTGTACGGCTGGATCCTGCTCGCAAATGCAGCTGGCCTGACAGCTACCCCCTGCGGAACACCGAACACAGCCCGTCTCACCGGCCTCTGCTCCTCCTGCCGCAGCCTGCCTCCCCCGAACTGTCTGCCCCGACAACTCATCGGTCCGTCGCCAGCCATTCCCGTGACGTTCGCTCCAACCTCCCGCACGAAGGGGCTGTACACTGGTTTCTGCAGGTGTGATTTTTTAAGGTGTGGTCTTTCTTGAGATTTATTTAGTGACCGTAAAAGCCCATGTCTCTCACAGGTGCCAGAAAGTTCCAGGCCACCACGTGTGTGCACCGGGGCTCCCGCAGCATGTCTTCCCATCCGGGGCCTGTTGTCCCTTCTGTCCGGCCCTAAGCTCTCTTCCAAATCCACGCCTTCCCCCGGTGCTGCCCCCACCCCCGGAATTTCTCCTTCTACTTCGATTAACCCTCATCCGCTGTGTCTGATGAACTGTCAATGCCAGCGACCCTAAGTCTGGTAGCCAGAGGTTCTGTCGGGCTCTTTCCAACAACCTGTGAGCTCCTCTCTCAGAGCCTTGTTCTTCATGGTAATGACTTGTTTGGGGTCCAGTCACGTCACTGCCGCAGGATGCCGAGTCCCTCGGGTGAGTCCAGGCTAACCACGGTGACGGCTGAGTTCACTCCAGGCCACGCTCTCTGCCTCGTTCTTTTTCCGTCGTGAGCTCACCTTCTGGGGGCTCTTCCGTGGGAAAATCGCAGGCCTGTGCCAGGAGAGCAGCCCCCAGGGCGGCAGTTCTCGGGGACAGTCACCCCACTGCCGCCATCCATGAGACCCTTCCGAGCAGTCCCTGAGAGCAAAACCATGTTCCTACCAACAGCAGCGGTACTTACCTTCATGGCTGTGTCGCTGCCTGCACGGCCAACACGAAAGGTGAGACGGCGACACACTGGCCTGAGTGCAGGTGGTGTGACAAACTGTACTCTTAGTGCCACACACTCACGGTGGAAAAAGGAAAAAAAGGCAGTTTCGCTGAAGGACGTTCTTGATGAAGTTCCTAATTTTAGGATTACTATTGCATCAGATCCTGACCTTGACGTAACCATCTTTCAACACCCGGTGTGGCGAGGCGGGAAGAGCACAGACAGCGCTCGAGATGAGCACCAAAGAACACTGCTTTCTTCTCAAGCGCCCCTGGCCGGCTGCTGGAGCCGGAGCGGAAGGAGATCGCATTCTTCCAGAAACCTCATTTTCGCTAGAGGAAATGACTAACAGGCAAACGGGTTATTCAAACTTGGGTACTTGGCAGACACTTTCCCAAAAATGAACAAAGACTGTCATTTCAAGGAAAACAATCGACACTATGCGTTGCCAATAATAATATTTGAGCATTTAAGCCAAACTCTGAATGTTGAAGAACTTCTGTCTGCCACTCTGGGCGTATAGCTTCTGACGAGACGGCGGGAACGCGCCCAGACGGATACGGCGCGATGAAGCGTGGCAGCGTCTACAAGGTCGGCACGCCTCCATCAGCCCATATTCCCCAAATGGCCAGCGTCCGACGGTACTGAACCACGTGTGGACGAAACACCCGCTCCAAATGCCAGACAGCCCAACGGACTTGGACGTCCCCGAGCACAAAATGGCGGCCAACATGGCGTCAGCCGTCACGCGGCAGGGCACCTGCAGGAAGCCACCTCGTGCTAAGCTGTGTCCTAGTGTCCACGAGCAAACACCCATGGTGGTCGGAGAGTGTAACGAAAACCCCCCTCCCTCTCCCAACGCCCTGCCTGTGGGAGGCCCGACCGTTTCCACACGCTCCCACGGAAACCACATCTGTCTGCGGACGGAGAATCCGGTGTCTCCCGGGAAGTCAGACCTTAGACCGCCTGACCACAGGGGACTATGGGGCCTTCCTTCTCACGAAATAGTTACGTTTCAGAAAATATTCATTTACCACCAAGATACGCTGTTTATAATAAAGCCTCTAACGGATTCATCATTGTTATTTTAAGATAAATTACTAAATTTTTTAAAGGATCTCTAGTTGCTAACATAGCAAATGCCGCTAGAACTCACCTGCATGAGTCAATGCTCTTTGAGCTCCTCGGGACTCTGGAAGACTTTAAAGTAGCCCCGAGACACGGAACGTGAGCGCCTCGGCAGGAGACCCATTGTACTTCTACTTCTAGCAGCCCCGGGTGTCCCTACGCAGGCCCCACTTTATCTCATTTCTACCCCTCGCCAGGGCGATAAAACCTTACCTTCTGGCATTACCGTGATGGCTCCTTCAAACCCACCGGCACCCACTAGTGGGGTCATCCTTCCTGGGTCTGGGTGACTCTGCCTCGGCGAGGAGGCTCCCCATCTCAGACACTTCTTGCTCAACATCACCCAGCGCCTCCAGACATGTGCAGCAGGGAGGGTGCAGCTTCTCCTCGGGCCTCGTCTGTCACCGTCCTGTGACCAGAGCACCCCAACCCCCACAACTCTGATGCCCCTCCCCCAGAACGCCCAGAACTCTGCCCTCCGTCTGCAGCCCACTCCCTGCACCTCTGGCCACCAGGACACGCACCCCACGGGGACAGCAGGTCGGTGGCTGTGCAGAGCACCCGTACACAGCAGGTGCTCACCACGCTCCGGCCTAATGCAGAACAGAGTCCCAGACTGACACCCCCAGGGGACCCCAACACACAGACGTGGTTTTTGCCGTCTAGAACGTACCCAGCAAAAGGGAAGTCATTTCCACCCATTCCAGCTGGACACGGTTATAGAGCAGAGTAGAAAACCACAGGCTCCGGGGCTCACAGGCAGGTCCCTGCAAACGCTCTCTGACCCCAGGCAAGGGATCTGTGTGCGTGCAGCGTATGGCATCTGCTCTGCTGTGACGCTCAAGAGCCATTCGGGGCACACAAGCCGTCACTGCCGCACCGTGGTCCCACCGTGGCCACCAGCTGACGGCGGGAGGCCCCCTCACCGCGGCTGAGGAGAGCGGGACAGCCGCCGCACAGATGTGGCACAGCGACCCAGACTCCCTGTGGTCTCTCTGGCATGTGGATTGAGCATAACACAACAGACAGCCCTGAACTTCCTCACGTGCAAGGAACAGGCAAAGGCCAGGCTGACAGGGCCGCAAGCATGAGTTCTTGGTGGCTTTCGACCAGGGCAGTGACGTGCTGAGAAGGGGCTCCAGGAAGATGGTTCTCGTGTGGTCCAGACAGCGACGAAGTCCAGGCAAGCCCAGGAGTATGAGCCCACACACAGCAACAGAAGCTTCCAGCTCCTTGGGACGCGGACACCCGGTCCGTCCTTCCTCCTGCTCCTCTGTCCCCTTGTCCACACAAAGCAGCAGGGACACCCGCACACACCCAACAGCCCCCAGAGGAGCTCGCCTCATCTCAGGGGATGACAGACCTCCCCGGGTCCCCCATGCTGGTAACTGGCACCCTCAACACTGCTCACGTCAAGGCTCTGGCTCCCAGTGGTGTGCAGGGCATGGTGAGTGCGCGTGCCTGGAGAGTGCCACACGCGCGCACACACAGACACACACACACACACACACACACACACACACACACACTCTGGTCCAAGGCCATCCCCTCGGATGGCAACCCTCGGCAGGGAAATGAAAAGCCAGTGTCACTTCCAGTGTACGGCTGATTTTACTCACAAATAGAAGCAGGATAATCTTGGATTTAAATGGCAGGAATTCCATCACTCACAATCCGAGAAGTGACATTTGAAATTTATAAAGTCCCACATTATCATTCAATCCCTTTTCTAAAGGGGAAGAAAAAGTCGTCCGTTTCGGGAGAGAGACTAACACGTGTGAATACATCAACAATGGAGGGGTGACAAACCCACGCCGGGGCCCGAACCGAGCGGGCGTGTTTTTCTCTGTCCAACGCCAACAAGGCTCCTATTCATTCCTACGGGAAGGGCCTCCACTCGCTCTGTCGCTCCTCGGTCAATAAATGTAAGGTGAGGCCGCCCCGTTCTCCCCCACACAGTCACACTGGCTAATTCCGCAAATTAAACCTCAGGGCCCGATCTGGAGAATACATCATGTAAGCGTCTTCCACGGTCCCCACCCCTGGGGCATCTCTGGAATGAACCCACCCCATGAGGGCCCACAGAAAATCTCCATCACCCAAACCCTGCTGTGGGCTCTACACCCCGCCCCTTACCGTCTCCCCTCTGCCAAGTCTCACCGCATTCCCCAATCGGGTCCTCAGGAGCACGTGCCTTACGCCCCCTCCAGGTCTACCCTGTACCCCACACGGAGCTCCTGGGAGGCCTCTGCCTGACACGCTCCGCCCTCCCCAGGAAGGCACGCAGCCCCTAGCACAGAGCGTGCATGTCGGAAAGGCTCGTGGGCACAGAGCCAGCCTAAGGTGGTCCACACCCCACCGGGGGGTCCCATCTACCCTGGCCATGGACTGCGACATCGAGAGGCTCCAGTCCCCCTTCCCGCTCTGCTGTAGGGTCCTTCCCCCAAACCCCTTCCATGAAATCACCCCTGGCCCTGGGACACCTGCAGCCTTTCTGCAAAAATCTCCACCATCCGTCCCGAAGGGCACCAAGTCCAGCAGAGCCCCGACCACGGGCAGCAGGGCTTCCGGCAGCCTGTGCTTCCCTCCGGGACTGGGCACAGCCGCCGTCCCCAACAAGCAGACCCCTGGGCTGGGGCCAGCACAGACCATGGGTCCAGCTGCTCAGGGACCCCGGGTGACAGGTGAGGCGCTGAGGCCCTAACTCCAACGCCCTGTAAGGGACGAGCTGCCCTGAATGCAGCTCACCAGGCACGGCCAATGATCACAGCGGCTCATGGGCGACAACCCACATGGTGCTGGTACCACCTGGCGTCACCAGGAGCAGAGCTGGGGAGCTCGGAGCGCGTGCGGGCCAGACTCTGCGGGGCAGGGGAGAGCCCCAGGCCCCGGAGCCCTCCACTGCTGCAACCCTCAGGACACCACAGCCGTCTGCAGGAGCAGGGGTGTGCGGGCACGCGCGGGGGTATGCGGGCACGCGCAGGGGTGTGCAGGCACATGCACGCGCGGTCCGTCTCGGACCCTGTGGAGGAGGCAGCGTCCAGCGCAGGGAGGGAGGGTGGCCGAGCGGGGCACAGAGGCAGGCGCACGGTCAGGCCCGGGGTTCCCGCCCCCATGACACCGGCTTCGGCTGCGGGGCGGCGTCCGCTGGGGCTCACCTGAATACCGTCCAGCAGCTTGCTCATGCACCAGTATGTGTCGGCCTCGACGTTGCGCAGCACGTCCGCGGGCACGCGGGAGACGTCGGCGGCGTCCACCTCCTCCTCCTCTGCGCGGGAGCATGCAAGAGACAGCGAGCGGTTAGCCCAGGGGTCGCTCCGCGGGGCGGGCGGGGCGCGGCGGGGGGGGGGGGGGGGGCGGCAGGGTCACGCTGAGGGCGAGGTCATGCCGCCGGCAAGGTCACACTGCGGCCCATTTTTCTCGGTCTAACTACATGGCTCCTAGGCTTCCACCCCAGCACTTAATGGTTCTCTATTTTAATACCTAATTAGTTGCAGGTAATTAATATTCTAAGTCCTCTTCAATTAATTAGCATAATTAATATATTCTAATTATTGCATCTCAGGCATTTCATCTCCTGACAAGACAGCACCAAAAAACCTTACTTATTCCTAACAGACCTGAGAGGTTTTTTCACAAGTTTTTTAAAATTCTGCTTCTCGTGTGGTCACATATTCATCAGACAATAATTTCTCTTAGAACTGATTCCCCAGGTGAGGGCTTCCAAAACCACACCGGGCAGAGACCCTGCGGCCACAGGCGGGCCCCCACGGAGGCAGGAGCCTGGAGAAAAATTAGAGGCCACAGGGCTCTGAATGGTCACTTTCTTCGAGTATAAAAAACCCAAGAAAGAACATAATTAAACCTTTTAAAACGCAAAACAGACACTTAATTGAAACAGCCTATCAGACGTCTCAACAAACAATTTTAGGTCCTTACAAAGCCGCTCTCATCCAGCACAACACATAAATGTTTTAAAACTTGTGTGTTCTCTTTTTTCCTTTTATTTACCCGTGTTTGATTTTGCAAACATGCAGGGCCTCTGCAAGGAAACGTTCCCGAGAAGAAACACTCCCGCGAGAGCACGTCTGGGAAGGTGTGAGTCGGCCGACCACGACTCGGCGAACACCGTCGGCTCCCGCCTGCTGAGCAGCGAGGAACGAGGAGGGGCCGGGCTCCCCTCCCCACGGCTCGATGTCCTCGCTCATGAACCCCGTCTCACGTCTGCCAGCCCCACCACCGCGCCCCTTGACACAGGTGCAGAGAACACAGCACGCATGGCCCGCGGGGCAGCCCGTGGTGGCGTGGCCAGGCCACGGGCCCTCCAGAGAGGCGGCCCAACACAGCCTCGCCTCACATCACAGCCACGGTGAAGCCCTTCCACTCCACTCGCTCCCTATTCGCGACAGACAACCTGACACTGACAACAGGCCGGGCGAGTCCCAACCCAAGCCGGCCAGGCCCTATGTGTGGGCCACACAGGTCCATGCAGGCAGGCCCAGCCCTGGACACACAACCGGCCCAGCCACAGCCACGAGGACCCCGTCCCAGCCAGGGCTGCTCTCAGTCCCGTCACTGCACGTCCCTGGGGCACACGGGAGCCCTCTGCGGGGGCAGAGGCCGGGCAAGTCCCTCCACTCCCGCTCCCCCCTTCACTCCCCCACTCATTCGACAAGCACTTCTGTGTTCTGGTTTCATTCCAGGGATGTATCTGATTGAGATGCAGTTCACATACCATAAAATTCACCTTTTTACAGCACGCAATTCAGTGGGCTTTAGTATACTCACGGAGTTGGATAACCATCACCGCCACATAATTCCAGAACATTCTCACCACCCCAAGCCAGCAGGCACTCCCCATCCCCCAGCCCCTGGCAGCCGCCCCTCTGTGCTCTGCCTCCATGGAGCTGCCGATCTGGACATTCCACGTGATGGGAAGGGACAGAGCCTTCGTGTCTGCTTCCCCTCACTCAGCACCCTGCCCCCAGGGCCATCCTGGCCCCAGCCAGGGCCGGCACCTCAGTCCTTTCCACAGCAGAAGAACATTCTGACATATGGATGGGCCACAGTGCCTACGACTTGTCCCATGGGGCAACGCGACAACCGCAGCAGGTGCTCCCCACGTGGTGGCTCCAGGGCCTTGGACACAGAGACCAGTAAGAGACAGGCCCTTCCAGAAGCTCAGAGCCCCTCCCTCTGATGCAGGACTGGGATGAAGAGCGTCTCCGGGCTGGCCTGCCTAGCTCTGAGCGCCCTCCTCTCAGTCTCTTAGTCTGAGCCCACGGGGGTCCCATGCCCCGTCCCAGTTGCTCTGGGGTCTATGGGCGCTCCCACCCACAGCCGGGCACAGCTCTGCCTCCCGGCCACAGCCCAGCAAGGTGCCCGGCCTCAGAACTCGGCTGTCCCAGAAGGCCAACGTCTGGCCTCCAACGAAGCCCCACTGTGACCTGCAGGAATGCCGGCTCTGAGGTCCTGGGGCAGCCGAGGCGGCAGGCACCAACTCCGCCCATCTACAGAGGAGGAAACATGGCCTCCCCGGGCTCATGCCGAGCACGCGAGGGCCACCTGGCGTGACACCGTCCTGCTGCAAGAGCAGGCTGGTGGGCACAAGCATGAGCGGCCTCCTCCGGCTCCGGCGGACTCAGGTCCACATCCCCTCACCCTGGAGCAGCTCTGATTTTATCCCCCGTCTCCGGGAAGGGACTCCTCATGACAAGCTTGCCATCGACGCATTCTCTGCTTCCACGGCCTTCAAAGCACCAAGAAGTTGCCTCAGCTGGTGCAACAGAGCCTGCCCGGGCCTCCAGCTCCTCCCCAGCTCACAGAGGCAGTGGGCTCCCCAGTGCAGGAGCACAGGACGCAGGCCTCGGAGAGGTTTCTCGCTCTGCTGAGCTGGCTTACTGCCTCATGCCAGGAAAGGTCAGCTGGGCAGCCTCTTTCTGGTGTCACCTCTCACAGCGGGCCATTTGTCACTCTTCAACGTAATGAAGTGATGGCATTTAACTCAGAGAACTCCTATGCCAATCTGTCTTCCTAAAGGCCGAGAGAATCAGGATGACCCTTATTGTCCGAACGAGATAAATATCTGTCCTCCCGGAGAAAACATCTGCCGACACAGGAGAAGGTGCAGAGGGCAGCACAGACCACTCTGGAAGGGCTGCATCATGGGCACAGGGTCAGAGCTGAAAAAAGAACACCCCAATATTGGCGCAGTTGCTACAGGGTCCTCCTGGGGGGTCCCCACAGGAAATGGGGCTCCAGTGGTTCCTGGGGACACAACCCAGACCAAACCAACAGCAGAATCAGCATGTTCAGCACGGATCCCATCGATCAGAGGCTAACTTCCTGCACCATCTGCCACCAGGCCCAGGAGACTCGACGCTGTGGGGTGGGAGGGGTCCTCAGAGGCATACCCTGAAATGGCCATCAGTCGTGACAGGCTACAACTCAAGCCCCACCGAATCCAAAGGTAACATGCGCCTCCCACCAGGGCATGCTGCCTCCGCGTCCCGGCGGCGAGGAGGGGGATCAGGCAGGGCAGGAACCTGAGTGGAGAGCCACCAGGGAAGCCCTGGGCCTGAGGAGCCCTGTGGTCGGCAGCCGCAGGGCCGGGGCCGGGGCAAGAGCTGGGGCTCTCAGGGCCAACCCCTCCGGGCCATGGGGCTGTGCAGTAGCTAATTCTGACCTACACCAGCAGATGCTCCACAAGCTGCTCGAGGCTGCCGGCTGGCAGAGGAGCAGGAGGCCGCACAGGACACCCAGGCACCACAGTCCCCAACACCGCATCCACAGCATTCTCCCAGCCAGGCAGGACTAACAGGCCCCGGAAGCCAGCACAGGGAAGCTACCCCGGGCCCCTGAACGTGGCACTGGTACCAAACACATGGTCCCCAATGATGGAATTTAAGCCAACCTGTTGCTTCTGAAATTGGGGCTGGATTCCACGTCCCACTCGACCCCGTCAGCACAAACACCAGCACCATGCACGCACCACCATCGGAGAACAGCCCCAGCCTGCTCTCCGTGCTGCCCACAGTGCCACCGATCAGGGCCCAGCCCTGCACCCTGGGGACACCAGGCTGAGAAAGCTGGGAGCCCTGGTCCCCAGACAGAGTCACCAGGAGACAAAAACACGCACAGGGGCGCAGAGAAGCACGGCCCAGCCCCAAACAGGTGACCCGCTGTCTCAAGGGGGTCACAAGCGCATATGCCAGCACAGGACGTAGAAACAGCCATTTAATTTATAAAATATCTCACTTGCCTTCTCAAACCACGAAACGGCTTTAGGGAGTGATTTAAATAAATTCTTTGAAAATGTAATGCTGCCATATTATTGTTGAAAAAGCAGTTTGTAAAATAATCCCATCCTTATCCACGACACCATTTATATCGCGAACTCCAGCCCTCACCTGTCTGTACACACGAGCACTGCTCAGAAAGACGCCAGCGACAGGTCCGTGCTGCCCCGGGAAAGAACGTCGGGGCGGCAGTAAGTACAACTCTTCCCATTTTGTAGAAAGGCAAAGAGCAAAAAGAGAACACACGTTTTCACCAGTAACAGTCATGACTTTCGCAACATGGAAAAACATACTGCTTACGCCGCTGAGATCATGTCACGGAGGTCTACCTTCCCACAGATGGCCTGAGAGAAAAAGTTCCCAAGGGCGGTGGGGCCCTTCAAAGTGCTCTGAGAAGCTCGTGGGGCACGGGGGGGTGAGGGCAACTGGGGTAGGGACTGCTGCCATCCGGGGCCGGGTCAGCACGCCCACCCTACAGGGGTGAACGGCACCACACAAGGAGCCCACCCAGAGAGGTGACTAGGCCAGCAGCCTGGTGGGCACGTGGTCGGCGGAAGGACAGGTAGATAAAAGGAACCAATAAAAGCACAGAGGACAGGGGCGCCTGGGGGGCTCAGTGGGTTGGACCTCTGCCTTCCGCTCAGGTCATGATACCAGGATCCTGGGATGGAGCCCTGCGTCGGGCTCTCTGCTCAGCAGAGAGCCTGCTTCCTCCTCTCTCTCTGTCTGCCTCTCTGCCTACTTGTGATCTTTGTCTGTCAAATAAATAAATGAAATCCTTAAAAAAAAAAAAAAAAAGCATGCAGAACATTCAGCCACATAAAGAAAAACCACATGGGGATACAACCTCTACTCTGCTGTATCCAAAAAGCTATCTTATATACACAAAGACCAGAAATTTCTTGTCCACGTTTCCACGTCCAGAAAACCGGCAGGGTCAGTGCTGGGTAGAGAAGAGGCAGGTTGATGGGCTCAAGGCCAAGTCCATCGCGTGACGAGGCTGCTCGCCGGACAGCACGTCACCCACCACCACGGGCGGACAGGGCGCGTCCTCAGGGGCCAGGGCCCACCACACCCGAGACAGCTCTCAGAGGGAAGCAGCCCGGCTGACACTCAAAGGACCCGCAGGAGGGTCGTGGGCCGGGAGCAGCCGCGCCTGGCAGTGAATGGAGTCCAGCTGGCAACACTGGCCTCCAGTCCCGTGGAAATGGAGCAGCATGAAGGCCTCTGACTCTGTAGGGAGAGGAGGCAAGCGCCGCCACAACCCCAGAAGAGCACAGCCTCATGGGTGAAAACACTCCCACAGTCATAAAACACGTGGTGGGCAAGAGAGCCCGTCAGTACCACAAGCTCCCCCAAGCTCTGGGTCTCCCCTCCAGGACAACACCGGCCCGCTTCAGCGAGACCCTGACATGGGCCCCAGGAACGGCCACGGGATCCCATAAGGGCCAGGATGTGCTGGAACGTAAAGAGGCCTGGCACGTGGCCGGGCTCTGCCTCACCGCAAACCAAATGGGGAGCTTTGGAAATCAGAAAGGGAGAAAAACCTCAAATTTAAACAGAGCGTGTGACGCGGGATCAGTGTGGTAAGGGTAGATGGAGCCTCACCAGGCTCGAGGTGTGGGGAGAGCCGGCACCTGCGGGTGAGCCGCACAGGTCAGGGAGGGGAGCCCGCCACGGCTGTCACGGCCGCATTCATCACCCGCATCACACAAACCCTGCAATGAACCTCTTCACATAATCAGGAGCTTAACTGGTCATCAAAAACATTCTCTCCTTCGTAAGCCAGCTGGAATCACGCCACGGTCTAATCTTCTGCATTGCCCAACTTGGGAGTTTTAAATTTGAAAGCCTGACACTTCGGTGATGGAGGTTTTAGCACTTAATTACACAGATTTGGGTTCCAAGGCAAAGGGAAAAGTCCCGCTTCGGTAAGAGAGGGGCCGCCACTAAGACCATCAATTCACAAAACTCTGCGGCTCAACAAGAACAAGTAAGGTCACCACCAAGTTGGCTCAGCGGGTGAATGTTTAATGTTAATATAAATAACGTCCGGCTCAAGGTTACAAACTAACCACCGTCAGAGTTCCCAATTCTGGCATGCGGCTACAAACCTGCAGCCCACAGACACGGACACACGGTCAGTGGACGACGGGACACCAGCATGTGACGGCCACAAGTCAAGGACAAACCAAGGCCGATGCCCTCGCTATGAGCCAGGCAAGATGGCATGACGCGGCCACATCCAACTACCCATCTCTCAGCCCGCAGCGGACCCCAAACAACGAGAACCCAGCAGCACCACTCTGCTTCTCGTCCACCTCCACCCCAAGCACACCCGCAATCGGGGGTCCCCAACCTCGTGCAAACCGCAAGCCGGGGACGGCTCAGACGGGGCAGCTGTTCCTCTCTCTGGAGGAGCGCCCTGCGACCTGACTCCAGGCCCAGGAGAGCCCCCAACAGCTCCTGGGGAGCACCAATCACAGACCCCGTGTGGTACTGAGGGACAGGGGAAGGGAAAGTCTGTTTCTTTAATGATCCTCCTCTCTGTGATGCCATTTTTGTAAGTGAAAAAAGTCTGAATTTCACAAACTCTTTTGGCTTGACTGGATCTCTGATGTTCATTAACGCTGGGAGTCGGAGTTTTTGTAACTGAGATGCTACTGGTTGAAATACTGACTGACTCTACGAACGTGAATCGAGTACTTCCGTGTGTCAGAAACCGGCCGGGGGAGAGGTGGACACGGAACAGCCACCACGAAGCCCAGAGGAAGGGCTGCCCGCGCTCACTCGCCAACCCGCTCCAATGCACTCACGCCCTGTTTACTGGCCTTGCTCACGGTGTTGCTTGACCAGACTGACATACACAGCAATGTCAATAAAGAGCTGGCCACGTGGCAAGTGAGTGATGTGACAAGGGACGGGGGCAGCATGGCAGGTGCAGAAGAGCGGAGTCCCCGCCCCTGGAGAGGGTGGCCTTGGGAGGCATTGGGGCTGAGCCCTAGAAAGTGGCAGCATCAAGCACAGGGCATGAGGGGACATAGGGGCCGGGGAGGAGGCGGCAGAGCCCAGAGCCAGTAAGCCTGCAGGATGTCCCCATGACCCAGGCAGGGACAGCTCACGAGGACCATGACACCGCAGCTGCAGGCGCTGGACTCCTGAGCTGGGCTTCCTTCTGGAGGAAAGGGGGAGCCCCTGGAGACGTGTGCCCATCCGAGTAACTCCCCCACAAGTCGAGGTGCAGATGTGCCCATCTGGGGACAGCGCTGTGGAAACAAACGGAGGTGGGGGGAGGGGGATGCTCCCAGCACAGCCCGCAGCGTCGGTGGTATCGTGGTAGCATCGCTGCCTTCCAAGCACAGCCCGCAGCGTCGGTGGTATCGTGGTAGCATCGCTGCCTTCCAAGCACAGCCCGCAGCGTCGGTGGTATCGTGGTAGCATCGCTGCCTTCCAAGCACAGCCCGCAGCGTCGGTGGTATCGTGGTAGCATCGCTGCCTTCCAAGCACAGCCCGCAGCGTCGGTGGTATCGTGGTAGCATCGCTGCCTTCCAAGCACAGCCCGCAGCGTCGGTGGTATCGTGGTAGCATCGCTGCCTTCCAAGCACAGCCCGCAGCGTCGGTGGTATCGTGGTAGCATCGCTGCCTTCCAAGCACAGCCCGCAGCGTCGGTGGTATCGTGGTAGCATCGCTGCCTTCCAAGCACAGCCCGCAGCGTCGGTGGTATCGTGGTAGCATCGCTGCCTTCCAAGCACAGCCCGCAGCGTCGGTGGTATCGTGGTAGCATCGCTGCCTTCCAAGCACAGCCCGCAGCGTCGGTGGTATCGTGGTAGCATCGCTGCCTTCCAAGCACAGCCCGCAGCGTCGGTGGTATCGTGGTAGCATCGCTGCCTTCCAAGCACAGCCCGCAGCGTCGGTGGTATCGTGGTAGCATCGCTGCCTTCCAAGCACAGCCCGCAGCGTCGGTGGTATCGTGGTAGCATCGCTGCCTTCCAAGCACAGCCCGCAGCGTCGGTGGTATCGTGGTAGCATCGCTGCCTTCCAAGCACAGCCCGCAGCGTCGGTGGTATCGTGGTAGCATCGCTGCCTTCCAAGCACAGCCCGCAGCGTCGGTGGTATCGTGGTAGCATCGCTGCCTTCCAAGCACAGCCCGCAGCGTCGGTGGTATCGTGGTAGCATCGCTGCCTTCCAAGCACAGCCCGCAGCGTCGGTGGTATCGTGGTAGCATCGCTGCCTTCCAAGCACAGCCCGCAGCGTCGGTGGTATCGTGGTAGCATCGCTGCCTTCCAAGCACAGCCCGCAGCGTCGGTGGTATCGTGGTAGCATCGCTGCCTTCCAAGCACAGCCCGCAGCGTCGGTGGTATCGTGGTAGCATCGCTGCCTTCCAAGCACAGCCCGCAGCGTCGGTGGTATCGTGGTAGCATCGCTGCCTTCCAAGCACAGCCCGCAGCGTCGGTGGTATCGTGGTAGCATCGCTGCCTTCCAAGCACAGCCCGCAGCGTCGGTGGTATCGTGGTAGCATCGCTGCCTTCCAAGCACAGCCCGCAGCGTCGGTGGTATCGTGGTAGCATCGCTGCCTTCCAAGCACAGCCCGCAGCGTCGGTGGTATCGTGGTAGCATCGCTGCCTTCCAAGCACAGCCCGCAGCCCGCATCGGCTACTGAAGCAGAAGGGAGAGTCCCCGCCCCGCCCCTGACGCTCCTCCAGTGAGGAAAGCCTGAGAGAGGACACATCAGCGCCACACCATGAAATGGCAGGCACCGGACCGCCCGCGGCCAAGGACAGCTGGTGGCGCCCAGCATGCTCACCCTCAGCATTTCCGGCACGGGGGTTGCCGGCCGCACCCCTCCCCACTCTGCATACGGCATCCTCACGCCCGCTGGCCCCTGTAGGACACGGTAAGGACCGCAGCCGCCACCCTCTCCACGTCCCCGGCCACAGCAGGGCCTCGGTGACCGCGTGGCGAGCGAGGGCCTGAGTGGCCAGCCGGGAGCTCACGGTCTAGGAAGGACGAGGAAATACAGGCCCAGCTGCTGCCAGAACGCAGGGAACGGGATGCCAAGCTACTCCCAAAGAATGGAAAGAATTTAATCCCAATTTCTCCAGTTAAGACAAACACCCAAAGTAGTGCTAAACGTTAAGAAAACGCGTCAAGTCCAACGTGCGTCTACTGATGACGATGTCACCAACACCCCGTCAGCAGGAGTCCCCCCAAACCGAAGGCGCCACCCCGCAAACAGCATCCCACACGAGCAGTAGGCTCTGCCCACCGCCCTGCCGCGCAAGCCCAGCGCTCTCTGAAAAGAAGGCAAAACTGCTCTCTAACTGGAGCCCCCTGGAAGGCTCTGATGGTCGCCGAGCTCGCGTCCCGTTTCTCGGCGAAGCCCGATGCCTGCGTGCACCCAGCGTCCCACTGCAGCGGGCTGCACCCGGTGCCCGTGCGCCTCCTGCACCCCGCCAGCCTTCGCGGGACACGCATGTCCCTGGAGCCTGCAAGGGCCTCCGGAGACATGGTGCGGCTGGGAACCTCGCGCCAGGGCACAGGACGAAAGCCTCCCTTCACGAAGAGTCACTGCATGGATGGATTTAGGCCCGAGCTGTTTGTTCACCTGGATGGAGGAGGCCCGCAGCTACAAGCTTCTCTCTGAAGGCGGGACACTCTGCAGAGACGCCCTCCTCCCGCAGGCAGGCGGCAGACCCGCAAACACGGTCCGCTTGCGTGAGTCACGGTCATGTGAACTCGCAAACTGATCATAAATCAACCCATTAAACTGATCTACTCCCTTACCTAATTAAATCCAAAATAATTCCTCGAAGGATGAATGGGTCTTTAAATCAATCAGCAAAATGCTCCCTCACTTAAACAATTAATAACGCAGCCAAATGGAGAGAAAGACGAGCAACAAGAGACAGTTCGTTCCCAAAACCCCGGGTGCATGACCTCAAGCAGGGGATCACGGGCTGCATGGAGAGGGCTCCCCCGTGCTGAAATGTCCCCCAGTTGTGTGAGCAGACACCCCACCTAAGGAGAGGACGACGGCCAGACTGCAGTGCAACCCCAGGGACGCCGGACTCCGCTCGTGTGCGCAGGTCAGCAAAACTCTCCCGGGGGTTAGCCCGGCACGAAAGGCAATGCTGGACCACGTTACCATATACAGATCTAAAATGGTTTAAAGGCAAAAAAAATTAGAAAGTAAAACAGATTGAGGAAACATTTGCAACGTATTTCAGGCCAAGGATTAATACCAAAAATTCTGCAGAAAAATATCATGCAACAAGAAAAATATGTAAGTGAGCCACTGAAAATGAGGAAAATATCTGAAAAAAGTTATTTATAAAAGGAAGTCGGTTCAACAGAGAGAACGGTCAAGAACAGCGTCAGTTAGAAACAAACACAAGCACATGTGACGAGGTGCACCCCCGCTCCCCAGTAACACCCGTCAGCTCTGGGCTTCAGACACCCACCGTGAGCCATCTGAACCAC
The DNA here is from genome assembly GCF_030435805.1 of Mustela lutreola. NCBI lineage: Eukaryota > Metazoa > Chordata > Mammalia > Carnivora > Mustelidae > Mustela > Mustela lutreola. The sequence continues at coordinate 148,764,997 of NC_081297.1, read as the reverse complement.
GAGGAGCCCCGAACACAGGCACTCTGCTACGGAAAGGCTCGACGGGCTGGAAAACCAGCCTGACAGACGGTGTCAGAGCCCTTCAGAAGCCACAGAGCTCCGCTGAGCCCGGACGGCAGGCCAGGCATGTGACGGGGGCCGTGGGAGCCCAGAAGAGCGCGGCCCAGTCCCCCCACGGCTCAGTCTGGCAGGGAGCAGGGCCCCATGGGGAGAGAGAGCCCCGTGCCGAACACAAACCAGCAGGCCGCCCCGGTGCCCCACTGGCTGGACAGTGAATTGGGAGTCGTGTGCGTAAGATGCCAGCACACTTCCCTAGTGATAACACAGCAAAAAGCCAAGAAATTCATTTACGGAAGTTGTACCGCAAGTACCTTTGTTGCCGAGATGATACAGGACCTTAAAGTACTGGTTACTGGGAGAGTTTGCCGCTCTAACTGATGGACAAGCCAAGCCAGCTTTCCCTGACAGCTCCAACGAGGTAATTCCGGCGGGGCCATTTACAAAAGACTAAGTTGCTTTCGTTGTCCGTACCTGGTCCTCGATAAATCACACAGACACATCAGCTCCCCAGGTCTGCTCGTGCACTCCTGCTAACACATCCCAGCTGGGATTCCTCCGATCCCCTTACAGCCGGCCTGGGCTGCAGCACGCCCTAGAGCCCGGCTTCTGGGTGTCACGCACGGAGAGGAAGATGAGGCTTTCGGTCACTGCTGCTGCACGTGCTCCAACACGTCCCTGTGCAAGGCCATCTGTGGTCACCCCCAGGCAGGGCCTTGCCGGGAGCTAGGCTGGCAAACCAACCCCACAGCTGGATTTCTGCAGCCCTGGCCCAGCCCTGACAGCCCATCAATCAGGAATTAATACATTTCAGCACATTCTTCCCTCTCTGTTACAGCCAGCAAACGAACCATAAACAGGCAGTGAGAAACTGCTTACGCTGTAACTACCCCAGCTGGGCGGAACATAATCCCAGGCAGGGCATGCGGCAACCACAGACAGAATCCGGATGCACGGTCTGCAGACTGCCCCACAAGGTCAGAGCAAAAGGGGACCGTGTCCTCTCCATTCCTGAAACAGTCCTGCTCAAGATAACTGATCGACTGTGTAGCTCTTTGATTCGTTAGTAAAAAGAGATCTGTTTCCCCAAAAGGAGCGCACCAACCTCCTTTAAAATACGGGACTCTTCCCTTCCTACTGGTCAGGCGTCCCAGCTCATGGCTGCTGCAGACCCCACAGGTCACCCGGAGTCAGGAGAGCCGGCATGGCCACCGCACGCCGAGAAGCTGCTCAAAAGGCATGACTGTGGCATAGCCCAACCAATAAACCTCCTCTGAAACGACAGACACCCGATTGACCAACTGCCCTGCTGCTCCCCGCCCCACACTAAGAAGCCTGTGGCTAAGGAATGTGTGCCGCCGGCTGCCCAGCCTTCCTGCACAGGTGGCGCCGAGCCAGGGCTCCAACCCACAGCACAGCCAACGACTCGGCACCTGCCAGAAAACCGACAGCTGACAGCCAGGAGGGGGTGGGAGTCCCCCCACATAACAGCAAGCCTCGCCCACACTCCAGTCCCGAAGCTCTGGCATCAACGTGGGATCCTAACGGCCACTGCTGCTGGACCCGAGACCAGAGCGCCTCTCGTCCTGGAAGGCTTCCATGACCCTGAGCGGGAAGTAGAAAGCGCACTGGGAACTGGGAAGGCAGGGGCCGTTGCATTCGGAGCCAACAGACTTAACCAGGAGACCATCAAGCCATGGGCACAGCGCGTGCGCCCCAGCCTCTGGAACCACAGGGCCCAGGGAGGGGGTGCTGCAGGGGACAACGTGTCCCCGGGAAAGGTACTCAGGGCACATCCAGATCCCAAAGGGGTGTGATGATCAGCCTGCGGCTATTTGAATTCACAGTCACAGAAAATCTGAGGAACTCAGAGTTTCGAGTAAGGGGGGAACGTGCCACATCTACCACCTACCGCACAGGCAGGACCCGAGTGTGACGGCACTCCAATTCTCCACGCACACTTCTGCTCAGCTCTTCGAGGACCACAGATGCATCATAAAGATAAACTTGCATCCTGCTGAAATCTGACATTTATAATGAGAATTTTCCATTTTATAGACACTACTGGAAGCCAGGCTGTAGAATGGTGCAGAACAGCTAGAGGGCTGGCGCGCCCCGGTTAGCTGGCCACAGCCCTCCTCTGGGATGCTCACAGCACCTAAACACATCCCATGACGAGGGATGCTCCCCTAAGCATCGAGACTGTGTAGAGATCGGCCCACACTGAGAATCAGTTCCCCGAAATAAGCATCTCCGATGAAATCGGCAGGTAAAGGCTGAGGACGTTTTCGGGCTCCTGGCAAATAGTGGGGAAACACCTCAAGGGGGGTTTGCGATTCCCACGACAGCGGGCATCTCCCAGGATCGCCAGCCCCACGATCTGCCCGCGGCAGCTCTTCCGCCTCTGCTTGCGGGGAAGGCACGCACGGCTCAGGAGAATGAGGCTGACTGTGCATTTCCATATTTTCTGGTGAACTGTGACTTTCTTCCTCAAGTGTCTTTGTACCTGTCCCTTGAAGCCATCTCCAACTCACTCAGCTCCCGGCAGGAGCCACACGGAGCAGGAGGGGTGGCACACAGCAAGCGGTCCTCACCTCAAGTGGGGGCCTCCCAGCCGGGGCTCCCGGCACCCGCGACTCCTGCTGGAAAGTGCACTCCTCACGGGCAGGGCGGCGTCACCAACCACGTCGCCCAGGCCTTCCGCAGGGCTCAGGCACGTGTGCCCCTCTAGGGCAGCCCCCAGGACGTGCAGGAGTCTCCAGACACAGTGGAGAACGTGCCAGGGACAAAGCCGCCCGCAGGACAACAGCCCGGGCTAACCTCATGAGCACACACACTCACCCCGTCTGACCCGCGGTCTCCGTGGAGCACGCTCTTGTCCCCTTGCCGTCCCTGAGGGACATCAGCTGTGTCCATGCCCCCCTCCCCGCGCTATCCCGCCCTTCCGTGAGCTGAGCACACCTGCCCGCTGCTGGCGGGGAGCCTGGCCCCAGCGGAGCCCTGGCCCCCAACCTCCTGCAGAGTAAAGCAGTCGCTGACCAAAGGGCTGTGTGAAGCCTTCCAGTGTCAGCCGACCACACGGACTGAAGAAACGGCTTCGGGGCTTCTTCTCTGTCATGTCCGTACCAGGACTACAAGCTGCAGATGCTGGACGGTGAGCCACATGGCGTTTCTGGGCGTGAGCCCCACAGCGGGGCCTCACAGTGTCCAGCACCAGCTGCAACAGCTGACCGCGGGCCCAATGTCCAAGGGCACGGAAATGCACCGGGTCTGGTGGGTGCAGGGGCCGGGGCAGGGGTCTGCATCCCTCCGATGAGGCCTGACGTCTGTCCACCACGGTCCCTGAAGCCCCTAACTGGTTTGCCGTCGGCGTAACTGTTTTCACGCCCAGTGTCACAAAAACCCGTGCTCCCCGATGGCGGTTCGGAGATGAGGACCTGCCGCTAGAGCCCCGGAGGGTAACAGAGGGCCCGATGCTAACTAGCGCTAGTTACCAGCCCGTGAAGGGGTGAGCGTCCCCAGCAAAGCCTCGAAGGCCGGGATCTCTGCTGAATCACTTTCTTGTCATTTCCCACTGACCGCCTGGGATTCGCCTTGTGCTGGGAGTCCCAGGCGTGGCTTTCTTGCTCTTTCGAGAAAACGTATTTGGTCAGGTGGAGAGGGCCCTCGTGCTGTTTTCAGGGGCGCGGACCTGGGTGCTCGCCGGGGGTGTGCTGCACCTGCACATTTCAGCTCAGCAGGAGGGCCCCAGAGTCGCCCAGAGTCGCATCATGAACTCGCCAAGAGAAAGCAGATCACTAAATCTGTCCTGACCCCAAACCTCACTTTATGTCTGTCACGGCGACACACGCAGCCAGCAAGCAGGGAACAGACGGCCTGCTCTCCTGTCAGCATAAGTGACTCCCCTCCCCCAGGCACTGGAGAGAAAACCGACCTTAGCCTCCGACACCGCGCTCCATGGCGCTCGGACAGCAGCCACTCTGCGTGTGGGCAGAGTGACTCCCAGGGTCCTCTGGACCACACAGAGCCATTCCAAAGTCCCCCGGGGCCGGGCCAGGGGTCTGTTCAAAGGACCCAGGGGCCAATGGAAACCAGAAGGCAAACACAGACCACTGGTCAGAATGAAGGAGTCTGAAAATGCCAAGTCCGCACTGAGCCTCAGAAGAACATAATACAACACGTGCCAGAAAAAATCACCTACAACAGATACCAGGGAACAAACGTGCCACTCAGAGCCCCGTGACAGGTGCCAGAATGCTGGGGAGGGGGCGGGCTCAGGGGCACGGAGGGCCTCGGTCGACTCGGGTGCAGAAGCAGAGGGTAGAGGAGCTCGGGGGTAGGGCCCCTGCGTGACGGAGGACAGAGGCAGGCGAGTGAAGAGGGGGGCCTTTCCCTTCCAAGGCCCCGGCCTGTGTGTGGCTACAGGGGGACAGCCTGGACCCCGGCAGGACTCGCACATTGGGGAGGGATGCCTGGGCCGGCCCACACGCGACCTCCACGGGCCTGTATGCCCAGCAGGTGGCTGAGCCCAAGCAACCCCCTACTGTATGTGCCCCTCCCCAACCGCACGCCCGCCCTGCCCATCCCCCCTCCCGTCTGTCCCCGCTGTGCCCCCCACTGGGCAGGGTGATCACGGACAGAGGCGGTGACAAAACTGACACGGGGCAGCTCCAGCAAACGCCCCAGTCGTCACTCAGGTAGCTTGAGGGTCACTTTGCTGTTGCTTCTCACCATGTGAAGTGGGAAGTGTAGGCCACAAGCCCAGGGCCCCGCAGCCCAAGAAGCAACCCCACCCTGAGGGGCAGGGGCGGACCGGCGGGGACACGTGATCGCCACCGAAGCCGCCTCGGGGAGCCACAGCGAGCAGTCGCCCCATTTCACAAGAAAAGCTGCTTCTTTCTCTTCTCACAAGAAAAGCTTCCCACAGCAGGCGGGTGGGAAGAATGGCCGTGGGCTGGCGCCAGAGCACGCGTTCTTCCTCCGTGGGTCTCACGGAAGCGCCCACACGCTCAGCGACACGGCAGCCCCGCCCCACGGAGAGCACGGGCAGGAGCCCGAGCTGCAGCCCCTTCTGGGTAAGGAGGACGGAGGGTCCTTGTCACGAGAAACAGACTCTTGGTCCACTCAGACTCGGTATGTCCATGGGGGAGGAAACTCTGAAGGCGTCACCAAGCCCTCCGTCCTCTGGGGAACCGGGAGGGAAGGGCCCCGGCAGCCTGGGGAACACATCGGCGGGGAGAAGGATCCGTGCTGAATGAACACATCCGACCAGTTCCAGCAGCTCCCCGACAGCAAGCATGCCGCCCCGGTGGACAAGGCCAGGGACCGTCCCGGACTGCCCTCCCCCCACCGCCAGCATGCGCACAGGCGGCTAAGCAGCCCGCAGGGAGCGGGGTGAAGATGCTGGCCGCCGTGGGACCACAGGCACAGCGAGGTAGGGTGGGGGGGGCTGGGGCGGCAAACTTTTGCACACCCCCAGGAACTGGGGGCTCTCGGATCTCAGCCACCCGGAGACCCAGAAAGACCCGATGTGGTTTTTGATGGCGGCCCCAGACAGCACGAGCGCCCAGGGAGGGCGGCACATACGAAAATTAAAGGCACCGCAAGGCCTTCGGGCTGCGCCCTCCCTCAGGACCCGCGGACCAGGGCGGCCACCTCCAGGGGCTCCTCTCCCAGACCGTCCCCCTCCTCTGGGGCCCCCACACTCCTGGCCCGCCCCAGCACTCCCATCCCTGCCACGTCAGAATACGGTCTCCAACCTGGAGCGCAGGAGACGTGGGCTGCCCCTGGGGGATTCGGCCGCGACCCGGGAAAGGGGGCGAGGCCCCACGTCTCCTGCCTCCACGCGGGCGGAGAGCTCCTCTGACAAAGGGCTCACCCACGACACCTGTTGGGTTGCTGCCCCACGCCTCACTGGCACGGCTGTCCTTTTCCTGGGGGAGAGGCAATCTGGTCTCCTGGCAAAGGGCGTGCTGCCCTCCCCGGGACAGCCGGGCCGTGCTCCACCCGCTGCCTGGCCGCACCGGCCTCACGGAGCAACTCTGGCCTCTGCGTGAACAGAAGAGGCGGCCGCGCTCACTGGGTCCCGAAGGCCCCGCGTTCGGGGCCTGGACGGGGCGCCACATCTGTTGAGAAACTAGAGGCACACTGTGACCCCCAACCGCGAAGCCTTCGTGGTTCCCTGTGGTGGTTCCCTTGCCCACCCAGCTTCCCTCCCGGCCGCCCCCAGCACAGCCCTGCCTCCTCAGGCTCCTTCCGTGTCCACCCGACCCACTCCCAGGCCTCCCTCCAGGAGCCGGTTCAGGCTGGCCCCTGTTCCGGCCTGGCAACAGCAGAGACGGCGTAAACTTCGGGTCCCAGAGCTCAAGGGGTACGCGGTGGTTCCCCACTGAAGTCCTCACATGAAAGCCCTGCACATCCCTCCCTCATGCCACTGCGCCGTGCTCACCATCTGGTGACCGTGCCAGCACCGGAGACAGGAGGCGCCTGCCTGGACCACGGACAAGAGTGTCCGCATGCTTTCCCGAAGCCACACCCTGAGAAGCAGAGCAGGGCAGAGAAGACCTTCTGGTACACCCCAGAACAAGTGCCTTCACATGGGGGGCATCAGGCCGGCTCTGAACGAGGAAGGGGCCTTCCGCGGCCGGGTGGTCCCAGCTCTCTGCGGACTTGGAGCAGCCTCCTAGCAGTGCTCTGATCACGATGCACGGCCCTCGTGAATGGCTAGAATACAGCCAGCACACGAGACAGAAGAGAGCATCGATCGGTACCCGCGCAGCTCAGCTAACAGCCTGGTGCGGGTCACTGTGCTCGTCGGCTAGGACGACCGCCCAGTCTCACGGACAGGCCGGCCCCCATGACACTGACTGTCTCGCAGTCTGAGAGGTCCAAGGTCAGACGTGGCCAGGGCTGTCCCCTCCTGGGCGTGGTCTTCATATGGCTGTGTCTCTGGGTGGGTCTGTGTCCTGATCTGCTCTTCTTATAAGGACAATTTGGGCTGAAATAAAGGCCACTCTAATGACTCCACTGAGCCTTCACTGTCTCTACAAAGACTCTCTCCGAACATAGCCGCATGCTGAGATCCTGGGGTCTGGAAGTCCCACAGATGAGTCTGGGGAAGGGAACAATTCAGTCTGTAATGTTCACACGTACAGACGTGTTTTAATAATCCAGAATTGACACTCTGTATGAAGTTTTACATCCCCTTGTTTTTATTTATGCCCTGGTCTTCTGTCACGCATTGAGAAAAGCATTTCGTAGGAAGTCAAGGTTAAACCTGCACGGACAGGGGCGCCTGGGTGGCTCAGTGGGTTAAAGCCTCTGCCTTCGGCTCAGGTCATGATCTCAGGGTCCTGGGATCGAGTCCCGCATCGGGCTCTCTGCTCAGCAGGGAGCCTGCTTCCTCCTCTCTTTCTGCCTGCCTCTGCCTACTTGTGATCTCTGTCTGTCCAATAAATAACATCTTTAAAAAAAAAAAAAAAAACCTGCGCAGACATCACGGAAGCAGAACTGGCTGAAACGTCCCTGACGGCTGGGACTTGGGGCTGGTTTGGGGCTCCTCCAAGATCATTCGCTGTTACCTGAATCCCCCCACCTCACCCTCCGTGGCCTCTCTCCCCACTTCGAGACAGGGAGGCACTGAGCCTTCCCACAAGCGTCGAAGTGCTTCCCAGAAAGGCTTCCCAGAAAGGTCACAGGGTGTCAGTGTCCTCTCGCCTGAAGAGCACCGAGTATCACCTTTTCTAATCTCGGCTAATGTGACAGACACAAATAGAACTGCGGCACCGATCGCATTTGCATTTTCATTACTTACAAAGCTACACTTTCTTTTTCAGCTTATTAGTCATTTGTGTTTCCGACTCTGTAATGTTGCTACCTTTTCTAAAAAGCGTTTTTTAACTAGATGTCTGCCTTCCACAAACAAAAGAAGTGGTTCTTAAAGACGAACGCTGCCACAAAACCCCCACCGCGGCGCACATGGACGCAGCCTTCAGCAGCCCGGGGTGCGCGGGGAGCTGCCAGGCCGGGTCGGCTCTCGTGAACGCGCCAGGTAACTGCAAGTCCAGCGCCGGGGACCGTAAGTGGCTGGAGAATAAGTTATTCTGTTTGACCTTTCTTATTCAACATTAGGTACTTGTAATCAAATATATCAATATGTACTAATTAAGCCTACTTGGGGTAAGTCAAAATTAACAAACCACGTCAATAATAAATCAGAACACCATAATTGGTATTTTAATTTTTATAAGGAACAGAGCATACACCACCAGACGGAGTATGAGGTCGCCACCACACAATCACACCACACACTCCACAGCGCGATCTCCACACTCTTATTAGACTCATAAAATATGCTTCCAAAACGAGAAAAAATAGCTGTCAAGAGCCGCATCTTATTATTCAACTATTAAACTTTCTTAATCATCAATCACTTTAATTGCCCCTGACATGGGTTATAAATAACATTTTGTGGTTCAATAAAATACTACAAGCATAACCCCTTCGCTCCCAAAGCTGCTCTGAAATTCTGCCGGGGATGTTCCAGAACAGTCTATGCACCCTTCACTGGGGTTTGGTCACTTCCATTTCCATTGGATAAAATATCCTGAAGCATTTCTAATTTGTGCAAAAAAATGTGAAGCAGTTGCTGTATTAAACTAGAAAGCATTATTTTCTGCTGGATCTCTGACGGGTGGAAGGCCCATTTCTCTCTTGTCCAACCAGGCAGCTGAATGCCCACAACAGCGCTGAACCCCGTCCCCTCCTCCAAGCCAATGGCCTGGTGCCGCAGACTCATGCTCTCCGCCCGAGCCTGGGGCGGCAGCAGGTGCAGAGACGGCAGCCCTTCAAGGGACTTACAAGTGAGAGATGACTACGACAAATGCGAAGACTTAACTACTGACCACGGTACTTTCCCTTCATCAATCATGACCCAGAAGCCACGCACCAGGCTGCCTGCGGCGGGCACGTCATCCATCTTCAACAACCTTGCCGGCTCGGTGTCAGTGACATTCAGCAGAGGGGACAGGACTCAGCAAGCCTGGGGGCTTGCTCCCGGGGTGGGCCTGCCATCTGTGAAGCACACCCACACAGCCGTTTCTTCTCCTTCGTAAAATCCCCATCGCCGCTGTCATCAAGGAACTGTGGAGCTAACCGTGTTAGCATCCGTCTCACCTACCCGGTGCAGGCTCCAGTGCCCTGGGGGGACAGCCTGCGCAAAGTCACCTAACAAGTGCCCCAAACACACTGGCTACAGGCCAGAAGGGGGAGAGAGGCACACAGCACCCGAGAAGGGGGAAAACCCGTCCTGCTTGGAGGTGGAAGTTTCAGGAAGGCTTCGTGGAGAAGGGAGCCCACTATTCAGGCTCAAATGATACACAAGCAGAGTGTCTGAGATCCGTGCATCCAGGGGCAACTAGGGGCCGCTGGTTGAGCACCGACTCTTGGTTTCGGCTCAGGTCATTATCTCAGGGTCATGGGATAGAATCCTGCATCACGCTCTGTGATCAGCAGGCGTCTGCTTGAGGCTTCGGTCTCCCTCTCCCTCTGCCCCTCCCTGCCCCTCCCTGCCCCCCCCCCTGCCGATCACACCTACATGCCCTCCCTCTCTAAAATAAACAAAACCACCTTAGGAAAAAAAAAAAGATATGTGCATCTAAACACCGAACTCTCTTGAGTACAGTTACGCTCCACAGTTCCCCTGGCCCCCCACAACAAAGCCCACTGGCCGGCATCACCAGCAGCAGCCCCTGATGCTCGCTGCAAGGCCCTGGGACCTCGCACAGCCAGGTCTCGCCGTGGGCTTTTTTTTTTTTTCTCGCCTTTGTGGCTTATAAAGGATTTTCCGTTAAATGAGGTCTTTGGGGTTTTATTGTTTTTTTAATACAGATGATTCTCGGAAATGGGGTTTTAATCAAAGGAATTACACTGAACAGAAGCCTAGAGGTGGGGAGGGTCTCCAAACTGCAGGCAGAAGGGAAGTGGGAGGGGAGAGGTAGGGGGACAAGTGGTCAGCACTCTGCATCTGGGCAAGGAAGTCACAGGAAGTCACTTAGTGTGCTACGTAAGGACATAGTCAGGGCTGCGCTCTGGAAAGGGAAGCCCAGCAGAGCCCAGCAGAGCCATTACGCGAGGCCGGGCACCAGGATGTGCACCGTCACCTACATCTCTTGGCCGTGAAGGGGAAACCAATGAGGTTTCTGGTCTGCGTGAAAACTGAAGCCACTGATTCAACTGCCAGGCACCGAGCAAAGCCCGACAGAGGGCCCTTCCGCGGGCTGACAGCAGTGCCAGACACAGGGCAGCAGACTATGTAATCCTAGCGCAGAGTGAATGGCAGGCCACTCTCAGCTACTTGAGAGCAGGGAAAGCAAACCAGCAAGGCTGCAGGGGGCACGCCAACTCCCACGGCCTGTGAGCCGAGCAGGAACACCGTGGACACCCACCTATTGGACCACAGGGCCTGACAGGTTGTAGCACGGAGGTGGCGTTTTACAGACGAGGGTGAGCTCAACCTGCACCCTGCGCTTCTGGAGAGTCTGAACTCCGTACGCAGGTTGGAGCCCAGGCTCTGGAGTTGGCCAGTCAGGACTCAGCACCTCTTGGAAGCGGCCATGAGCAAACAGGTTCATCTACACGACCCTCAGCTTCTCTCCACCAACCTCCACTCCCATCAGCAGCACCTCCCTCTCGAGGTGGTGGGGAAGACACACACAGAGCCACGCTAAACCAAGTGTCTGATCCAGATACACCTGCAACCAAAGTTAACACTGGTATCGGTCACCCTGCAGGGAATTCTCCCCAATTCTACAAGTGGAACAACAATGGCAGCATGGCGGATTTCCCACAGAAACTATGCAGGACGGAAGACGATGGAATGGCATCGCTAAAGAACAGAACGAAAACAACTGTCCAACCAGAGCGCTGCTCAGTGAAAACACCCGTCACAAAGGAGATGACACCTTGTCACACAAACACAAGCCACAGTACAAGAAATGCTCAAGAAAGTTCTGGCAAAAAGACATGGTACCAGTCAGAGATGCAGATCTACAAAGAGACATGAAGAAGACAGGTCATGGTCAAGAGGAGGGTACATGAGGCTGTTGTCCCTCCCCGTCATTCACTCAGAGAGTTGACAACAAGACCCTGGGCGTGCAGACTTGGTTTGAGATGCCGTTCTCCAGTGGGCGGGCCTGGGCCCTGCGGGGGACAACCACATGCTCACAGCGGTGCGGCTATCACGGAAGCCTAGGTGCCAAGGGAAAGGGTGCCCAGTGGCCAAACCCGAAACGATGTGAGCAACAGTGCAGCAGACTGCACCCCGAGATGCAGAACAAGTCTCTGTGTGGCCGTCCTGATGTATGCAGTCAAAGACATGAGCCAACAGGGGAAACAGCCCTCGTGCAGAAGCATTCTGAATAATTCATGCACATACTGCGCCCTCAGGAACCTCCCTCCCCACACACGGGAGCAGACTGTGACTCCCAGAGAGGACAGGAGGGGGAGGGGAGAGAAAGAGTGACTTCTCCGTGGAGACACCAGACAGACATACCTCAGCCAGGCAAGCGAGGTCAGCACCAAGAGCAATAAATCATGTTGACGGCATGTGCTCAGAACCAGTCGGGATGAGAACATGTCACTTCTTTGTCATTCCACCTGAAAACCCACGACCCCAGTCTAATTACAAGAAAAACACCAGGCAAACCCCAATTTAGGGACATTTGACACAATACTTGGCAAGGACTCAAACTGTCAAGGTCTTTAAAAACCAAGAAAATTTGAAAAACTGTCCCAGTCTAGAGAAGCCTAAGGGCACATAACAATTAAATGTCGGGTGATTTCTGGATGGGATCGTGGAAGTGCAAACCCACACTAGTGAAAACCAGGGAGACCTGAATATAAACCCTAACAGTTTTTCAGTCTTGATTCCTTAGTCGAGGCAAACGTCCTCATGTATGACATTAATCGCAGGAGAAATGAGCACAGAGCAGGAGAAGACCCACGCACCGTTTTTCAACTTTTCTAGAACTCTTGAAACAGTTCCAAAATTTAAAGTTTAGGTACAAAAACAACAAGATTAAGTCTCAAAAGCAACACATCCAACAACGTACTACACACACACCCAAGTCCCACGGGGCCGGAGACAGGAAGCAGGAGTACAGCGCTGTAGAGTTTAATGCCGTATGTCAAGTGGTACAGTATTATGGGAAGGTAGGCTGTGATAGGTGAAAAACACATACTGTAAACCCTAGAACAGCCTCTAAAAAATGAAGAAAAAAAGAAAAGAAGAAAAAGAAGACATGTAACTAAAGAGCCAACACAGGAGACAAAACAGAAGCGTAAAAGCACTCAATCTAAGAGAAGGCGCAAGAGAGGAGCCTGCAGCGGGCGGGCCGGCCCACCACACGGAGTCCTCCAGCCCCGGGGCTGAGATCTGGGCTGCAAGCAGCACCCCGAGGACCCCCCCCCACCAGAGAGGGGGGTGCGTGGACAGGAGGCCTGGGCACAGGTGGTGCTCCACAGTGGTGCTGTCCCCGCTGGAATCCCTCGGCGCCCAGTAAGCGAGCGCAGTCACAGCCAGGCCAGGACACTGGGGAAGGGTGGTGAACTGAGCACAAGGGCCGGAGTGACATGCACAGGGACAAGCTGGGAGGTCTCACTGCTGAGGGCAGGGGGTGCCGCCGAGACCCTGAGTGGAGGGAGGATGTGTCGCTCCGGACAGGATGAAAGCCTGTCCCGGAAACAACGGCCGGGAGGTGCCGCTGAGGAGAGGCCAGAGGCAAAGCGACGGATGACCAGCGGGTCCTGGCCCCCAGGAAGGATGGGGCGCTGGAGAGAAAGGGGCTGTAGGAGGGACCCGGGCAGAGGCACGGAGCCAGAGCCAGAGAAGCCCACAAGGCCGCGGGTGAGGGACAGTGTGCGGCAGCCACCCCTACAGCCCACAGCAGTTCCTGCGCCTTCCAGCAGGTGCCAAGGAGGCAGTGGACACACAGGAGTGGAGCTCAGGGCAGGAAATCTGACAGCGGAGAGCACTAGGTCTCAGCCCCGCAGGTCAGCCCTCTTCCGTCCGGGTCTGGTGAAGCGGTGCCTCCTTCCCCAGGTCAACATGCTCATGTGGGACATTAGGCAGTTTCAGGAAGTTCTTAAACCTGCTCAAACCACCCCTGGACGTGCAACAACATGGAGTGGTGAGGCCAGACAAGAGGGAAGAGACCACCGAGTCAGGGAGAACGTACAGGACACTACGGCCCGGGACTGAGGCAGCGGGGCTGGGGCGGTGGGGCAGCCGGGGAGACAGCTCCAAGGAGGGCATGGCCAACAAGGGGACAAGCTGCAGGGGACACATCAGCTGCAGAGCTCAGGGGCGTGCGCAGCAGTCACCGCGACATCAGAGCGCCGGTGCTCCCCGAACCTCTGCAACGGCTGCTCACAGGACGCCCGTCTCAGGCTCTGGGCGCAGTTTCCAAAACTAACACCAACAGCCTCCTCTCTGACCCCTTGGAGAGTCCGACTAAACGTAGCAACTGCTCCAACTCTGGTAAGCCAAGTGCAACTCCCAGGGGCAGGAGAGGAAGGGGGCAGTGGCCTCCGGCTTCCTCTCCTGCACATCCATGGGCCTGGGAGCCCTTCCTACTAAATAAAGGTCTGCGCGCCAGCCTCTGCTTCGAGCAGCACAAATTCCATTGGCTATAAATCAGGTTTATGAATTTTGTATGGATCTGAAAGAAAACCCATCAGTCACCGCGAAGACGCTTGCCCACCCCACGTCCCAGCCGTAACTGGGCAGCTGACAGAAGGCGCTCAGCCCTAATGACACATTATCACAGAGTCAAGCTCCATGGGCTCAAAAGCAGCATCAAAAGCTGGGGACAGCCCCCACCCCCCGCGAAATACCACCGCGTCAACACAGACGTCCGCTGGCTCTCAGTACAATCACACCACCTGTATGCCCTCCCCACTGCCCGGGGCAAGGCAGCACAGCCTCGATCACTCTCAGCAAATACATAACATGTGCCTCACAAAGCCAGCTGTGGGGGCCCCCAATTGGACATGCTGTCCAGCCTCAGAAACTGCTATCGCTTTAGAATGTTCTTCTGAAGTGGTTTCGTGTTTTATTGGCAAAATGGTGTATTATTATTGCAATAATAATGATTTAAATATAAACACCATTAGAGGTATAATAACAACGCACATGTACGTGGTGATGTGACTCCACAGCACCGCTCTATGCTCAGTCATCAGCCTCCCAGCGAGAAGAAAAGCTGAAGGCGCCGTGTCTGTTTGCAGATGGCGAGTCTGCGGCTGGGAAGCTAACGGCAGACCCGGGGCTATGTGCAGGGCCAACGGGAGCTGGGACGCGGTGGCTTGCGTCAGCCCTTAAATACACACACGCGCACACACACCCCTGTCCTGGGTGTTCATGGGGAACGTGAGCAAGCACAGGTATCCAAACCCTACTGTAAACCAGACAGAAGCAAGGCAGGATGAGTGTCATGGAGGGTGCCGGGCCGTGCCTCTTCACACACACGTCAGCTCTAGAAGGCACATTTCAGACAGACACACACGGGGCACATCCAGGACCCCGCTCCTGATGTCCCTCCCAAGCCAGGGCCTCGCCCTGCCAGCCTTCGCTGGAAGTGGCGATCCCGGTTCCCGTGAGTGTGGGGAAACCCCAGGTCATCCACCATCAAGCACTCTCTCCCACCTACAACCATCTACCAGCAAACTCGCCAAGCTTACCCGCAAACCAGCCGAAGCCAACCAACCAGCAGCCGCCGCTCGGCGCCAAGCCAACACCTGCGTGAGCCCAGCGAGCTCACAGCCCTCCCCGCATCCACCCAGCTTCGCCCTTCAACCTGCTCTCAGGATGGTCTGCAAACAGCCTGTTACGAACAAAGCCCCATGAACCCTCTGCTTGGAGCCCTTCCTCTTCCAGATCAAACTCCAGAGTCGTTCCACAGGACCTGGGCCATCACGGCTTGGGAATCGCTTCTCTGGCCACACAGGCCATTGCAAGAGCCCTCGGGCGGGCTGGGCCACCTAGGGATCCTTGTCCTCGCTCAGAACATCCGACGGCGTGGCAGACTCTCAGGCAGGGGCCGTGCTTTATGAAGAGACCCTGGCCCTCTCACGGAGGTCTACAGATGGGCCAGGTAAGAGAGCCTCGGAGTCGCGGCCGCCCGCCCACGCTCCCTGCGGGGCACCTGCTCCCTCGGTGAACCGCGGACAAACTGCTCACGCTATGTGGACTGTCTCGTCGGTCTGCGTCCACGTGCTTGCGTGTGTCTGTCTGTCTGTCGGCCCAGCACACAGAGCCGAGTCTGTATGAGGGAAACATGCCTGGGACGTGCCTCTCCCAGATGTCCTGACTCCTGTGAGCCATCTGTACGCCTCTGTTCAGCCGTGTCTGCAGGAGAAACTGCTGCCATGGAGAAAGGTGGTCCTCACCTGTCTCACGGGTCTCTCGGTGGCAGGGATGGGTTCTATTGAAATGACTGTTCTTCGTTTCTTCCTGAGAAGTTGCAGCTTCTGTCCCGCGGGGACACAGGCCAGGTAGAGAAGACGCCCTCTGTGCCCCATCAAAGGAGTCCCACACCGAGCGGTCACCAGTCAGAGCAGAATGGCACCGGCTCTTCCAGCCAGCACAGAGCAGGAGGCGGACACGCAGCCAGGAGCCCACAAGTGACCGCGACTGGGCGGAGCAGGCCCTGTCCTGCAGGCCCTGTCCCGAGCGGGCGGAGACACACGAGGGGCAGGACCTAGAAGGACTCCTGCAGAGTCATGGTCACCTACAAACATGACGCCAGCTGGCAGGTTCTCCAGAGTTCATGAGAGACAACCTGCTCCTACTACTTCGCCAAAGTCTCACTCCGGAACAGAACTAAGCACGCGGAAGCAAAGGAAAAATGGCAACCGCCTTGCCAATTTCAGGGTGAAAATATAATGAGACTCTCTTCTGCTGAAAAGCTTTGATTTCTATTCTCTCTTTCACCTAAAATGTTTACTTGAAGATAAGCGCAGCGTCACGTTTACTGCGTGGTCTCGGCAATCTCTCTCCTTCTGGCTGGCGCCCCAGCCCCTCCTCCTCGCTGCCCTCCCCGGGCACGTTTCCCAGACAATACGCCATGGCTCTGAACACCTCGCTCGGGCAAGGCAGAGAGAGCATCCTTCTCTCGCTCACAGCCGGCATGAAAGGGCGAATTTATCAGGTGAGTGCAGGACTCTTAAGAGCTCTGGTCATTTTTCTGCGTCTCTCTTGCAAAGAAAGCGCTTGACAACCAGGTCTCCCAAGTTAGCAAGAGAACAGAGGACAGCGGCAGAACCACCAGAGGGGACAGCCAAGCTGCTGAACTAGCAAGAACGACCTCATTCATGACCCCAGCGTTCCCTGGGCAGGAGTCCCCGGCCCACCCCCAAGCCTACACAGATCAATCCATGTACCTCAGATGTAGACACAGAGAGACCCAGACAGGGAAGGGCGGGGGCACTGCACCCACAGGGGGCGGAGTCAACATCTGGAGAAAACCGGGAGATGCAACGTCACGGACAGACAAATGGTGAACAGCAGTCATGGCTTCCACAAGGCCTTGAAACATGCCAACATTCAATCATTGCAACAGACCCCGTGGCCTGGCTAGGCCCACAAGGGCCTGGACTTTGGCCTGCTGGCGCACTGGTGCGACAACCCAGATGTGCGGCCACTCGTGCCCTTCCCCTCGCGCCTGCAGAGTGAGGACAGAGAAGCGTGCACTCCGGAGATCCATCGCTCCCCAGGGCCGCACGCAGCTTCTGAAGCGAGGACCGCAGCTGTGGGGGCTGAAGGACCCACCACATGAACTCAGACGCCTTGGCCCAGAGCAACTGAGGCAGGTCTAGAGACCACATCCACACAACACAGTGACCCAGGGAGAATGGATGGTCTGGGGACAAACAGCAGACATGGCAAGGGTACCCCTCTTTAACTGGGTACCTTACGGCACCCCTACAGAAAGACAACACCCCAGACAGACAGGCACAAGGACACACGGCAGTGCCCAGTACGCAGCAGCACCCCGAACTTGGCACCCAAGTCCCTCGATTTTGCAGGGCCCCACCGCTTCGTCTACACAGTCACCAAAACCTTGAGCCCGAAGTGGTCATTCGTCCTGGGGAAGGCCACCCCGGAACAGGACAGCACGCCTGGATGGCACCAAACACACCTCCAGAGGGAGCAGACCCGCTCTCCCCAACAGCGGAGGCCATGCCGCACACCGACGTGGGAACGGGGGAGCAACCATACTGCAGAAATGCCTCAGGGACGTGGGGCACATGCACTTCCTGACCCGGCCACACGTGCCAACGTGACAACAAGGACAGAGGACAAGACCCAGGGCTCGTTCTCAGTGCTGTACTCTCAGAGTAGAGCGAGCGGGGTGCGGTCTGCAGGAATGAAACCCTTCGTCCCTGTGCAATCCTGCATCGTAGCAAGCGCATTTGCCACCCGTGAGGCCCTTCCTGTGTATCTGCTGAGCGCCCCACGGGATAGCACACTGAGGTGGCACCTTTGTCCCCAGCACCCTGGTGCTATCCTCTTCTCTCCACCAGACTTGCGGACAGCAAAGCTCCCACGCACTGCTGCCCCCAATGCTGCCCTTAAGACAAGAAGGTAGAGGGTCCTCTGAGGGCCAAGCGCCCAGCTGAACTGCAGACAGGGAGGGAGACATCCAGGCCCCAGTGTGTTGGGGACACTGTCTCCCCAGTGCCTCACAGCTCACTGACCACACTCGGTCCTGGGGAAGAAGCAGCCGTATGTTCTGGCCGCTCTCTCTTCCCGATGGTACACGCTTCGCAGGCCAGGATGGCAATGCTGGGGACAAGGCATGGCCACGGCATGGTGGCCCGAGCAGGTGGCCAGCACACAGACTGGACCAAGAGGGCAGCTTCACTGGCACGCACAAGGATGTTGGCCCATCTGGCAGGGGACACGAACCTCAACAGAGCGAGCTGGCAGATTCAACAAAAACCGCCATTCCGTCATTTTCAGAAGCTGTGTCCACACACCTCTGAAGGGCGACTGCGAACACAAGGTCATTCCTGTACAGCGAGCTACCGGGCTGTTAACAACACTGCCCTTCAAGCCAGAGCTAGAACCGCACAGGACAATGGTGTTGCTTCCACCAGAGATAAAAATTATTCTAAGCACTTGGTCACAGTTCTGCTGTGCGAAGCAGCAAAGCACATTCTAATACAACGTGTATGAAACACTCGTCAGAAAGAGGAAACACGGCCAGCAGGTCTGAGCTGTGTACGTGTGAACAAGTCACTTATCCCCTTCGTGTCTCGATCCCTCCTCTACAGAAGGACGTCATCCCCGAGCCCACCGGAAGACACGAGCCACCCCACCCCCACAGGCGAGTGAAGTCCAGACACCATCCATTAAGAGTTCGCACGGACAGAGGGTACCCCGTGAAGGCTGGCAGAAGGCAGAGCAGAGGGGTTAGCTCACCGAGGGAGGGGTCCAGAGCCAGGAATCTGCCCAGACAGCCTGGGGTCTCTGACCTCAGACAGAGAAATGCCGTGAGAGCCCTGGCGATGGCCTGCGTGCAGACGCCAGCTCGGCCCAGCAGCAGCCGAAGACCCGCATCAGCTGAATGCAGGCGCCTCCCGCTGTCCATCCGAAAAGCGGGGATGGACCTCAAGGAGCAGTGATACGGAACAAGCACCGCTCTTTGCAAGTGTCGGGCGACAGGCACCGGGGGGCGGGGGGGTGGGAGCTCAGTCAGGTAAGCGTCCGACTCTTGACTTCAGCTCAGGTCATGATCTCGGGGTCCTGGGATGGAGCCCCGCCCCCACCTCTGCGCTCAGCGGGGAGTCCGCTTGAGATTCTCTCCCCCTCCTCCCACTCACTCTCTCCAAATAAGTAAATCTGTACAAGAAAGAAAAGAATGGAGTTCCTGGTGTACAAAGTAAGTGCCAAGCAGAGGTTAGCTGCTACCACCACCACGGCCATGGCCACCCCCACAGCCGCCGCCGCCGCCATCATCATACCCAGCGGCACCCGTTTCTCCAGCTCCTCCCGTACCGCGAACGGCTGGACACAATGGACACCGCGGCTCCGACCCACAAGGTAAGTACTATGGGCGGAGCCCCAGGCCCACACCTCCGGGGTTCCGACACCGACCGCCTCGAGGGCTTTGACGGAAGTCTGTGGAACAGACTGGAACCACAAGCACACCAGCGCTTTGAAACTGAAGTCATGACCAGCCCGCAGCTTGTGAGGAGGCGCGGCCTCCGGAAACGTGAAGCTGTGACGCTGGACAAGCAGGTTCTCCCCCACAAGCGTCCTGCGGCCCTGCCCAGGCACAAGGTCACAGAAATAATCTCCTCCACACAAACGAAAATCTTGGCCTTAAAATCAACTTCTATTTTCGGTCTCGGGGATCTAGAAAAGAAATCAAATGTTTGCATCCTTCCAGGGATACGTTTTCCTTTTATAAAAAATTTTTTAAAAAAAGATGATGAAAACAGAGGTACCTTAACTTTACAGACCTGAGACCAACTAAACACAAAGAAAGCACCGAGTGCACAGACTCTAATGGCAGGAACAAACTCAAATTCCAGAAGATTTTTAAGTGAATCCAGCCAGCCTCCAGCAGCACAAGAAAAGGCGCTCGGCAGCACCTGTCATCAGGGAACTAGAAGCCAAAGCCGCGAGCTGCCGCGTCGCCCACGAGCACGGCGCAGAGGCAAGACTGGCTGTGGCTGTGGCGACGCGGGAGAGCAGGGGCCTCCCACGCTGCTGCGGGGCACGCGAGACACGGCAGCCCCTGCGGAAACCAGTCCCGCGGCTCCTCCGACAGTTAAACACCAGCCCCGCGTGACCCGGCAACTGTGCTCCAGGTGTACACCCGAGAGACATGCCCGCGTGTCCACACACACTCGCGGCCAACTACTCACAACGGCCAAAACGCGAACACAAGCCAAGGGTCCAGGAGCTGATGAGCGGACAGACAGAGCGCAGTGCGAGCATACAGTGAAACGCTCCACCTAGACAAGTAGGGGCGGCCGGACGCATGCTGCGGCGTGGGGGAAACTCAAGACCATCGCGCTGAGCGTCAGACGCCTGTCGGGAAAGGCCACACACTGTACGATTCCAGACCCTGCGTGAAAGGTCCAGAATAGGCAAATCCACGGGGAAGGGAGGTAGACCAGGAACTGCCAGGGGCTGGGGGAGGAGGGCTGCGGACTCAGCACGGACGGGCACGGGGTTTTCTCTGAGACGTGGCAACGCGCTGGAATTAGTGGCCACGGTCACACAACTCGGGAGTTCACTAACAGCCACCGAACGGCCCACCCGAAGAGAGAGGCAGGTCCCGCGGGTAAGCAGGAGCGCCGACGGCCCAGTCAGCGGCTGGCTCAGACAGAAAATCCCAGCAGGGGACAGGGAGAGCTGGCTGCCCGCCGCCTTTTCCATCACAGCGCGCCCGGTCCTGCCACGCAGCGGCCCACTGCACCGCTGCACTCTGCCGCCCGACACACGACCAGCCAAGGCCTCAGCTGTAAGCCAGCTTCGTCCTCCAGGCCGCTTTGTGTTCAAGGAGATACACTGCAAAGCTGTGTCACGTGAAGAAAAAAATCACAAAGCAGCTTCTGCCCCTAGGCTCACGGCTGCGGGGCCGATGCCAAGCCACCCGCCACCACCGGCTCCAATGCACAGGCCACAAGACTCATCAGTCACACCTAGGTGAGGCCATGGGGAGGCGGGGAGGCCGGGAGGGGAGGCCAGCCCTCTCCAGAAGCCAGGCAGGCAGCCCCGCCGGAGTGCGTCTCTCTCCTCGTAATGACATTAATGCAATTAGCGCTCTCCTCCTTCCTGATTCCTCTGCTCTGACACCTGCTTCCACAAGTCCTCTGCCGCGGAACCCCGCCTCCCTGCAGGTGTCAGAACGCGCCCTCGTCTCCCGCACGCTCCCAGAGGCACACAGCCTCTCCAGCCGGGGCTCTGGGCGAGCGGGCCTGTGCGCACCCCGGGCTACTGTCACCCCACAGTGGACACCGAGGCTTCAGAACAGAAGGATGTCTCGTGTGTTCAGCCCGGAAATATACTCAGCGATGACAGATACTTCATTTCTTCTTCATAATTCAATCGCCCTTAAGGAAAAGTTTCATAAGTAATTAAATTGATTTTCCTTTCTGCTCGGGACACAGATCTATTTAGAACCGCCAAGGAAGAGAAAGCGTGCCTTGCCGGGTAGGACACCTCCGGGAGGCCGGCGGCGGAGCGCGGGGGGAGCCGCATCCCCCGGAGCCCGGCTCGCAGGGAGCCTCCGAGGACGGGGAGCCAAACGCGCCCCATCCTTCTTCCTAATTGACATGTGCTGTATACATCATTTCCAGAAGGGTTTCACGGGCGCTTTCTGGATCCAAAAAGGCTCTTAAATATTAATGCAGTCTGAATCCTACTTGAATACTCTTCAATTCTTACTACTGAAGCAAAAACAGAGACGCCGGACGTGCAGGGCACAGTTAAGCAGCTGGAAGAAAGTGAGCCGAGTGGCCCCTTCTGGTCCCAGCAGAGAGTCCCCGAGACTCCCTGAGGACACCAGTCACGCTGGGATGCGCAGGGCCCTCAGAAGTCAGGAAGACATCTTTATAAAGAACAATGGGAAAACACCTCAGAACAAAGCTGAAACAAAACAAAGCAGAGATGCTCCATGACTGGTGGTTACTGCGACGGCGCCGCCTGCCCTCCCGATGAGAAAGGAGCGGACCCAAGAGCGCTGGCGCCACTCACTGCTCTGGGTCTGGAGTCCGACCGGCTGCAAGGCCCCATGACCTCGACCAGCTTTCTGCACGAAGGGCCCGGCTCTCCCGGCCGAAAAGGGTCTTCTTTCCTCACTGAATCCACACGCACAGCGGACACAGCGCCCGACACCAGGAGTGGGCACTCCGGCCGAAACAACTCCGAGGCCTCCCTTTCTTACCGGGAGTGGAATAAAGGAGGAGAAAGGGCCGTCGGGTCCGGGTTTGTAAGTTCACTCACCGCAACACCACCTTCCACATTTGGAGAGTCAGCCGGCCACCCGCAGAGCACACGCGGGCCCCGCATCTGTGAGCCCAGCTCCGCCCCACGGCCAACAACCCCATCAGACGCTCCAAAGCCGCCGGGGTCCCCAGCAGCGCCCCAAGTCCAGAAGCGCGCCACAAGCCCTCTCTGCTATTCACAGTCTGAGACATAAGAACCAAGGGTCATCACAGCCTTCCGGAGCCTGGCCACATCAGAGGCAATGCAGGGGCACCCGCCCCCACCGCAGTCCGTCTGACAATGACCAGCAGTGACTCTACACCCACATTCCAGAAGGCTCTCAGACACCCCAGGGGACCACCTACAGACTCCAGACCGGACACTGTAAGAACATAGCATGTCAGGGAAAACAAGCACCATCTGTCATCTGAGTCCAACAGACACTTCCTATTTTTATGTATTTTAAGTCCTTTTACAAATAATCTACAGAATTAAGAAAAGAGAACCTGTAAAGGACAATTTTGTTAGAAATTTTAACACGATTTTAAACATAGTAGAATTTTCCCCCATATTTTCCTAGCTTTGAAGAAACAAAATGCTCGAAAGAGACAACAGCCCTTGCAAGCAAATCACGGCTCACCCGTGCCAGGACCGAGGCCGGGTCACAGCCACGTCGTAAGCACTGGTGACGACGTACAGACTCCCGTCCAGCAGTGCCGCGCCTGTCGGGATGGTGCTCCCTGCCGCACCGATGCTGTCGACACGCGACTGTGGTTCCAGGGGTCAAGTTCTTCTCTGATACATCCTCACTTACCATGACTTCTGGTTCTTTTACTTGCTTTGTTCAAATTCAATCAAATTCCTAAATTTCAAATTCATCTCCAGAAAGTTTCAGTTGATTGTTACTTACAGTTTTGCCTTGTTGTTTTCAAAATGCAACACCATTTTTTAGAGATGTATTTATTTATTTGAGAGAGAGTGAGCAAGAGAGAGCAGGGGAGGAAGAGAGGGAGGGGATAGAATCCCAAACAGACCCTGCACTACGCACACAGCCCAACACCGGGCTTGATCCCACGACCCCAAGATCACAACCTGAGCTGAAACCCAGAGAGTCACCCAACCGACTGAGCCACCTAGGTGCTCCCAAAATTCAATACTTTTGAATCTGTTGTGGGTGACAGCTTTGTTGAAGAGAAGAGAGCCCTCTTCTCTGCTGTGGAAGTGCAAAGAACTTTCCCTTTTTGATTTACGGAGGCCAGTCAGAATAACGGGCCAGTGCCTTCCTCCATTTATACAGCTTCTTCCTGGCGCCTTCCCGTCACCGCTTGAGCACACACCTGCTTTCAGCATTGGTCACCTCCATCCAAGTTTGACCCACACACATCAGTCATGGAAAATAACAGAGTACGGATCTTTCTAGCAAGAGAGGACAGTCCTCATACTTGCCACAAAATATTAGGTGACTGCCTGGACCAGAGAGCGGCTTTCCTGCACGTACTGAGAATCCCACGGCCCGGGCACTGGCGCTCGCACCCGCCACAGCCAGCTGAACGTCGGCAGGACGTGGAGACTGCTGCATCCGCCTCTCTGCCCCCAACTTCCAATTCACCCAACAGTGGGCAAGGGCCTTCCTCCGCCATTCTCCTCTTCATCATAATGCGCAGGACAGAAAAACTGCCAAATGCTCTATGTCCAATGAAAGCTTAAAAAAAAAAAAGACTACAAAAATGCCTCCAGACTTCTTTGCCACAGTGCTGACAGACAATGCAATCCCCTGGGAGACACGATAAGAAAACCGAAGGATCCCACAAAGGGACGGTTTATTTCACTACCACATGATTCTTCTGGATCATTCCGTCTCTCATTCCTCCACGCTCCATGTTAGTCTTGGTTTTACCATCGTTAGGAATAATCAATGCATAATGATGCAACAATTCCTAGGATGATAAACCAACAAAATATTTTGACATACAGAAAAAAAATTAGGACCATTAAGATCTGACACTATGTCTCCAATTTATAAAAAGGCCCAATGGACTATATGGTAGCTGCAAGATAAGAATGGATTTTACTGGGACGCCTGGGTGGCTCAGTTGGTTAAGCCGCTGCCTTCGGCTCAGGTCATGGTCCCAGCATCCTGGGATCGAGTCCCACATCGGGCTCCTTGCTCAGCAGGGAGCCTGCTTCTCCCTCTGCCTCTGCCTGCCATTCTGTCTCCTATGCTCACTCTCTCTCTCTCTGACAAATAAATAAAATCTTTAAAAAAAAAAAAAAAAAAAAAAAGAATGGATTTTACTCTATTTTTCAAAAATAAGCAGATTTTCTCCCTGAGCTTTGAAGAAAAGAATAAGTCATCAAATATCAAATCTTGCAAATAGTTTGAAATGTTCAAACAGTGAACTCAAAAACGAAAGCACTGAAATGGACCCTGAGGGTCTACAGACAGTTAACACCCTTCTCCAAAACTGAAGAACGCGTCTGTAGCCTCAGGCCCGATCACAGACCTGCCGGAGAACCCTACCTGCCCCTCTGTCCCCAAACACCCAACGTTATGTTTGTGAGGTATAAATATGAATCTTGAGAATGATCACAAACTTATAGAATTTGACAAAACTTTGGTTTTTTGAAGGTTTCTTACTTATTCACGTGAGAGATACAGAACGCACAGGCACAAGAACACAAGCGTGGGAGCAGCAGACGGACGGGGAGAAGCAGACCCCCCAGTGAGCAGGGAGCCTGACGTGGGACTCGATCCCAGAACCCTGGGATCACAACCTGAGCCCAAGGCAGACGCTTAACCCACTGAGCCCCCAGGCGCCCCGTCAACAAAACTTTAAATGGTCCCTCGGTCCCTCGGTCGAGCCTAGTGACTGAGGGGCAGAGCGGGTAAGACGCTCCGCTCCGGTGGGCAAGAGCCGGGGACGGCCATTCAGCTCCGCCGGCTGCGCACGCAGGAGCGCCGTGAGGGTCCCCGCTCACACTCTGCTCCTTATTCGGGACCCGTCACAGCCTGAGCGGCTGCCTGACAGCCCTTGTCCGAGTCCGACAGGAAGATGCATAATGATGTCGAGCCCGCCTCACGCTCTGCTTGTCTGCCCGTCCGCGGACCTCGCTTGGTGATGGAGGTCATCAAAGGGGGGCCTGAAAGCCGCCCAGAGCCCGGGGCTGCGGCGGGGCAGAGCAGGGGCGCTGCATGCCGCAGTCGTTTCTGCAGGACTGCTGAGTCCCGAGAGCTCCCAGAGCGGGGCGCCCACAGGGGAAGACACACGGCGCCCCGCAGACCCCGCCACGGTGCCGCCAGGCCTCCCGCACCCGCCACACGCCCACCTGACGTCCGGGGCCTGACTCCTTCAAGGCGACCTCTCTGCTCCCTGCTCCGAGGGACACTGGGTTATCATCATGCCTGACTCTAGTTTTTTTGGGAAAATGGTCCGGGAAGGAGCACACACGCTGGGCCCGGTGTGGATGCTAACAGCTCCAAGACAGGAATGGGGGCTGGGCGGGCCTTGGGCAGAACATCACAAAGTCCGGAGGCAGAAATGCAAGTAACAACTGACGACGGCTGCCGCCAAGCCACCCGCCTGCAGCTGTCCCTCTCCGAACAACCCTGAACACGAAGACCACGGGCTGCCGCCAAGCCACCCACCTCCAGCTATCCCTCTCCGAACAACCCTGAACACGAAGACCACGGGCTGCCGCCAAGCCACCCGCCTCCAGCTATCCCTCTCCGAACAACCCTGAACACGAAGGGGAAAATACAAGCACACGAAGACCACGGCCACAGAGCTCGGAACGTGTGAATGCCCGCCCTCAGAAGAACGGTCCGTGGAGCCGACACGCACATGCTCCCCTCGCTCCCACCACCACCCGGGGAGCCGGCTACTCCGTGCACGGGGAACCGCACCCGGGACCCCTGCGCCCGAGGGCCAGCGCCACGCGGGACCGTCGGTGCGGAGGAACGGGCGGGCAGAATCCGACGCCGCACGGCAGTCTGCACCCGTCCACCTCCTGCTTTGCTCCGACAGGTAGCACGCCGCCGGAAGGCAGGAGTTCGGGGTGGCAGCTCTGGTGACCCGGGGATGGGGGGGCCTGACGGGTGGCCTCGGGCAGCCCCATCACTGCGCAGGGCCTCCCAGGCCCAGTAATGAAGCAGGTCCCACAGGGATGGCCCGGGTGACGGCTCCAAGCGCACAGTCATCAACGCAGCGAACCCAGGGAGGTGCCCTTCTCCCAGGAACCAAGCCCCCTCCAGCCCCGGCAGAGCACACGGGCCTCCCACACGGCTCACACATGGCCGCGCGCAAGAGTCAGAAGGGAAACCTTGTAAGGTCAGAACGAGGAACTCCTTCATGATTCTTCCATTTGTAAGCAGGGATTTTCCCCAAATTGTAGCACAGAACTGGGAATACAAAGGAAACAGATCACAGAAGATGTCGTTAAGGATCTCCTAACTGAACGCCATCAATTAAAAAAAAACTCCCGGTGGGGCGCCTGGGTGGCTCAGTGGGTTGAGCCACTGCCTTCGGCTCAGGTCATGATCTCAGGTCCTGGGATCGAGCCCCACATCGGGCTCTCTGCTCAGCGGGGAGCCTGCTTCCTCCTCTCTCCCTGCCTCTCTGCCTACTTGTGATCTCTGTCTGTCAAATAAATAAATAAAATCTTTAAAAAAAAAAAAAAAAAAAACTCCCGGTGAAATTTCTATGGGTAAAATAAAAATAACGTGGGTCACACCGGAGCCCGGAAGAGGGAGAAGCGCACCTCCAGCCCGAGCTGGGTCAGAGCGCTGAGGACCGCGCCCACCGTCAGCAGGTCTGTCGCATGCAGCGGCTGCCCTGGGGAGCCTGGGCACCGCTCACGGACTGTCCCCTCTATGGCCTCCCCGCCGCAGCACTCCGAGCAGGGCGGCGTGTCCAGCGCTGTCCGCGATCCGTGGGGGCACGGGTCCCAGGCCAGGGTCCCGCCCTGAAGGAGCTGCCCGGCCTCGCCAACCGCCCACGTGACGCACAGTACTGGAAGGGCCCGCGCGACAGCACGTGTGTGCAAACAGGCTTAGGACACTGGGACTAAACTGGCAGTAACTTGGCCTGAAAGTGGCCTTGGGACTTTCACCATCACCTTGGAGTCAACAGAAACTCATCAGGACACTGGAGAGCAAAGAGGACAGTCACTGATGCATGTCACCTGACACCCATTCTGTGACTCTCCAACTCTAAGAGGGCAGGACGTAAGAAGGCACAGAGAGCCCCCGTCTGCGGAAGGAGGAAGTTCTTCAAATGTAAGTGGCAGAGCCTTCCGTGGGCCCAGGCTGTCCTAGAAAGCCTTTACTGCTCACGGGGATTCCTGACCCAGACCCAGGAAACGGGGTCTGTGCGCAGCCTGCGGGGCTGGCTGTCCCTCCAGGGTGAGGACCGGTGGGCATGTGCACGCTTCAGGGACCCAGGAGCAAACCTCCCTGAGAACAAAGTCCCCGGAAGGGGCCGTGGGTGAAACATCGTGTTCCTGCAGTGCGGGCACACACCAAGCACGAGGACCGCAGTCACTGGCTTCCCAGTCTGCATGCACGCACGCGCACACGCTGGTCTTTCCTGAGTTCCTAATTAGGCCAGCTGAGCAAGATTCTGGCAGGCTGAACACTCAAATGTCAATACTGGAGAGTGTATTAATTGCTCCTGGCTCTCCAATTAATTCTCCAAGTCACTTAACAGCTTGGAGCTCTGGCCCATGTCGAACAGGCTCACACGTAAATACGAAAATATCTACGAGCGAGTGTAGTGCACGTGTAAACACACAGACTGAGACGCAGGGCCGCCCCCAGTCGGCAAGTCAAGGACCCATTAGCAATCAACGCTGGGAACGCTCCGAGGCAGGAGTGACGTGCCATCTCTCAGCTGGCTGGCGGGCGTAGGCCCTCCAGCATCTTCCCGGAAGATACCCCACAAGGTCATCAAGACTTAGAAACACTCACAAGCATGACGCAGAAACGCCTCGCCTAAGAATGCAGGACAAGAAAACAGTCCAAAATGCAATCAAGAACTTATTTCAAAGACACCACACGTATTACCAGTAACAGTGAAAACATAAACACCACACAGATGTTCACCAACAGAAACCCGCCAAGCTCCGCTCTCCCCTCTCACTGGAACAAGAGCCCTAGACAGTCTGAGTGTCTCCATGCCCCCCGGAAAATCCACACGTCGAGTCCTGACCCCCAGAGATGATGGTGTTGGAGCTGGGGCCTGAAGGAGGTGCTTAGGGAGGAGCCCCCGCGAGTGGGGTCGTGCTCTGTACAGGTCCCACAGGGCCCCAGGGCTCCTCCACCCGTGAGGACCCGGCGAGGAGAGAGGACGTGGGCTCCCAAGCAGGGGAGCAGCCCGCACCCGAGCACGGCCACACTGGTGCGCTGCCCCATGTCCAGCCTCCAGAACTCTGAGAGACCAGTTCCTGCTGCTGGAAGCGACCACTCTGCTGTTCTGTCACTGCCCCCCACGCGGACGAAGACACGAACTCTCCTTTCTTTCTGAAGAGCTTTACCGAGCATCAACTCAAACGCCACACAACACAGCACACAAAGTGGCTTATGGTGTGTTCGCTAAACTGTGCAACCGCTACCACTCCTAATTTTAGGATGCTTTCCACCATGTGCCCATGAAAAGTCAATCCCCATGACCCCACCGTGTACCCAAGACACAAGCGACCACTAAACTATGTTCTGTGTGTAGAGCTTTGCCTGTTCGGGACATCCAGTATCCGTGGATGCTGCGTGGCACAGCTCATTTCATGTGCGGTCCCCAGGTCCCCCCGTGAAACGGTGTGTCAGCGCCTCATGCTCTCTGCTCTAGCTCTGTGACGTCATGTTACCGGGGTGCACCCCCCCACTACTGTGAGCGTCGCTCGCGAACGTCTGGGCTGGCTTTCGTGTCGTGGGCTGTGCGAACGGCACTCCCGTGGACGCGCACACAGTAACTCTGTGTCCAACTCTCCCGTGAAACACCACGCCGTCCGCCGGGGGCAGGGACTACGCCAGACCCACGCTGCCCTCAACAACACCCAGACGTCCACTTCCTCCGCACCTCTGTCGACATTTCTGTGGTCCTCGCGGATTCCGGCCACCACGGAGGGTATGAAATGGCCTGTCCCACTGGGGTCGGGTTCCCACCCCTGAAGATCAACGACCTCGCGCCTCTCTTCACGTGCCTACTGGCCATTTCTACGTCTTCTCTGGAGAAGCGTCTGTGCAGACACTCGGCTCTTGTTTTCGTCGGCTCGTCCTCTCCCTGAGCTGGAAGGCCCCTCGCGGCCCTGCGGACGGCAGGCTCTTCTTCCCGGACGGCCGGCCTGCAGTTTGTCCACTTTGCTGGTATTTCTGAAGAACCAGCTTTGGTTTTGTTGGTTTTCCCTATTGCTTTTCTACTATTTCACTTATTTCTGTTCTAGTCCTGATTTCCTTCCTTCTGTTTGTTTTGGCTTCGGGACGCTCTTTTTGTAGTTTCTAAACCTAAAAAGTCAAGTTCACGATTTGAGATGATCTTTCTAAGACAGTCACTGGCGACGACGGGTTCTCCTCGGGCGCAGACACGGCTGCACCCCACAAGTTTGGGTGGGCTGTGTCTTCCTTTCCAATCATCTCAAAGTTACTTCTAATTCTCCTCACGATTTCTTCTCTAGTCGTCGCCTATCTCCACACGGTTGTCAACTCCTTCACGCTTCCTGCTGTGACCGATACCGAACTCGGTGTCCTCCGGGTCGGAGCGCTCTCTGCATGACCCCGTCCGTTCAGATGTGCTGACGCTCCCCGCACGGCCCGGCGCGTACTCTATCCCGGACACAATGCCCTACGCGCTTGGGAAGGGCATGCGTCCTGCTGCTCCTGGGTGCCGGCTCCACACACAGGTGAGGTCTAGCTACTGTTCAGCCTCCTAGTCTGCTTTCCAGCTGCTCACTGACCTTCTGACCAGTTTCCCACCCATCACGGGAAGTCGTGTGTCATTATTTATCAAAAAGACATTTCATGGGGCGCCTGGGTGGCTCAGTCAGTTAAGCATCTTGCCTTTGGCTCGGGTCATAATCCCAGGGTCCTGGAATCGAGTCCCGCATCGGGCTCCCTGCTCAGCGGGGAGCCTGCTTCTGCTTCTCCCTCTGCCTCTGCCTGCCGCTCTTTCTGCTTGTGCGCTCACTCGCTCTCTCTCTCTCCCTCTGACCAATAAATAAATTTTTTAAAAAATCTTTAAAAAAAGACATTTCAAGAAAAGTTTCATGACTTTGGAAGATGCTTATGTATCAAACAAAAAGCAACATTAAAATGTGCATGCGTAACATAATTGCCACCACGTTAAAAAAAAAAAAAAAAAGTACGCTGACACAAAGCCAGAAGGAAATTAACAAAAACGAGCCAGTGACAGCTTCTGAGACGTGGACTCACACCGTCACTGAGTTTTAAAGCCTTTAACAAGTCCGTTACTTGCATAATCAACGCGTTTTTAAATGGAAAATAGGATCCATGTGAGTCACCAGCTCTGCAAGGACATGGGACCTTATTGTCCCTGAAGGGGACCGTCTCGGGTTCTAACACGGCAATCCCCAGGGCCCTCTGCCCTCTGCGTTCCCACGTGGAACCAGAACGTCCACACAAACACCCCGTTCTCAGACGCTCTCGGTGAACAACGCAGGAGCACCAGGCACCTGCGCCATGAAAAGCACGCACGGAAGCAGTGCAGGAGAGGCTCCGAGCCGCAGCTCCAGTTCGTGCGGCCCGTGGGGAAAATGAAATGCAACAAGACTTCAGCGCAAACAGGGAAGTGAAGGCCCCAATTTCTGAATGATTCACCCCACTGTCACCAGAGCCCAATTCATACTCCGAGAGTGGAAACAGGGAAGAATGACCACACCGCTCCCCTTCGGTGGCTCACAAATCCCCCACGTGCCTTCCTTCACGTGCCTTCCCCCACGCGGCCCGCCTAGCTGTGGGAACGGACTCCCCTGGGCTCCTGCACTAATCCCAGCCCCGCAAGCCCAGGCTGCGTGGAGCAAATGCCGTGTTCTCGGAGCAAAGCTGACATACTGAAAGACAACCCGTACTTGTGAGATTCTGACGCACATACAGGAAATAAAAATGCACATTCTTAATTTTCTTAAGTAAATACATTGTTTATTCCAGTTCCTTTCCATATTTGCTGTCGACAGTAATTTATCTTAAGAGAAAATGACACCAAAATCAAGCCGATCGGAGCCTACACATGCTGATAAAGAGAACCAATGCGCAGAAACCCCTCGCCGTCCCGACCGTTTCTCCCACACACCCAACCCACACGCCGTCAGCCTGAGGGGTCCCTCCAAAGTGCCCCACCAGAACTGTTTCTAAATTTAATAGCACAGAGGATGGGGGCTGGGGGATGCTGTTTTGTTTTTCACTCTGCTGAAAATATTTAAAACGAAAATATAATTCTCTGCTTAAATTGTGCAATGCAACATAAGGGAATGGTTCTTAATTCTAAATCAAATTTAACACTGTTAAAAGGAATATGACAGTTGCTGCCTGAAAAATACAGTCTTTACTTTAAAATTACACCATGCCTGGAGGGAAAAAGCCTTAAAAAAAAAAAAAATCCAACAACAGTAGAAGGGTTTCATGAATTATGCTATATTATCTCAATGGAATATTATGTGCAGGAGGTAGAAATGATCTTTACAAAGAGTTCTTAATGATATAGGGAAAAGCTTGTTATAAGGTTAAGCGGGAAAAAAGCACAACACAGAATTTTATACATAATATGCCCTCAAGTAAGTAATTACAATGCACAGAGAAAAGAGAAAAGAGGAACTATACCCAGTAGCAGGTACCCAGGAGGGCCGGCGCGGGCCTGGCCCCATCCTGCGCCTGCCTGCCAGGACACGTACAGGACAGGAAGGAGCCACCGACAGGGGCCTGACACAGAGGACAGGTGGAGAAACACAGCTCAGGCTCAAGGCCAGATGAGCCACTGGGACCCACATGCCAACCACAGCCTGGGAAGGAAGAAACTGGAGCCAAGTCTACTTCCCAGCCAGCAGCCCGGAGAAGAGGCCGGGCTCGCTCGAGGCCTGGCACAAGCAGCAGGAGGCACGGAGGAGGCCCACCACGGGAAGGCATCGGAACAGGCAACACCATGACTCCACCCAGAGGCACGGCAATGGGCCCAGGCAGATGCAAGACGCCCCCCGCAGCTGAGCAGCCCCGACTCAGAGGGGAAGAGGGAGTGCAGGGATGGGGAGAGGGGAGCTCCTTCCCCAGCTCTCCCTGCGTGGCTGCCAAGAGACATAAACGCAGGCTCCCCTTGTCAACAGTGTAGCTGTCGAGGTCAAGGCTCTGGCTCTCTGCCATGCTGCCTCCACTTCCCGGCTCCACTACCCCGAGCGCTCACACGCTGAAAACCGTGCGTTCTAACTACACAACACACATCGAAACCCTGCGGGGATCCGAGTCGACCTGGGGCCTGCCGAGCTTTCAGTCTGCGCCGAGCAGATGCACACGGGAGACACAGCTGCTGCTTCGAGGAGCAGAAACTGACGGGGCTACCAGGAGAGGAGGGGGGAGACAACGCGGTGGCACAGTGGCGAGGTGTAAGTGAGTCACAGGACTCACAGGTCAGAAGGGACGCCTGGAACTCCCACCACCTTTGAGAAATACAAAGCCGTAGCACACGCTGGCAAGGCTGTGGGCCCACGGGGACCCTCCCGGGCCACTGGCGGGAACATCAGTGGAGCCGTGGCTGCCATCTGACCGCTGGGTACACAGATGCCCGGAGGGCTGAAAACGGGCGTCTACACCAGCACACAGAGGCTCACAGCAGCAGCGCATGTGATAACAAGAGCAGAGAGAACCAAGCGTCCACTCAGGGCTCTGAGGAGGGGCACAGTGTGCCGAAGCCATGCAGCGAGAGGCCACCCGGCCACGAGGACTGCGGTGCCGGCACCTGCTGCCCATACAGACCTTGAATGTGCCAACGCGAGCAGCCGGTCTCAGAAGACCTCCCGCCGTTTGATGCCATTTCCAAGAGATGTCCAAGAGGCAGCCCAGGAGACAGAGCCCAGGTGTGCTTGTGCAGGGCGGGCGGACGGGGAAGGGCCGCGGGCCACTGTGGGGCAGGAGTGCTTTTCAGGATGGTGAGAAGCTCCTGGGATTTGGGCAACGGCTGCCGTGTGAGTACCCGACTGCCACCGAACGTCTCCCTCGCGGCGGGTGAGTTTTACGGTGGGTCAGCTCTATCTCAAGGGAACTATTGCCGGACAGTAACCGTAACACCCGGGTGGGGGACGAAGAAACTGCATTCTCCAGACCTTCGGGAAGCCGAGCGCCCGACGTTTACCCGCTTACAAACCCCGCAAACCACAACAGCCTCGGCCCAGCGGCTGCCGACACACATGCCCGCGCCTCTGAGCCTCCGCGCAGCGCCTCCCATCTCCGCAGCCGCGGCGACACGACCGGACACGCGCCCGGGCTTCCCTGCGCCCAGCAGACCCGGCCGAGTGCCCGCAGGGACTCACCCCGTGGGGACCGTCCTCCCTCGTCACTGCGCCCAGCGTCACAGCACCTCCTGCAGCCGCGCAGCTGCACTCCCGCCGCTCCCTGCAGCGACGCCCCCGCTCGTACCCACAGCGGGCAGCCGGCGCGACACGGAGCCCAAAAAGGCTCCTCTGAACCCTTGCCCGGGCTCGCTGTCCCGCACCGCACACGCCTCCAGATGACACGAGTGTCTGTTTCCGTTCCCGTCCTTCAGGACCGGTTTCTGTCTGTCTTCCTGCTGTAACCACGAGCTCGAGGGGGCAGGACCCACACTTGCTTCGCTCGCCTCCCGGGGGCCAGGAGGTGCCCGCTCCACACGGGGTGACCTGAACCGACGTGGTCTCCACGCCCCGGCACTCCGCCCAAGACCGGCACCCCAGCGCAGGCCCCCAAAGGTCAGCGTGGATGACCACACTTCTGCCCGGGGGCTGGCGGGCGGGGCTCCAGACCACTTCCACGGGCCTGAGGCTTCCTAAGGTTAAGGAGGGCTGAACTGGCACCAACAGGTGAACACGCCCGAGCCCGGACGGCAAGAGCTAGAAGAGCGCACGCCACCAGCGGTGTCTGAAGGCCGAGAAACAAGGTATGTCACTTCATGACACCGCCAACTGCCCGAAATAAACCATGTGTTCCATACAAATGTCCCCAAACCCCCGCACACCCACTCAATGCACACGTGTGTCCTGGTGCGTGTGTGAACGTGAGCAGACGTGTCCCGGTACGGGTGCGTGCGCACACGTGGGGGGGGGGGCCACCGGGAGGCAGGGAAAGAGCACAGATCCCATCTCCTCCCGTGCGCCTCTCTTCTGCACCATGACCCCACGGCCCAGCCCCTTCACCCCCCTTGCGGACGACTCAGGCCAATGCAGTACTGATGGCTCAGGTCTTCCGAACGAGCTGGTGGTAAAGTACTTAAGACAAACTTACTTACCACATTAATTAAATGGTCTATTTAACATGGAATATCAATTCTCTAATCACATCTCTGCTGAACTTCTTCTTTCAATTAACAACCCTGAAGTCTACTGACAGGTCCTACTGTTCTAGGATCATTAAGAACATTTTCATTATCTGTCAAGCGCGGGAGGAAGCGGCAGAAAGGCAAGAGGGCCCGCCCCTCCCCCTGCCCCACACATAAGAGCTGATGGGGGGGGCCACGGTGGTCCTCGTCAGTTGATTAGCAATGGAAGACCTCCTCTGAAATCAGCGGCGCAAACAGCGTGAGGGGTTGCGAAGAAACGCACTGAACGGGCATGTTCTCGTGCTCGGAGGGTCATCGGTCCCGGCCAAACCTCCTTCCCTGGACAGCACCCAGGATGGGAAGTGGAAGCGGCTGGAGACACAACCTCATAAAAACAAACAAATATCAAGTCGGGAAGGTTCACATAAGACAAATTAAAATGGGGTTTTAATAAAAATGCTACAGGCAAACAGCAAATCCCTCCTTTGGTTATTTACTTTTTATCCACAGATAAATTAAAAGTAGATCCTACCCTTATATTTCCAGAATTTTTCTAAAACTTAACATGTGTTCATAACAGATACAGTGATATTACAGTGACTGCCATAACTAAATGGGAAGAAATACACAGCCCTCGGAGAGAGACCGCGGGGCCCCACCGAAGTCTCCGTGAAACCAATTATGTTGCTTGCAATTAACATTCCGGTAAGATGAGCCGCTGCTCATATACCCGAGGTGGGAAGGAGACAGCGAGCTGCAGAAGGCAGTCAGGGAGGGCTCGGGTTCTAGCCTGTCAGCAGAACTTTCGACTACCGCTCCATCACCTTGACCCAATCCACGCAAACCCACCCCGAGGAAGCCAGCGCTCCGCCGGTCGCCACGGCAAAACCACACCGCTCGTGTGTTATCAGAAAGACAACAATAAGAAGAGAAACCACGTCTTCATGTCCTCTTTGGCAGTTCAACACGTGAATTTACAGACTTTTTTTAAAGCTGGCATCAATGAGAAATCTATTATTTCTATTTTTAGTTGTCATTACAACATTTAACTTAATGGCACCTCTCAACATTGGTGCATAGTAACGCAGCAAGGCCACCAAAGTTCACATTCAAAGTCTGCGAGAAAAAAACATCATGATATGGTCTTACCTATGTGTTCGCACATGAAGACTACAAAGAAAGGAGTGACAAGGTCATTAATCCCCTGAACATATCCACTGGCAGGGTGACGTATCGCCCATATAAACAATATCCTTTCAAAAATCTGCAAGAAAATTGAACAGGTGGTGAAGCGAGAGTAAACACATCAGAAACTTTAACACGTATGCATTCTTTCCCTCAAAATACATACACACAACCGACATTTTTCACTGTCTCTACTACTCAAAGTCAAACTGTAAACAAGTATTAACTGCTACTTAATTTTTTCATAAAATTCCCGTTATCTGAACTTCTTACTGACTTAGAAGCAGCTGCAGTGTCCCCTGAGCCCCGGGCTCAGCCCTGCCACACGACCTGGCCCCCAGAGAAGCCACACTGGGCTCCCCCGGGCCCTGCAGGCAGAGACTGCACACGGCTGCCGGGACTTGGTCAGGCAGTCAAGCAGCACAGGCCTCAGCACTGGCCTCTGGGTGCACACTCCCTCCACGTGGAGGGACGGGAGAGCAGAGGGCCCGGCAGGCGCACGGGCAGGTGCACGCACGGACCATGGGTGCACGGACAGAAGGCAGGCAGCATGATGGGGCGAGGGGGCTGGGGTCAGGACACGGTGGGGGGCGGGGGGTGATACAGGGAAAGATGCTCTGAATATCCCTTGTACGGTAAACAGATTGTTTTCAATGAGGCAGAACCGGCATTAACATTCCATTAGTTGCGGGTGTATAATATTTGAATAGTAACTCGATATTGGTATATACTACAAAAATGATCTTCTGTAATATACTAAGTCTAATTAACACCTGTCACCATACAGCTATGAATTTCTTTTCTCGCGATGAGGACTTTTAAGATCTCTTAGAAACTCTGAGACACACTGGCACACCACACACTACATCCCCTAACTTCCTTTCTGTTGAGCCCCACTTCACCCACAGCCACCCGACCTCTGTCAGCCACCAGTCTGCTCTCTGCACCCATGCACTTGGTTGCTTTGGTGTTTTAATGGATGTTTTAGTCACTGTACAGTCATCACCAACCAGGAGACCTACTGCAGGGCCATTCCCACCAGCTGCTCCGTCACCCAGGCCGGGGACACAGCAGTGCCTCAAGCTGCTCTCTCCTTACAAGACCCTCACTGCTGACCTGGGCCTCAGGCTAAGAAGGCACATGGGGCAGGCCCAAGGAGCAGATACCCAAACAGAGCATGAATTGCCCCATTTCCAAACAAGTCCAGCCTGCAGGGCTAACCTGTGTGTCTCCGAGGAGGTCAGCCCCTCCCTGCACTGCCCTGCCTCCCAAACCTCACCGAGCTTGTGGCGTGCAGCCCCAAACCAGCACCCACCCAGCTCTGCAGCGGGGGCCCGAGGGTCTAGATGGGGAAGTCTCTTAATGCAGGGTCCACGGTCAACGGGGGACACCACCAGCCCTAGAATCCAGGGCCCTAGCCTGTGCCCGCCCGAGTACCCCACCCACTGCTGCTCCAACAAGTACCAGTAACCACCACGCAGGCTGGGGCACCTCGGCACAGAGCCTGTCCCAGCAGGGCAGCTGCTACACCCCTGCTGAATGAGTCAGGCCTTCACACACATACGTCCATACACGTGTCTCCTTTTACAACCGCTTTCCAGCAAGAACTAGCAAGAATATTCAAACAAGCAAAAAACCAAAACCAGGGACGCCTGGGTGGCTCAGTTGGTTAGGCAGCTGCCTTCGGCTCAGGTCATGATCCCGGCGTCCTGGGATCGAGTCCCACATCGGGCTCCTTGCTCCGCAGGGAGCCTGCTTCTCCCTCTGACTCTTCCTTCCACTCTGTCTGCCTGTGCTCACTCTCACTCACTCTCTCTGACAAATAAATAAATAAAATCTTTAAAAAAAAAAAAAACCAAAACCACTCAACATGTGGCCCATCTGCCATTTCTCTTGTGCAGACGCCACGGGGCCGGCACTGCACCACCACGTCAAGTGCCCTCGCCCTGATGACCTGCCAGGGCAGTGGCCCAGTGGTCAGACAGGGACAAGAAGACCCCTCTCACAGACCCCAGTCACCCCCACCCAGCCCTTGGGCAGTCACACAGCAGTCACGGCCTCGCCCGGGCATCTGGACACAGGCAAGGCCCGAAACAGTGTCCTAACTGCACGTGGCCTTTCCTCGCCGTGCACAGGGTGGAGGCCAGCCAGGGAAGCGAGGGCCTAGGCAGCGCCAAGACCACAGCGGCGGCAGAGGGCAGGCAGGACAAGGCTGCTGGAGGCCGAGCAGGAGCCACGCCAGGCAGGGCAGACCCGTGACAGCTCAGCACACAGAGCCGTGAAGAGCCATGAAGTCAGCGGAGCAGCTCACCAAGAACAGCCTGAAACATGGGTACAACTCCTGGCAGACTTCTATCCCACACTAGAAAGTTCTAGCAAAGACAACAAGCAAGGTGGGGGACTCACTCGCATGCATGCTCAGTCACCACGTGGCCAAGAGCAGGGGAGCCTGATAGTGGAGATGCATTCCCACCGTCCGCTCCCCGGGCACCCCCCCAACCTGAGACCCACAGGGAAGACAATCGGCCAAGAGACGGGGATCTACCTGCTGTGGCCCGAGCCTCTCTTGTAGAGTCTGGCTCCTTCCGGTCCCAGCACAGCCTGCTTCCCTGGCATAGGGCGATGCTCAGATGGCCCCGGGAGTACCCAGGGAGGAGATTGGGCCACACCTTGGGCCACTGCTCACATGGCCCATGTCCTCTACACAGGGCTCCCCTCAAGACAGGGCAGCAGGGCCCCCAGCGACAGGGTCAGTCTGCTCTGAAAGCAGCGCCCAGGCTGGAAGGGGAGCAGAGCACCACGGAAGACACCCTCATGCTGCAAGGGGGCACTATCGGCAGCGCCCTGCAGGTCGGGGACCCGATGCGGGCAGCAAGGGCGTCTGTGGTCACTGCACGACAACCAGGCCTGAGGAGGGCTGGGAACAAAGCAGAGTGTCAGCCCCACAAACACGTGGATGGAAGGGCTCCACAGTGGTACACAGTGTGTTCTAGAAGCCCCTGAGGGCAAAGGAGAGATGGAGGGGTGCCTTGAGGGCAGGAAGGAGTCCCTGGCGACAGCCCTGGATTCCACGGTGCAAACGTGGGCTTCAGTAAGCAACCTAACCCCGGTACCAACAGCGCTCCCGTGCTCACACAACAGCTGCTAATACCGATGAGATGCTCTTGGCCTCACCACCTCCATCAGCTCGTCCCCCTCTAGATGCTGAGGCCAGTACAATTACTACCCCACCGCCAGATGATGCGGCAGACAAGCCCCGAGAAGGCTCTGTGCCCCACCTCCCACCTTCTAGTGTACACACTCTTGTGGTCCCTTCCCGGAGTGTGACCACGCCCTACAACCTGCTTTGCACAGGGGACAGGATGTGCACGACTATGTCACTGAAGACGACACTCGTCCTGCCAGGAGACGCTGTCCCTGCTGGCTTCCAGGACACGGGCTACGATCCCATGAGCTGCACGTGGAAAGGGCCGTGTGCCAAGGACCAAAGGGCCGCCTAGAGGCAGCGGGGAACCCAGGCCCCATCTCCACAGCCTACCAGCCACCGAGTCCTGCCAGCAACCACGTGGGTCTGCACGTGGATCCTTCCCCAGTCAAGCCTCGGATGCGTTTGCAGCCCAGACCACACCTGACTGCCACCTGGGGAAATTGTGAGCTGAGACATGCCCAGACCTGACCCACAGAAACTGCAAGGCAACAAACACGGTAAGTGTGTGTTGTTGGAGTGTTAGGTTTGCAGTGATGTCACTACACAGAAACAGTGATTCACACAGATGACGAAACTCCAGCACGGCGGGGTAAGCACTACAGTGCGGAGCAGCAGAGCTGGAGTCCGTGCTGGTGTCCGACTAAACAGGGCCTCGTAAGGACTACAGAATGCCACCACTGCTCTGTAGTCCACAAGAGTTGTTTTCATGCATAAGTCAAAAAGGAAAAAGTGACAGTAGTTCAGTAAGAAAGAAACAGCAACAGGGATGAGCTCTGGGGAGCAAGCTGCCTCTAACTGCTTCGCCTGCGCGAGACCCAGCAGGGCCCGATGTGCACACATGCATGTACACAGATGCAGGAGGTGTGCGGGCAGGTGTGTGGTGTGTGCGTGTCTGTGCGCAGGCATGAGGTGTGTGTACACACAGATGTGTGGTTCGTGGGGGTGGGGGCTGGTGCGTGGTCCGTGTGTGTGTGTGTGTGTGTGTGTGTGTGTGTGTGTAGGTGCGCTGGAGGAAAAGTTGGAGCTCAGGGCCCAGAAGTTTCCTTTCCTGCTTTGCAAACCCACGACCTTGGGGAGCGGCCATGTCAGCCGTGGAGCCCCCTCACCCTTTAACTAAAGCCCAGACTTTCAGAGCACTTGGCCATTGTGTTCTCTCCCTCTCTCTCTCTCTTTCTCTCTCTCTCTCTCTCTCTCTCTCACACACACACACACACACACAAGTGCGCGCGTGCACGCGCACACCCCCTAACCCCACTACAAGCAGGAACGCAGGTTTCCCCTTGGTGCTCCCGGCACAGAAAGCTGGCGAGCTGACCAAGCCGGCCCCATGCGGCAGGAATGTGGAGGGGACAAGGGTCTTCTCAGTGCAGCCAGTGCCACGCAGGCAAGTGGAGCGACTCGTGGGCCCAGAGGCCACAGCAGCTCTGAGACAAGAGGAGACCTGCTGGCCGGGGCTCCTGACACAGTCGCGAAGCTTTCCTCACAACCAGTTCTCGTCCTGAGATGGACCAAGCTGCGTGGGATAGCCCTGGGGAAACTGAGGGAAGCACTGGGGCAAATGGGACTGAGCAGAGCAGCAGCAGGGGCAGCCGAGCCTTTTTGGTCCCAAAGAGACCGCGCATGTGCTTGCAAAGCTGTGTGTAAAGCGGCCAATGACCCAGTGATTACCTACTGGCCCTGCATCAGGGCCCCTGTGCAGGGCGCGGGGCTTCCAGAGCGCAGGCCAGCCCGCACGCTCACAGCAGAAGAGTGCCCTGTGTCTGCGGGACCTTGGGAGAATGTTCAGAGTTTAGATTTCCCATTAATTAAGGAGTTATCCGTCATGTAGTTCAAATTATTTAAATTTAACTCTACTTGATCGCTCTCGAAAACCTGAAAATTATACTTCTAAGGCTTTAATCCCAGTAACATGTAAATAAAGGGACAAGGGGTTCAAGCATAAACAAAAATAGCATTTTTTTAAAAATTTTATTTACTTATGAGAGCGAGCGAGCATGGGAGCAGAAGGAGGGGGAGCAGCAGCCAGAGCAGGCAGGAGAGGCAGAGGGAGAAGCAGGCTCCCCGCTGAGCAGGGAGCCCAATGCAGGGCTCGATCCCTGGACCCCGGGATCATGACCTGAGCTGAAGGCAAATGCTTGACTAACTGACCCCCCACCCCAGGTGCCCCAAAATGGCTTCTGAATGAGACAGGCGGGCTAAAGCATCAAAAGAGCACGGCCAGCCGTGGAGATTTGGGACGACGGATGCAAATCCGGCTCTGCCCCTAAAGAGATGGTCCTGGGATCGCACCCCACATGGGGCTCTTTGCTTGACGGGAAGCCTGCTTCTCCCTCTCCCACTGCCCCTGCTCGTGTTCCTGCTCTCGCTCTCTCTGTCGAACAAATAAATAAAATCTTTAGGAAAGAAAAAAGAGAGACGAGCAACACATGCCTGTGGGTCGTCAGCCCCAGGGGTCCAGCCTCCAGGCCATAGAGAGTGGGGCTCCCTCATGTCCGCAGCACCACAGCACCCCCCACAACAGGCACCCCTAGCCCCTTCTCTTGGCTCCGCCACCACCAGCTACTGGCCATCATCTCGTGTCTGGCTCCCTGGGACAGTTTCCTGGCTGGTCTCCCTGCTCACACCCTGCACCCCACGCCCCCAGAGCGGCAGAGGAGCTGGTAACACACAGCAGGTCACACCGTGCGTCGCCGGTGGCTGCCCGAGACCCAGAGGATCAATGCAAACTGCTGGCCAGGACTCCAAGGGGCCGGACCTGCCACTCCCTTCCCCACCTCTTCGCCTCCACTGG
Source organism: Mustela lutreola (assembly GCF_030435805.1). Classification (NCBI taxonomy): domain Eukaryota; kingdom Metazoa; phylum Chordata; class Mammalia; order Carnivora; family Mustelidae; genus Mustela; species Mustela lutreola. The sequence goes on along the minus strand of NC_081297.1, from coordinate 148,723,253 downwards.
GTCCTCCTGCACCAAACCAGCCACTTCTGTCCCCACCCCAAGGCGTCTACACTGGCTCCTTCGGTTGGCAGCGCCCCACTCCGACACCCCCGGTGCCCCAGATCTCCAGCATCAGGTCGTAGCTCCAACACCACCTCCTGAGAGCCAACCTCCTGGACCCCCCGAGCTAGGACAGCAGCTCAGCCTCTCGCCCGTGAGCCCCTGAGGAAGGGTCGTCCTGCATCCTGTCCACCCCGTGCCCTCGGTCCTGGCACGGAGCCAGCGCCAAGGAAAACCCTGGAACTCGCTCTGGCTGAAGCGAGGCGTGCATGATCCGGGACCTGCACCCTCCTCTCTGAGCCCCCACTCGCCTCTGCTCTCCGAGGTCCGCACCTCCAGTGGACCCCGGACCCCCCTGCTGCACCAAGATCTCAGACCAGCCCTGGGTGCGGACCCGCATCGCCCTTCTGTTTCTCCTTCAAAGGTGCTCCAGGCCCAGCTCCTCAGAGGCCAAGCCACAAGGACATCAGGGCCCCCCTTGGGAAGAGGTGAAGCGGGCCGGGGGCCACAGAGATTCTGCTCCACTCCGGGGAGCGGTGGGGGCAGCCCATGGCACAGGGAGCCCCGAAGAGGAGGCGACGGGCGAGCTGTAAAGACGGGAACTGAGGCAGGAGGAGCAGAGAGCAGAGGGGCACGCAGCCGGGGGGGCCAGGGGACAACGCGGGGCTCGGGAAGACTCTGGGTCCTGAGCTCAGGGAGCTCATGTTCGTCGTCAGAAGACGCTCCTGCCCCAAGTCCAGGTCCGGGCACAGGAAGCGGGCACCAGGCAAGCAGAAGGCAAGGCACCCACGGCCGCCCCATGGGCACCAGCCCCTCACCTGCAGGAGAAGCAGCCACGCTTCCTCCTTGGGGACCACACCGCCTGCAGGCTGCCTCCGGCCCCGGCCAGACCCTGGACAGCGGCGCCCAGTGACGTCCGCCCCGCTGGCTGCTCGCCAGCGTCCATGCAGACGGAGTCGCCTGTGCGGGCCACAGTGGACTCACGTGTGCGGGGCCCTGACACGTGCTCCGAGTGTGCACTCAGCTCCTGCTGTCCCATGGCGCTGCACCCACGCCACTCGTCTCCCCGCGGACTATTTCCCTCTAACAATAGCCATTAATTTCGAAAACAAGAAAAAGGCCAGGATTGATGTTTCTTTGGCAGGAAGAGGGAAGAGAAGGTAAGTAACCGGCCTAAACGTCCTTCAGCCTCTCTCCGTCCTGTCAGACTGGCCTGCCACACCGCGGACACACCAGGAAGCCATGGGTGGCCCCACCTCCAACCAGAGCACCTGGAGGCCCCAGGCCCGCAGCCCTGGCCTGGCGGGCACCCCCAGTCCTCCATACCCAATTCGGCCCGCGGCTTGGCCAGACGCCACCCACAGAGCGCGCCGCAGCAGCGCTCTCTCCACGGGAGCGGGCAGAAGCCGCTCCCGAACGAGGCGACAGACAGTGCAGCCTTGCCTAGACTCCCCAGAGGAAAGAACTTTCCAATCATTGCAATAGTGTGAAAAAGATTTCCAAGTAGGGAAAACGCCTGGTGACCCTGGGAGCTCATAAACCCGGAACGTGGAGGGAACAAAGTCCTGAGCGGCCAGCTGAGGACGGTGTCCCGCAGAAGGGAGCTGGGCGAAGGGGCCTTGGCAGAGGGGGCCAGCAGGACGCGCAGGCAGCCAGAATCCCAGCAGTCCCTCCTGAGGGCCCCAGGGGTCCCTCGTGCCCTAGCTGCGGCCACAACCAGGCCCCCTGCCAGCTCCTGGCCCTGCTGCCTTCCAGGGGGGCTAGCCACACGGGCTGGAACAGGACAGGGGCCCCATGGCCCCGGGAGATGGGGCTGCTACGGGACACCTGTCCCAGACCTAAATCCAGCAGCAGCCTGACTGACCCGTCCACTCGGGGCTGCTCCGGGAGCGACCACAGGCCGGGCCGCAGAGCTGATGGGCAGGACGAGGCCCACATCAGAAACGATGCGCGCCGTTGCTGGCTGAGGGCTGCTTACTCTTTGTTTGTTTTCTCTTCACTGACTGCGATTTCATCCTGGATCTTTTGTCTTAAATCATGTCATGCGACTTCGCTTGGCCTGTGTCTGAGATGACGACAACGAACACAGCTCAGAGTCCGAGTCCCTCAGCATCGTTCAGAACTCCATCCCCGAACCACCCAAGATTGTCCCGTGAGGCCCCAGGGTGCCCACGGCCTCCCTCTGCCAGCTCCCCGTCTCACGGACCCTAGGCCCCGTCCCCAACAAGGTCTGTGAAGACCCAAGTGACAGCGCACCCCACCTTAGATCCTGCCCCCGCGACACGGACCAGGACAGCAAGCGCGACCGTGAGCACATCAGGACAGGACCTCTGAGGGTTACCCCGAAAATATTTTTCCATGTGCCTGTCATCATAATGAGCTCCCCAGAGACGAGACATCACTAGAGCAAGTCGTAAGGCAAGGGGCTGCCGTTCCCAACCCAGGGGGATGCACGCTGGGGGGCTTCTCACCTGCGCCCGATACCCGCCGCTCCCGTTCACAGTACGCGCCAAGCCCCCTCCAAGTTCCTGCACTCAGGCTGGCAAGAGACAGCACCAGAAGGGCTTTTCCTAAAACTGTTTCCAAGCAGGCGTTTTCAAAGTCAACAACATGACCCTTTAAAGGGTACATGCACCAGTTCCCTTGAGTTCACACCCAGCGATAGGCCTGGGGCAAACTGGGCACTGGCTTTTGCTCCTGCTGGCTGCTCCATCCCCAGGGCCCTCACTCCGACATGGTCTCAACTACAAACAAAGTCAGAGGACTCTTCTGAAGGACAGTCGCCGAGGGCCACCCACACTGACGGTGTAACCCCGAGGACGAGAAGCTCTTGCCCGTGCTCCCGCGCCCTACTGAGGAAGGCGCCAGGAAAACAGGGTACTCTGGCCACAGCCAGGTCTTTCACTGACCAGGCCCAATTCCCCAGAGTGACAGAGGCCAGAGCTAGCGAGAAGTCCCGCCAAGGCAAAGCAGGAGCCAGCAGGTCACAGAAGTCAAGGGCCAAAAGCCAGAGGGGCCAAGCCAGGAATCAGGCTGAGTGAGCCAGCAGTGGCCCGAGGGAGCGTGGGGCCCTGGGCTAGCACCTGTCCAGCCCCTGCCCCGGGGCCAGCACAGGGAGGCGACAGGACAGCACTGCTGCCACGTGGCCAAGGCAGCTGAGCTTGGGGCTGGAAGCCAACCTCCAGCATCTACACCATGGCCGACACCACAGGCACTACCAGGGCCCCCAGGCCTGTGCAGCCTGCCAGCAGGGTGCAAGGCAGGGCTATGGGGGAGGCGGGACAGCCCAGCCCGGGAATCAGGACACTCTTCCTACAAGGCTGCTGGAAGACCAGATCGGGAATCAGAGGCTCCCAGAACTGGGACACGGGGCAACATCAGCAACTCAGTGTTCTCCTCCAAAGTCAAGTGACCCCAGAAAGCACCCTGATTGGGGATGTGTCCTCCAGCTCTGCACACGGCCGGAACAAGGCTGGCACCACACACACACACACACACACACACACACACACACACGGACTAGATGGACGGCAAGATAGGACCCCTTCTGCTGCCTGCACCCCTGTCCGTGGCCACCCTTTGACAGCCCAGTGCTGAGGACACAGACCACACCCAGGCCTGCACGTACACTTACACTTCCTCAGGGGGTCACAGCCCCCACCATGCCATCTGGCGGAGACTTGGGTGTCTCAGGGGCCACCGTGGTGGGACAGGCGGAAACACGGCGGCTGCTCGTGAGGGCGACCGCGGGAGCCGGCGTGGAGATGGGAGCGGGGCTCGGTCACAGCGTGCCAGCTCAAGATTCAGTACCGGGCTCAGTCTGAGCAGCAGCGTCATCTGCCAAAGGACCATAAGCAGGGCGCCCCGCGAGGACGGGGGCGCTCAGTGAAAACACAGAACGACCAGAAACGGCTCCAATGACGATACACATCATCTTACTTGCTATTAAAGTTCTGTTAACATCCCTGATGTGCTTGTCTTTGCTAAAGAGTCAGAATTCATTAAAAGTAGCTCGAACTTTCAACTCTTACCAAATGGACTTACATTGGGCAGCAGTAATAAAAGACTTGCTACCGTTACCACCAGGGCCAAGAAAATGCAAACCTGACAGTCGTTCTCAGTTCACTCACTTGCCGGACTTCAGGCATCCAAGCACCAAGAAAGGTTTCTCCTAAAAAACTCAGAGGACATTCTTACACAGAAGTCTCCCGAGAGGGGCCCAAGAGGGCCCCGTCTTCATTCTGCAAACATGCTGTGCTCTCCATGGACCTGCCAAGGCAGGACCCGGCCCGGCCAGCCCCGTGGGGCGCTCTGGGAACCAAGCCACTCTGCAGTCTAAAAAACGAAATACACTGAACCCCAAAACGTCACTGTGCTCATGAGGGCTTACAAAAACCTGACTTCAGAAATCTGAAAACCTTACACTGTACGCATGAGCCACGTGACTTCACAGCACACAGAGCACCGTGGAGACCATCTCTGTGCGAGGAGCGACAACATCACTGTCCTGCCGGGAGGACTGGGGACTCACATCCCTGGAAACCTGGGAGCAACGTGGCCCAGGACAAGTCATCACCGCTCAAGTGTGTGCAACGTGATCCAAGGGACACCAGCTTCACGCGACGCGATCCAAGAGACACCGGCTTCACGAGATGCGATCCAAGGGACAGTGCCCCACACGAGGTGATCCAAGGGACACCGGCCCCACGGGACACGATCCAAGGGACACCGGCTTCACACGACGCGATCCAAGGGACACCGGCCACACACGAATTCTCCCCCCGATGAGTGACACCAAGTGAGAGCCCATGACAAAAGGGGGTTACAAGGCAGCTCCTACATAAAATACACGCTAGGCATACTGCGATGGCCACTGACGATGTGTCACAACACTAATTAATAACGTAGAGCTCTCTTAAAGCATACAATGAGGCCATGTGTGGTGTGTGAATTACTCGACACTCACCTCCTTCAAACGTGACAATTTACACCCCCCATTCTGTGCTCACGACAGGTGTTTGATGAGGTTAGCAAAGGCACAGATGTCTCACTACACTCAAAGCACCTTCAAACACAACATCACAGTGTCACTATTACCAGACCAAATATTCGACACAACAGACACAGCTATATGCCAGAGCGTCCTGGAGAATCAGGGACCGGTCAGAAAGAAGCAGTTTTCAAATTCAGGAGTGACCAGACTCCCCTTCTGCTGGGGCGGCAGGTGAGACGGCCACTGACCTGCTCCTGCCGGCCCTGGAACAGCTCACCCCCAGCCACCCGGGTTTACTTCGGGAACACGCACTCCCTCGATACCAGGAAGGCTACAAATAAAATCTGCCAGGTTAAGAGAATAAGGAGGCAAAAATGAATTCTACCAGATGATGGAGGACAGGGCCGGATAAAGCACAACACCCCGAGCAGGGCCCCGCCCCTCACACGACAAAGCAATTCGTAAGGCTTAGAGTGGCCATCCGAGGTGGGCACCATGGGAACAGGCCTCCTGTTACGATCAGGAATGGCGCTGGGAATGACTGTACTCGGTGCTGTGGTAGGAGTCCTAGCCGGCAAAGCAAAACAAAGCATGTATCAAAATAGAAAAAAAAGAAACCGCCGTTATTCACGAGTAATAGGATCCCCTTCTCTAGATCTTCAACCACATCCACACGCGGGGCATGAGAACGGATGAAAGTGGTCAGTAACATGGGCCAGACAGAAGACTTGCGGACAAAAGTCAGCCGCCTCTACGGAGTATCACAAGAACACAAGAAAGAAGACACTATTAAAAATAAAAGATCCAGAGAACTAAAGAAATGCAAAAACAAAACGTGAATTCTCTCCAACGGATGGGCAGATTCAATGTGATTTCTGAGATTTTCATGAAACTAACGAGCTGACTGTACATTTCCATGAACACCCCAGAAACAAGAACAACCCACGGGCAGCCCAGCCTGCAGGACAGCAAGGCCACGGGACAAACAGACAGACCGGAAGAATGGAGGACAGCCCAGACGGAGCGAACTATGTGTGGAATCCTGATTTAAGGCCGAGCTGATCCAAGGAGCAGGGGGGCTACAACAGCTTATCCACGCGGGGAAGGTGCTCAGAAATCAGACCGCCACACCAACTCCATGCACACAAAGCCCATTCCAAACAGACTGTGGCCCTAAATCTAAAGGGCAGAACTTCAAACTCTGGGAGACTCAGACTTCTTTGAAATCAGGAGGTTAAAAAGAACGTCTTCAGGTGCAAAAAGCTGGGGCGCCTGGGTGGCACAGCTGGTTAAGTGTCCGACTCTCAGTTTAGGCTCAGGTCATGACCTTGGGGTTGTGAGATCAAGCCTGTGTCAGGCTCTGCACTCAGCACAGTGGACTTTGAGTTTCTCTCCCTCTCCCTCTGCTCCTCCCCAACGCGTGTGTGCACTCTCTCTCTCTCTCTCTCTCTCTCCTCCCCTCGTTCAAATAAACAAATCCTGAGAAAACAGAAACCGCTGTAAAAAGGTGTGATCGTAATGGCAAGGATCATGGAAGTAGCCGCGGTGGATCATGAATGTCTCCTCACCAACAGAGTGAGGAGCAAGCCGCGATCAGAAGGGAGAGCACATAACCATCCACATCTAAAACAGAACCAGCTTCCGGAACAGACTGAGAACTCCTTCAAATCAACAGAACAGACTAGCAAACACAAGAGAAACATGGAACAAAAGCATTTCCAAGAGAAGAAACACAAACGGACAAGAAACCTAAGAAAACACAGTCGACTTTGCATGCACTTAAGGAAGTCAAAGTTAAAAGGCCAACAGGACACCACTTCATGCTGCGAGGCAGGACAGCCGCCTCAGCCTGACATTCCCAAGTCCAGGCGAGGGACAGTGCCGGCCACTCTCCCCAGCGCCCCAGTCAGTGTCACCTGTGCGCACCTGAGCCAGCCCCCGGCACCCCTCCCCACACACGCCCCAAAGGGGCTCTGTACGAGCACACCCCACTCACAGGAACGTGCCCAGCGACACCCTGAGAAAACGCACCCGGTGCAAATGGCCTGAATGCTCGAGCAGCGCAAGACTGGAGGGAGCCGCACACAGACCGAGCCGCGGAGAGCGACGCGGCGCCGGGACACGAACGCCAGCTCCAGGCAACAAACCGAGGGCTATGACAGAAAGAGCCAGCACGAATATATTTAGAATAATCCCATTGGAAAATGAAAACTAAAAAAGGCAAAAACATATGCACGCATATAAACACATGACAAAACTAGACAGAAAATCAAGAGACTAGCTAACCAAAATACAAGAGAATGGCCACTTGCAAATGGTCGCTTGCTGGGAGACAGAAAGGTGCATGGGGAGGGACACAGGAGGCGCGAGGGGAGGACACGGGGGCACGTGGGGAGGGACACAGGGGCCTCACAGACACCAGCTCTCGCTCTTCCTTCCACAAACAGCAGCACCTGTAAGTCAATGCTTACTTGTCTCTTTGAATCTAAACATAAATGTCACAGAACTTCTGCTCTGATATGTTCTACCATAAAAACAGAGACAGAAAAGGAAAGATCTAGCGATCGGATCCCCAGAACACACACCAGGAGAGTTTAGTGAACTAATTCTCTGACAAGCCAGCACTTCTGGGCGCTCACAAACGCGTCCCCACCCCTGGGGAGGGAACAGCTCAATTACGGGCCCACGTGAAGAGACGGGGAGGAAGGAGCCGCAGGCAGGGAGGGCACGGGCCGTGCCTAACGCCCGCAGGCCTGTCCAGCAGGACTGTCACCTCTCCTGGAGAAGGACCCCCGCACGGGAGGCCTGTGTGAGTCCGCGTGGCATCACTCAGCCGCCGTGCCACGCGCCAGGCACCACCACAGGGACCGCGGGAGGAAGGGGACCCCAGGCCACGTCCTCAATCTGACAAGACAGAGCCGAGTGCCCAGTCCCAGCCAGAATCCTGGCAGAGAGCTCACAGGTTCGCTGAGTCGACCCAACAGACCCGTGCCAGGCAGCCGGGACGGAAGACACCAGCGTGCAGGCTGCTGCCCCTCCAAGCGAGGTCTAATGGGAGCGAGACTCTGGGCTGCAGTGGGAAACACACGGGCACTGCCGGACCGGCCGTGGCGGGAACAGGTGGGGCGGGCCTGGCCGGTTCGGGCCGAGGTCTAGGGGTCGGCCACGCAGAGCTCACTGCTGAGAGTGCTCCGTGCACAAATGCCAGGAACCCACTTGGATGTGGTCCCAGATCGCGGGTGGCCAAAGCCAACTCCAGAGCCTCCAAAGCGGTCTTCCTCTGGCTACTACCGGCCCAGGAGCGGGCAGGGCGGCAGGGCCCACACGTGCCCATAGGAGAGCATAGGAAGTGCACAGCCGCGGGCAGGAGCCCGCTCTGAACGCCCCCAGTGCCCCACCGCTTTGTGCCTCCTAGAAAATGTCCATCCTTCAGGGCCACGGAAAACTCATCACCCTAATTCTAAAAACTGCACATAAATAACGTGGCTTAAAAAGCCTGCATGTTTCATTATCCTCTGCGTCTGGTGAAATGTAATGAGACATCACTTCTGCATGGCTAATTGGAAAAAGCATCTTATTTCCCTAATTTGTGAAACTGCTCTAAGAAGCAGATAACCAGAGGGCAGATAATGTAATAAGCGCGGAGGCAAAGGCACTCGGTAGATGATGAACTTCTCAGTGGAAAAGGTCCAACGGCCGTATTTGAATATGGTCCTTCTAATAAACTCGCCATACCCACCACCGCAGCCATGGGGCCACTGCTCAGAATTCGTGTTCTTCAACGTAACAGATCTACTTTGTTCAACACTGGACAGAAGATTAAAAAAAAAGTCAAAAAAATAGGAGGCGAAAAAGTCCTCCAGAGGGGACTAACAGAGCGAGTCACCACAGGAACAAGAAGTCAGACACAATCCCACAGGAGCGTCATCAGAGACCGCACCTCTGAAAAGACAAACTTCCAGAAAGATCTGAAGGCCCAGAGGAAACCAGACACTCCGAGGTCATGGTGAGAGAAAGAGGAATCCTGTCAGGTGTTCCTTTGACAGGTAGCCATGAAAACTGGCTCCGTGTCACATGCTGCCTGAGGCACTGGAGGTAGATAGTCTGCTGTCCTCCTGAGACCTGTCGGACCTGGGGGAGGGGCGGTGACCTCCTGACCAAGGCTACTGGCCTCACTCGTGCTCCTGCTCTCCGGCAGGGAGCGGCCAGGCCATGGCCACGTGCCCTGCAGTCCATGCTGCTCACTTCCAGACCTTCCTAGCAGCCGTGAGGCATGTCCTGAGGCCTCCAAACTAGCTGAGCCTCCATGAAATCAGGGCCTCCAGGCTGAGCTCGCCCAGGAAACAAGCAAGCGAGAGGTCTGAAAAGCAATCAGTGAGCAAAAATGGAACAGACGCATCATGGAAGAAAACCTACACACGGCCAATCGGCACGTCAAGACGCTCACCGTCCTCAGCCATCAGGGAACTGCACATCGGAGCCCCGGAGGGTACCACCACACACCGCTGAGCGCCAGCAAAAACTGAGACGGCTGGCGACACCGCGTGTTGACAAGGACACGGAGCAAGAACGCTCCCTGCCGGCGGGGGCGCGCACTGGGACGGCCCCCGTGGAAATGAGTGTCGGTTTCTCACGAAGCGGACCCCCCACACGGCCCCCACAGCCGCCGTCCCGCAAGGCACTCAGCTCGGGGGGACACATCCCCTCGCGGGCGCTCTGCCAGAAGGCCGACGGCAAACCTGCGATGGCCCACGCGTGGGAAGAGCCCAAGCGGCCAGCGGGCACTGGCGAACCCGTAAGCACACTGAGGAACAGTGGAGACCATGGAGCCGGCTTGGCGGGACCATGGGACAAAGGGGACAAGTGTCTGAGCACCAAGAGAAGCCGCTCGGGGAAGGCTGCGATCTGTGGGACCCCACCTGCAGGAAATTCTGAAAAAGCGGAACTTTAGAGACAGAAAGCGGCGGAGCACGTCACGGGGGCACCAGCGGGGACGGAGGCGGACAGCAAAGGGAGCTTCTCAGGGTGATGGGAATGTTCTAGATCACGATCTGGGTGGTGGTCATATTCCTACCTGCAGGTATCAAGACTGAACGAACGCCACACTTCAAACGGGCGAATTCTATCGTCCGGCCACTAGACCTCAGTGAAGCCACGGGAGGAAAAGGATGGGGGGAGGCGGGAAGGGGCACCAGCGCAGAACTGGGCGCCGTCTGCTGAATGAGTAAGAGAACGTGTGGACGGACGGAAGACGTGCCACAACCCTCGCGCAAGCGGTCAGAAGCCCCGGCCTCCAGGGAGGCATGCGGACCGACGACCGTCCGAGTGACATTTTCCCAGGCCTGTACAGCCAAGTTCAGCCCCGTGACTCAGTTCTGGACGCGGAATAAGAAAAGAACTGCGAGCGACTTCTACAAACGAGCTGGAAAGGGAAGGACACGTCCTTCTCTGCGCGTCTTCTCCTTCCTGCTCCGAGACAAATGTGATGCAGACAGCTAGACGGAGCGCCGGCTGGGGCCGCAAGGGGGAAGCCGAGGCCAGAGGAGCAGCTGCCTCACCGCCCGCAAGCTCGGGCCTGAGACAAAACACCCTTCTGTGCGGTCGGCCACGGGCTGTCTGTACCAGAAACCCCTGGGCCGAGCCTCTGCAATGCCAGACACTGGAACCCGGTTTCCTACTGCCCATCCCAAGACCACAGCTTTCCCGAAGCCCCTGCTTATCGCATCACTCCCCGCACGCCCGGGCAGGGTCTGCAGCTCCGGGGGATGCGCACAAGCACCAAGTGAGAAAGCATCCGTAGCAGAGAGAGACCAGCTGCTGGCGGGGAGGCACCTCAGAGCAACGGGACCAGGGTCCCAGGACGTCAGAGACAAGCAGAGGCATCAACACCAGCCACGGGGACTGCACCCCAGCTCCGGAACCCAGAGCCCGTGAGCTCTGCTCTACACGGAAGGTGTCGAGTGTCGGGAAAAATAGAAAAATGAAATCAACCGAAGGTCTATAGCCGACTCTATGTTCCATTAAAAAAAATGAGTGAAAGAGAGGTAACTGTATGCTATCTCCCGTGTTCCGGATACAGTAGGTACAACTGCTAAAACAGACAATCAAAAAGAATTGTCTCAAAATGACTACTTCTGTGGAAGACTAATTTTCTCCCTTTGTGTCCTATAATCTAGGAGTACTTTTGCTTTCATAACCCAGGATTTGTGTTCAACAAACTTAACGAACAGACAACAACAGATAGCAAAGTTTAAAAGTACATTTACGGGAGCAATTAAGAGGCAAAGCAAATATTTCAAATGTAAAAACAATTCCATTTTAAAGAGATACTGTTTATAATAGAAACAAAAAATACGATAATTAAGAATGACTCTAATAAAACATACTCAAAACCTTTCCCAGAGCACATGCTACACCTACAGCGGAACAGCCCGGAACGTGGAGAATCCACAGGCTCGTGAGAACAAGACTGTATTCCACGGAGAGGTCCGGCCCCCTCCGGCCCCCAGACTCTGCGCAGCACCCGCCGCACGACCAGCAGACAGTAAACAGCAATGGAGCACACGGACGCTGGGGCCGGGTGACCGCAAGGCTCAGGTGGGCGCATGCGGGCCGGAGACCGTGCGGGGAAGCGGGAGCTGGGGCTCCACCCGTGCACAGGGACCCGCCTCATGCCGCCCAGCTCACTGGAGACTGTGGTGTTGAGGGAAAGCGCCTTGAGTTCTGGACAAAACGGAGCCCATGGAAACACGTGTGCGAGTGTGAGAAGGACGAGCCCCAGACGGGAGGCCGCAAACACGTGCAGACCAGGTGGAGGCCATGCACAAGGCCAGGCCTGACAGGTCACGCTATGGGCAAGGTCGCTGGACTCCTGCCTCGCGTGGTGCACCGCTGGGAATGACAGACGCATGGACCGTGCAGGTGTGGAGAGGAAATGTTGAAACTTTCAGGTGAGAGCGTGCGAAAGGTGCTGCGTGAAGTACGTGCAGATTTCTTAAGAAAAGCACACAAGGGGCACCTGGGGGGCTCGGTCGTTAAGCGTCTGCCTTCGGCTCAGGTCATGATCCCAAGGTCCTGGGATCGAGCCCCACATCGGGCTCCCTGCTGGGCGAGAAGCCCGCTGCCCCTCCCCCACTCCGCCTGCTTGTCTCCCTCTCTCGCTGTGTCTCCCTCTGTCAGATAAATAAATAAATAAAATCTTTTTAAAAAAGAAAGAAAGAAAAGAAAAAAGAAAAGCACAGGAGCGCTAACCATAAAGAAGACACGAAGAAGTCTGACCACACGGAAACGAGGAACTTCCGGTCACCAACAGCCACCAAGAAGGAAGTGAGAAGTGGCCCCAGCATGGAAGAGGATGCGTGTGACACACAAACTGAGAAAGATTTAGAATCCGTGACATATAAAGATCAGCAGCCAATAAAAAGATCAAGACGGGCGCCCGGGTGGCTCAGGGAGTGAAGCCTCTGCCTTCGGCTCAGGTCATGATCCCAGGGTCCTGGGATCGAGTCCCGCATTGGGCTCTCTGCTTGGCAGGGAGCCTGCTTCCCTCCCTCTCTGTCTCTGCCTGCCTCTCTGCCTGCTTGTGATCTGTCAAATAAATAAATAAAATGTTTTTTTTTTTAATTAGATCAACAACCCAAAAGAAAAATGGGCAGAAGACAGAATCAAGCATGTCACAGAGGAGGGAACAGAGAAGCCCATAAATACAGGAAGAGGTGCTTATGCCGTGAGGCACAAGAGACACGGAGATGGAGGCCACGACAAGAATGCGTGCTTCAGGGACACGAGGCGGGCAGTCCCCGCAGGGTTGCGGACTGCAGACCTCACACTCCGCGGGTGAGCACGTGAGCAACACAGCCCACCGTGGGGCACGCTGACACCGGCCTGCGGGTTCCACAGGCTCACACCCCAGCACACAACTGGTCCCTATCTTCGGCAACGCCCCAGAGAAACTCCTGCCTGTGGGCACCCGTGAGAACGTGCTAGAAGGCCCTGATCCCAGGAGATCCCTGACACCCAAACGTCCAGCAGCAGGAGAAGGGCCGCAGAAAGGGTGCGATATTTAAATGACGGTTCTACAACCGGCCACCAGATCGGCGGAGTCTGAGAAAACAATGCGGAGGGAAACACAAGCTGCCGAGGGACAAGGCTACCAGAGGAAGGAGGCGGCCCCCGCTACTGTCTAGACTCGGACTGGCCACAACAGCACAGGACGCACGCTGAGCTCGTGCACAATCACAGAGTCAGGAGGCTGGTCACGTCCTACGGGCCTTTCGAGAGCGGGGTGAGAATTGGGAGCAGCTCTAAAAGCTCCCACATGACGGGTCCAACGTGAGTGGGGTTCTCAGCCCTCGGTGGGAGTGAACATGAGCACACTCTCTACCTGCACACGCCCGTGTCCTTTACACACATCAATATTACACGCAAAATATTTGAAGAACAACCAGTAATTCCTATGACTATGTTCCCACAGGCTACCCCCGAACCCACAGCAGGCATGCACCCCAACTGCACCAACCGCCTCCCGAGTTCCGGGGGAGCCCACCACCCCAACAGAGGGACACGCCCAGATGCCGGCTCTTACCTCCGTCACTTTGGGTTGAAGAATCAGTGCTTCCGGACTCATGCGAGGGATGTCGATGTGGATCTGCAGATGCAGGAGGAAGATGCATCATTTTACAAGACAACAAACGTCCTTGCAAGCACGCGTCAGACCAGCAGTTAAAGCAACAGCAATGCCTTTACTCCAGACTCTGGGCCGCTCCCACCCTGAGAACACAAGCTCAACTGCAGACGTGGTGGCAGCTTTGACCTGAATGGAGCTCCCCCAGTCCCAGCTGAAGGCTCGCCTGACGCTTCCCAACCGAACAGCGGCCTCGCGGTTAGCAAGAGAGCGGCCCTTAGCTCTTTAGCAACATGATCCATAGCAATTAGTAAACATTGATTTCCAGCCTCTGACACGGGGAGCAATTCAGGTGCATCGAGGGCGTCCAAGTTCTCCGCGGTGACAGCTGCGTCTTGGCACCCAGGCCGCATGCTTCTCCCCTTCATCGAGTCCCTGGGGATCCAGGGCACTCCCCAGAGGAAGCACCTGAAACGCTAGTGTCGGCGAAGCCCGGCCTGCCCTGCCCTGCGCTACCGCGAAGAGCCCCCGCTGCCCAGCAAGCACCTGCACGTGCCAGCAGCGACCCAGTAAGATCGTTCAGGGCTTGAGTGGGCACCACGGGCTGCCTCCCGACATCCCACAGGAGTATCTACCCCTGGCCGACATGGCCACCACCCCCATCGCCCAGAGAAAGGTCCAAAGAGGCTGAAGGAGGCCACGCACATTTTAATGCCTAGAGGGAGTCTGCAAGGCCGGTCTGTCCCCGTCTCCACATGAGGACCCCGCCACCCACGGGACCAGGACAGCGTCCTCACTCAGCCTTCCTAGCACGACAGCCCCGGCCATGTCACTGAGGCCCTGGGGCTTGGCGTCCTCGTCTAGAAGGTGCCGCCCTAACCCAGAGGCTGACCCGTGTAGAGCACACAAGGTGACGGGAGCCAACGGAGCCCCGTCCACTGCGCCATGCTGCGGCGTGGGGATTGCTTCCCCACTAACAGGCTCCGGCCTGGGGCTCTTCCCTCGAGCAGCCCCCAACCAGGGGAAAGAACCGGGAGGGAGCCGGAGGCCAGTGGACTCGGTATTTGGGCTGCATGGCCCACGGGCAGCAACAAAGGGTGGTGGGAAGGAGAGAGAGGCAAGGAGCCGGACGAGAGCAACCTGGGAACCCATCGGCCTCAAGCGCTCCGGGCAACACGGGGCCGATCCAAGGAAGCAGAGACGTACGTGTGACCTGCTGTGCGAAGGAGGCCTACAGCCAGCAGCGCCGAGAGGGGCGGGGTCCCATCTAGACGAGGGGCTGGAGCACGCCGGCCAGATCTCACCCCCTGTGCCAGGGTGTCCTCGAGAGCCACCGTCAGAACACTGCCCCCACGACATCACACTCAGGCACACGTCTGTCCCCTCGTACAGATGAGCAGCCTGTCACGTCTGCCGAGGAGCGAGGACAGCAGGCCCCACAACTACCCCCGTCTGTGCCAGCAGGAGGAGACGCCCAACCTCATAGGTGGCGCTGCATGAGGCTGGGCACAGGGGGCTCTGTGGGCCCCTCCAGGCCACCCGCTCCTGGGGTATAGGACTGAGGTGTAGGGAGGCCACGGCGCTCCGCAGAACTCCGAGAGCAGGGAGGGCACAGCGGATGAACCTTGACCCTGATCAGCTCTGGGTGCTCTGGGCATGACTTCTTCCGCCTGACACCTGAGCCCATGAACAGAGGACACAGAGGGACGTGAAAGGAGGCCACAACCCTGTAGTCCCGCCGCGTCCTGGTAGTGCGAGAGGGCGAGGCAACCATGAGGAGTGGGCGGCAGGGAGACAGCAGGTGCCCAAGCCCCAGACCAGACCAGGCTCTGCCAGGAAGGAACGGTGTGTCTCAGACAGAAGCAGCAAAGACAGCGCCCACCGGGTCCAGCTCCGGCAGGCGGGGCTGTAAAGCCCGCGGGCCAACCAGACCTCCACGGGCTCCGTTGTTCTCAGTTATGTTAATGGGGAAACATTTGGGGAATTCGCTATAATATGGAAGCTTTTTATTAGCTATCAGAGTAACTGAATAAAGATGCATGTAACCCGTTTTTAATTAACTTCCCCTTATGAAATTCATAATAGAATACAGCTTGGTAAATCTTATAGATAGATGCTGGCGTCGTCCTTCGGAAGTCTTTTTCTTGAATGAAAATTCATGAGAAACGCATTCAAAACAATAGCAAATTGGTCCGTTCCCTAAAATCACTGAAGTGGAGAAAGATAAGCCAGGAAACCCAGTCTTTCCCTCACCAAATCCAAATGCAAAATCTCTCCAATCAGTTTCTCGTGCCCTGGGAGCCACTCAGGAGAGGCTGGGGCTGAGCCAGAGGGGCAGAGGGGCCCGAGGCAGAGGGCACCGCCCCGGGGGGCTGGGGGGCAACAGAAGTGGGCTCCTGCCTGCCCTCTCCCTGGTCCTCGCGTACGCACGACGTCCTCCTCCCGAGCTCCACTGTACCCGTCCGTGAGGAAGACATTCCCCCAGAACCCGCACAACCGGAAGCAGCTCTGGTGATCAGTCAGAGGGAAGGCCTGGCTTCAGACCTTCTGAAAGATCGACACCAAAATGAAAAGGAGATGCGGTGAGCCCACATCTGAGGCAGAAAAATTTGGCAAGGCTCCCTCACCTAGAAGTAGGATTTCCACAAGGAAATATTGGGTACTGACACGGCTCAGGAAAGTCAGACGTTGATCTCTGAAAACGGAGGCAGGACTACCAGTGAGTAGAACTACCTTTCTGGGGGCACCTGGGTGGCTCAGTCAGTTAAGCATCTGCCTTTGGCTCAAGTCACGTTCCCAGGGTCCTGGGATTGAGCCCCACGCTGGGCTCCCTGCTCAGTGGACAGCCTGCTTCTCCATCTCCCCCTGCCCCTTCCCGCTATTTATACACACTCTCTTTGTCAAATGAATAAATAAAATCTTAAAAAAAAAAAAAAAACCTACTTTTTGTTTAAATGCGGCACAAAAATAAATAAGAGAATGAATGAATGCAACACAAACCATTCTGAATTCTCACACATTACAAAGAGAGAGAATGCCAAAGCCCTCAAAGAGCTATTCTAATAGCAAATTCTGAATGTATTGTGAACTGTAAATCAATTTTAAGTACTTTTCCCATTATACACACCGTCTGTCAATGGACTGTTCAAGAAGCCATAATTATACCCATTTTGCATTAAACTAAACAGCAGAAACTATTAAGTGGCCACAGTGTTGCTATGGACTGAACCGTGTGCCCTCGAATCCAGCTGACAAGCACAGCTCTCCCCCGTCTAAGCCCATCCCTCAGTGCCTCAGAGGTCCAGAGCCCACGAAGCCCACAGAGACTGCTCTGATCGACCCGAGCTTTCAGGCCGGACAGCAGCTCACGGAGCCAAGAGGGGCCCCCGCTCCCGAGCCAGGTCTCTGGGTCCTGGCGAGGGATGTCAGAGGCATGTTTTAAAACTCCAATTAAAAACCCCCTTTCCCCTTTTGTAAAAGGAGCCAGAGATAAGCATACCACTATTATGGTTATAGTAATACCACTATTAGAAGCACACCATTACTTATCTCAAGTTTAACCATGAGAAAACACTAACCGGTGACCCGAGTAGGGCCATGCTAGAGAGAACACACCCTCCTACTGATCATCCCCAAATCAAAGTTCTTCACATAACATGAGACACAGGAGAGGAGCCCACCTGCCTGTAGGTGTCCTGGTGAACGTCATCGTTCCGAGAGTCGTAATAGTGCTCAATAAAAGCAAAATATTCTTTCTGTTTTCTCTGGAGAGTGGCTGGTCTTCGGTCCACATTGGCAGGAAGGTAACCCTGGGTGAGAAAAGGAACAAAAACAAAAAGTTTGCCTGGTTAGTGCCGGACTCGCCGTTCCGACGTGGCACTCTGAAACCGGACACGGGGGAGCAGGCGCGAGTTGTGAGAACGGAAGCAGATGTCAAGCACATCAGCGAACTGGCCTCCAAGGCTAGGACGCGCGCAGCCTGTGCCGGGCCAGCCACACCGGACTCGGCCACGGCGCGGGCACCAGAGCGGAGCCCCCAGGCAGGCTGAGCCTTCCTGCTCCTCTGAAGCAGGTCTGACACGAGCCCCTGGCTCCAGATGCCTCGTGTGCCCCAAAGGATTCCGAGATCTGCACGGTCTGATGCCAAGAGAACACAGGTGTGCGTGTGCCTGCTCACACATACACACAGCAGAGGCCTATGTGCATACGTGTGGATGTACTACACACACACACACACACACACACACACACAGGCTGTCAGCTACCCTACACCAGTGTTCTCCTCTCTGCAAAGACTGCTGGGCGCCCAGCAGCCACAGCCCCAGCCCCAGTCCAGGAAGTGAACTCAAATCCGGACAGGCCAGGTGGCTCCGGGGTGACATGAAGGGCCCAGACTCTGGACCACACGCCCTGGTGTTTTATATGCTTTTTATTTCTTTGTTTCTCCCTCTTAAATCAACATTATTGAGATAGCACATATAAAATGTGCCCCTTTTAAGTAAATAGCTCCGTGACCCCGGACGAGGGCACAGAGTTGTGCACCTACTAGCCCAGTGAAACGACAGGGAATCTCTGTGACACCAAACCCTCGCTGTGCCCACAGCCATCCACCCCCACACTCGCGAGCAGAGAGCCCAGGGAGCACTGAGGCCTGGGCTAGAACGTCACGAACACAGAATCATCTGGGGGGCTCTGTCTCCACTCAGCCTATGGTTTGAGTTCATCCGAACAGAAGTGCGAGCCGGCAGCGACCCCTTTGGCTTACGGAGCAGTATTCCACGGGACGGATGGGCACCCTGCCGGGAAGCCTCCTGGGTGCTGAACGTCTGGGCTGGTGCTAGTTTGGGGCTATTGTGAATAAGGCTTGTTATAAATATTCTCGTCTGAGGTCTTCATGGCTACGCAGTTGGATTTCTCGTGGTTCCACGGCTAGGAGTGCACTGTCGGGCTCACGTGCAGGCGCGTCTCACTTCCTAGGAAGCTGCCAGACCTTCCGCAGGGCGACCGTACGCTCTCCCGTTCCAGCTAACCGTGGATGCGAGCCTCCAGTGCTCCACGCCCTCCCTGACACGGACTAGTGTCCTTCCTTAAATACCAGCCATTCTGGGGGTGCGCAACTGGCTCAGTCGGCGGGGCACGGGACTCTAGGCCTCAGGGTTGTGAGCTCAAGCTCCAAGTTGGGTACAGTGATTACTTTAAAAACTAAAATAAAGGGACGCCTGGGTGGCTCCATTGGTTAAGCGGCTGCCTTCGGCTCAGGTCATGATCCCAGTGTCCTGAGATCCAGTCCCGCATCGGGCTCCCTGCTCGGCAGGGAGCCTGCTTCTCCCTCTGCCTCTGCCTGCCTCTCTGTCTGCCTCTGCTTGTTCTCTCTCTCTCTCTGCCAAATAAAATCTTTTTAAAAAATAATAAAATAAAATAAAATCTTTGACAAATACCATATGATTTCAGTCATATGGAGAACTTAGGAAATAGAAGGACACGAGAAGGCGGGAGAAAAAAGAGGAAAGCAAACCATAAGTGACGCTCAACAGGGGCGCCCGGGCGGCTCAGTCGCTTCAACCAGGTCACGATCCCAGGGCCCTGGGCTTGAGCACCGCGTCGGGCTCCCTGCTCCACGGGGAGCCTGCTTCCTCCTCTCCCGCTTGCCCTGCTTATGTCCCCCCCCACTGTGCCTTACTCTGTCAAATAAATACATACAACTTTAAAAAGAAAAAAAACTCCTAAAAGAAAAGATCTTTTTAAAAAAGAACCTTTTAAAAAAACAGTATCAGCCGTTCTACTGAGTGGCTCTGAGGGCATGTCCCTGCTTGGGAACGATGAGCGCCCCCACCCACCCCTACACACACACACACGCGCGCGCACCCGTCTGCCCCACTTCTCTTCTTCAGTGAAGTGTCTGTTCAAATCTTCTGCCCATTTTCTAAATCAGGTTGTTTGTCCTTCTAGTACGTTTTATGGCTCCATCTTCTAGACATAAGTTTTGTGCCTAGACACAGG
The DNA here is from genome assembly GCF_030435805.1 of Mustela lutreola. Lineage (NCBI taxonomy): Eukaryota > Metazoa > Chordata > Mammalia > Carnivora > Mustelidae > Mustela > Mustela lutreola. Next base: position 148,703,598 of record NC_081297.1, on the reverse strand, counting down.
AAATACACATGATGAGGACACTGTCCTAATCTGTGGCCTTTTTGTCTCAAACAGCAGGAGCTTGAATTTCCATGATGTCCAACTTGTAAAGTTCTTCTCTTCTAGTTAGTGCTTCTTCTGTTCCGTGTCAGAAAGGTTCCATCCTTGTTTCTTCCCCAGATGTTTTCCAGCTTGACCGGGGCACGTCCTGCTCATCCCTCGAGCATCTCCTCGATGGGATTTCTTCCGGAAGCTTGACCGGACACGCAAGGCGGGTCAGTCACCCCGAGCTCCAGCAGCACCCGGCGAGAGACCCCCTCCGAGCCAGCCCCTCACTGCTCCCACCACGTGACATCACATTTTTATTAAGCGAGTCCATGGATGAGCAATAAGGGAACAGATGAAGAAATAGATCCTATATGGTACTTTCTAGCTTTTAAAATGCTCCCACATCCAGGGCGCCTGGGGGGCTCAGTCAGCTGAGACTCTGACTCTTGATTTCAGCTCAGGGCAAGATCTCAGGGTCCTGGGATCGAGCCCACGTCGGGCTCTGCACTCAGCAGGGAGTCTGCTTGAGTTCTCTCTCCTTCTCTCAGCCCCTCCCACTCAAGTCCACATGCTCTCTCTGTAATAAGTCAATAGATCTTTTAATAATAATACTAATAGGGGCGCCTGGGTGGCTCAGTGGTTTAAACCCTCTGCCTTCGGCTCAGGCCATGATCTCAGGGTCCTGGGATCGAGCCCCGCATCAGGCTCTCTGCTCGGCAGCAAGCCTGCTTCCTCCTCTCTCCCTCTCTGACTGTCTCTCTGCCTCCTTGTGATCTCTGTCAAATAAATAAATAAAATCTTTAAAATAATAATAATACTAATAATACTAATAAAGCGTAGGCACAGAGACAAGCTGTGGCAGCCACCCTGTGACCACTCAGGAGAAGCATAGGCTGCAGGTGCACAGTGAAGAGCTGAGCTCAGAGCCATGGCCTTGACCGTGATGTGGGCCTGAAACCAGCCACTTTTCAGCTGTGCGGGTGTCTCTGTTCCCCTTCTTTCCTGGAGGTGCCTCCATAACCATCTATTCTGTTCTCAAGTACACTCTCGCACACAATTGTTTTAACACATTTGGGTCACACCATTAAGCTTCTCCTTAATAAACAGATACCGAAGCAGAACATGTGCGGAATCACCGCGACTGACCCCATCTCGAGGCCCCTTGGGAGCCTCCCAATCACTGCCCTTCAGCTCCTCCCTGGAGCCAGAACCCCGGCCGCTGACGCCCTCTGCTACTTCTGAACATCGTATAAGCGGGATCGTTTTTCCTGTCTGGCCGCTTAAACTCAACGTTACATTTGAAGAAGTCGCTTATTTCTGCGACACGTTAGGAGCAGCTCTGCGTGTTCCCACGTACAAAACCCGCTCTACCGCTGACAGACATTCGGGTCACTACCACTCTGTTATAAACACTCGGTCCCTGTCCTTCATGACCCGTGGTACGCATCTCATTAGATACACACCAAGGAGGAGGACACCCGGCTGTGCCTCCCTTTCACACACCCTCCAGCAGTTTTCCAGAGCCACTGCACTCCCGCGGGAAGCCCACGCAGGCACCCACCGTCCCCACCCTTGCCGACCCTGGTGCCATCAGTCTTCATCTCAGCCGTCCCAGTGGGCCTGCGAGATCGCGGTTAGAAGGGAGCTTTAATCTGTAATTCCCAGAAGACCGACAGGTGCCACTGCGTGTCCTCGTCGGTAAAATGCGTGTGCTAGTGTCGCCCCGTCCTCTAGAGGTCATCCCTGTAAGGGCCTGCTCCTCCCAGAAGAACTTGCTTGTGGACCCCGGATGTAGGGGCGGGGCAGGCCGGGTATATCCACTGGGGAGAATTGGGATTCAACCGGCCACCGGTATAGCGGCAGGGCTCAAGCACCCCCATAAAGGCTGTCGGAGGCATTAGAAGGAGAGCTGTCGGAGGAAGAAGAAGGCAGAAGAAGGAGAGTCGGCGGAGAGAGGAGAGCTGGAGAGCTGTAAGAGCTCTTGTCAGAGCAGTACGTGGAGCGGAGACAGCGGGCTGCGGGAGGCAGGCGGTTCCGTTAGCTCCCGCGCTCAAGCTGCCCTCGAGCAGCACGCCGGGCCTCAGCCCGCAGCGGAGGCGCCTCCACCGCCTGCCCCGACGGCGCCCACCCGCTGGCTGATGCTGGAGTGAGCGCTGCGGCGACGGGATGCTGGCGCTGCTGGCCACCAGCTTGGCGCTCGTCGTGGCCGACGGCACCCAAGACACCCCGCCCTCCCATTAATGAAGACGAGTTCCTAACCTCAATGGAGCCCCTTTTATTACTCCTTTATGATTAGTTTTTCTCATTCCTTTGTAAGAAAATTTCCTGTGTCCAACATTCAGTGCCCGCACATTTCACCTCAGACCACGCGCAGACCCCCCATGGGTGAGCGGTGACCTCCTGCGGGGCCAGCACCCTGCCCGAGTGCCTCCACGATCAGGCCTCTACAGCCAGCTCCATCCGGAACACGCAGCCGCATCACCCAACACAGGGCGCTCTTTCTGTCGGGTACCCAGCCCTGCCCCTGCTGGGGGGCCGCCACTCCAGGGCCGGCGAGACCTGACAGAGGACACAGTGTCATCACATCACAGACGCCTTCAGAGACCACTGGTTCGAGAACCACCGGGACCCACTGTGCCTACCTGACCTTGCCACTACCTCCAGTGCCCGTCATCTCCTGGAGAAACTCACGTACCCGTCCTGAAGTCGCCACGGCCACAGGCTGAGGAGCCAGGCTGCTCGCCAGGCACCGGGCTACACACGGCACGGCCGTCAGTCCCACTCGGGGGCCCACGGATGTTATTCCACTCAGAGCAAGGACAAGGCTCAGGAGTTTCGTCAGCAACCCAGGGTCACGGGGCCTGAGCACACAGCACGGCCAGCCCTCTTCTGGGCACCTGGCTCAATTCACAGAAACTCAGGGAACAAGTCCCCACCCTATGGAGTCATCTGCACACAGCCCCCGACCGGAGCTCCGTGTGAGTCCCAGGGCCCCCGCACCCTCGCAGGCCAGGCTGGCACCAGGAGCGCGGCTGCACAGGGAGCTCCGGAAGCGGCCAAGGCTTTTGACTGTGGCCCGGCCCAGAGACAGACGCCCTCCCCACACTGGCGCCAGCGGCTCTGGCTCCCGAGGTCAGGGCCTCTCTCTGAACTCCGGCTACCTGGGCCTGGGGCTCAGAGGCAGGCTGCTGGGTGCCAGCAGGCGTGGTTGAGCCACTGCAACAGAGCCCTGTGCGTCCCAGGCCGCAGCAGCAGAGTGGCCCCTGACCTTGGCAGCAGGGCTGCCGCCCCTCCCAGTCTGTGTGCAAGGGCCCGCAGGCAGCCGTTCCCCGACAACGGTGCCTCCCCCACCCCCGCGACGTGGGAGCAGCCCAAGAACGGGTGGTCGCGGCACGCGCCCGTCATCCCAGGAGCTCGGCTCCCAGCACTGCAGCCGCGCACAGGCATGGAGCCCAGTGCACGCCTCTCCCGGGGTGCGCCAGCCTGGAGCGTGTGCACCTGCTGCACCTGCCCGCCCTCCGCCAAGGCACCACTCTGACCTTGGCAACCTCTCCACCCCGCCCCCACCCCCGGCCACTCCAGGAGCTTCCGGGACGCTGATGCACTGGCGGGAGCCCTGAGGTAGAGCCCTGAGCTCCAGCGGGCTGGAGTTCCTGCCCTACGCTTGTGCGGTCTTCGCCCAGCCGAGCCCCCCACGCTCACAGTCCCGCAGGGCCCAGCACAGATACTTGGTGCAGACTTGCCGTGCTGTGCTGTGGGACCACCATACCCAGGAGCGCCCCAGCCCTGGGGGCCCACGGAGGAAGAGGTCTGAGCTACCGTGCGACAAGTATCAGCACGCAGTTCTGGGCTGGTTTTGGATCAGTCTGGAGTCGGCCCTGGTGCTGGAGAACACAGCGGTGTCGAGGGAGAAACACAGCAGGTACTCTGAGAAAGGTCACACGCCTGCGTCGAGCGCCTCGGGCAGCATGTCTAGGCTGCCTCACGGCAAGGCCAGAGCAGTGGCAGGTGAGGAGCGGGGACACATGTGCAGCAGCCAGGGGGGGACCCACGTGCCAGGCCCGGGCCGCCTTCCACCCAGGGCCGTGGGGCAGCGAAGGGTATGAGCCTGGGACAGCGTGGGCGGCCTTCCGCCATCACACGTGGTGCCACCACGGGCTTCTTAGTGACCCTGAACAAAGACTCACCCCTTCTCCCTACCCCCAGATTTTAACTTCACTTATTAAAAACAGAAATTCTAAAAGGCCAGGACGTCGTACCAGGAACAGAGGCGATAAAAGCCCCACTCACTCCTGATACTCCCATCCCTAAAGGAAAACACATGTGTGCACGTTGGGGCCTTCGGATAATTAAGCCAGACTGGAAATTATGCGACTGAAACATATTCGAGTATGCAATGAATTCTAAATGACAGAACTACAGAAAACTTAATTGCCATATTAGCATGCTATAAAAACACTAATCATAAATGTAAAACAATAATACCTGCATACACTTTATCAAAATTGTTCCCGTGACACACGCTTCGAGGGGCTCTCCACCGCGGGGCACGTGTGAACCCCCCTCCACACACCATGAGAAAACAGGGTGATGCCAGCACCTCACAGACCACTCTTAGCCATTCTGCTCACCAGCATAAATGTGACATTTAATTAGTTTTTGTTCAATGTTTCTGAAATAGTTATTTTAAAATGAGCCAAAAATGCGATTTTCTACAGCACTCATTTCTAAGAAGTTACTGCTGTGCTTGCATGGAATTTAGATGTTGAATCGCATTAATGGTGGTTTAACAACACGTCCTGGGCCAGAGTACATGTTAGTCCTCCGTAAATGACAAGAGCCAGGTTTCCCGTCCCTCTCCATTAAGGAAGATTTCCTACTCATCCATTAAGAACAGAGCCTTCAACAGACACCAGATGGCGCTAAGGACGAGCCGTGCACCGACGGGGAAAAGTCACCAGTTCACCGGGTCCTGTGGCAGACTCCCTTCCAAGTGCAGCTTCGGTTGCCTTTTTCAACTGGACAAATGACAGATTCTCCTCGGTCCTGGGTTTAGGGTCCCAGAAGTGAGGGGCTGCGCCGAGCCACCCGCCCCACCGGCTCGGCCGAGCCTCTGCGACAGTACGCGCTCGGTCAAGCCAGATACCTCGGCCCAGGCATACTGCCTTCAGTGGGTCCTATCTCTTGGCTGGTCAGTGCATGCCCTGCCCTGCCCCACATGGAACCCACACGTTCTAGAACAGCTGTCTCCAGCCCTGGGCACACGTAAGAATCCCCGGGGACCCCAGAGATCAGTAGTTCCCCCAGCTCCCCACACACTGACGTGCAACCAGAATGAAAATACTGCAGTCAAGAGGGGCGGCCCAGAGCCCAAAACCACTTTGTGTTTGCTTCCGCCGCCCCCGCTCCTACCCAGCCTGGGGCAGTCTGCCATCGGCACAAAGCCTGATGCCTCAGTCTACCCCCAAGGCTCCAGTGTGTTCTGTGGGCCCAGACACCAAGATCTGCAAAAGTTCCCCAGGAGAGAGGAATATGAAGCCTCAGATTCCGAGAGTGACTGAGAGGTGACCGTAATTTGTGGGACCCTTCTCCACACCTCCATGACCCTGAAATGCATGCTGCGTTTTCGCCCCACCATTTTCCAAGATCCTTTTGTGGCCCAGCACTTGCAAAGGGCCTGTGGCCAAGGGCAGATGCATGGCAAACACTCACCACATCAGAAATAATTGATTAGCATCCTTCACTGTGCTCCCCAAATCTTCTGTTACAGAAAATGTGCTCAGGACGTCTGCTTGGGAAGAACCAGGAGAGAAGCAGCAGCTAGACGGTAGCTCCTGGGTCCGCATTAGGGGACAGGAGATGACGGTCCCCACCATTCTGACCTCCTCCTCCCAGCCGGTCCATGCCCCTGTTTGACTCACATCCCTCAACCTGGTGGGTTCCTTGCCCCTGGATGCCCAGAGCCCATCCTTACCCTCGGGGCATACAGCACTGTGCAGAATGACTGTGCACGGGCCTGTCTCCCCGGGCTGTCTGGGGGCATCTGAAGGCTCACGGGTGCGGGCCCAGAGCACTGTGGAGGCATGTGAGCACCCGCCCCTGAATGAGGAGTGAGCACAGTGCTGAAGAAGCAGCCGGTTTCCTACTGTGGCAGCCTGAGTCCCACCCACCTGCCCCTCCTTCCCTGCCCGGGGTTTCCCTGTCCCAGATGCCCAGCGCCTCCTTCCGACAGGCCCCTCCTGGTGCCAGACTGGGGTCACGACACCAACCCATCTGCTCCTGCAGCTCTGCACTCAGAGATCCCGCTTCTGCAGGGGGCCCACGCGCAGACACAGCCCAGTGCACAGCAAGCAATGGACAGAAGCTCTGAGACAAGCGAAAAGGCCCAGGAAGAGCCCCGGGCTGAGCAGGGAGAGAGTTCTCCTGAGTGAACGGGCTCCTTCCCATGTGGTGAAACCCCGGTCTGTCCTGGGGAGACAGAGAACGGCAGGAACCACCTCTCTTTCTGCAGGCCGCATAAGGAACAGCGACTAGGTCCTCTTTCCTTCTTCTCTCACAGCACCAGACACAGTGCCAGAGACACAGAACGTGCTGGAGAAATGCTGATCAAATGAATGAAGGCACCAGCCAAAAGACCTTCCAAGAGGGTCCCGGCTCTCCCACTCCAGAAACAGCCTCCTGGCCCCTCACTGAAGCCCTTCACGTCCTGACCTGCTCCTGTCTCTAGCCACCCCCAGTTCCCCACCCCCGCCCTAATCTAAGCAGTCCGTCTGCCACCTGGAGGCCAGCTCACCCCGGCTCCTGCCCATCCAACCCCAGCTGCATCCCACAGGCTGAACGCCCTCCCCCATCTCCCCGACCCAACGACACCGACGCATCCTTCGAGATGCTCCAGAAGCACCCCCCCTTCCCCGAGAAGCCTGGCCTGCCATCCACAGGAGTCTGCACTGCCCGGAACCGCGACTCCCTTTCTTGGTGACACCCTCCTGCCCCCGGGCCACTCTGGAAAGACAGGTTTTTTGCTCATGGGCCCCAGTACTTCCCTTTAACTCATCCATCAACCCAAGCCTAAAAGAGGCCAGAACAGACGAGTTCATCTCTGTCCTTCCCGGTCCCCAGCCTCCCACCTTGTCACACCTGCAGACCCCGCAAAGGGGAAGCTCAGCCTCGGCACGCACGCCCCTGCTCAGCGGCCACCCTTGCTCCCCTCCGGTGCCCCGTGCATCCCCCCCCACCACCGTCATCCAAGCCTGTCATCCCAGCCCATACGGCAGCCCTGACCTGCCCCAGCCCCTCTTAACAGGGATGCCTGGGATCTGATTCCCCTCTGTCTCGGGGCAAGGGGCCCCTGCAGTTAACGGGTTACACGAACACACGTGCCCGAGACGCCCAGACGTCCCTTCCCTTGCATCCCCAACACTCCTGACAGACGCTGCCCACCGCACCCGCCCTCCCATTCAGACCAACAGAGCAGAGCGTCCGTCTCCTCCCCGTTCCGCTCCCCTGCCCACTGAATCCCAGGTCACACGCTTGCCCAGCTGGCCACTGGGCATCGCACACAGGGAAGCTCAAGGACAAGGCAGACAGACTGAGAGCCGAAGGAAAGGAACGGGACAGAACCATTCGTGAAGGCTTCCCACCCAGAGGCAGCACAACCCAGATACACACAAAACTGCACTGTAAGCTCTTAAACAAATTATCGCCGAAACTTCCCACAGCTCTACCAAAAAAGCTTGTAAGCTATTGTAGAGGACATTTGGAAAAGTAGATATGAATACTTAAAATAACAGACACCAAACAGAAAGCAATTGTAAAATAAGCAATTGCAGCAGGTCTAATTTTAATTGCAAGAGAATATTTAATCAATAAATATTCACTGTTGAGAGGCATCTGCATTTAGGATTATGAGATACTAAGCTGCAAATTTATTAAGACTCATTAGCAAGAAAGTCTTTTAAATACTGGAAGTCAGACCCAATTCAGAGTAAACACTTCGAGTTCCCTACTGATTTAGCTCCAAAAATGATTTAAAAAAGAAAAGAGAAGAATGCTGTCTATAAACTACTCCCAAGTTTTCAGCAGGGCCAAGCTCACTTCCGGTACTAACCCGAGTGAAGACCACGGCCACCCCAGCCGCCCACCGGGCCTTCTCCAGCCGTGTCCACAGTCGGGCAGTTTAGAGCCGAGTAAGGAGCCGGAACCCCAGCCTCCATCATGGAAACACAGACACTTAAGTACCCATTTCTCCCCTTACATCCCTACTAAAGTACATTAAACAACCAAAAAACTGGTCAAACATACTTCACTGTGATGGATTCCTAAGAATTAAAAAAGTCTTTAAGATGGATCCTTTCTCTATCACAGGTTTGAAAATATTACGAAGATTTTAGAATAATAAAACCAGAGAGAAAGAATACAGCTGTCACAAATGATTACTTACCCTCCTTTTCTGCCAGCCTTGTCAAACCAAGCCTGAAATGAAGCAAAGACTGGGGAATGTCACCTGAGCTCAGGCAAAGGCCCAGATCCCGGCCGCAAAGACGGGGTGAGGGTTAGGGCCACACTCGGGCCAGGCTGCGCTGGGGGAGGCCCCCGGACACTTACTGAGAGCAGCTTCCAGGTAATCGGACGAACCGGCTTCGGGATTCCGGACCAGCTCAACTTCCGCAATTCCTCTGTGGACAAGAAAGGGACAAAGAAAACAAGGTTCACGAACAGCGAACTCCCCACGAGGCCTGGATCGCTCCGTCAGTGCTCCGGCGGCAGGGGCCTCGTAAAGGAGACCAGAGCGAGGCTGAGTGAGGAGGGTTTCAGGATTTCAGGTTCCTCCTACATCTCTCAGGACGCCAGAGACGCCAAGCGACCTCCATCCCAGCGGAGCTAAGTGTCCACACTGAAGTGACACGAAGTGCGCAGTGGCTACATGCATAGCAAGTGTCCCCGGAGCCACCACGGGACAGGTAGGGCACCGCATACCCTCCTCCCTGGGGCAGTTGAGGCCCCGGGGCACGGCTCCCCTCCATACACCCCCTCCTTCCCTCCCACTGCCCCCACCAGCACCTGTCCCCGCAGCCAACACTTGCCCGGTGCGCCCTTGCTCCTGCACCTCGTCTCCCCCTCACCACTCACTGCTTGCGAACACGAGGTGCTTCGCTCGGGGCTGCTTTTGGAAGAGCTTGTGTCACGGAGATACGCCTGTCTTCACGCTGCGCCATGTGGTTCCAGGTAGACTAATACAGTGTCCCCACAAGTACCCACAGTGGCGCAGGGCTGGCCAGGGGCACAGGGGCTCAGAGCCGCCGGTGTGGAGCCACCCGAGGGCACCAGAGGGCTCAGCCCGGACACAGTGGTGAGGGGACCGGCCCCTGCCGTCCAGCAGACCTTGTGTGCCTCCCCAGTGTCTCAGCCCGATGCCCCGAACGGCTAGAGAACACGTTTCAATTTGCAGGTATATCAACACTCAGTCAATCCCACAGACACCGAAGTAATTACTTCTTTCCTTGAAGTTAGGAATCCACCATTAGGCACTTCTAACAGGAGCTCGTGATTAATGCCAGGAATAAAAGAAACGATTAAAGAGACTTTGGTAATATAATCAACAAAATACAAAGTCCTGACATCTAATCTTTTTCCAATTACTACAGTCTCAGTAAAATAAGTTCAGAATAATCGGAGGACGGAACCGCAATAACTCGCACTTCACAGCAGAATCTCGGAAAACAGCGAATCTTCCCCCGCACCCTGAGGATATTATGAAGAGCAGGAACCTAATATCTGAACACCAATAATGTAATGTTTACCGTCATGTTCCCAGGGCCTCTCCTCCTGCACAGGCTGTTTTCTGATTACGGTTTACAGGAAGAAAGCCGGGAGAAATCTCCATTGTTAGCATTCTCCGACCCTCTCTCCTCCCAGAAGCAGCTCACAAACAAGCGCTCTGAACGCCCGTCCGGGACGGAGCTCTGGGTCTGTGCCAGCCTCAGCCTGAACCTGCTGCCTTCACGGGTGCTATGTACTCCCCACGGCAGCCCGAGACCAACAGGGCTGTCCCGGCCGTGTCACTGAGGAGCAGCCTCAGAGAGGGTAGGTGACACGGCCACAGCGGCCCAGGAACTGAGTGACCTTCACATCCCAGAATCTTTCCACTGTAGTCACTCCCATTACTAAAAGAGCTTCCTGTGACCCAGACAAGTCTCACTCACAAATACGGACAAAAGGTCTAAAACGAGATCCACGCATATCGAAGCACAAGCAGATGTTCAGAGACGGGCCCACGGGATTTACTCCAGGAATGAAAGCACAGCTGCCCGTCAGGATACCTCCTAGTTACCTCTGGGTGCTCGGCTGGGCTGGTGGGAAAGTCACGGGGCCGTTCTGCTGGATGTGCGGCGTAGACTCTCCCCGGGGCCTGTCTGCCCCTCCACCTTCCTAGCAGAACCCCAGTCGCACAGAGTGACAGCCCACCCCGCCACCCCTCCCCACAGTCCGGTACTGAGGGGGGGTCAGCCCAGGGGAAGCGGAACGCGCCACCGGAGCTGGAATGGACGGCTTGCCGCAGAGCTGAGCCCCGCCCTCGCCCATGAGGGACCCCGTGATGGGCCTGGGACCCGATCTGAGCTGCGGAGAAGACAGCAGGGGAGCTGGGGGCCACCGAGGAGAAAGCCCCTCCTCGTTCTTCAGAAATCTTCCGGGGGCAACAATCTCTTGCTCCCTCGACGGGTTGTGAGGGTCAGACGTGAGGCTGGGGCTGCTGTGCCCACCCAGCCCCCACCCAGCCCGAGGAGGAAGCCCAGGCAGGGAGGCAGCGATGGGGGCTGAGTTGGGCAGGACCGGCAGACACCAGAACGTTCCCAAATCAACAGCTCTGCCCCGCCAGCAGCAAAGCAAGCAAACTCTTACAGACCTGAGCTTGACGGAAAAACGGACACTCCCAGAGAAAGCAAACTGAAGCTTTTACTCGGGGACGTGGAGACACACAGGAAACCCCAAGCCCCCCCACACTAAGGAGAACTTCGAGGGCAGCGATCAGGGCGCGGCCGAGGGCATCGGGCGCGCAGAGAACTGCGAGCCGGTGCAGGACGGCGTCGGGACAGAAGCCGGGGAAGGTGGGAAGGAAATTCGGCCCGGGGAGCCTTCCCTGAGGAGATGCGCACTGAGGAAAGACCCACAGAGGAGGAGAAACTACTGTGGGAATGGGGACCGGAATGGGACATTCCCAAGTCCACGGGACACCGGACAGGAAGCCCTGGCCACCAGGTGAAGAAGGGATCAGAGGGGCCCGTGGTCACAAGCAGACACTTGATGGGCCACTTCCGAAGCCTGGGGCAGAGGGAGAGCGGCTCGGAGGGCGGCCGCACACAGCGGACCCGAAACCAAACCCGCCCCCGGACCGGGCCGGACACCTCGAGCTGTCCGCCACCACACGGAAGCTCTCGTTGTCCGGCGCCAAGCCCGGGAGATGCCGCTGGGCCGTACCGTGTGTGTCCTGCAGCTGGCGAGGGGACACGAAGTGCCTCTGGGAGATCAAAGGCCTAGAGCAGCCGGTCACACTGGGGGAGGAGTGCGGGACAGGACGGGCCCCTGCAAAGCAAGCCGGTGAGGGCCGCAGCGCTGGAGAACCCGGCCCTGGGGGGCGAGGCCAGGTTGGGAGCTCGGGGCGCAGACGAACGGCCACATCCACCTGCACCGACGCAGGAGTCCCACCGCCTCTCAAATCGAGGGCCCGTCCGAGCAGGACACCATGGGTCTCCGGAAAAGGAAATCAGACCCTGAGTCTTCCCATGAAAACTATTTCTAAGCGAGTAAAGACCCAAAGACCTAAACAGTGCGTGTGTGCGTGCACGTGTGGACACGTGGACACGTGTGTGTATGAAGGAGAGATAAAAATACCACAAGAAGGGGCACCTGGGTGGCTCAGCGGGTTAGAGCCGCTGCCTTCGGCTCGGGTCGTGATCTCAGGGTCCTGGGATCGAGCCCTGCATTAGGCTCTCTGCTTAGCGGGGAGCCTGCTTCCCTTTCTCTCTCTGCCTGCCTCTCTGCCTACTTGTGGTCTCTGTCTGTCAAGTGAATTTAAAAAAAAAAAAAAAAAAAAAAAACACAAGAAAACACAGATGAGTATTTTGCTATTTTCTGATGGGAGAAGGGCCTTCCCGGCAAATCACGTATCTGAGAACTACAGGTAAGATTAACAAACTGTATGAAAGTTTGAAATGACTATGGTGAAAGCCACCATAATACTTAAAAAAAAAAAAAAAAAAAAAAATGACAGACTTGGGGCACGTGGGGGGCTCAGTCAGTTAAGCATCTGCCTTCGGCTCAGGTCATAATCTCGGGGTCCTGGGACTAGGCCCTATGTCCGTCTGGCTCCTGCTTCTCTCCCTCCCTTTCTGCCTCTCCCCCCTTGAAATAAATAAATTTCTCTCAAATAAGTAATAAAATCTTTTTAAATATGACAGACTTGAAAAATACACACAACGTACAATACAAAAACGTGAACATCACTAATACAGAAAGAACACAGAAAAAAGAATGAGCCATCTATACAAAATGGAGAATTCACAAAAGAGGAACCAAGCATGGCTGACACATGTAGCCATTCCTAAGAAATGCCCATCTTCATAGGCACGTACTCTCAACGGTGATTAAAGAACTACATCATTAGAACAAGAAAATCTATCACAAATTACATTCAGTTTCAAATGAGCAATACCTAGTCCTGACGAGCCTACTCTCTCCGTCTGATCAGAATGCATATGAAGAGAACTTTTTCTCGCTCGAATTGTTTCTTCTGTTTCTATTTTAAGTGGGTCCACACCAGCAGGGAGCCCAACACAGTGCTCAACTTCTAACCCTGACATTAGGACCTAAGCCAAAACCAGAAGTCAGACGGCTAACCGACTAAGCCGCCTGGTGTCCCCTGGTTGGTTAATGTGGAAAGGTGGATAACGTCCGAGAAGCAGCTTCCCTTGAAGAAATCCCTTCCTCAGGGACATCTGCAAGGGATGACTCACAGGGTGTTCATCTGAGCCTTGTCTTAGGAAAAACGAGAATCAGTCCGAGTGTCCATTAACAGGGGATGATTAAAACACCGTTACATCCGCACGCTGGACTCTAACACCGCCACGGAGAAGAACAGGTGCTCTCCTGGGTAAGTAAATCAGTCTGGGAAGATGAACAAGAGTAGAGTGCAGGTGCGCTGAGTATTTTTTTAAGATTTTATTTACGAGAGGGCGCCTGAGTGGCTCAGTTGGTTAAGCAACTGCCTTCGGCTCAGGTCACGGTCCCGGAGTCCCGGGATTGAGTCCCACATCGGGCTCCCAGCTCCATGGGGAGTCTGCTTCTCCCTCTGACCTTCTCGCCTCTCATGCTCTCTCTCACTGTCTTCTCTCAAATAAATAAATAAAATAAAATAAAAAAGATTTTATTTACGAGAGAGAAGAAAGAGCGTACGGGGGAGCCGGCAGAGGGAGAGGGACAAGCAGACTCCGTGCTGAGCACGGAGCCGAACCTGGGGCTCAGTCTCAGGACCCTGAGATCATGACCTGAGCAGAAATCAAGAGTCGGACGCTCAGCCCACGGAGCCCCCCAGGCCGCGCACTGAGTCCTTCTGTACATGCGCGCCGGAGCCTGGAAGCACAGCCAGCCTTGGGGGAGGGTGCAGAGAGCGGCTCGCGGGCCGCGGAAGCAGTACTTTCCAGTGCACACCCCACCATGTTCCCACAGAGGCAGAGTTCCCGGGATGTCTCCAACTCAACCTCCAACTCTTCAAAATCCACCCAACCTGCCGGGCCCAGCTCAGCCTCTGCTGAATCTATGAAGCCTTCCTGGCAACTCAGGCCTCTCCCAATGCCCTCTTCCGCGAGCGCCGGGAACACCTGGGGCCAGCCCACCTCACCCCGTTCGGTGCGGTGTCTGAGCACCAACCTCACGTCCAGAAGCGGCTTAGGTGTTCCTGCAGGTCAGATGCCATGATTCTGCTGCTTTAATGTCCTGAGGAAGAGCCTTGCCACAGCCTGGCAGTAAGTGCTGGAGAGAAGAACGTGCGGTTCCTTCCTCTACACCTGCAGATGCGGTTTTCTTGGGGGGGGGGGGAGCTCATATTTTTTAACTGACATATAATTTATAGGCAATGAAAGAATTTAGCCCCACAAACAAGAAACAGAACATTTCTATTACCCTTTTCTGTAATTCTTTGCTCCCACTCCAAGTTAATTCCTTCCTGATAGCGATCACCACAGATTATCCTTGCCTGATCTTAAAATTCATACAAGTAGTACTGACAGAATGTACCTGCTGCTAGCCTGCTTCTTGTGCCCAAAAAATGTCAGAGTCATAATGCTGCAAGTACCAGTGACTCATTCCTTACAAGCACAAATACGACTCTACGCCAGGCACGCGTCCCACCGGCTTGCGTACCCACGGACAGCCGGGTCGTGCACAAGCGCTCATTCCTATGCTGCAGCAGCTACGACGGCTCGTGCGGTCTTGTGTTGTGTGGGTCTGTGTTTCCATGTCTACGAGGCAAACAGGAAGGAGCAGAACTGCTGGTCATAGGACAGAGACAGATCTACCTTTATAAAACACCGCCACACGGGCCTACAGAATGCTTGTGCCATTTTGCACTTCCCACCCGTAACGTATAAAAGCTGCAACTGCTCCACATCCTGGTCCAAATCCAGAGCTGTCCGTCCTTCATGTTAGCCATTCTAATAAGGCATCTCATTATCATTTTAATTACCAATTCTGAGATGACTAATGATGTTGGCGTTAAACAGATTTTTGTGTGCTTTCTGGCCATTTCTATAGCTTCTATGATGATTATCTTGAACTCTTTTACCCATCTTTTTATTAAGTTGTTCATCATCTTATCTGTTGTTAATAACACATTTTTCTTCTGATTCTAGATCGTATTTCCCTGTTTCACTGCATGCCTGGGGTTTTTATTATTATTGAATGCCAGGTGTGCCAGTTATCGATTTACTGTCTCTGCAATCATGGAACTGGGACTTGTAAATACTTCTCCTTGGCCGCCTGGCATGATATCATCCTTTTCAGTACAGAGTGGAAGAGGGACACTGGAGCAGAAGGGCTTTCTCCGTCAAGTCCCCGTACACCTCGTTCACCAGGCTCTGGCCCACAGTTCCTGCAGCGAGTGCTGGGTCTTCTTTCCTGGAGGCTGCTTTCTCTGGCATTAGCCCCCTGCAGAGCACTGAGGTCCTGGGCACACAGGGTTTCTCCCACATTCAGCTGGTAGAGAGAGCGACTCCCAGTTCCCAGTTCCTGCAGCAAGCGATGGCCAGCAATACCCAGCAGCCACGCCTCTGTGAGCTCTGGGGACGCTCTCCCCTGCCTCACGGACTGTCACCTCACTCACAAGCCGGCCAGCACTCCACCAAGGACTTGAAGCCCCCCCACCCACAGCTATGTGGGCTCTGTCTCTGGAAGGAACACTCTGCTCTCCAGCACGGGCTCCGTACCGTCTGTCTCAGTTTCTGTTCCCTTCCTGGGCTGCAGCCTGGAAACTGCTTCCAAGCACAAATGCAGGGAATGTGAAATCCCCCTTGTGTATCACCTTCTCGCAGGGACCACAGCTCTGCACTGTCTAAACACGATGCCTGACAACAGCTGTTTCACATACATGATCCAAGTTTCTACTTACTCACGACAGAAGAGCAATTCCTTTGGCAACTAATCATTCATGGTTGAAGCAAAAGTCAACTAACATATTTTTAAAAAATTTTTTGTCTACATTCATCCGGGATATTGGTCTCTAGCTTCTTTTCCTCACACTGTCTTTGTAACGTTTTCCTATTAGGGTTATGCAGCCTTAACAAAATGAGTTGAGAAGGGTTTTCTCTTCCTCTTTTTTCTGAGACAGCTTTTGGAGAATTGGTATTATTTCTTCTTTAAATGTTTGATAGAATTTATTAGGAAAACCATCTAACCCTGATACTCTCCTCGTGTGAAAGCCTCTTTTTTTTTTTTTTTAAAGACTTATTTATTTACTTGAGAGAGTGAGGATGAGCAGAGAGGGAGAGAAATGCTCAAGCAGACTCTTCACTGAGTAGAGCCCTATGTCAAGATTGATCTCAGGACCCTGAGATCATGACCTGAGCCAAAATCAAGATTCGGATGCCTAACTGACTGAGACACCTAGGCGCCCCTGAAGGGTTTTTTTTGTTACAAATTTTTTTAGGGAGCACCTAGGTTAAGCCTTGGACTTGTGAGTTTGGCTCAGGTCATGATCTCAGGGTTCTGAGACTGAGCCCCACATCGGGATCTGCACTCAGTGGGGAGTCTGCTTGAGATTCTCTTTCTCTACCCCTCCCCTACTCTCATGAACATGCAAACTCTCTCTCTCCCTCCAAAAATACATAAGTAAATCTTTAAAAAAAAAAATTAATTGATGTAGGCATACTAAGGCTTTCCTTTTCTTCTGGTATCAGTTTTATTAGGTCATGTGTTTCAAGGAATATGTCCATTTTGTGTCAGTTCTTGAATTTACTGGGATAAAGTTGCAAATAATGTGCCCTTAGTATCTTCTTAATATCTGTAGGGTCTATACTGATGTGTCCTCTTTCACTTCTGATGTTGCAATTTGTGTCTTCTCTTCTTTCCATTGATCAAATCTAACTAGAACTTTTATTGATCTTTGTAAAAAATGAACTTCAGATTTTCTTGATTCTTCTTCCTGTTTGTCCATTTCCCAATTTACTGATTTCCACCCCTGTTTTATTTCCCTTCTTTTACTTGGTTTCATTTAATTTCCTTTTTTCCTAGCTTCTTAAAGTGGAAGCTTTGATCATTGATTTGAAGCCTTTATTTCTTTCAAAGACAGGCATTTAAACACATAAATGTTCCTCCAGGCACTGTTTTACCAGTAGCACACAGGTTTTCATAAGGTATTGTCACTATCCCTCAATTCAACATAGATTCTTGTGATTTCTTTGATCCATGAGTTACTCCAAAGTACACAGGTTTTCATAAGGTATTGTCACTATCCCTCAATTCAACATAGATTCTTGTGATTTCTTTGATCCATGAGTTACTCCAAAGTACGCTGACAAATTTCCAAATACTTGCTGATTTCTTGGATATCTTATTGCTACACTGATTTCTAAATTAAAACATCTGGTCAGATGACCATGGTGTTGTTTCAGTCCATTGATATTTATTATGACTAGTTTTGGCAGGGCAGGTATATGGTCTATCCAGTGAATGTGCCACATGTCCTTGAAAAGAATATGCTTTCTTCAGTTGGTCTATGTCCAAACGTAGTGGATAAATCAGTGGATCCAGCTGGTTGACAGCAGTATTTTTCACATCTTTACTGATTCATATCTTCTACATCTTTTCTGATGCTTTAATTTACCTATTCTATCAATTATCCAGGGAGAGGTACTAAAATTTCTGCCTGTGATAGTGAATGTGTCTCTTCCTCTCTTCATTTCTGTCCATTTTTGCTTCATGTATCATGAAGCTGTATTACTAAGTACATACCTTTAGGAAAGATATATCTACTCAATGAACTGGACCTTTCACCATTATGAAATATCCTCTTTGTCTCTTTCTGAATGTCTTTTTCTTATATTACTATAAACAAATTAGTTTTCTTATGACCAGTACTTGCGTGGCATACTCTCTCCACCCTTTTAGTTCAACTGCCCAAGTGCTCCTGTTTAAAGCTCGTGTTGGGCTTTCCTTTTAGCTTCCTATCCCTGTATTTCTTGGAATCATGTTGTGAAATCACTAGAAATGCAAGAAAAACTTTAATAAGCAGAAAGCGAATGAGAAATAAAGAGCACGTCTTCCTTCCACAACAGAGAACTTGTTTTCTGAGAATTAAAATTTTGCAAAGTTTCGATGAAAACACCAATATTATAATGCCATCTTAATCTCTTCTGTAAGGGTCTACTTCTCAATAAAATTCCCACTTGGAAAACTGCCACAGCAGGCCCTCCCCCCACACCGAGGACTGGATGAAGCAGAGAGGGAGCAGACAAGCACAAAAGAACAAACACAGGTTGTGGACTCCATGGACCTGGGTTCGGGGGCCAGCAAGAACCTGTGTGGCCTCAGACAGGCCCCTTAATCTCCTGAGCTCCAACTTCTTCCTCTGAACACAGAACAAATTAAAAATACCAGCCTCGGGGCGCCTGGGTGGCTCAGTGGGTTAAGCCTCTGCCTTCGGCTTAGGTCATGATCCCGGGGTCCTGGGATCGGGCCCCGCATCGGGCTCTCTGCTCAGCACGGAGCCTTCCTCCCCTCTCTCTCTGCCTGCCTCTCTGCCTGCCAAATAAATAAATAAGATGTTAAAAAAAAAAAAAAAAAAAAAAAAAAAAACAGTCTCAGTCTCACTTACGTCACAGAATTTTCACCAGGAACAGAGACGATACACAGGAGAGCATTTGTAAGCAGTGACACACTCCACAAACGCAGGAAGATGCTTCTGCCATGCTTACTGATGTAATTATTCAGCACACTACGTGAACCCAAACCATGAAGCAATTGGGACTCATTCGTCCTAATTGGATGTAAAATATCACATTTGAGACTGAACCAGAAATCTGTCACAAAATGGTGCATGCAAAGAACTCATAATTATAAGCACCTTTTTCAGAAAAGCCAGGAATAACAGAAAAATCAAACCATAATTTAAGCTATTTTTTCCTAACACAAAGTTCTTTCTAACTGGTTTTAATCCTGATTTTTAAAAATCTTTTCTAGCAATAAAACTGGGGGCAAATTGGAATAAAAGTAAGAAATGCATGTACGCTGCAGTCACTTAAGCTTAAGTGGGAATCTAATCTCCAAGCTGAGCACTCACCAGCAAAAGGATCTGCAAAGCAAGCACATTTCTTGTTCCTAAAAGCCACCGTCCAGGAGAGTCTCATAAATCAGCCCACTTGACCAACGCTTATCGAGCACCCACTCTGTGTAAGATGCCTCTGGGAAGACGGCCACTTAAACACTGGCCCTCCTCGGAGTCCGTCACACACATTTATTTACTCAGTGAACATCGACCGATGCTTACCACCAACCGGGAGCCAGGCTGGCCTTGGAAGGCACAATCAGACCCAGTCCCTACCCTCCAGCAGCTCAAGGGCAAGTAGAGAGGAAGAAATCAACAATGCCCGTGCGAAGGGGTGCCACATGATAAAGCTGACACGGGATGCCGAAGGAGCGACGGCCTCTCCTGCAAAGAAGGGTGACATCGGGAAAGACTCCCAGGGAGCTGCGGCTTGAGAGGCACCTGGAAGCCGAGTTAGATTTCCCTATATTTGCCTCTGCCCGCACCCTAGACCTCAGCAACATGACGGTAAAGGAGTAAGGTGACCAACGAGGACAAGGCACGGAAGAGGAGGCAGAGCAGACAAGCAGCAGCAACAAGCCTTGGAAAGACTGAAGACTCAGAACGATGGAAAGCCGGCGAGGGGCGGAGCTTCCCGGAACGGGGAAAGCTAAGCCCACCACTGGCAGAGGAGAGGCCAAGCAGAACCGGGGCGGGGGGGCGCTAACCACGGCCCAGAACCCCCAGAAAGAGCTGGGGGGGCCTGCTTCCCAGGCACAGGAGGCAGTGAGAGCCCCCACCCAGGCAGGAATCATGGCCTCGCCCCCCAGATTAACAACTTTGGGCTACAAGAGACAGTTTGCCACAGGTCCTCCCGGCTCAGTCATAAACCTGAGTCACAGTGAGTGCCGATGTCCGAGAAACAGTGAGGGAAGGAGAAGAGGCTAACCCTCACACCTCCAGAGTAGACAGGCAGTAACAACACACGGCTCAACTGCACGAATCTGCAGAACTGGCGTATTGGGAAAGAACCCTTCTGGGACTTTCTTCTATCAAGAGGTAAAGTGTACCTGCAATCCGGAGAGTTCTGAAGAAGATAGGTAGGGGCCCTCTGGGGTCTCTGGCCATTTCCTTTGCTCACAGACCTAAGAACCCGCACGCCACCGGCAAGGAAACACACGGCTTCGCCGGCTGCATTCTAGACTCTGGCTGTGCCGCTCACCGCAAAACCCCCAAAAGATAAATGTTTTAAAAGGACTGAAAAACTAAAACAGAGAAGCTCTTTATTCTAGAAACTGCACTATGTTTAACAGTTGAGGCCACTGAAATGAGAGAAAACACATTTCTAAGAAAGAAGCGTATTATTTGCTTTCAAGTACTCCTGCACAAAGAGAGCGGCCTGGGCTAGCACAGCACCCCCACAAGGAGCCACAGACTCCCACCCCCTTCCCTGTGAGAACCACACTCCGTACCCCCATTTACTGCCACACAAAACACTCCTACGATTAAAACGGGCAAATAATGCCTCTCTCCTTCACAGGTGCCCCAGCACATTCCCTAGGCAGAACAGGATTCCTCCCTCGAGTGATTTCAGAACAAATCTCCAGGAAGCATTTTATTTACCAGAAGACACTGACCAAGTCAGAACCAAAAGGAACACGGTACAGTACTGTGTGTCTTGACATCAAAAAGGATTCTGGTAATCTCACTGCTTTTCTTGTCATCTGTTTACGGTTTCCTTGGTCTCGCTGGTTGTGACACAGCTGCGTGTATCACAAGTAGAATTCTTTTCTTCATTTCTCTTACTTTCTCTCATTTTCATAATTTACCTCAGTGAACACACCCAATTTATTCGCAGTGGGGAAAACAAATCCTACCAAGGCAGAAGTCACTCTGTCAGCCATGCCGGGAAAATAACTCTCCCCTCCTCCCTGGTGCATGTCCTGCTTCTGCTTGACCCTACCATCTGCAAAGTTCAAGACCAGCTGCCCAGCCACACTGGCCCTCAAAGGCAAACCCAGTCCTCGGCTCAGCACGTCCTCACTATCGGCGGTTCTCCTGCAAGAGAAAGTTCTCTTCCTGCAGATGAGCAGCAGAAGCATCCGGGTTGGCTCGAGGCTTTCCTACAAGGACCCCAACAATATGCTTGCCTGTGACTGCTTCATCGCAAACGCGTACCACGGGACTCGGGCCCCGCGAGGCTAAACCAGGGATGCACACGGCTGCGGCAGAGCTGGGGGCGGT
This sequence comes from Mustela lutreola, assembly GCF_030435805.1. NCBI lineage: Eukaryota > Metazoa > Chordata > Mammalia > Carnivora > Mustelidae > Mustela > Mustela lutreola. The sequence goes on along the minus strand of NC_081297.1, from coordinate 148,682,537 downwards.
GGGGGGCAGAGGGGGGCGGCTGCCACAGGACAGCCTGCAAGCCTACAGCCAGCTACCATGCAGCCCCTTCCTCCAGCCTGATCCTCCAGGCGACCGGCAAGAAGGAACAAATATTCAATGTTAAGAGTCTTGGATATCAGTAAAAAGATATAACCTGATTAAAAAGAGACCAAAATATTTAATAGATTATTTCTTCCCAGAGTATACACTAACAGCCAACAAGCATGAAGAGATGCTCACGTGTGACAAAATACCGCATCCTTTCTTGACAAAAATGCTCAACAAAGTAGGTGTAGAGGGAACATACCCCAGCGTCGTAAAGGCCATCCATATACGAAGGACCCGCAGCTAATTTCGTCCTCGACGGGGAAAACCTGAGAGCCTCCCCCTCTGGTCAGGAGCACGAGGATGTCCACTCTCACCACGACTATTTGACACAGGACTGGCCCCAGCAGTCAGACAACAGAAAGAAATAAAAGGCATCCGAATTGACAGGGAACAAGTCAAACTTTCACTATTCGCAGATGACCTAATACTCTGTATTATGTAGAAAACCCAGAAGACTCCACCAAAAAATAATCAGAACTGATACACAAATTCAGCAAAGGTGCAGGATATAAGATCAATGTGCAGGAATCTGTTGCATTTCTAGGCACCAACAACGCGATTGCAGAAAGAGAAATTGAGGGGTCAACCCCATTTACGACTGCACGGAAAACCACAAGACAACTAGGAGTAAACCTAACCAGAGAGCTAGGAGATCTGTACTCTAAAACTCCAGGACACTTCCGAAAGAAACTAAAGAGGACAAAAAGAAATGGAAAAACAGTCCATGGTTCATGGATTGGGAGAACAAACATTGTTAAAATGTCTATACTATCCAAAGCAAACTACACATGTAATCCAGCCCCTATCAACATACCACCAGCAGGTTTCAAAGAGCTGGAACAGAAACAATCCCCAAATCTGTATGGAGCCACCAAAAACCCCAAATAGCCAAAACAATCCTGAAGGAGAGAAGCAAAGCCGGAGGCGTCACAATTCTGGACTTCAAGCTCTCTTACAAAGCTGCTGTCATCAAGACAGTACGAAGCTGGCATGAAAAGAGACACATAGATCAACGGAACAGAATAGGGAACCCAGAATGGACCCATTAGATGTCAAGTCATCTTCGACAAAGCAGAAAGAATATCCAATGGGAATAAAGGCAGTCTCTTCAAGAAATGGTGTAGGGAAACGTGGATGGCCACACGCAGAATGAAACTGGACCACTATCTTACACCAGACACAAAAATAAATTCAAAATGGATGAAAGACCTAAATGTGAGACAAGAAACCATCAAAATCCTAGAGGAGACACAGGCAGCAACCTCTCTGACCTCGGCCATAATGACTTCTTACTCAACACGTCACCAGAAGTTAGAGAAACAAGCAAAAATGAACTATGGGAACCTCACCCAGATAAAAGCTTCTGCATGTGCCAAAGGAAGCAGTCAACAAACTGAAAGGCAGCCCACGGAACAGGAGAACATATCGCAGCTGACGTTTCTGAGAAAAGGCTAGTGTCCAAAATCTGTAAAGCACTTATCGAACTCAACACCCCAAAAAAACAAATAATCCAGTTTGGAAATGGGCAGAAGACACAAAGACATTTTTCCAAAGGAGACATCCAGATGGCTAATAGACACGTGAGAAGTTGCGTGACATCACTAGCCATCAGGGACATGCAAATCAAAACCACAATGAGATGCCACCCCACACCTGTCAGAACGGCTAAAAGCAACAACACAAGAAACAACAGATGTTGGCGAGGATGCGGAGAAAGTTTGACAGTTAAGTCTGGTTAAGTGTGTTTCTCGTTGCACTGTTGGTGGGAATGCAAACTGCGCAGCCGCCGTGGAGAACGGGATGGAGGCCCCTCGGGCAGTTAAAGGAGAGCTGCCCTACAACCAGCCAACGCGCTACTCGGGACTTATGCAGAGGATATAAAAATCCTGATTCTAGAGGCGCCTGCACACCGATGTTTACAGCAGCATGACCAACAAAGTCAAACCACGTACAGCCAATGTTCACTGACAGATGAACGGAAAAAGAAGATGCAGTGTGTGTACACACACACACACACACACACACACTGGAGTATTACTCAGCCATCAAAGGGACTGAAATTTTGCCATTTACAACGACGCGGAGGGAGCCAGAATGCACTATGCTGACTGCAATAAGTCCGTCAGAGAAAGACAATTATCATCCGACTTCACTCATATGTGGAATTTAAGAAAGAACACAGATGAACACAGAGGAAGGAAAAAGCCATCAGAGACCCTTAACTGAAGAGAACGAACTGGGGGGGGCTGGAAGGGGAGGGCATGAAGGAAGGCACTTGTGTAAGTGCTGAGTCACTGAATTCTCCACCTGAAACCAATACTACACTGTATATTAACTATATATATATTTTTTTAATTTGGAAAAGAGAAAGAAAAAACCTGCTCACATCGCCAGCCATCAGGGAAACCAAAACCATGGTTCGATGCGACACCGCAGCCACTCGGGCGGCTGTAATGAACCATGTGGGAAAACTGGAACTCCTCCAAGGCAAACAGAGTCACCAGAGGACCCAGCAGCCCCACCCCCGGTGCGCCCCCAAGAGGAACGAGAACACGTCCACACAGAACCACGTACAGGAACATTCGTGGCAGCAGCGTTTCTAACAGCCAAAACGTGGAAATGCTCCCAACATCCACCAGGTGATGCACGGACAAATAAAGTGTGGCCCATCCAGGTAATGCGGTTATTATTCTCCAAAAAAGAAAAACCAACCTGCAGGACACCTGCTACCACAAGGACGAACCTTGAGAGTGTTACACAAACTGACAGAAGCCATTCTCAAAAGGCCACACATTACATGATTCTACTTAGAGATCTTCCTCAACTTACGATGGATGCAGCTACAGCCCAACGCAACTATCATCACTTTAAAATATTGTAAGTTGAAAATGCACTTAATACACCAAACTTACTAAGCATCACGGGTCAGCCCTGCCGACCTCCAACATAACGGGCTCAGAAGCTCATGCTCACCTATGGAGGGGCGCGGGTCAGCTCGCACGAAGCCCACAGTGCAGGGCTGGGCAGCCCGTGTGACCTACCGGACACTGTATGGAAAGTGACCAACAGCAGGGGCGCCCGCAGAGCGCTGCTGACCCTCGTGATGGCGAGGCCGACCAGAAGCTGTGGCTGCTGTCCTGCATCACAGGAGCAGAGCATACTAGGGTCACCAGCCCAGGAATCACTCGCCCGGGAGAAGATCCCAGCTCAAAATTCCAAGTACCACATCTACCAAATGGGTATGTCTTTCAACACCATCACAGAGTCGAGCCGTTATAAGTCGGGGACTGTCTGTGTACGAAATGTCCAGAACAGGCAAGTCCGTAGAGGCAACAGAAAGCAGACTAGTAACTGCCTAGGGCTGGAGGAGGGAAAGATGACTGCTAATGGGCACAGAGTCCCTTTTCTGAGTTCTCCAATGTACTGTCGTGACGGTCACCCAACTGTACAAACACACTGCCAACCACGGCGTCATACACTTAAATGCTGAACGGTAGAGTATGTGAATTATATCTCAGTAGAGATGTCTTAAAAGAAACTTGGATGACAAATTTCTTAAAGGCTATAGAACCCCAACTGCCTTCTAAGGAAGGAGGGCTGAGAAGAGGCTCTGCTGGTGGGAGTCTGATGACGGACTTCGGCGTGTGGAAGTTCGATCAAAACTGGGGAAGGAGAGACCAGAATTTGTTGGGGCCCCCCACCCCGTAGATGGCGGGATGGTGGAAGAGCAGGACAGCCTTCCCAGAGACTCCCAACTCCATTCCACCACCCAAAGCCCGGCCAAAGGCCCCAGCAAACATGTCACTTCTGGTTTTGTTCGCAGCTGGCGGGGGCCTGTAGACCAACCCAAGGCAAACTGCACCCTTGCGGAGGAAGCCACGGCCCAGGGATGCACAGAGCGTGGTGGTGCAGGGCCCAGGCATCCACGCAACTCAGGAGATGCTCTAGGCTTCACCAAGGAAGCAAGGCTGAGGCAATTCTACGACTATCTACCGGGGAGAGACACCACCAGCACACACCCCAGCCTCGCTGAACGCTCACATTCCCTCAGCCAGTGATTTCACTTCTGGGAAACCGCCCGAAAGAAGTCATCCAAAACGCAAGTAAATATGCACCAAGATGGTCACTGCAGCACTATTTCTAAATTTTAAAATATATGATCTAAACGTCTAATGGTAGAGATCTGATAAAATCAGAGTTAGAGCCACTGATCACTCACAGGAAATCAAGAAATACACCCAAAATGTTTACGGGGCCACCGGTGTCTCGAGGTCGGCAACAAGGAGAAGCAAGGAGCAACTCGTGAGCTCATCCTGCAGCCGGCCTCACCCACCCCCTCCCCCCCACCCCCTCCCCCCTGCACAGAGAGCTCACCCAGCCACCGGCTCTCACTGTGCAAGGCCTCCCAAGGCCCCTTCTCCCTTCAATACCATCGATCCCACAGCCAGCGTCACATGGCATTTCATTAAAGGAAAGGCTACTGCTGTTTCATGTTAAAAATCTAAATCCTTTCAAGCAAATTAGAAGCTGGAGGTTTGCTTCCCTGCTTTTCAGTGGACCCACTAAAGACAGTCCTCAGCCTCCTAGAATTCCCGCACAAAAACACACACATACATGCGATGGGACTTAGATCCGCCCCTTCTCGGTCGGCCGTGTTTGCCAGGAAAGCCCCTGCCAGGTCAGCCTATCTCTCAACAGGCAAGGCCAGTCGTGCTGGTGCCACGGTGCTTCCGGTCAACGGGGCAGGCACACAGACACCCCTGAGAGAGCCTCTGGCCACAAGGACGTGTTTGGTGAGGACCCCGAGCTTGTCACGACCTCTTCCAGTTCACGGTCCCTCCTGTGCTCGCTCTCTGTGCCTGCGCCCCCTCACTCTGGAGATGCCCCTAGACCAAACACCCTCAGGGAAAGGCAAGAAAGAGTGTGCCGTCCCCACCTCTCACCAGTGAACACCCCCCCCCACCCTCTCTCTGTGCCCTGAGGGCCAGCGAGCACACGCCTAAAGGCCCCACGGGACAGAGGAACCCACCAGACAGGAAGCTGGACGCAGCCGCGGAAAGGCAGAAGACAGTCTTGTCACTGATAAGCCCAATTAATTTTAGATAAGTATGCAATGTAATTACAAAGGCAAAGCAACATAATCCCATAGTCCCCTGCATACAATTTCACATGTAAATGCACAGAAGGCAGGCTCCGTCAAGAACTGACCGTCCACCGGCCTATGGGCCCGCCGCACAGTCAGGCTCGCTTCATCGTGCCGGGGCCTACGCCTGGTTCCACGAGGGTGCTCTCGCCCAGAACGCCCTACCCCGGTGTCTCTCAGCGGTCCGCTGCTGATCCAGGAAACCGACTCCAGGGATCCGGCCCTGGCTCCCAGCCTGCCCCCATGCCGTTTCCCCCACACCAGAGTGATGACCCGCTTCCCACTCCACAGGCACACTTCCAGCATGAGCTAGGTCTGGTTCCAAGTCTGCCTGCACTCTGACCTCGAGCTCCCCGGGGATGGGAGCCGTAGCGCCGAACTCCTCCCATTATGGATGCACAGAGAAGGTACTAAAAAGGTGACCAACGATACAGAAACCCACGCTTGCCAAGTGACATGGGCAAGAGATAAGGGCTCTGGGTCAGTCCACGGAGCTGCTGCTACAGGCACGTGACGAGTCACCCATTCAAACACAGGTGCAAACAGGGAGCAGAGAGGCAAGAAATGCTCTTCGTTATGCAGAGGCATAATCCAGGCACACTTGTGGGGTGCCTGGATGGCTCAGTCAGTTGTTCAGCTCAGGGCACGATCCCAGGGTCCTGGGACTGAGTCTCACATCAGGGTCCCTGCTCAGCGGGAAGTCTGCGTCTCCCTCTGCCTGCTGCTCCCCTGCTTGTGTTTGCTCGCTGACAAATAACTACAAATCTTAAAAAAAATAAAATAAGGGCGCCTGGGTGGCTCAGTGGGTTGAGCCGTTGCCTTCGGCTCAGGTCATGATCTCAGGGTCCTGGGATCGAGTCCCGCATCGGGCTCTCTGCTCGGCGGGGAGCCTGCTTCCTCCTCTCTCTCTCTCTGCCTGCCTCTCTCTGTCTACTTGTGATCTCTCTCTGTCAAATAAATAGAATCTTTTAAAAAATAAAATAAAGTCGACACTTGAGGGCATGATTAATAGTAATAATAATCAAGTATTAACAAGTAAGCCAGGACAATAGGGATAAACCAGCAAGTCCAATATCTCGGGCCTGTGATCAACCCGCAAAAGGGTGCGGACTCCAGTCCTCTGAGTCGCGCAGAATGAGGAGGCTTCCTGGGGCACGGAGACCAAAGAAAATGGGAGGAGAGACACAGTCCAGAGAGGAAGTGATCTACTGTGAAGTATTATTATTTAACTTCTGTCCTAGTTGCTTTATACGGCTATCTGTCAGGCCATCAGAGAATTTCGTGTCCCGCTATACATCGTAATAGTTCCGACTCCCGAGATAATAATCAACACTCCAGGATCGGTATGCTCCTATGTCTGGATGGAGCAAAAGGATGACCAGGTCATTAGAAGTCCGCGTACGAAGGGCCCTACGTACCAAGAGTCTGACCTCCATCCCGGAAACAGCAGGGATCTGTGCTAGTCCAGGCAGAGCCATGTTTCAGTGGGACTCACCTCCTGCCAGTACCCGGAATGTGTCACAGGGAAAGAGGGACACAAGGCGGCAGAGCTAATACAGGTCGGAACAAGGCCCATCAAAGACAGAGAGGAAAGACAGAACGAGTGAGCACAGGAATAGTTTCCCTGTAACTAGATACGGACACAGACACAGAAAGGTTTGACGATGACTCCCAAATGCTACCCTGGGTAAACAAGACTGGGGACAGCTCTGAGTTAAGCCGGAAGTGGGCGGGGAGGGCTGACTAGTCTAGAGGAGGGCGGGCAGTGGAACGGCTCAAGGGGCGTGATATTCAGCGGCAGGCGGCAGGCGCTTCAGAGATGGGGACAGTCAGAAATCCAGGGAGGAAAGCCTTTCAAGAAGCGCTCACTGGCACAAAAGACTCCGGATCCGAGCAAAGCCTGTGAAGGTCTCCCCTGGGCAGAAGAATAGTGGCCGCCTCCTGGAGCTGCCCTGTCCCCCGCGCTGCCCTGGCCACTCTGAGCAGACCGCTCTGCTCCACTCAGCGCCGCACCTCGGCCTGGACAGACAAGCGCAGGCCGCCGTGCGTGCTCAACCCGCCCATGCTGGAACACGGCCTCCGTGGGCTCCCCGGCCCCAGCTACAAAACCGGAAACTGAACCAATGACCTTCTCGGCTCCTGTTCAGCTCTCGGGCACTGCTGAGCGAAGGTCACACCATCGATGACCTCCAAAAGATGAGTTTCAGCAAAAGGGGCGTTAAGATCTAAATTTCAGGAAAAGGGCACTTACAGAATATTTCTCTGTCTCAAACCACCCCTGGAAGCAGCTGCAAGTGAATCCCCAATGCCCCCGAATGAGGTGTGGCATACAGCACTCCTGCCGGCCAGAGGGAAAGTCCGGCAGAAGTCAAAGCCGACCACGCGGGGACAGTCAACAGCCCGGGCATGAAGACCACCGATGTTCAGAATGTCTCACGCCCACACGTCCACGGGGAAGCGATGGGCAGGCTTCTGGCACGAGGTATCTCAGCAGTCAGCAAGCAGACATTCTCCTCACCCCGGACTCACCTGGCCCGGGGGTTCAGAGGGCTCGAGCAGAACTCCACACAGTGGGGAGCTTCTGCACAACGGTGGTCTAAGGACCACGAACTTCCCACGGAGCTGGAAGCTGGAAGTCCAATATCAGGAGGCTCTTCCTGGTTCCTGGACGGCGCCTTCTTCCCGCACCCCCATAAGGCAGACAGGTCAAGTGCTCTCCGGGCCTTTTCCATGAGCGCACTGGTCCCGTTCGCATGGGCTCCACCCTCACGGCTGCATCACCTCTCGGGGCCCCCCTCTAACACCATCACCCTGCGAATTGAGTTTCAATATAAGAAACTGTGGGGAGGCGGCTGTGGCGCATGGAAAACCAAGAGAAAGGCGGGCCAGGACGAAGGCAGAAGGCGGCAAGGCCGGAAGCACGTAAGGATGCACACCCAGGGGCAGGGGCTCCTCACACCCAGCAGGTTGCCACAGGAGCGGCCCAGGGGCTCTGGGGCCCAGGCAAACAGACAGTATTCAAGGCCGGCAGGAGCTGGGGGCCTCCAGGGCCCAGAAGCAGGCTCGTCACAAGGGGACCTTCTGGAACTGTCCTATCAATGCGTCACATGCCACGTGGCCTTCTGTGACTGGCTCCTTGACCGAACACAGTGCTTCCGGGCCGGTCCCGGTCCGAGCACGGGTCAGCACTTCACCCCGTTCTACAGCCGAGTAAACGCTCCATGGCTGCTCCGCAGGGACTGCGTCCGGTTTATGCGTTCCTCACACGACACACACGGGGGCTGTCGCCACGGTGGGGTTCTTACCAACAACGCTGACGTGAACACTCACACATAAGTGTATACATGGACTCACGTGTCCTGTTCTCTCGATAGGGACCACCAGGACACATGGCAGCTCTCGGTCCAAGAGCTCGAGGAGCCGTCAGACTGCGCTCCACAGGGGCTGCGCCACCTCCCGGCCCCGCCAGCCACACGGGAAGTCCGCGACGTCCTTGCCAACTTTTTCTTGCCTTTTTCTATTACGGTCAGCCTGGCGGGTGTGACCACTCCATGGTTTGAATGGGACAATCGGTACCTCCCAAAATCTGGGGTCCAGTTTCATCCCTCCCTGAAAGGGTTCCCATTTCCACTGCAAATTTCCCACGCACACGCGCATGCATGGACACAGACACACACACTCACCACGCCGGCACCAGTCCTGACACATCAAGCCCATAACACAGCTGGCAGACAAGACATTTAACGTTGTCCCCCAAAGGCCACCACAGTGGTGGCCCCTACTCGGCCCTCCCCCGCTGTCCTCACCATCACCCCACGCACCCACCCGCCACCGCTGCTGCCTCTGCTTTACCCCCCAGAGGTCAGGGGCTCCACCTGCCCCCGGAGCAGCACACCTGCCGCGCTGCAGGCACGCAGAGGGCGAGCTCGGCGAACGAACGCAGATGAAAGCTGCGCCACATCCCACCGATGCAGCAGCAGCCCCAGGGTCGGCTGTCTTCCTGATGTCCCCTGGACACCAGCCACAGCCAAGCTAAAGAATCACCATCACTGTCACTTACCTGAGTTGAGGCACACTCATGCGGCTGGACGCACGATTAACAAGAATAACTTAAATGAAGACAAACACAGCATGTTCTGCAATCTGTCTGGCCGCCCGGCACAGAGCAAGCACAAACCACCCGGTGAGCCAGCCACGGTTCCAAGCGGTAGTGACAGAGCACGGCAGAGCCCGCGTCTGTAGCCAGCCACGGTTCCAAGCGGTCGTGACAGAGCACGGCAGAGCCCGCGTCTATAGCCAACCACGGTTCCAAGCGGTCATGACAGAGCACGGCAGAGCCCGCGTCTATATCCAGCCACGGTTCCAAGCGGTCGTGACAGAGCACGGCAGAGCCCGCGTCTATAGCCAACCACGGTTCCAAGCGGTCATGACAGAGCACGGCAGAGCCCGCGTCTATATCCAGCCACGGTTCCAAGCGGTCGTGACAGAGCACGGCAGAGCCCGCTTCTATAGCCAGCCACGGTTCCAAGCGGTCGTGACAGGGTAGTGACAGAGCACGGCAGAGTCCGCGTCTATAGCCAGCCACGGTTCCAAGCGGTCGTGACAGAGCACGGCAGAGCCCGCGTCTGTATCCAGCACCTCAATTTGCCTTTGCAAGCCTTCACGAGGAGGCTGAAGCCCAGAAGTCACAGGACCAGTCGGAGACGCCTCGGCGGGAAAGAGGCAGAGACAACAACTGGCCCCTGGTTCTGGCTGTCACTGCTGCCTCCTGCCCAAAGTCCTTCTGGGCTGGGATGCGGGCAGCAGGCAGAGGAACATGGATTGGCCACCCTGATGAGCACAGGGCCTGGACGGAGCTGCACTCTAACAAAGAGGACAGAGGGCCAATGGAACATGGCAGCCATCCCAAGAGGCAAGGGAATCCGAGACTACAAAACCAGGGAGCAGACAGTCCCCTCGCCCACACAGGTCAGTTCAGAATTCCAGAGAAAGAGTCTCACCGAACTGAGTCTGGGGAAGGAAGGCAGGGGAGCTGGGGACTTTGCCGTACAGCACAGGGGCTGCCTGAGGAGGGCGCGGCAGAGCAACAGGAGGGCAAGCCACGATCCAGAAGCACCTGCCGCACGCCCTGCTCGGGCAGCGAGAGCCAGACCCACAGGGAGAACCTGTAGCCAGAGCCTGCCTCCTGGAAGAAGGAGTGTTCCACTACTGGAGTAAGAGTCACCCCAATCCCTGGGTCTAGACCGACACATGAACTCCCCTGCTCAATCCCCATGACCACCAGAAGAGAGAGCCTACCCCCATGCCACAGAGAAGGCTAAGTAACCTGCCCAGCCGGAGCAGGAGAGGGCGCACAGGGAAGGGTCCCCAGAAGGTCCTGAACAACAACGGAACGCTGTCGGGGTTCGGGAGCCACATCGTGGAGGTCTGTCAGCACAGACGGCGAGGGAGGAGGCCCCAGTACCGGTACCGCAGGCTGACACACAGTCAGAGGGAAACACCGAGCGAAACACACACTGCTAACACACACACACCCGGCCCCACAATCCAAGTGTATGTGCAACTACTTAGGGAAACACGTCATGATGCAGTCAAAACTGTAACAATATTTACGGCTATTTGCAACAGAAATAGCATGCAATAAAAAAGTAATACACAGTAACAGCACAAACATCATCACACAGCTGCAGCCACGCCAGCCCGAAGCCCCTGCTGCGAGGCAGAGGCCGCAAACGCTCCAGGGCGTGTGGCTGGGACTGAGGCTGCAAACCTCTGGTCCTCCCCCTGCTGGCCTCTGGGAGCCACAGCCCAGCGCGCAGGGAGGACAGGGCCACCGCTGCTCAAGGGCAGCACTTCTGGCACACAAGCACCCTGCCCAGACCTCGCCGTCACCAGTCCAGAGTCAAAGCCAAGGGGCTCTCTGCTCACCACCACCCTGCCTCCAGCTCACCGCCTTCCCTGATCTCCAGGCTGATGGAAGGCTGCCACCCTGGGGTTTGTGCTCAAAGGTCGGCAGGGGGGCAGGGGGCGGTGCACCCTAAGATTCCTAGAATTCTCTTCTGAGCCCCGCCCCCATACCAGGTTCCTGGGGGGCGGGAGGGCGCAGCCATGAAAGAGCCACAGAGCTGAAGGCCAATGAAATGCTTCAAAGCACTCTTAATCAGCAACGCCCCTCTTCCAAGTAACTTAGATCAAATTCATGCTCCCAACCAGGGTCCCGTCACATTCATCCTAAGATGGGACCCAGACCCAGAAAAGAATGTGCTCTGTGGGGAGCATATTCGAGTTCCCCCAAGTTGGGCCTCCCTGGAGAGGCCCCTGGATGTTCTAGTATCTGACTACTTCCCTAGGCATCACTGGAACAGCCTTTTACGTATTTTTAATATTTTATATGTAAACGTCCATTGGGAACTAAGACATTTTTCATTCCCAACCCCATCTCCCCCCACCCCGAAATGAGTGGGGCTCCTTTCTGCAAACACAGGGAGCCACCGAGCCTACAGGATCATCCCATACATCTTCCAGTAAAGGATTCAGAAGTCCTACTCGGCCAACACAAACCCTGGATGCTCTCAGTTGACCTGGCAGGCGTGAATTAAGAGCCAGAGAAGAAATCCAGCGCGCCACATCTCCCTCCGGTCACGTTTCGTGGGGGAGAGAGGGAAGGCGGCGAAGAGAAAGGCTTGTCAGGAAAAGACAGAGCAGCCGAAAGCCCGCACTCGTGAATCCCAGTGTAGGAAAGATACCTTCAACGAGAGAACTGGGGGACACGCAAACTATAAACCGAGCTGATCCTGCACATGGGAAGCTGTTAGATGTGCCCACGGCAGACGCGCCAAGCAGGGCTCCCCTACGAGGAGTGCTCTTTCAGACCTGCCCCGCACAGCCCCTGCCCAGTGACCGCCTGCCAGTTCCCCCCGAGGCATGATGTCTTCTGCCACATTCCTCCAACATGGAAATACAAACTTCGAAACTGGAGCCATAAAACATCACCAGTGCCTCCAGGTCAGGCCCACCCAGGACAGGATCTCCAAAAATAAGGGAGGGATCACTAGAGAACTAGTTTCCCAAAACGTGAAGGCTTCCCCCAACCCCAATTCACACAAGATCACATGACTCCCCATCTGCCAAGGTGGGCTGGTACCCCCACCCCCCAGCCTGGGACCCCAGAACCCATAGGGACTCAAGGCTGAGCCTGCCCACACACCCTCTCCTGCACGTTACGGTCTTAAAAGAGCAGGAGTTGGGTTTTTATTGTTGGTTTTTTTTTTTTTTTGTGGACCACATACTGAAGCGCAGAGAGGTGAAATGCCGTGATGTCTGGAACCTCCTTTGAAATACTACAGCAAAGAAAGAGGAGAAGAAAAGGAGCCGGTGAGGCCGCCACAGCAGCGCCTTGGTGACACGGAACGTGGCAGACTCACGTCCTGGCTTCGCCGTGCCGTGGTCTCGACCTCCGCGTCTGTCTGAAACCGCCCATCACACGACTGTTCTAAAGCGCGAGAGAAGGCAAAGGCGCACGGGCCTTCTGACAATGACCGACCCCGCTCACACTCTGGAAAGCTGCACCTGTTTCCTAAGGAGCAGGGCCTGCCTCCTTCACATATGGGCCCCTACCACGGCCCCGCGGGCTGCCCCGTGACTCCCCCCATCTCTCACAATACACCGGGTCCGAAGGCTGCGGCGCAGGCGAGGAGGGTGGGGAACACACGTGCGTGGGGGGACGCCCCCACGACAGCCTTGGCTCGCCCATCCTTCCAGCTGGAAGAGCCCCGCAGCCAGTGCTCAGCAGCCTCGCCACCGAGAATACCACAGACAGCACGGCAGGTACACATGTGCTGCAGAGGGAGACCACGGACAGGCAGGGGGCAAGCACTGCGCACGCTGGGCCGTCCAGATGTGTGCGGGCGTCGTCCACGGCCCGTGAGCACCCGGCACGAAAGCCACGTCTCGTGCCCAGCAGAAGGAGGGGTTAGAAGCATCTTCTCCTGTACACACAGGGGTGCTTCTCTAACCCGCACCCCGACCCCCGGCACCCTGGCTCGCGTGTGGCCCGCCGTCTGGCAGGCCACTGCCTGCAGGGCTGCTGTGAGGCACGTGTGGAGCCACAGGGCTCACAGGGCTGCTGTGAGGCACGCGTGGAGCCACAGGGCTCACAGGGCTGCTGTGAGGCACAAGCCCGGAGATGTCTCGTCGCCAACTTCCCTTCCCGAGAGCTGGCGAGCGGCACACGCAAGAACAGACTGAAGCCCCCAGCCTGTATCAGCCCCTGATCATCATTCTATTGCTTTCAAATAAAAGAGCCTAGTATTTTGAGCATAATGATTTTAAGGAGCTCAACGATCTCTTTGCATGCATTATTCATTTTGTGACACAAAACTGTTATTTCACTGAGATCACTGTAAATCGCTACATGAAGAGCCGGCTTGCATGAACAATTAAATGATAGATATGATAAACCAGATTTATAAGCTTTACGTTCCTATGACATAAATTCCTTGAATGATTTAACGCAACAGAGCTAGAAAATTCTTTCCAGATGCCGGGTTCGTGGATCTGTAGCTCCCCCATCAGCACTGAACAAAAACTGACTACAGACCGAAGAGAGAAATATTTAATAAAAGGTTTAATATTACTATGGTAACCACAGCAACTTGTTTCAAAAATGAATAATAGCTCTGTTAGGTGCTTCATTAAAATTTTTTCAACCAAATACTGCCCTTAATCTTCTCAATGGAACAAAAGGCTTACTCAGAAAACATGCGGAAGACTGAGCGTAACGTCAGACACGACCATGCGCCTGAGCTCACACGTCCTTAAGTCTGAAGCAGAGAGAAAGATGGAACCTCATGAGCTCTGACTAGAGAGCTGGGCAGTCCTCCCAAAATAATGAATTAAAACTCTGCCTATCCCATTTGGCTCTTTCCTCCCAGACTCCACAAACCGCAGCCCGTGCTCCCTCCCCGCCATGGCTGTCTGCTGACACAGGAAGCCCAAGCCAGGAAGCCGGGGCACGGGGACTCCAGAGGGCTCTGGAGCAGCGCGTTCGGGAATCAGAGTCTGACTGGGGGAAGAAGCCACCTTCCGAGCCACCTCTGCTACACCCACTGTGCCACCTGAGGGCCCTGACACTGAGCCTTCTGGAGGGCCCAGGACCTGCCGCCCCCAACTGAGACTCTCATCCAGCACCCCCGTCCAGAGCTACGCTGGGGCCACAAGCCGGCGGCTGGCTCAGACGTGCAGTCCTGCCTCAATGCGCCCCACTGTCTGCTGCTCCGGCGCCGGCCAGGAGGATGCAGAGGTTTCCTCGTGCCTGTGACCGAGTAAGGTCTCAGCAACAAGGCGCTCAGGAGCCATGCAGAACTGTCCAGCCAAGCCCAACCCTGTCCAGGACCTCCTAGGCCCAGCCCCTGCCTGGCCCATTCGGCTGTGCTAGACAGGTGCACTGGCCGCGTCCCCCCGAGCTCCACCAGTCCCCCTGCCTACCCTGTCCCTCCCCAGGCTGCCCACCTGATGACCCACTGCAGTCCGGGTCACCAGGCTCCTGCCTAGCCCCGGGACCGGCTACGCTGCCAGGCCCTGGGAAGGCACTGAATGAGTGTCTGGAGGGTGTGTAAACAGAGGGAAGCCCAAGGCCCTTACAAGGATGCCTTGTGTTGGCCCTCAGAGCTTAGAAGCGGCTCAGGAGGGAAAAAAGAGAAGGAAGGCCTCCACCCCAGTAACAGCGAACAGAGGAGCCTGGCTTCAAACGGCACTGGTGAGCACGTGGAGCAGCTTCCTGACAAAAGCACCAAACCCAGCCTGTCCCCAGTGTGTCCCTGCACACACACACACACCCCGCAGGGAGCCTGGCCAGCCCCACCCATGCCCGCGCTCTCACAAGCCAGCCAGAGACCATACAACCCTATCAGGACTGCATGGCCCATCAACCTCTGGCCGATGGCAGGCGACACTCTCCCGCCCAAGGCTTGCTGGCCACAACATGGCCTGCGCAGGCATCTGTCCGCGTGAGGGATGGGAAGCAGCTGTCCCCAGTGATGCAGGAGTGGCCGTCCTGAGAACCCGGTGGGTGTCAGCTGCTCCTCGCCACGGGGCGCCTGTTCTCACAGCTCAGTCTTCGTGGAGCGAGACGCACTTCCCCTCCACAAACACGCAGACAGCTTGGCCGTCTTGACCCCAGAGAACCAGGCTGCCATACATCCCAGTGTACCAGACCACGCCCCCCGGTCTGCTGCTGGCTGTTACCTGCAATCCCTTGAGCTTCAAAAGATACACAGATGATAAATGATACAGTCCTGCTCCAGACAACTTTCCAGAAGTCTCTAGGAGTCAGCCACGGAATAAATGCCCCCCTCCAACTCCAAATCGCTTTTGACTCCAGGCAAAGCCTTCGCCCAAAACGTGCTACAGCCCCACTGTGTGCTCTTGTATGTGTGGATCACGGGGGTGTCTCTCCATAGCTTCCTAATAGGGCATGGTTAGCATGCAAGACAGCGGCTGCCAGAGCCGGGAGCCTCTCCATCATGCGGCGTCCCAGGATGAACAGCTAACAGAGCACCATCTGTGCCCGTCACTTCACACCCACTGTCACCTCTACCTCTGCAGGGCGGCTAGCACCATCACTATAAAAATGCATGTGACGATCACAAGAATGACAGCAGCAAGCGCCGCTCCGTGCAGGAGCCGCTCTCAGAGCCTGCGAATGCTCTGGGGGCACCAGAGGCTCCGAACGCGCCTAGGAAGCGGGCGTCGTCATGACTCCAACTTGACAGATGAGGACACTGAGGCAGGCACAGAGAAGTGAAGGCTCTTACTGCCCTCATCCTGCTAGAAAGTGGGAGGAGTGACCCGGCCTGCACTCTGAGTCCCCACATGCCATGGGCCACCTCACAGGTAAGGACACGAGCGTTTGAAGATGTCAAGGACTCGCTCAAAGTTGCAGAACAAGGATGAAGGGGTGGGGGGGTCCTCGAAACCCAGGCACCCCACTGGATAGGTGCGACTGAATGCATTTCCCACTAAGCCACAGGGACGCTCACGGAGGCCCAGACCCAGTTCCCCCGTGTGCCGCCACTCCCAGCCCCCACTCTGCCCCCCTTCTGCCTCCTCAGCGGCACGTGCTGCCCACCTCACGAAGTCCCCTTTCAAGGCGCTACGGCCTTCCTTCCCGACTCACCTACCAAGGCTGCTGCTGGGTGTGGCCGTGCGGTTGGCGCACTACAGAAAGGCTCCTGGAGAACTTTCTGGGATTAGGGTGAAGTTCTACAGTCTGAGGGCACTGACTTTTGTGCTAAGATCTGTGCATTTCACAATGCACATTTTACTGCCAAAAATCAGTCTAGTTAGTGGCACACATGCTTAACTGTTTATGGGCAAACTGATATCTGCATCCTACTCTGAAATTCGTTTGTTTAAAAGATGGATTAATGGATGGACAGATGGAGAGAGATGGAACATACTCCAGATGGTGGCTTACATGGTGATCAGTGACAAGCCTTCCAGCCTCCCTCCACATTTGACTGCTTCACAATAAGGTGTTAAAAATAAATTACTCGTCCTGGAACCCACAGAGGTCCAAAGCCGGTGACTGGTCAGCCCACTTGCATTCTGCCCAAATAATATTCCACACATAAGAGGTCCTCTCCCTCGCATGACCCAAAAGAAAGGGGCCTGGTATTTCAGTTCTGGGTTGTTCACGACTTTGCTGGAGGATGCAAAATTGGTGGCATGTGCTTTAACTCAAGGGAAAGGCTCGGAAGTTGCAGAGAAAATATTTATACCTGTAACTTACAAGTCTGTCCGTGTCTGTTTCGTGTTGCTGGGCCGGACCGCCTAATGGGAGCTGTCTGTAGGCCCAGGAACAGCTACATGCGGTTCAGACAGCACGCTGCGGAAACGACGATGAAGGCTCCTGGCAGAGGCCCTGAGTGGGAACCACACCCCAACTCCCCGTGCTGCAAGGCCACGTCTGCCCAGAGGAGGGAAGTCTAGTGAGCACGCCACTGCTGTGTCCCCCAAACCAGGTCCCAGGGACACCGGGCCACTCACTGCCCCAGAGCCAACGTCAGGCACTGCCTCATCGGAAACACCACGCAACGTCTCCACCTACAGGAGCCCAAACCCCTCTGCTCATTTGTCACCTTCTCGAAACTGTCCCCTGACCACCAAGGCCACACAGCTCCTCCCTTTTCTGAACACTCTGCCTTTTCCAGGGGTTCCTGAGTCTCGGCACCCCTGGAGCCCTGCAGTCCCCAAGGACGGGGACAGGTGGCTCTCCGGCCGGGCAGCATTGGTCCAGCACAGGAAGGTCTGCAGGAGTCAGGGAGCTGGTGACACCTCCGGACTGCCGGCTGCCATCTCGAAAGGCCCTCAGAGCACATGGTGGCCTGGCAGGTGCTGTCACTGCTTCCAGGGCCCCAGGCAGGTCCGACTATGAATTCTCCACCTGCAACTCAAGGACACTAGCAGTGGGGCCTGACATGAACTTCCAGGAGTACAATACATCTGTCTATATGAAGTCCAGCGCAGGGGCTGCATCAGCAACGTGGTACTAACTTTGTGTGGTGGCAAATGGAGACCAGACTTCCGGGGAGCACTGCAGAATGCACAAGTGTCAAACCCGCGTCGTCACCTGAGTGCACGTGGGACCGTGCATCCGCTGCGCCTTACCAAGGGAGCTAACTTCACTCCGTGGAGCCCGAGCCAAGACCTTCACGTCCAGACATCTCAGCATAGGCAGCTAAGGACACGTCATAGAAGACAGGGACCCTGAACGCTCCCAAGCAGGCACAGGGGGCACAGATGCAGACACATGTGAGACAGACATGTGTTTCTCCGCACGAGCCTGCCAGCTTCAAATCCCAGCCTCGAAGGACATCACACACTTGGCCTCCAGGTACGTCCAAGCCCCGCCCCCACTCGGGCAGGGCCACACCGCCAGTACACTTCATTCTCCTTGTGGTTCTGCTCACACTCACACTTGCCCAATAGGAAGAGAAACCCCCACATACATACACACACACGCAGCTCAGCGGGGGCAGGTGCCGTGGGCGCCGCCGTCACCCTCTCCACTTCTCCCTCACTCTCCGCAGAGCCCAGCAGAAACCAAAAGGGAAGGCACAGCCTGGAAATGCCCACCAGGGAACGTCTGTCCAGTGAGAAAGGTGCTTTCCCTCCGCTGCTGCTGGCCGTGCAGGGTCGCCTGTCCACACGGGTATCTAGAAACTCACCACACAGTTACGATTCACTTACGAAATTACTTACGTAACTATCTATGTAACAATGCAGAATAAGCATAAAGATGACGTTTTTAATTTTTTTTTGTTAAAATATTAAAATACTTCATTAAAACAGACAGGCTATGTTTAAGGAGAATTCACCCTTTCTCACAGATTTGTACCGTCCTGACTCTCTGGTAAATGGGGCGCAGCAAGACTTCCAGAGACAAAGTGACTTCTCCAGGCCCAGAGCCGCAGCTCCTCTCTGCACCTGCCTCCCAGCCGCGGGCCACCCAGCCTGCAGCGCAGCCTCCCCCGCCCCGCTCACCAGCTCGGCCTCTCTCTGGGCCCCACTGTCCTCTAGGACACAAGTCTAGAGGTTGGCAGGAAAAAGAAAAGGCTTGACAGAAATACTGACTCGCCTCTCCAAATCCGCACCTCCAACAGATGAGCCCGGACTTTCCAACACAGCTACCACCAAACAGCAAGTTCCCCTGATCAGCTAATTTTCATATTTAAAATATTCTGACGCCATTGCCTGTCCTTCACTTTACTGACTCTGCCACAATGATCTACTGCCCCTTCTCTTCCAAATGGATTGCCAAACAGCATTTTATTGGGGATTTCCTCTAAAAGGCAATTGGAGGTTCCTGCAACACAATTTATAGGTGCATTGTTTCCATTTATTTTAATTTTATTTATAGCCTTCTGCCCAGAGCCTGTTGGGCCCCGGCAGCTATAAATCAAAGATCACAACACAGTGCTGCTTTGTTCCTCTGCTGATGCTCGAGTATCAGGGAATTGTTTGTAAGCTCTAATAGGAATACTAATTACTTTTCCAATCAGACCATGGGTGTGAACTCACTTGGAGAACTGCACAAAACAAAAATTCATTATTACTAGATATGATCTTGAACCAGAGGACACGAGGAGTGTCCGACTAGGAAAGGAACGTGGCCTGCTGCAGGAGACGCGTGCTCTGCACCCCGAGCACGAGGCGGAACTGCAGACTCGGCTTCACTCGCGGGATGACCTTGGGGCAAGTTCCTTGACCTCTGTGAGACTCCTGTTCCCTCAACTATGAAACAAGACGATGGCCGAGAGAATCTACTCTGCAGAGTTTGCCGAAAACCAGGTGAGAGCCCCTGCAGGGCTCCCAAAGCAGCATCCCCCACATAGCAGGCCCTCAACATCGGGGTCCATCTCCCCACCGACACACAGGCAGCGGTCGGCCCTCTCTGCCCGCCCTGACCTGTGCCACTGGGTCATCTCAGCCTCCACCATCTCGATCCTTACACAATGACCAGCCACCCGGTGCCAAAGCCAGCAACACCACCTCACTGCTCCCCTGCGGCCCCTCGTCCCATCACTCCCCACATCCTGGTGATGCCCCCGCCCTCTGGGACACCTCTCGAGTCTTTCTTCACCACCCCCACGAGGATGGCATGACCGTCACCACTCCCTGCCTAAACTCCCCCTGAATCTAGCCTCACCTCTGCACACCACCTCCCCCACTGCTTCCTAAAACTTACAAAGAGGCTGGCTGGCAGGCTGTATCAGAGACCCAAAGACTCACTTCGAGGAAGGATTACCTGTTCCTGCATGAGGGTGACGCTGACCCTGGCCACACACCACCCCCCGGCCAATGGAGCGAAAGGGGAAGGACACACTGCACCCTGACAAGAGCTTCAGGAGGCCCTGGGGGCTTCTGCCCACCCCTTGTTTCTGCCCTCTGCCATGACAGCAGCCCCAGACAGAGACCACACCTCCAAACCAGGGCCTGGGCCAAGGACCTGGGGAGCTGCTGGAGGCACAGCTCCGACCCCCTGAAGCCACACGGAGCATGCAGCCGTGGGACTCTCCAACCTCCCTCCAGAAGGCTTGTGGGGCAGAGGGAGGCGGTGTGGGTGGAGATGGGAGGTTACACCAACCAGTTCCCGGCTTGGTGCACCTGTGCCGGCACTGGCCACACCCCTTCCCTGCTGCACGCCCACCTGGGCCGTGGCACCGTCTCCCCGCTGGACCCCTTCCTCACCCAGGGCACTGCAATCACAGGGACAGGCACACAACCTGGCCCTCCAGCACCCAGCAGCACCCTGTTCTCTGTACCTCGCCCCACTCTCCCACGGTGCCTGGCGGAGTTGGCACCGGATCTGTACGTTTGTGGGGTTCTTGTTAATGCTTCACTGTTGAGCAATACAGACTCATTCGGTTTTCATCAAATCCTTTCCATCTAAGCACGTAACGCTGAACTTGCTCTGGTCCCCAAACAGGAAGAGAGCCAATTTCGGAGAGAAAGGATACAGATGACCTCGGAGATCTACGAGGAGTGCAGGCGCGGGAGACCTTTGGAGGCACATAAACGCCACTGCCCCCATCGCCGTGAATGATGGCCGCACTATTGCTCCCCACCTCGGGCAAACAGGCCACTGTAAACGCTTATTTTATGACTCAGTCTTTCATAAATTATGCAGGAAGATTCTCCTAACTCGGCTCTTCCCTGGCCTTCCAGACGCAGTATTAATTCGGCAACAGTGCTAAGTAGTTGTCTTCTCTCCACACTACAAACTCAGTTGTATGACTTTCGTCTCTGATCAGCAGCAAAAGCAGAGGTGATTTCACGAAAGTCAGCGAGCTCAGAAAAAGAGAAACCACCATGGGATGTTGCTCCTGAGATCCCCACTCTCGCCAGGCCCACAAGGACAGGGAGCGCCGAAGCACATATTTTAACAAACTCAAACTGTCCCCTGAGCCTACAGGAAAGAACCTAGTCGCCATGCAGACTGTGAGGACGGCGAGTGCCCAAGGCCACAGAGGCGGTGAGACCCTACGGGGATGGAGAGCAAGGGGCTGTCACCTGGTCTGGGACCTGGATGGGGCACAGGCAGGCCCAGGGGGGAAGGCAGAGACCCCAACTGCATGAGCAGAGAGCAAGGAGGTTTGTAGGGGGGGCAGGGGCAACACAAAACAGGAGACCATCCTGGCTCTGATCCTGGGCAGGGACCCTGGTGAGTACGTGACCTTGGGGACTCTGCTTACCCTGGCACCTCAGGCCACTCCCCTGAAACTGGAAAAACCAGGACTTGCCACACGGGTTGTTCTGAACGTGGAACAAGTTCAGCTGGGTGAAGCACTCAGTCAGCGTCCGGCAGGTCAGACGGGCCCTCGGGTGTGAGGGTTTGGATGTGCGTGTGCGTGTGCGTGTGTGCGTGTGTGCACATGAGGGGCACATGCAAAGGGCAGAGAAGAGCCCGCCCCGCTGGAAGTAAGGTGAGTGGCAGAGAACAGCCCACAACGAGGCAAGCAGGTAGGCGGAGACCAGAGAGAAAGCTGTGCTCTCCTGGGGGATCCTGTACAGCTCTTACACAGAAGCTGACATGGGCAGACCAGCGTGGCAAGATCATACATGGAAGACGGACGGAGAGAGGAGGACCATGTGGGAAGGCTGGCGAGGAGACGTCCAGGTCAGCAAGAACCTGACTGCACAGCAGACGGGGGTTTACAGCAACCAGGGCAGAGCTTGGGAGAAACTGCCCTTAAAACCAGGCTGTGAGGGGCGCCTGGGTGGCTCAGTAGGTTAAGCCTCTGCCTTCAGCTCGGGTCGTGATCCCAGGGTCCTGGGACCGAGCCCCGCATCGGGCTCTCTGCTCAGTGGGGAGCCTGCTTCCTCCTCTCTCTCTGCCTGCCTCTCTGCCTACTTGTGATCTCTGTCAAATAAATAAATAAAATCTTTAAAAAAAAAAAAAACACCCCAGGCTGTGAATGACCAAGAGGACAGCAGGCCACTGGGAAGTCTCCCAGCCCGCTTCCTCTTTCAATACTTTCTTGTCTCCACACATTCTTAAAAACAGACAAGAACAGGGCACCCGGCTGCTCAGTCGGTGCAACGTGCAGGCCTTGATCTTGAGGTCATGACAATGAGCCCCGCATGGAGTGAAGAGATGACTTAAAAATAAAATCTTTAGAAAAAGAAAACCAGACAAGGAAGATCTAAGCGGAGTGCTGGTCACACAGGCCCCCACGCTGGGTGCCAGGAGCCGCAGAGAGCACAGGCGGCCCCACCGCGAGCTGCTTCTCCTCCCAGGAAAAGGCACGCTCAGCTGTCGAAGTCACGGGACAGCCCCACGGGGATCCTGCGGGGCCACGGTGCTGGGAAGAGGGGAGGCCTCAGGGGAGAAGCAAGACTGGGTCACCCGACCTGCAGGAAGAGCTACAGAGCATGAGTAACTCTGCTCGCATGGCCCGATCCGAGACTGCGCAGCTACAGAGCATGAGTAACTCTGCTCGCATGGTCCGATCTGAGACTGTGCAGCTACAGAGCATGAGTAACTCTGCTCGCATGGCCCGATCCGAGACTGCGCAGCTACAGAGCATGAGTAACTCTGCTCACATGGTCCGATCTGAGACTGTGCAGCTACAGAGCATGAGTAACTCTGCTCGCATGGTCCGACCCGAGACTGCGCAGCTGAGACAGCCAAACCCCCGCAGAGCCTCCCGGAGGCCCCAGCAGCAAGGGGCCTGCTGTCCTGCGGAGTCCGGGCACCACATCCGGGCTGTCAGGGACCTAGAGCTCCACGTGGAAGGCATGCTGCTGTGCTCCAGAAGCCCACCCGAGGCAGCAACCCCACCACCGGCACAGCCACGCACGGACTGACCACGCCACAGGTGTCTTTGGGCCACAGTGATGGCAACTCCACCTGGGCAGGCCTCCCGCCGACACAAGGAGGCTAGCACTTAAAAACACATCTGATGCACAAGTTCAAGGTGCAGCTCCCTGGGAAAGGAGAATGGGAGGTTTTCACGGGGCTGTGGTGGGCTGAAGTCTCCTGGGGGTGGACAATGCGGGATGGAGACTCACATCGTAGAGGTCCCGTCTGCAGCAGGACGGCAACGCCCACGGCATCACGGGGAAACAGACTGTGCTCCTTTCCCCGAGCCCCCCGACAGCCCGCACGCGAGCCAGCACACGCTGACGCGGCAGGCCCCGCGGGGCAACATGAGGCCAGCGCGCACCCGACGGCGAAGACCCGTCAGGGAGAAGGAACAAGATCCAAGCCTCCGCCTCGCCGAGGTCCGAAGCCCAGAGAGCGGGGACGGCGCTGCGGGAGCCGGCAGCCCTCGCTCCCCTGGGGCGGCGGGTGTGCGTGCAGTACAGCTCGGGACACACATGATCACCAAACAGCGCCTGAACTGTGCGACTTATAAATAGATCGTATTTTAACATAATTTGCTTTCCAGGCACAAAGAACACGTCAATCAACTCCACAACACGACAGAGGAGAGCGTCTCTGTTGACGGCTTTCTGGCAAAGGAAGAAAAACAGATTTTTAGTGAGCTAATCTGTCTTTCACCAAAAAAGGGGGCAGGAAGGAGCTGAAACTGGGTTTGCGTTTTTATTTATTCATTCAACGACCATCTGCGTGCCCCCCGTGAGCCAGGAGTTGGCCTAGACGCTGGGGCCTCCACTTCCACCCGGAATCGGACTAGCGCCGGCCCCTGTCTCTCAGCTGTGCCGCCCACACACCCGGTGGGCCGCCTCCCTGCACGCTGGGAAGGGCAACCCTGAGGACCGGCGTGGGACTATGGATGACAGGCCCGCCACACTGAGACCGGCGTGGGACTACCGATGACAGGACCGCCACAGGCTCTCAACAAGCCCGCTGTACTGTTAACTCTACAAGACCAGGGTAGCAAGAAACCAAGAGCTTGAGGCTCCTTTAACCACAATTCTCTCATAAAAATGTCCCAGGTCAGTCCACACCGGGGAGAGCGGAGCTGGGGGAGCGGACGAGCCTTGGAAACAGGAGCCTCCTGATGGAGCAAGTGCTCGACACTGAAACGTTAATCAGCGGCAGCTGACCCAGCCGGCGGGCACGCTCGCGCGTCAAGGGATTTGACGAAACTCCTTGGAACAGACACTCCGACTCAGAAAGGACCAGGGCTCTGGTGTCTTTTAATAAAGGACTCCTTAGCACCCGGCGGGCTAGAGAAATCAGCCGGCATGGGAGCCGGGGCTGAGACGTCCCCACGAGTCCATCACCATGGAAGCCTATCATATTTCTTCCCTTCTGAAACGACACTGGTCACACCTTAAATGTTCACGCACAGGCAGGCAAGTTACAATGAAGGAGCCTTTGCAGGCCAGCGCCATGAGCTCCCAGGCTCCAGAATCCAGGAGATGCAGCCCTCCTCGCCCTTCAGCTCCCCAGCATCCGCCCCGCTGTGCCCCCAGCCTCCGTGCAGAAGGGTAACCTGCAGGAGGAACGCGACAATGGGTGAAGCCGGACTCGCTCCAGGCAGAGAGGCTGACGGCAACAGGCATGCATCCAGCCCAGGAGGACGGCTGTGACCTCCGGCTGTCCCTTTTTAAATGCACCAGCATCCAGCTGGAAGTCTGTGGGACCCAGAATCTTTGTAAACGCATAGACTCAGCGTCCAAAAAGGTGGACACAGCAATAAAAAATTGTTACTGCCTCTTCTTCAACACAAAATGAAACACAGAGAAACACTAATCAGAGAGTAAACAAGAAAAATTCCACAATTCTCTAGTAGAACTGTGACGACTCAGGGTCATCATACTTCCTTTGAGGCAGGATCTGTGCCTAGGTGGAGAGCACGGGTCCCAGAGCCAGACTGCCGGGGGCCACAGCCTGACTCCACCAGGGACTGGCTGTGTGACCCTGAGCAAGAAAACTCTGAGCCTCACCATCTGAGCTGTGAAATGGGCAGGTAACTCTTCGTTTGTATGACCACCATGAGAAATACATGCCAAGGGCTTCGAGCCCTGCGGGCACACGTCCCCAACGCCCCCCAGGGGTTCTGGGCGCCGTGCGCTACCCTCGTCCCGCCGTCCACCTTCCCCTGCTGCCCACCTTCTGGCACGGCCTAGGGCTGATGACCCAACCATGAAAAGCCCTCTCCCAATCACAGGGACATCATGGGGACATCAGCTCAGGAGCTGGACAGCAGAGACACAGATGGCCCGTAATATGCGAGAAAAATAAACGATCAAGTTTTAAAAATAGGCATATCCTCTGAAGCAATAATTTTACACCCAGTAATTATCCCAAGAAAACAACCAGAGATGGGAGCAAAGATGTGAGCGTGGGGATGTTTAAGGCGACACTTAGCAGGGGGACTTGGAAAAAGCAAATCTGTAACAGTAGGGGTGGCCCGCTGAATCGTGGCGCATCTGGACGACGGCCTCTCTGTGGCCAGCACAGGTCTCACAGGTCTGCTCACAGACGAGTACCAAAGCACGGAGAAGCGCCGGTGACTTACCGCCAAGTGAAGAAGCAGCACTCCAGTGTCTCACGGCCTAGATGAACTCCTAGTTTAAAAATGCTTTTTCACATCACATGTTTAATATATAGGAGCAATTTTTATTTAAAACAACTCATGATCTTCTCTAGCAAGGGGGTATTACATAATTCATACCAGTGGAGAAAACAGATGTCTCTACGTCTCCATTTTGCTTCCAGCGTCCAGGGGAGAAGAGATGAGACGCAGATTGTCAGGCGAAGCCACCGTTGGTCCCCATGAGTCACATCGGAGCCTGGGGCACAGCGGGGATTAAGGGGAACCCACTCTGGACAGTTAGCCCACAGGAGCCAGGCTTCCCAGGGAGCGAAAGCAGGCCCCCAGCCACCAAGAGTGGGACAAGACAGAAAGCTGGATGCCCGGGGAAGCAAGAGCGCCTGTAGGGAATTCCTGGTGGCACAGGGAACTGGGGGCCGCAGAGGGTACAGGCATGGGGCACGGATGTGTAACAGATTCGATTATTTACACGCTTTTTCTGTGAACCTGCTCTGAGACCCCCAACCTTCAATGAGGCCCGCCTCATGCACAGAACTTAGACACAGGAAGTGTGCTCCCCACGCTGCAGAGCACGGAGAGAGGTGGGGGGGGGGGGCAACCCCACCGCCCAGCCGGGCACAGGAACACAGGCGCCACAGGGCCCAAGCCAAACCCAGTCTTTCCATAGGCGCCCCCATCTCCGCAGCGTCCAGCCCCAATGCGCACTCACCTGACTGCCACCCCCGACGGTCCTGCCCCATCTCATCACCTCTGGACCCAGCAGGTCCATCTCTGCAGCCCTAAAGACCGCCCAACGGAGCCCCATGCTTCCTACCACCTCCTCTGCCCAGCCCCGCCCCACACGCCACACCTGACCCACGACCCTGAACCGACCCCACGCTTCCCACCGCCACCCAGTCCCGCTCCACACACCAAGCCTGCCCCAGGACCTATGAACCAGCCCCCCAAGTCCTCCTGCATCCACAGAAGAGCCCAAACCCAACAAGCCCTCTCTGGGTGAAAGCTCACAGCTCCCAGGAGCCCTGTGCCTGCCTGCCCTGGCTTCTCTCCAAGGCCACTGGCTCGAGGAGCCCCTGCTCTGTAGAGGGCCCTGCCCCCAAATCGCCCCACCAAGGGGTCCTCATCTTTCCGTCTAAGCTCCCGGCTCAGGCAGGCAGCCCCCCTTCCACCCGCCCCAGGCCCGCGCTGTCAGCATGGGAGCCTCGAGCACACGTGGCCACGGGGCACCAGAGACACGTTCTCGCTGTGACAAACATGCCGGGTTTCAAACACTTACTACCAAAAGTGAGTGTGTGTTACCTCGCTCCCAGCTTTTCTACTGATTAAATATTAAATTCGTAATGTGTGAAGACGGTGTCTGGTACATGTGGGATCGATAAATAAAATGTTTCGTTAGAATGACTCTGCCCCGTCCCTCCGCACTCCCTCGGCGCGGCTTTGAGAGTGTCTGAAATCACGTGCGTGGCTGGTGGCCTCTCGTCCCCGCGCGGCTGCCGCCACTGCCTGTGGTCCCTGCGCGCAGGTGGCTGGAGGTGCGTGGGGCTGGGCCTCCGGGTCACCGCTGCATTCCCAGCCCCAGGAACAGTACCTGCCCTGCCACAGCTACTCCAGGGCCCAAGCACGGTCCACTGACTCGATTAAAGATTAAAGCAAGAATGCAGGAGGAAGCCAGACCTAGAGCAGAGGGACCAAGAGAATCCACGCGATGACCACAGCTGCCATCGACGGAGTCCTGACTGTGTGCCGGGCACCGTCCCCAGAACGTGGCGGTAGGGAACTCACACAGCCTCACGATGGCACCAGGATTCAAACCGAGCTGTCTGGCGGCGTCTGCCCTCAGACTGCCCCGGGCATCCCACCGGACGGCCTCACACACGTGCCGAGAATTCACCGCCCGGCCCGGACCTTCCAGAGATAATCCGCCCTTCCCAGCAGAGCTCAAACACAGGAGGTACAGAAACGCTGACCCCGTAAGGCAGGAGGGACCGCAGTTCAGGCGGCGGCATAAATAGGTGATGAGCTCTCGGTAGCGAGGACGTCCTCTCTGGACTTGTCCTGTTAGGGTGACATGCTATGTCTCTCATCGCACACCTCACGCTAACGGTGACCGCGGACACCAAGCCTTACGGTGGGACCTGAGGTTTGCTGCTGCCCTCCCCATTCCCAGGTCTGCCTGGCTCCAGCCACAAAGGCTCCAGGTATGGGCCAAATACTCCTGGCTTTGACTTTCCTGATACCCTCCGTCCAGAACAAGAGTATGCACGAGCCGGGGTTCTGAGACCGCTGCCCAGGGAGAGGCCAGGGGCTGGTTTTGCTGTGTTTTATTTCAAGCTCCCCCGGAGACCGACTGGAGCTGGACCCCCGAGCCGCCAGAGCATCTCGGCTCCGTGCCTTTCCTCAAGTGGCCGCACCCGCCCAGCGCCCCTCCCTTCACCTTCCATCGCTGTCCCCTCCCTGGTCCAGGACCACCTCCCCATCCCCAGCCTCTCCCGCACAAGCCTGCGTGTCTACCACGTCTGTCCTACCTCTCCATAGGCCTGGGGCCCGACCCGCCACCAGGCAGATGCTTAGAAAGTGATCTCCAAGTGAATGAATGAGCCAGCGAGCGAATGCGCAAATGGCTGGGGCCAGAAGCTACGCGGAGTCAGAACGGGTTGCAACCTTGTTAAAAAGCGCCCACAACCCGGAGGAACCCAGAAGTCCTGAGAACAGCGCGAGCCAGTCACGCATGACAAAGGAGGACTGCGTGCTCTGAGTAACATGCACCAGTGCCCGGACACCTCGGTTCAGACACGCGGGCGTGGGTGAGACGGAAGCGCAAACTGCGCGGGACCGCCAGGGAACGGAGGGCCGCGCAGGACGACCCAGTGACCCAGGACACCCCTCTGTGAATGGGCTGGGACCGCTGCGGAGGAGATGAGGTGCTCGAGCTGTGACTCGGGGAGTCCTTGTGGAGTTGGTCACAACCCCAAGTAACAACCCCCTACTGCAGACAAGTGAAACGGCCAGACGACAGGACGCGGCCGCAGACACACCAGCTGTGAGCCAGCGGGAGGACGACGGCACACGAGGGACACCCACAGCCACGGGCAGCGGTGCGTTCAAGGACACTGCTGTCAAGGGCAGACTAGCATTTACAGGAGGTAAAGACAGCGAGGGGCAGGCAGGTGCGCTCCGTGTCCCCAGATCTATAAACAGGAAGACACGCACGTCGTAAAGGCCCTCCCAGCCTCCCACTGAGCCACCCAGGTGCTGTAATTTTTAAATACACGTCATATCAGGGCGCCTGGGTGGCTCAGTGGGTTAAAGCCGCTGCCTTCAGCTCAGGTCATGATCTCAGGGTCCTGGGATCAAGCCCCGCATCGGGCTCTCTGCTCAGCAGGGAGCCTGCTTCCCTTCCTCTCTGTCTCTGCCTGCCTCTCTGCCTGCTTGTGATCTCTGTCTGTCAAATAAATAAATAAAATCTTTAAAAAACAAAAATAAATAAATATCCTTCATCTCAAGATGAACACACTTAATACTCCACAGAAAAGGGCTCTGTTCCTGCCACTCGAAGGCCTCATGGAAGAGGACCACGGAGCTGTCCGAACACGCAAAGGGTCCAGAAAAGCACAAACCAGCACCAGCCTCAGGGTCCTCACTCGGGTTCCTCTCAGGCCCCCGGCCTTGCTCTGCCCCACCTTCTGCTCTCCACCCAGGTACCTTCCAATCTCATTGCTGGCCCAGAAGGTGCCCCTCCTTCCCAGGCAGACTGGGGGTGGGCGTGGAGGGTTCACCCTACAGGCCCAGCGAGACAGCACACCTGGGCATCTACCCGAGCGCTTGAGGACCCACTGCTCCCACCCCCAGCCGAAACCCTGGGGGAGCTCGCTCCAATGCACGGAACTCACATGTGTGAGCCCTAGCCCTTCCCACGCTCCACGGTGATTACCCGCGACCCAACTCCCCGGGAAGCAGGAGCCTCTGGACTCCCTGTGCCTGGCCTGGGAGACGCTCTCCACGCATCTTACTGGAATAAAATAATCAACAATAATTTTTACTATTAATGAAAGGGCTCTTCTTCCACCCCAGGAAGATGGGGGAGACAGTAGAAAGTTAAAATGAAAATGGGATTTCTCGGTCTCTCAAAAAAAGAAAAAACCAGCCACAGTGGCCAAAGCAAATTTAAAACCTCATTGAAAATAACAGTAAGTTAAATGCTACACACTAAAGATCAAAAAATGACTCTGCAAAATAGATTTCATATTTTACTATTTAGTTTGGGTAATGGAGATAGAATTTTCAAGCACAAAAGGCCCAAATCTAGAAAGTTTTAATGACTTCTGATACAACTGGCACACATAAGAAAATTCATGTCTCACTAATTCAATATACATTTTATTGAGGAAATAGCCATGAATAAATGGGAGAAGAGAGTGTACTTTCCTGAAGTATTTAATAGTTTGATCTAGAAGGTCATTAAAGTAAAGGGACAAGCAAATGAAACCCAGGGACCTGCATATAGAAAGAGCTCCGGGCCGCAGGACAGAGGAGCAGGGGCGCTGCAGGCAGCCCGGGGCACCAGGCACAGGCACCCACGCCGGGAGAACGGGCTGCCGATGCGCAACTCGGTGAGCACCACGGAGAGCGTAGAAAGACTTACACAGAACCAAAGCAAGAAAAGATAGATGCTAAAAGTCAAAACAGGCCCTGTTTAGGTTCACAAGGATTAGGAAACACTTTCACGTAAGTTGATGGTAGTTCCTAAACCCGGGAAGAGCAGTGTGATAAAGCAAGGATCAAGAAACGTAGTCTGGGGACGCCTGGGTGGCTCAGTTGGTTGGACGACTGCCTTCGGCTCAGGTCATGATCCCGGAGTCCCGGGATCGAGTCCCACATCGGGCTCCCAGCTCCATGGGGAGTCTGCTTCTCTCTCTGACCTTCTCCTCACTCATGCTCTCTCTCACTGTCTCTCTCTCAAATAAATAAAATCTTTAAAAAAAAAAAAAAAAAAAAAAAAGAAACGTAGTCTGAAGTACCGAGTCTCCTGCTGCCTCTTCAAAATGAGAACACGGCAGGCCTTCTGCCGATTCCCCACCGACACGCCCCGAAACCCCACCGGGCTCCAGCCCCAGGGCGCCAGTCCAAAGGCATGCAGGACCCGGGGCCACCAGAAGGGCAGCAAGCCCGCGACTCGGGGCAGGCTGGGCCCCAGGCAGGGGCGGGCCGGCCCACGGGGCCAGGGTGCTGGGGAGGATCCAAGGCCAAGCACCCAACAAAGTTTCAGACCCAGGAGAGCCGCACAGCCTGTGTGTCTCCAAGGCCAGCTTCAGAGGCGCCGCCTGTGATCCTTGAAATCCACGGACACTCCCACGTTCCCGTGTCGGTCCCCCACTACCAAGCGGCTCCAAACGGCCTCATTATATCTGAGCCTGCTGTGACCACAGGGTGTGCCGAGAAGAAAGCGCTGGTGCTTGGAGAAAGCAGCAGGAGGAGGAGAGCTCAGGAGCCAAAGCCTCCATCAGAGCCGCGATCGGCACGAGGGAGTTCTGAACAGCTCCAGTTCAAAGCGCGGCTAATTCACTTGCCGCTGAATCTCAGAGTGTCACCATACACGGTCACTTACACCGGGATTATCACAGAGAAACAGAAGCCAGATTAACCTCCCCAAAGCACGGTTCTCATCAGTCCACTCCCTACCCAAACACCTTCCACGGCTCCCAGTTACACGCAGAAGAGTCGATGAGTCAGAGTCTCGGGGCTCAGCTGCATCGGACCGATGCCTCGCTTCACTGACAAGGAAACCGAAGGAGTAACCCGAAGGTCTGACACAGGCAGATCTGAATCCAAGATCTCACCGTCTCCTCACCACGGCCCACGTCCTTCCCACGGCGCCGCGGCTGCCTCAAAACCCCCCGCCTCAGTTCCAGGATCCGGCCCGCCTGGGCTGCCGGCTTTGCCTGCCACTGCGTTCAGAGGAGCGTCCGTCCCGCAGCGCGGCGTGCGGAGCGCAGTCTCCCTCGGACGCGCCTGACCCAAGTGCGGGCCAGGCCAGCTGACCCCGAGATGCCGACATCACAGCACGGTCTCTAGGAGGAACCGGTGCATGTGTGCTCCCCCAGCCCCATCGGTGCTGGCCGTGCGGCTTCCGCGGCCCCCAGATATCAAGGCTCAGGCTCCGCCTCCACACCCGCCCTCGGCACTGCCCCTGCACTCGGCCCTCCGCCTGGGACGGCCGCACCCCATCTCCAGCCACTGAAGTCACACCCGTAAGACAAGACCCACTACACAGATCACTACACAGCCCACATCGAGGACACGTCACCTTCCAGCAGGGGACCCGGCACTTCCAAACCGGCTACTGAATGTCTGGCGGGTGAACAGCAGGATGGGAGCCTTGCCTGTTTCACCTAGAGCCCTCCTGCTGCCCGACCAGACTCTGTCCCCACCACCACCTCCTCACAGGCCTTCCTGGAAGCCCAGCGACAGGCAGCTTTCCACGGAGGCCTCAAGGACCACCCAGTGCCTGCACCCGCCCCAAGCAGCTCATCATATACCTGGACGCCCACGGTCCACCATCATAGGAACATGACGTCAGCTCGGTGCCCTGCACCCAGAGTGCCTGGTAACGAGTCACGTCATAGGCCACAGCCCTGGGACCAGACCCTGATACACAACCCAGCATGGACATGCTCCCCGGAGGCCAAAAGCCACCAAGGCCGGCTACAGGGCACACCACAGCCTGGAGGTGCAGCAGCCCTGCCCCACCCCCTTCTCAGCAGATTAGGGATAACCCCCCGCCGAGGTCAACCTTGCCCTCCATGGGCCGACCAAGAAGCACCAGGAAACCCAGCAGAGAAGGGGGACACATGAGGCCATGAGTAGCGAACGAGCAGCCCAGGTGCGCCCGTCACCCGGACACGCCGTCCATCACCTAACACAGCAGAAATTCATCCAACAAACACGCCTGGCCTTACACACACGGCACTCACCTGAACAGAACATAAGGACAAAGATGTAAGCTTCAAACAAGAGATGGCGAGATCACAACCAAGGCATTCCCATCACCGGGAAAAGTGAGCGGGCACGCCCAGACCAGGGCAGACCGCACGGCCGGGGTGCCGGACTCCCGCGCCTGTTTCTGAAGCAGTGTTCCCTCCCCCTCCACATCGAAAACCTCTGCAACAACCAGGGTGTGTAGGGAGGACAACAAAATTGAAGGGCATGTGTGTGTGCGTGTGTGTGTGTGTGTGTTTTGAAGATTTATTTATTTGTCAGAGAGAGAGAGCGCGCGCACACAAGCAGGCAGAGAGGCCGGCAGAGGCAGAGAAGCCGGCTCCCCGCTGAGCAGGGAGCCCGATGCAGGACCCCGGGATCATGACCTGAGCCGAAGGCAGACGCTTCACCGACGGAGCCCCCCAGGTGTCCCAAAACTGAAGGGTTTTATCACTGCTGCACAAAGACCTTTTCCCAGGGAAAGCATTTAGTTGCAAAGGCCTGGAAAAAGGTGAATGGGCAGTCCCACGATGAATGACGTCCTCGCGGCCCGCGCGGGTCCACCCCGCCACCGGAGCACGGACCGCACACGGGACGGGGCGCGGCAGGGAAGACCCCGGGAAGCCCCTGCATGCGCGGCAGGGACGCAGAGACCCAGTGAGGAGCCAGCTCCCCCCGCCCACCCTCAGATGCCATCTGAACACTCGTCCGAGGCTCCTCGCGGTCGGCTGTCCCACATCCACGAACGGGACCTGGACAGCATAAAAACGAGAGACCGCTCTATCTATCCAATGTCCTGGAACACCGGCTCACTGAACCGAGTAAGACCAGCGCACTCACACACCCCCGCCCCAGAGGGAGCTCAACAGAGCAGCAGGTGCACAGACTCTGCAGTCAGAGACATTTCTACGCCGGGGACTCGCTCTGAGACGGGAAGACCACTGCCGACCTCGGCCAGCTGGGAGAGCTCTGCTCCCCAGAGCGGGCAGTGCGCTGGCTCGGACAGGGCTCTGGGGGGCCGCACAGCTGGGAGACCAGCGCTCAGCGCGCTCGGGCAGCTGCCATCCAGGAAGGAAAGCGCCTCCCACCCCCTCCCTGCTGGACCACTCGGTCTCCACCGCCCACCACTGTGCCCCTCACACACAGGTTTGAGCCTCTAGAGTGATCCTGACGGCAGAGGTGCAAAGCGGGCGCACCTCAGCGGCCCCAAGGACTCACGTGTGAGCAGGAAGTCACAGAGCTGACGTGGCCCTTTCTCCCAGAGGTAATTCAACCCTGAATTCAGTAACATCTCACCACGGGGCCCTCCTGAATAGGGTGACCCAAGGGTCAGGGGAAGAGCTCTCTCTTCAGCTGATACAAGAACAAAAACCTCCAATTCTGTCATTGCTGCTATACAAAAAACTTGTGCTGACTAAATTTCTGTCTTTCTTTGGCACCAAAATGTTCTGGGTGGTGGTTCTACATCGGGAACGTACTGAATGCTCCCGAACTGTAGACCTCAAAATGGGTACTGTATACTACGTGGACTTCACTTCATTTTAGAAAAGGACATTTTCCCTGGAAATGCAATGATCTGTATGCCAACTGACACTCGCGGATAGAGAGAGGGCCGTGCGCAGCTACGGAACACCACCGGCCCCCAGGCGCCCCGATCCGCACCAGGCGAGAACAAGCGACGGAGACGAGCGAGCGCACTGCGTCTGTGTTTCACAGAGAACCGCGGGACGCACCTGTCTGCACTCACGCTCGCACGGCGACCTGACCGCGCACGACACTCCTGAAGGCAGAGGGCGAGGACGGGGCTGCCGGCCCGCAGAGGAAGGGACACTCCCTTGTCATCACGTAAGCCCGCAGTAACCACTGGCTGCCTTAACACTGCAGGACATGGCTATTCCCATTAATTTTTTAAAAAACTAGTAAGCAGGAAATAAAACTAAATATTACCCGTTCCCAAACTTTAAGTGACAGACCCTTCTGTGTTCTTACCTTCCTCCTCCTCCAGAACAGCAAGGAACCTTTCTGCCAGTGTCAATTCTATTATGTATTTTGAATACTTATATTAAACATCTATATTTTGATTAGACACATAAATTGAATGTTGATTTAGACAGATAGGCAATTTTAATAAAAACTTAAAGTAAAGATCATTTTCAAAACGTTATACAGCCACTAAAAATGATGGTTATGGAGATTGTAGCAACATGGCGGAGACTTGTAATATTAACCGGAAGAAAAAAGAGGTAACAAGCCTAGCTCTATTCTCACCGTCCCCATGGGATGAAAAATCTGGGGGAAGGAGGCAGAGGGAAAAGAAGGTGACACACGTGGGGAGGGCAGGCCCACCGTGGGCCAGGTGCCATGCTCTCTGCAGAGTGGCTCATCCAGCCTCCGGAACAGCGGCGACTCAACGTGCCCTTACACCCATTTCACAGATGAAGAAAGTAAAGATTGAAGAAGCTTTAAAACAACAAACAAAAAAACTACAGCAGCCACTCTGCTAGTGAACAGCAAAGCATGACCAGGACCCCTCGGGGCGCCCCCACTTCCTGTGCCCCGTGGTCCCGGGGCCCTGAGCGTCGGTGGTGGGCGGCGGGCTGCCCACGCGGCTCCTCACCTGCACCGTGCGGGCTCGTCCTCGTAGAGCCACGGACAGACACACGGGTCACACTGTGCATTTAAAAGTGGGTTTAAGGGGTGCCTGGGTGGCTCAGTGGGTGAAGCCTCTGCCTTCGGCTCAGGTCATGATCTCAGGGTCCTGGGATCGAGCCCTGCATCGGGCTCTCTGCTCAGCAGGGAGCCTGCTTCCCCTTCTCTCTCTCTGCTTGCCTCTCTGCCTACTTGTGACCTCTGTCAAATAAATAAATAAAATCATTAAAAAAAAAAAAAAGTGGGCTTAAAAAGACATCCCTACCTAATTTTCTTAAAATAACTTATCCCAAGAAAACGACATTGGTTTTTTGTTTTTTTTTTTTTAAGCTTTTAAGCAAACATGAACTTTCTCCCTGTAGGACCAATTTGAACATAGTGTAAGATCGTACCGGAAAGCCTTCCGTACATTCAGCTCCAGCGTCGGCTAAAAACCAAACCAAAGCCCTACCTAGCAGCGCTGTCCCTCCTTGCGGTAAATTCCGGGCAGAGCAGTTCTCCTGCCCCTCCACAAAGCCCAGCGGGTTCTTCGCTCTTGCTGGCTGCCTTAAAGCGGAACTCCCTGTCCGTGTTAAGTCCGGCGGCGATGCCAGACCGGATCGCTTCCGTCCCCGAGCCCCGCACTGCACTCACTACACATCTCTTCCTATTTTCTGACTTCAACCGCAGAGGAGTTAATCCCGCATCAAATCTCTAACAAGGACTTTCGGGCCCCCGGAGCGCACGGAGCTGAAGTCCCAGGACCGCGGGGGCTGCGCCTCCGACCGCAGGGGCCCGTCTCCTTCCCTCCATCTGTCTTCTCACCTGCAAACCTGGGATCACGGGGGCCGCCGGCTCATCCGTCACTGACGGTCAACACCAAACCCGCGAGGTATTTCCATGGCCAAGAGCTTTACAAACCAAAGCTGTCCTCACGGTGACCAAGGCGGGCCATGTCTCAGCAAGCAAACGGCTACCACAGACAGCGCCTGCGGCCCCCAAGTCCCCGTGTCAAATGCTGACTCTCATGGACGGTGTCTGGAGGAGGAGCCTCCGGGGGAGGAGTGGGTCCAGAGGCTGGAGCCCCGTGAACGGGGTCAGCCCCTGTAAGAGACCCCGGGGAGCTCCGTGCCCACGCCTGCCACGGAGGACGCAGTGAGAAGGTGCCAAGTGTGAACCCGAGTTCAGCCTCCAGAACTACAAGAAAT
The DNA here is from genome assembly GCF_030435805.1 of Mustela lutreola. Lineage (NCBI taxonomy): Eukaryota > Metazoa > Chordata > Mammalia > Carnivora > Mustelidae > Mustela > Mustela lutreola. The sequence goes on along the minus strand of NC_081297.1, from coordinate 148,645,941 downwards.
CAAGGCCCGTTACTAGGAAGCCCCAGTCTGCGGCGTTCTGCCGCAGCAGCCGGAACGGACACGGGTAACAGCGCCGCCGCCCGCGCCAGAGCTGTCCTTCTTCCCTGTAACGCACCAGAACCCAGACGCCCCCCATGGCTCAGAGGCCCCCTGCGGCCAGGCAGCACGTGGAGCCCAGAGCTGGGCGCACACACGTCCTTGGCAAGGGCTCCTGGTCTGCGATCAACACGCTCCTCACAGGCCGCCATTCCAGACACCGGGGGGACCTGCCTGCCACCTCGCTGCCTCGGGCTTCTGTCACCTCTCCCCCAGGCTGAGGGGGACAGCTCACCATCACACCCAGAGGCCCCAGGGGTCAAGTGCATCAGCTCCTTTTCCCAAGTTAACACGCGGCGACAGCCATCCTGAGCCTGGCTTTCTTCTCGGCTCCCTGGAGCAGATCTCAGAGTTGGGGTCATTCTTTATTCTCATTAATAGGTTCCAGAAAAGACCATATTCAAACAAAAATATTTTCTTTGCAGTTTCCAGAGCTAGACACTTGGCTTGCAGTGGTCTGTGGCCCTTCGGAGTCTCCGTTCCGTTTCTGGGAACAAAGTCGGACACTGAGGAGAACTCATTCTAACGGCTGTGTCTGCCTGTGAGCTTCAGAGGAGTGACCACCGCTCCCGCCCCCCTCCCTGATATTCTGCCGACGTGCAAGGCCATTCACTCTCTGGGTCTCTGCTCTGCATGAGGCCCAGGCTGAGGCCCAGCACACAGCCCCTGACCTCAGGGAAGTGGAAATCCACGGAGGTGACACAGAGCCCCCCAGTCTATCTGAGCAGCAAACGCAGGTGGCTGTCTCCCCAATATCCAGCTCCTCCCTGTTCCCTGCCACCAGAACCCCAAGTCCTGAGTGTCAATGACTGACCCCACATGAGAGACTTACTTGTCAGGGTCCCCCGCAGGGATGGACATGGGACCTAGCTCTGGTCAAACCCCTTCCTGATGAGAATACAGACACGTGACGATCGCCCTTTGCCTCACACGAGCTGAGGACCACCACCTCATGGCCACGAGCTCAGACCCTTGATGCCACGGCAGTGACGAATGCCAGTGGCTCCTACCCCCAGTATCTTGCTGAGAAAAATAAACCCCTTCTTGTTTAAAAGTCCCCAAGTCAGATTTTCTGTTACCTGCAGCCAACACAAATGCTCCCCGATCCCCCTCAACGCAAGGCAACCCGCTCAGCCGATGAACCAGGTACGCGGGTCACCACCACGGGGACACCCTCCAGCACCGTTTCTCCAGACCACGCCAGGACCAGTCACCGGTCCCTGGAAAGTGAGGGCTAGTGACAGAGCGTCCAGCAGGAAGATGAGCGTAACTCACTCCCCCTCAACGAGCAGCAGCAGAGCTGGGAGCGGCTCGGTCCTGGCGCGCCTCGGCTCGGTCCTGGCGCGCCTCCCCACTTCCCTGCTCTCCCCTCGCACACAACCCAGGCTCCACAGCCTCCCCACAGCACCCTAACCTACAACAGAGGGTATCAGAGAGAAAAGACAAACACGTCAAAGACTGATTTTTAAGACTGCTACTTTAAAACCGTAAAGGAGACTCACAACATTTTTTTAACATTTGCTTTTAAGATTATGCGCAGAAAACCTTCATTCAACAGAGTTCCCCGAACAAGCCCTGAAAGGTCTCCTATTGAACTGGGGGTTTCCTCGGCTCCAGATCCCGAGGGAAACCTTCCTTTCCCTGACTCACACTCAACTGGGTGTGTCTCAAGCGCACCACTACGGCAGGTCACTCACACCCCACACCAGGGGTGGGCCCGGGGTGTGCTGGCACGGGGCGGCATGTCCCCCGGACCCTCCCGTTCCTGTCCCAAGCCCAGGAGGTCCCCGCGGGTGGGGGAGACAGGATGCGGAGAGCACCGCGGCGGACAGAGCGCCGCACGGCAGCACGTCTACACAGCAGGCACATCTACTGTTTCGGTTTGCTGGTTTTATCGTCCTTCCTGTTCCCCGAAGTTCCAACAACATCCAACAAGGTCTCTAAGCTCCAGCGTTCCCAGAAGCGCTCTGGTGGGAAAATGAAGCGGAGGCAGGAGTCTCTCGGCCCCTCGCGGTGGGGACAGGGGCAGGAGCGGGGCCCACGCCGGGCCAAGGCTCCGGAGGCCGGCTGGGGAGGGCCGGGAGGCGGATGGGCAGAGTGAAGAGCGCACACAGTGCGAGCTCTGTCTGCAGTGGGGGGAAGCGCAGGGCACCCCGAGCCGCCGTCAGCACATACGAATTACCTGCCGCGTAACTGCTTTTACGAAACAAAACCGGAGACGGAGGGCTCTGTGCCCCGAGGAAGGGGAGCAGAGTCTAACGCTGCTGATCACCACCAAGGACAGGTGTCTACCGCGGGGCACCTCCGGGGCTGGGCACCGAGGAGGCAGCAGTGCCCACCCCCTGGAGGGAAGGGGCCCCAGGAACAAGCAAGCGGACGCGAGCGGGCAGAGGGTAAGGGTGCTCTGCAAGCGGACGCGAGCGGGCAGAGGGTGAGGATGCTCTGCAAGCGGACGCGAGTGGGCAGAGGGTGAGGGTGCTCTGCGGCGAGACAAAGCCGGCTGAGGCAGGAACAAAGAGGTCAGGTGTTCTGGGCCTGGAGGACATGCTGCAGCTGCCCGCCCGCGGCTCGGTCCAGAGACCACACGACAAGGTGGCCTGTGAGCAGAGACCGGGAGGAAGTGAGTAGTGCAGAAATCCAGGGCAGAGGCCCTGGGCACGGACGTGCTGGTGTGCTCCAGGAACGGCAGAACATGGTGAGGCAGGCACAGAAAAGAGGAGACCCAGAGAGGGATGGGGCAGGTCCTGCCGGGCCTGGAAGGCTGTCATCAGGCCTCTGGCTGGCCTGGGAGCCCTGGAGGCTTTACAAAGCAGCTGACCTGGATCTCATTCCCAAAGGACCACAGACACCAGGTGCAGCACGGCCCTGGGCTGTTTGCCAGGGGCCTGGGGAGGAGGCTCCTGGCACTGGTGAGAGGGGGTGGCTTAGGGCAGGGCATGGGGCAGAGGTGCTGGCCATACGAAGCCAAGGCAATGCGAGACTGACGGGGGGGGGGGGGGGGGGGGCGGTGAGGCGACAGCGGAGAGCGACAGGAAGGGGAGCGGCCGTGTGCAGAGACGAGGGACCATGCGGCAGGGCACGGGGGTCAGGGGGAGAAATTGGGGCATTGTGAATTCAACGCAGCTGCCACCTTTAACCCAGAAAGCACCTTTAAAAATAGATGACCTGCTTAAAAGCAAGATCCCTCAGGTATGTTCCCGAGGAAAGGTGCCTTGCCCGCGTCCCTGTGGGCTTCAGAGATATGCTACAGGGAGAACCCGGCACGGGGGTGCCCCAGGAGGGCCGGCTGGAAGCACGGACAGGGACGGCACTGGACAACGCAGGAAGCCTCAACACACAGGCTCTGGCCAGCCGGCCACCCTCGTGTCACAGACAGCAACAGGGACCCCATGGCGGCCGAAGTCCGTGCACCTGTTCACACGCTCAGAAGGTGCTGCTCAGCGCTTGGACACCCGGGACCTCGAGAGGGGGAGGCCCCGAGAAGGGCGGCAGCAGGGCGCTGGGCCTTGGCTCCCCTCCCCGCGCGGGCTCCGCGCACCCGAGCTGCAGCCAGGCTCACAGACTCGGGTGGTCTCAGACACTCAGCAGCTCTGTTTTCAAAGCTTCTTTGTTTCACTAAAAGTACCTTTTCCTGAGGGGCGCCTGGGTGGCTCAGTGGGTTAAAGCCTCTGCCTTCGGCTCAGGTCATGATCTCGGGGTCCTGGGATCGAGTCCCGCATCGGGCTCTCTGCTCAGCAGGGAGCCTGCTTCCCCTCTCTCTGCCTGCCGCTCTGCCTGTCAGATAGATAAATAAATTCTTTAAAAAAAAAAAAGTACGTTTTCCTCAAACCACAAAAAGGAGATAAAACCGGGCCTTCCAAAGAAGGCTGCCCAAGCTTCCGGGCAGCGTGAGTGGGCGATCGGGACTCTTTCCTCTTTACCGTCCTAGTCACCTCCCCAAAGCCCCGCTGCACCACAGGGTTCAGAGCCACACTGTGCACACTCGGAAAGAAGGGAGGCGACAGGCCCACTGAGTCACCAGGTCCAAACGCATCCGGCCCAGGAGAGGGTGGGCCGGAGAGAATCCTGAGCAGGGGAGAGAACAGGAGGGCGGCAGAGGAGCAGGCACAGGAGGGAGCGGAGGAGGGGAGCAGAGGCCAAGGTGGGGGCAGGGGCAGCCTCGGGGAGGGTCGGGGAGGGAGAAGAGTGGGAGAGAGGAGCAGGGAGCAGGGGCCAGGAGCAGAGGCCACGGTAGGGGGAGGAGGAGGGGAGGGCGGGCAGCAGGGCAGGGGAGAGGAGCGAAAGTGGAGCTTCTGGCCTGAGCACCAGCACGCAGAAGGCGCTGCGGCCCCAGGAGCTGCACAGGACACGAAGGCCGGTGGTCCTGAGCCTCCTCGCCCTGGGTCTTCGCGCTCTGGTAGCTGCAGGGGACACTCGGCGCTAGGGCCAAGGGCCAGTCCTCCCAAGGAGATGGCAGGGAAGGAAGGACACAGGCACCTGGAGCTCTCACCCCCCCATCCCCTGCCTCCAGCCCAGTCCTCCAGCGCACCGGCCCACCGGCCCTCCAGCGCCCACCGGCCCTCCAGCGCACACAGCCACCAGGGCCTGGCAGTTACCAGGTAGCGAGGGCGGCAGGGCCAGTGCCCGGCCACTAGAGGGCAACAGTGGGCGCAACTGGCCCACCGCCAGGACCCCAGAGAGCCCGAGTGCCCTCCCCGCTTCAGGGGCGATTCCCAGTGCCCAGACGAGCCCTCTGCTCCAGCTCTCCGACCTCAGGTATGAAAAGGGCCCCTCCTTCCTCAGCCCCTGAAGAACACGGCAGAGGCCGAAGCTTGAGTCCCGACCAGCTCCCATGCCGTGGCCCGGCTGTGGGGCCGCAGGACCAGCCCGCTGCACCAAAGACTCGAGCCCCTCAGCGGCTGACCAGGCTCAGGCCCGCATGGGGAGCAGACAGCTGGCGCCGGGCTCGGGGCAGTGCGTGCACAAAGGGACTCACCGTATCCATTTAGCGCCCTTACCTCCCGAGCATCACGGCTCGGCCCAGCCGACCTCAACATAACGTGCTCAGACGCTCACGCTGGCCTATGGAGGGGCGCGGTCAGCTCGCACGAAGCCCACAGTGCAGGGCTGGGCAGCCCGTGTAACCTACCGGACACTGTATGGAAAGTGACCAACAGCAAGGGCGCCCGCGGAGCGCTGCTGACCCTCGTGATGGCGAGGCCGACCAGAAGCTGTGGCCGCTGTCCCGCGTCACGGGAGAGGAGTGTACTGGGTCACCAGCCCGGGAATCACTCCCCCGGGAAAAGATCCCAGCTCAAAATTCCAAGTACAGCGTCCACCGAACGGGTATGTCTTTCACACCGTCACAGAGTCGAGCTGTTGTAAGTCGGGGACTGTGTGTATAGATAACGCCCGTGCGGCGTCATAGCCAGCACAGAGTGAGGACCCAAAGTGGTCAGAACCACGGAATTACATGGCCACACTACTCTCCCCGGCTCTGTGTCCCAAGTCCCTGACTCTATGTCCCCAGTGAAAGGACGCCTCTCCATGTGCACCAGAGGTCCCCTGCTTACAGCCCAAGGCTCCCACTGCGCCAGCTTGGCCGCCCTTGTCCCAAGTCCACCCGGCTTCGTGTCCAACCAGCTGCCAGGGCCCCCAGCCTGCCCTGCAGCCCCGGGGAAAGGAACCGCCTCACCCACCCACCTCCCGCCCCCACCCTCCAGCCCTCCCCAGTCTACTACCCAGCTTGTCCCGCACTCCTATCCCTCGCCCTCCGCGCTCCCAAGGAGCTGCCGGCCCACCCAGCCCCAGCCCCACGCTGCTGGAAGCACCCCGGCCGCACGTGGGCCACAGCTCTCCCTCCGCAGAGGACAAACCACCTTGGGACTCCGTGCCCAGCTGCGCCTCCAAACCTCCCAGCGGCTCCGCGATGAGCTCCTCCTTCTGGCCTTCGGAGCCCTCAGGACCCGTTCCTTCCTACCTGCTGTCCTGCTCGCTGTCCCCCACCAGGCCGAGGCCTCAGCAGCCAGGTCCAGGCCTTTAGCGTGGGAGTCCTGTCGCACCACCGGCCGCCCCGGAAGGCCAGTCCCCACCTCCAGCTCCACCCGGGGATAAGGGGCTACTCCGGGGGTCGTGGCTGACAGCTCACCCACAGCGGCACCCCCGGATTTGCGCTCCACGGGTGCCTTAGCACCTTCTGGGAGCTTCTGGAGTACTGAGTGTGCGCGTGTGTGCGCCTGCCCGTCTCCTCAAACCAGAGCATCCGCTCCTGCAGGGCAGGGCTGGTGGGGGGGGGTAGTGTCTGGTTCCCTGCTTCTCTCCAGCGCCTGCACCCACGGCAAGTGCCCTGAGGATCCGGTTGAACGAGTGAACCCTGCGGGCACTTTCACAAAGGACCTCCGGGTCCCGGGAGCCTGCAGGGTGGGCCTCGTTCCCCCAGTCACCTGCTGAGAGTGGATCGCACAGAGCAGGGGCCTGGCGCCAGAGCCAGACGGCCTCCTCCTGCCACCACGGGCCCTGCAGGGTTGTCCTCTGGCCGCAGGCCCTGAGGGGCAGCTACCAACCCTGGCTTCCAGAGTGAGCAGCTCCAGGGACTCCGCCCCCAGAACACTCTCTCCTCCCCACCTCCATCTATGGGGACACTCCCCAGCCTTGGGCCAGACTGGGTGCTCAGGCAGGGGAGCCATAGGAGCCCGTGCACCCAGCCTCACTTTCCCGGCAGACAGGGCTGGAGGCCCGGAGGCCCCGTGCCCTCGAGGCCACACCACGGAGACGGGGCGGCTCCACAGGCCTCCGGACCGCGTGTTCTGCCCCCGGCCCAATCCCGCTCCCATGCACAGATGCACGCGATAAAAATGAACGCCTCCGAGTGTCATTTTCTTGGGCTTCAAAGCAGCAGCCTTTTGCACGAGTAAATATTGAGTCAATGCTAAGAGCAGAATGAGCTGTTAAGTTCTATTTGCTACTCTCATCCCCAGGCTCATAACAGAGCACAAGCTAAACAAAGAAAAACAGCTCTCCGCCGACGAGATGACATTCAGCAGGTAGAATCATTTCTGTGGGCACTTCTCACATCAGTGATTTGCTTCTCCAACATTGGCAAATATTTGCCACTTATGTCTTTTATGTAATGTGGAGATAATATATTCCACTGTCTTCCAAGGCTATCTTAAATGCCTTATAAAAACAGGCAATTTACTGGCTATGTTTCCTCCTGCCACTAAATACAAATCCAGTAATTGTTTAACTTTGAAAGCTTTTTGGTGTGAGATTTGATACTTAAACAGAATGCCAAAGACAGAAAACACTCGTAATGCCACCGGCCCAACAAAAGAATCTTACTTTTAACTGTTAATCCCTCCTGCCCATGCCTACCCACTTTCCCCACGGGTCTTGAAAGCTTTGTTCTTAAAGAGGATTTCAGTGTCCACGAGTTAGTCCGCTGATGACATCCACAAGAAGACCACGGGGCTCAGCTCCTGACCCAGAACTGCAACTCCTAGCAGCGGATCTTGTCTTCGCCAACTGCCTCCGTGCCCCTGCTGTCGGAGACCGCGCACCTCAACCACCAGAACACATGCAAACCGCCTTGACTCAGCTGTGACCACACAGTGACCATGCGCGTAGTGCTCTGAAAATCAAGGTCAAGGGTAAACAGGCCAACACAAACAAATAGGGCAGACGACTAGCACTGTTCAGCGCTGACTGTGTGCTGGGCCGCTCCTACGCATTCTATACGCATCTCCTCCCAGGCTCTGCACACGCAGCACGGCTAGCCCCCCAGGACACGAACGAGGACCCCAGAAGCACTCCCAGGCTCGCTCCGCTCACAGGGCCAAAGAGCGCTGAACCCGCGCTCCCCACCAGTGGTCGTCCTCAGAACCCCCGCCCTCCCTGCACGCTGGGACCTGGCCTCCCCACACGGCCCCAGGGGTGCCTGTGTGTTGCTGAGGGACATGCTCAAACCCCACGACTAGACTCCCCAAAGCCTGAAGCCCCTGACTTCCCAGTGCCGTGGGTGAGATCTCCACTCCAGCTGCTTCCCCCCCGACCCACATTTCGGGACACCCGATGACCATCACTAGTCTCCAGTGTGGAGCAAGGATCATAGGTCCAAACCCACCGCAGGGACACAAAGTGCGGAAGAGGCCAAGTGCCCGTCAGGAAGGGCGGTAAAGGCGTCCGGAGCAGCCCAGGGCAGCACCGCACAGCCCGTGCGGGCCGGCAGGTGTCTAGCACTAACACGGGAAAAACGCCATGAGGTTTGAAGTGGGAAACAGAGCAGCATCTCCACATGGAGGGGGGGTAAGCAGACCATATAAATGCACAGACCCCAAAGCGTGTCTCCACACACGACTTCTGAATTACCGCAGGACGACAGTCCCCTCTCCGGGCAGAACGGACTGCCGCCATCTCCAGCAGACATCCATCCTCAGCAGCCACGCACTCCTGACCAGGAGGACCGACCGGCTCCGGGGCCTCTCACCATGATGACAGGCACCACAAACCTCACGGGTGACATTCCTGCCCACACAACCGGCCCGAACCTCACTGGGAGGTCAGGAGACAGCCCCCGCTGAGGGTTGCCGCACCACAGCTGACCTGCCCTCCTCCAAGGCCCCAACACCCAGGGACAAGGGGCACACGGGGACCCCTCAGCTGCCGGGGAGGACGGACCAGGAGACAGACACAGCGGATGTCACTGGGACGACTAGCAAGAGGTGAACGTGGGCCGTGAGGCGGTCGGTGCACCGTCTCGCTGGGAAACGGCCTGATTCTGACGACAGTCCTGTCTTATGCGGACAGTGTCTGCGCTTAGATAACACAGGGATGCTCTCGGGGGCCCAGGGATGCAGCGTCTCCAGCGGACTCAAACGGTCCGGGGGAAACACACAGCCACACGAGTGCGCGCGCGTGCACACACACACGCACGCACGCACAGTGAAGGTGGGATAAAGCGCAAACTGCGGGTGAACGGACACAGGGGTCGCCTGTACTACTCTTGCAACTTTTTTCTAAATCTGAGGTTACACCAGAAGGAGAAGTTTAGAATGTCACGGGCACCCACCCAGAGCGGATGGCAGACCGGGCCCACCCTTCCGCCAAGCCGGGCTCTGCCTCCACCGCGCTCCCTGCGGGCGGCCCATCCGCGTGCCTCGGGTGCCACCTGCTGGCGGAGCGGGGCACTGCACAGCCCGCCCCCACCCCCTCCCACCCACCCCCGCGCCCCGCCCCCTTGCCACCCCTGCCCCTGCCCTCCGCCCCGCGTGATCCCAGGACCGCGGCCACGTCCCACCTCCCGGAGAGCTCCCCCGGCCAGCAAGATGCCCGCGGCAGCATGGCGCTCCACGAGGATGAGGTGTACAGCTTCGAGATCTCCAGCAGGCGGACCTGGAGGTGGGCACCGGCCTCAGAGCCTGGTGGCAGCGCGGCCCCAAGGCTACGGTGACCCTGGAGACCCCTGGTGACTGTACCGCCCCCTGCTGGCCTGCCCACCCACGCCCTGCCTTGGCTCTCCAGGTGCCGTCGCACACTCTACACCAAGGAAGGTACGAGGTCAGCAGCACCCAGGACCCCAGTCACCAGCTCTGTGCCCCCACGAACACTCAAAAGCAGGGACGTCCACGGGTCCGCCCTGCAGGGCCAACCCAGGGCGGCTCCACAAAGCCTAAGGGGTTCAACAGCAGCATTAAGGAAAAGAACAGAAAAGCCAGACCAATGGCGCTGGAAGCCCAAGACCAGCACTCAGCTAACGTAAACCTGAAGGTCAAATGGTCAACTCTGTGACTTGCGGGCAGGACCACACAAACAGACCACCTGACAAAGCACACGGCACGCAGGGGCACAGGCACGCGCGCCCTCCGCCAGCGGGGACTCACCGAGGTCTGTGTTGGGGCCGGCAAGGAGCTGCTTGAACTTGTCGAGCCGCGAGGCCTCTCGTTCACTTAACACTGAGCTGCTGACGGCACTGGGGTCAGACGTGCCACCCAGGGCAACCGTCACCGAATGTGGAAGAGACTGGGAGCGCTGCAGAGGGACAGTGTCGCTGGCACTTTCTGCGGAGAGAGAGAGCAGGGGGTGAGGACGGCCTCCTGATGCTCCCCGTAAGAAGGCTCCCACGTGCGCCACTTTCTCCTTGTGAATGCCACCATGCCTCAACTGCCCCCCTCCCATCACGGGACAGCACAAACCTGGCTTACTGGAGCAATAAAGCAAAACTAGCGAATGCTCAAGAAGTTCACTGGCCCCAGAGCATTACTCACTCGGGAAACGGACATGCCTCACCCAAAAGCAAGTCGACAACCAGAAATGTCCAGACCACCTCGGGGTGCACCCCCGGTCAGGGCTCCCTTGAAGCAGGCCTGCCTGGGGGACACAACGCCAGGACCCGCTGGTGTACAGCAGGGATGACGCTGCCTGTGGGGCCCGCCGGGCGTGAGCACAGAAGGAAGCCACTGAGTCACGTGTGGAAGGACACAAGCCCACAACGGCACAGAGGACTCTGCACCCCTCAGGTCTCCCCAAGCCCTGTGAGGGAGCTGGGCAGGGACCATGACCAAAAGAAAGCACAGGAAGCTAGAGCACACAAAAGTGGGGTGGGGGGTGCTAGAGGGAGGGGGTGCCCAGGACACCCCCCCCCCGGGCACCACCTACCATCACACCCAAAGGCCCACGAGCAGGGACATGCAGGCCGAGGTGAAACCCTGCATTAAATCCAGGAACCCGGGCCGGGAAGAGCCACAGGAGAGAGCACAAGGTCCCACACCCACTCAGAAAAAACTACCAGGGACCAACAAGGGGCCCACAAGCAAAAGGCGGGGACAGGCTGCATGGGCCCAGGTCTAAATCCCCCCGAATGGTCACCTCTTCCAAAACTGGAATTTAGAGTAGAGGGAGAAATGGACTCCGGGAGACGGGACGAGAAACAAACAGGCAGACGAACCGGGCTGGCTCCCGCGTGCTGTCAGACCCCACCAGCTCCCTCCTTCCTGCGACTCACGACCCTAGAAACAGAGCCTGGAAAGGCTTCGCACAGAAACCCTTGGGCTACGGAGGAGCACTACGGCCCACAGCCTCTGGGCAGAGTCTGGCCCACTTAAGCTTCCAGAAAAGCCTAAAGAAGTGGGTGTGCAGGTGAGAGCAAGCCCAGCCCCTCCTCGGGGCCTCCCCAGCACCTGCACCCGGGGAGGCCCGGGGCTGCGATGCTCAGACCGCCTGCGCCCCGCCCTGGGAATCTGTTACTCCGCTGTGAGTCAGGATTCCTTCCTTCGGAAAGACGATGATGGTAGGAGGGCGGTCCCACATTCTACCGCGGAACCAAACGGGCTGGGTCTGACTTCTCTGCCGTCTCAGAGAGTATCGGTGTCACTTACTGCGACACGAATGGACCACTTGGTCCCGAGCAGAGCACACATCCAGTCCCCCTCTAAGATGGGACAGGCGGGGTTTGCAAGGCACGCTGATGCCCCTCCCCACCGAAGAGGCACGTCTCCCTGCTACTGTCAACGAAAACACATCAGCGTCCCCGCAGCCAGCGTCGACCCAGGAGCCACTCGCCGCGGCTGGGTCCCCACCAGCAGTGGAGACAGTCCTCCCCAGCCGCGCCCACTGAGCCCTTCGCAGCCTAAGGCACAGCCTCACCATTACGCCAGTGGTGCCCCCGACCAAGCAAAGCGCACCTGACTTGAGGTACACAGGCACAGACTCCTCAGACAGCAAGAAAGTCCGGGGAGCCGGAAGGCAGTGAGCGGGAGGCGCAGGGAGGCCCGCCCGAGCTCCCTCCCTGCAGCTTCCTAGCTTTCAGGCCGCCATCGACCCAGCGCTGGAGGCCAGAGTCGGGGGCAGCTGGCAGGTCCCTTGGACACCGCCATGTGGGGTGACGTGAAACGCAGCGAGCGGGACCGTGAAGATGACAGAGCACCGTTCCTACGAGCCATCACACGAAACAGGCCTGCCCCGGGCCTGAGCCGTGGGGCCGCTGCCGGGACGAGGGTGGGGCAGGACATGTTGGTGAGCGGAGCCCAGTCACCGGGCCCCGGGCTCAGTGACATTCATGTAATGACACGGGACACCAAAGGGAAACAAAGGTAATGGGACATGGTCTCTGCCTTGAGGGAACTTGCAAACCACGCAGACGGGGTGTGCAATCGGGCCCAGCCCAGCCAGCACCTGCCCTCAGCCGGGATGGCCTCCGCTCCTGAACCCGGACCCTCCCCCCCCTCTAACCTCAGCCATCACGGCCTTCCTGAAGCCTTCCCTGACAGGCCCCTGGCCCTCAACAAGACAGAACCGGGACTTCTACCCTTGGGTGCTTCTGGGTCCGCCGCTCCAAGGCTCCATCCCACCCACGGAGGAGGAGTATGGGGAGCCCTGCGTCTCCCCACTAGACTGACAGTCAGCACATCCGCACGGGGCCCGGTCCAGTAAGAACAGGACTGACGTGGTCTTAGGCCAACATCAAGGAAGCCATCCCGGTGAGTAACAAGCCACCCAGAGAACTGAACACAGGCCCAGGATTTCTGCCCACCTCTGCCCACCACCCGCGGGGTCGGCTCCCCGAGAGGCCATCTCGGGCTCCAGAGAGGCCCTCTCCCCCTCAGTCCTGTGCGCCGTGGGCTAGAGTCCCCGGGGGGGGCAGCCCTGGTCTCCACCTACTTCACGCCAGGCACACACACTCCCTGCCCCAGATGGGACCATGGGAAAAGTCCTAAAACATGGCCTCGTGCCCCCTCAGGGTGGAATCACCCGCGGAGAGGTCTTGCTCTCCGTGGTGAGGCCAGAGGCTAGCAGCAGGCCCCGGCGTCAGACGCCATGGACTCGAACTCCTGCCCCACCACTCAGCGCGCCGGGCGAGCCACGTGACCTCCCCGTACCCGCCCCAGAAGCTTTCTCCTGCGGCGGCCACAAAGTCGCAGGGTCTGTTCGCTACGAGGGCCTGCGACAGTCCTTGCCCCACAGTGAGCGATGGTAAATGCCAGCAGCCGTCAGGACACAAGTTGCTCCCAAAGGAAAGACGGCTGCCGCGCAGGGGGGAGGAGGCGCAAGACAGACATGGTCATCCGCCCCCTTCCCCAGCACGAGCCGCTTGGAGCATCCTTCCCCTGGCTTCTATGGGAGGGAGTCACCCCCAAGGCTCCCCACCCGGGCTGGAAGCAGCCCAAGGGCCAAATGCTGGGCGGCCCCCAAGTCCACACACTCAAGTCCTACCCTGGATGGGATGGGTCAGGAAGCAGAGCCTCAGGTTCAGAGGAAGTCATGCGGCTGGGGTGCCCCAGTGGGATCGGTGCTCGCGGAGAGTCACAGGACAGCTTGTTTCCCCACAGCTGCAGTCTCCCCACAAGACAGCTTGTTTCCCCTCTGCAGTCTCCCCACATGAGGATACCGTGAGAAGACAGCTGTCTGCACCCTGAAAAGGGCCCTCGACAGAACCCAACCACGTTGGCCGCCTGACCTCAGACTTAGCCTCCAGAACTATGAGACAGAACTTTCTGCTGCTCCCACACCATCGGCCTGCAGTACTCTTGCCACAGCAGCCCCCAGCCTCCCAGAACGAGACTCTGCCCTCAGCCGAGATGGCACCCCCCCCCCAACAACCACTCGGATGGTAGGTGCCCCAGCGGCTCTACCCAGGCCCCAGAGGCGGGGGGCACAGCAAAGGGCCAGGGAATTCAGGGCACTGGCACACATGAAGAGGGACGCAGCTGAGGGCACTGGCCGGCCAGGGTGCACAGGCAGTGACTGCCTGCGCCGCATCCGTCTTGGGGGTCCTCGACCTACTTGCAGAAGCCCTAACCAGATTTTCATCTTCAAGCTCAAGTACTTTGAGGTTCAGCCTATTTTAGAGAAAAGCAGTTTAGATTCCAATATGAAAACCGGAGGAAGGAACGCATTCACAGCATTCCCCTACAGAGAAGTGTGACGTTCCCACGTTAGCTCCTGGGAAGGCAGAGGGATGGATGGACGCCAGCTCCGTGCGTCCCAGCAGCACACGCTGAGGCAGCATGAGGCTCTCTTCTCCCCTCTGCAAACCAGGGCAAGCCCCCAGCCCCGAGAGACCCTGGGAGAGGGAGTCCCTGCGTCTGCAGCTGCACAGGCCGGGCCCTCTGCCACCATAGCCCACACCGCCCCCCATCACCTCCCTGACGCTCACGTGTCCCCGCCGCGGAGGGCGTCAGGATGGTCTGACTGAAGATTACGCCCCAGCTCCAGCCTGCTGTGACCACGCCCCACCTGTTTGGACCCACAGCACTTGTCACCTCCCCGCACACCCCAGGCCTCCTTACTGATCGCATGGGCGTCTGTCCCCCCCACCCCACAGAACACACGCTCCAGGCCAGGGACCTCCTTCGGGCACCCCAAGCCCTGAGAACTGTGCCTGACCCATCACAGAGGCTCATCTGCTTTAGGTCACAGAAACCCCCAAAACAAAAAGAGCAAAACTAACAAGCACCGTCTCCAGGAAGGCCACCAAGCACCAGGCATGGGAGTGCAAGACACGCGCTGCTCCCATCCTTGAGTTTATGACCTGAACGCAGTGATTCCACACCCCAGACCCCGCCTGCTAACGACTGGGCCCACGTGCAGGTGCACTGGGGAGAGACGTGGCGGCGGGGGGAGAGGAGGGGGGAGGGGTGGTCACTGGCAGCTGCCGAAGGAGGGGCAGGCTCTGCGCGTGCAGCTGGCCTGACCCCGCAGCTGGAAATGTCCCACCTGGGACAACCGAGGCACACTTAGAGGGGAGACACGGTCCCCCGGGCCCGGTGCTCACCGTGGCCTCTCATGGCCCACGCACGGAAGCCGCACACCACACCCCTCCACCTGGAGCGGAGGAGCACTCAGCTGGGAGCACCAAGAAAAGTCCGCGGCTGCCTGCGAAGGCCTGTGGACACGCGGATCCCAGCCTCCAGGTCTTTCAAAGGCACAAGCCGCTGCGGCAGACAGGACAGAACCCCTCTAACCACCCACAGGTAGACAGGACTCGAGCCCCTCTCCCATCAGTGCTGCACGTCGCCTCCTCGGGCCCCCAGCCCACCTCCGGGACAGGACGTGTGGCTCTCGCTGACGGACTTCACCAGCCGGAGGTCACCGCTCGGGACTGGAGGCGGCTCTGCCGAAGGCTTTGGCTTCTGCTCGGGGCCCAGCGCCTCCCGCCGCTTGTGGCGCTCCTGCCGCTCGCTGTGGTTGCGCAGGACGCGGTTGGCCGTCTCCATGACCACGTCGGTGTTCAGGCTCTCGGCCGCCATGGCCAGGAGCCCGTCGTCGTCCTCGCCGGCGTCCCAGGCGTCGCTGGTGTTGCTCTCAAACTCCTGGAAGGTGCTGACTCTCTTGGCCTTCACGGGCGTGCTGGGCGCCTTGGGCGCGGCCTTGAGCAAGCTGTAAAGCAAAGGCACACTTGTCCTCTCAGGGGCCGGCGAGGACGTCCCCCGCGACCCGTGGGAAAGGAGCCCCCGGATGAAAGGAGCACCTTCGCGCTCTCCGCGTCACCGGAGAGGACCTGGGCACCCGGGCGCTCCGCCGGTGACGCGGCTGCCCTCGTCCCGGTCATGCTCTCGGGGCTCTGGGATCGAGTCCCGCAGCGGGCTCCCTGCTCAGCCCTGCTGCTCCCTCTGCCTCCTCCCTCCCGCAACAGCCGCGCGCGCTCTCTCTCAAGTAAATAACAAATCTATAAAAAAAAGAGGACTCGTAGAGTTCAGTGGCAGGAAAGAAAGGCTCTCAAGGGGCCGTCCCGCTGAGCAGTCTCTGCTCGGTGACAGAAGCCATTCAGGCGGAACCCCAGCACTGCAGAGTCACGGCCTTCAGAGTCCCCAAACCTGCCATGGGCCGGTGCCCACCAACCTCCGGAGGCGGCCGTGGGGGTGGGGCAGGGCAGGAGCGGCTGTTCCCACCCCCCAGGCCTCTGGCGTCAGGACTCGGACACAGCATCACTAGAACCGGGGCCCCCACAGGGGGTCCAGGAACACCCACCAGCACAGGCCATGCGGCCACACCTCCCTCCTGTGTGCCCGCCTCTGGAGGAGCCCAGACACCGGGCAGAGAGCGCAGTGGAGGGCAAGGAAGCTGAGTGCCACGCATAGGTCCGGGGCCTGTCCCCACCCCCCGCCAACTAACAGGGTGCCAGGCACATGCTCTCCTGCCCAGGCCACTGCACTCCGGGCTGGGCTTCCTCCTCCGCCATTCTCCATAGGACGAGCCCTGCCAGGCCCTGACACATGTCTCCTCACGGGAAAACTCCTTCCTCCGCTCAGGACTCCCAGGCAGCAGGCGGGTCACCATGGCCCCCAGGAGTGGGCGGAACGCGGCCGGAGCGCAGGCCTCACTTACGTGCCGTGTAGCAGCGGGTCGAAGGGGGGGTGCTGCGCACCGTACACATGCTGGATGCTGTTTGGAAGGAAAGGAAAACTGGTCAGCTTCTCTCTGGCGTCCTCCGGCACCTGCCACTAACTCGGGGGAGGCACTGGTTCCCAGGAAGCCACACGCCTTGGAGAGCAACTCCCCATCCGCTGAGCGGGTCCGGGGGCCCACCCGGAAGGATGAATGGCGCCGCACAAGCCCACGCCACACGACGGGGCACTCAGCCTGTACAGCAAACGGACCTCAGCCCAGGGAGCCACAGCCCTGACCGCATCGCCCGGACCTCAGGCGCCGCTGGTGAGTGGCCGCTGGGAGCCAGGAGTCCCTGGCATCACTGAGTTCAGGCGGCCTCCACTCTTGGACCGTGTGCCACTGGCAGGACCACAACCTAAGACTGAAATGCCCATCTGGTACCATTTTGTGTACAGACGAAACACAGAATCACAAGAGGAAGATAAACGTATTTTTTAGAAGGCTTAGTGGCTTTATTATACAAGTCTTCTAGGGGCGCCTGAGTGGCTCAGTTGGTTAAGCATCAGGTGATGATCTCAGAGTCCTGGGATCGAGCCCCACGTCGGGTTCCTGCTCACAGTGAGTCTGCTTCTCCCTCTGCCTCTGCTGCTCCTCTGCTCGTGCACCTGTTTTCTCTCTTTCTCCCAAATAAATAAATAAAATCTTTAAAAAATAAATAAATAAATTTAAAAATAAAGACTTCTGCTCATCAGAGTGAACCAAAACAGCCCCTGCGGCAGACAACCACAGCAGTCTGCTGAGCGGGCGCAGCAGTCCAGCCGGTGGAGGCCTTGTGACCCAGCACAGCTCTTCCTCCGCGGGGCAGCGTCCAGCCGGTGGAGGCCTTGTGACCCAGCACAGCTCGGTCACCACAGTGCTGGCCCTTCCTCATCTGCCTGGAGCACTGGTGTGAGGCCTAGAGGTTCCCAGCCGCCAGGCCACAGTGCGTGAGGAAGGAGCAGGAGATACAAACCATCTGAGAACACAGGCCTGGCGGGAAGACAAAACAGCGCACGGGGTCCCGGGAGGCAGTGCGGCCCCGCAGGTCCAGGCCCCAGCCCCCTCAGATGTGAACCAAGCAAACCCCAGTTCGGTTCAGCCACTAGCGGTGAGGCCTCCTGGTACAGTCCCTGCTCAAGAGACGCCAGCTGGCACCCTCAGCGGGACACCGTCGGGGGGTGAGCGCGGTCAAGCAAATGCGTACATGGAGGCCTTTCGCGCACGGAGGAATGTTTTCATTTTTAAAAGCAGAAGGAAATCCTACCTTTTTCACTAAGCATTACATCATGACTGTGTCCCCATATCACCACCGTTCAATGTGCTTAAATGCATTTATTCACCCAATGTCCATTGCTACACACCAGAAAAGGTACGCTCTGTATTAAATTTAAAAACATAATCGTGAGATAGCCACACGAGATACCTCTACACACTTCTCTGCAACTCCTTGGGAATCTATAATTAATTCCAATTGTTAAAAGTTTCTAAAAGTCCTGGGGCACCTGGGTGGCTCAGCAGGTTTAGCCTCTGCCTTCGGCTCAGGTCATGATCTCAGGGTCCTGGGATCGAGCCCCACATCAGGCTCTCTGCTCAGCGGGGAGCCTGCTTCTCCCTCTCTCTCTCTCTCTGCCTGCCGCTCTGCCTACCTGTGACCTCTCTCTGTCAAATAAATAAATAAAATCTTTTTTAAAAAATAAAAAAATTAAAGTCCTAAGAATAGAAAAAATTAATTTAGAAAATAAATAAATAAAGTCCTAATAATAGAACAGGCCCAACTCATCGCTGCCTATGCCACCTCCCCAGACAGGACAGCCTTTAATTTCACTCTGACCCACTGTGTAACTACACCATAGTTTGTCTTCCAACGTGAATCGCCACAACACGTACACGCCAAAGGGGGTCCGTCCACAGCAGCATGGTTGGCAGAATAATGGCTAAACATGTTACGTCCTAACCCCAGAACCTGCAAATGTGTCACCTCCCTTGGCAAAGGGGGCTTTGTGGATGCAACCGAAGACACAAGCCCTGAGGGAGCAGCTAGGCTTATCAGGTGGGCACAATCTAATCACAAGTCCTTAAAAGTCCTCCCTCCTTCTAAGAGGGAGCACAACCAGAAAGACTGCTCTGATCAAGGCTACACTGCTGGCTGTGAAGATGGAGAAAGGGGACCACGAGCCAAAGAATGTGGGAAGCCCCTAGAAACTGCAGAGACTAAGGAAATGGCTTCTCCCTAGAATGTCCAGAAAGCCCTGCCGACACCTTCATTTTGGCCCAGCAAGACCCAGGCCAGACTTCTGACCACCTACAACAGAATGGAAGTGATTATAAGCCAAGAGGGCTATGCTGACTTGTCAGAGCAGCAAGAGAAAAACCAGAAGAGAAGAGAATGGTGACAGGCGACAAAGCCGTCGTCCTGGCTTATGGAAGCTTAGAGGTCTCTGTGGTTAAGTCAACCTCACTCTTCTGCGTTACACCGGCCTCTCCTCTGGTGACGCTACTTAAAAAGGTCCCACCCCCAACTGCCATCCCAACTGCTGGAACAAAAACACCACACAGGGGGCAGCTTATAAACAAAGACGTTTATCCCCCCAGTTCTGGAGCCTGGAGGCGCAAGGTCAAGGCGGCGGCAGATCCGTTGTCTGGTGAGGGCCTCAGCGGGTGCCTTCTGATGTGTCCTCACCTGGCGGAAGAGGCAGGGAAGCTCTCTGGGATCTCTTTTATAAAGGCCCAAATCCCACCACGGACGGTTCCAGGCTCAGGACCTCCTCACTCCCCGGAGCCCCCACGTCCTAACAGCAGCCAGGGCTCCCGGCGAGTTCTGGGAGCACAGGAACACTCGGCCCAGCAGACCTACCGAGACGGTGCGCATCTCCAACTGTGTCCTGGTTCCACACTGCTGCGGTTTTGGTTTTTACTCATAAGCTTTGAGTTACCTAGAATTTATTTTATTTTGCTACAGACTGCAGAAAACTTTTTAAAAAAATAATCCACTGATCCAATGACACTGCTTAAACCCTCTCCTATTCCCTACTGGTCTGCAGACACCATCTTCAATACACATAAGATTATTCTATACTGGGGCTTTTTTTTCAGTTTTCCATTCGTGCCTCCGTGCTTGTGCCTGTGGCACAACATTTTAATTACAGAAAACGTTCCCTTTTATATCCTAAAATGTCTGAGCAAAATCTAATGGACCTCGTCTGGCCCCCACTTTGTAGCGGGCGTGGTGAAGAGTACCAGGCAGCCAAAGCCAAGCACACTGGACGCCAAACTCGCAAGAATCTTTAAGTTTACCGATAAAAATTTTAAAAGTGCATTGGTATTTACAACAGTCTAGGAGGGCAGAAACGTGGAACCTGGAATACTTTCAACAGAATAGTCTTCGGCTATGAAACACAGTGCTGGCTCATGCTACAACACGAGGAACCTTGAAAATGTCCCATGACATGGGGGCCGCCAGGCATAAAACAAAGCCTATCCTACGATCCCACTGACGTGAAGTGTCTAGAAGGGAGACGGGAGGGAGACTAGTGGGTGCTTGGGGCGGAGGATGGGAGGCTGGGTGACAGCGAAGACAACGGGGCTTCTTCTTGGGGGGACAAACATATTCTAACGCTGACCACGGCGATGATGAGCTAAGTCTGCGGAGACACCACACCACTGACTCTGATCGTTAAACCGGGGAATGGTGTTGTACGGGAACTTAAATGGGTGAACTATTATTATATGTGAATCTCAATGAAGATTAAGTTTTTAAAGGCAGCGCAGCTTCCGGCTGGCTCCCTTGGGTTCTCTCTTGGAACCCAGCCACCGGGCTCTGAAGAAGCCCCAATTAGCCACGAGGGGAGCCCACATGGAAGCACGAGAGCCAACAGCTTCAGGGGAGGTCCCCGCCGAGGGCCGGCAGCAACCGCGACAGGCGTGAGGCACAAGCCTTCTTCTGATTTCCGTCCCAGCTTCTGAACCGTCCCTGTGACACCATGGAGCAGACACGCGCCATCCCCACTGTCACCAGTCGGGCCCACAGAATCCGGAGAGTCTGGGGTCTGTTGTTGTTGTCATTTGAAAGAGAAAGTATCAGCCCACAGAGGTCAAGCACAACCCCTCTGTAGCATCCCTTTCCAGAAATCTCTTGGAGGCTCCCTTGACCTTGGTAGAAGGTTTCCAGTTTTCAAGAACCAAACAGCCTGGGTAATTGCTTTCAGCTTCAGCTTCCTCGTCCCAGAAATGGGAGTAAGAACTTATAAGAAATGAGACCGTCATACTGGCAGCAGCTTAGCGACCACTGAGTGACCTACGGGCAGCATTCGCCAGTACTGTGCACCTACCCTGCTGGCTTGCCCCCTTCTCTTGTGTCTCAGGACGTGAAGACAGCTCCAGACCAGCAGGCAGGGGGTCTCTGCCCTCTCTGTGCAAGGCATCTGCACGAGTCGCACAGCAGCACGGCGCGCTGCGGGCCCCTCCCTGCCAGGACGGCGCTGGCGCGTTAATTCTTCACAGGCACACCACTTGTGTTTATTGAGCAGAAAATGTTCCAGCAAAGTTCAAGCTCAGACTAAAAGGCATCTCATTTTATCTTATTAAAATTGCATTTTTATCTGGCCTTGCATAGCTGAAAAGAAAAACAGGCTTCAGTGAAAGCCATTTTAAAAGAGTAAGTGGCAACTAACACGCCTACCTCATTCCACATAATGAAACTGTTCTTTAAAAAATACGCTCACCAATAAACTTTTTAATAAATAGTACTGCTTAAAAGCACAACAGTAACTCTTTGCTTTAAAGAGGACCCCAGTGATTCCTTATGGAAAGCAGATACACATGACATGACGGCACTTCCAGGCACATGCCATGAGAAACCCTAGCGTAAGGACACAGGAGACAGGTTCCGCGCTGTCGCAAGCAGGAAGAAAGAAAATTGAAGAAAACCCCTCATACGTTAACAAGTGAAGAATGAATTCACATTATCCATTCGCCCATTATCAGCTGGAACATGAGTATAAGGGAACACTAACCACAGCAAACACAAAAGAAATGCAAGAACCAGGATCGGTAAACTTATAAACACACTGCTGAAGACGAACTTGCGTAGGCCCAGTTTGACATCACTTACAGAAAGTTTTTAGGAAGAGATGATGAAACTATCTATCATGTTGGATACATACACAAGCAGTCAAACTCCTAGCGCGTGACGGCCACAGAAACAAATTCTGAATAGCCAGAGAAGCGGAGGCGTGGGAGGCGGGGACACTGGGTCCAGGGAAGGATGCGGTCGGTGGCTTCAGCTCTGTAACAGCCAAGTGTGGGAACAGTCCCCAGGCCCATCAACGGGCAGCCTAGCCACACACCGGAATGTACTAGCAGGTTCCAACAGGGAACCAAGAGCTGACACCCACTCCCACGTCGATGGAGCCTGAGAACATCACACTCGGTGAAAGAAACCGGTCACGAAGACCATAGTCCTATGATCCAGGCACAGGAATGAGCAAATGTCCAGAACAAGCCAGTCTGCAGAAACAGACAGCAGATGCGGGGCAGCCGGGGCTGGGGAGCAGGGAACGGGGCGTCCCTGCCGGGGAGCCTGGGGTTTCTCTGCGCGCTAAGGCCAATGTTCTAAAATTGACTGTGGCGACGACTGCCCAACTCCGCACACAGACTAAAAACACTGTACACTTTCCGTGAGCGAGACAGAGGCTGTGCAAATGATGGCCCCAAAGATGCGGAGAGGGAGGGAGGGAGGGAGAAGGCAGGCGGGGAGGGGGGGGCAGGCAGGAAGGGAGGGAGTGTGAGGAGGAGGAAGGGAGGGGGAGGGGGAGCGGGAAAGAAGGGAAGCAGCAGGAGGGTCTCCTCCCTGACCCGGTGTCTGGGAAGACTGCTGGGCCATGGTGGGTGAGCGGGGAAGGTGAAGCAAAGCACACCTTTAAACCTTCGAAGCAGACCCTTAAACACGTCCGAGTCCCCCTCTGCAGCCCTGAACAACGGAAGTCCCTAATGTACCCACACAGAACCAGACGCTCCAGCAGCTTCCAGTGAAAATGACAGGCATGGATCACCCCCCAAGACCCTGAAACTTAAAGATTCACTCGTTGCCAGCAGGCAACAGCGCAGACCATAGCCGCATTCTCTGGGCGGGACAGGTCTCCGTCCTGATGACCGCAAACCGAGCGGCCATGAAGGATTCTCAGACGGAAGAACAAATACACGAGGACTCACGAAGCGCCATGGATCCCCCCTGCGGCCCCCCAGAGGCTCCCATCCAGGTGAGAGGGAGGCGCCAGGACCAAGGACAGCACCGCACGGGGCACGCCAGGGATGGGCAGGGGGAGCGACGCCCCAGGGATGGCGCCCCAAAGAGGACCCCCCCAAGACAGCCCCCAAGTTCTCAACAGAACACACCCCGCCCGCACAAGGCACAGGGAGCCAGCACTGGACCGTCACCACCAGGAAGGGGGAGGCAGGCAACGAAGACGGTACAGCTGAGGTTCGCTGCAGGCAGGAGGTGGGAATGAGGGGCACCCCCAGATGGAGGAGGTCACAGGTGAGGACAGGCTGGAGACATGGGTCAGCCGGGGGAGGCCCAGAGAAGAGAGATGGGGGCCCCGGAGCAACGACTGCTGGCTCCTCAGGACTCGGCCCTGCTGCCTTTACAGCTCGGGGCAGGCAGAGTGTAATGAACCAGCACGTAAGGCTGCCCGAGGGCACCAGTGACGGCCAAGTGCTTGAGCCTGGCCTTCCCTTGGAGGGCACCCTTCATTCAGCAGACACGGGCTGACCCCTGCTGCGGGCCAGGCTGTCACTGGAGCTGGGGTGCCGCTGGGGAGCAGGGACACAGGGACAGCTGGTCCCTGGCTCCAGCGATGACGGGCGAGCATCCCAACGCAGGTGAGCACAGCAGCAGGAGAAGCAAGAGGGAATCGAGCAGAGTCACGGGCAGAATTCCAGAAGGAAGGAGGAATGCTGCGTGGCAAGAAGGCGATTCTCACATACCCCAGCAAACACTTCTCTGGTTTAACTCACACACACACACACACACACACACACACCCGACACCAAGGCCCTGGCTTGGAAACGAAACTGACAGGCCAGGGACCAGGGCGGCTCCGTGTGTCTTGGGGAAAGGCTGGAGTAGCGGGGTTGAAGCAGCCCCGAGGGAGACAGTGAAGCATGAGAGGAAGGAAAAGTATAGGAAAGACACATCCTAAGCATCAAAAAGGAAACTAAGAGCCTAACCCAGCACTTAGGAGATGCTCGCCTGCATCTCAGTCGCGGGGCGCCAGCGGGCAGGTCAGGAGCCCCGCCGCGGCCGGCAGCCTCCCGGGCCGGGCCCTAGACTGCGCCGCGCCCCCTCTGTGCTCGATGCACTTCTCTGAAATAGGAACTCAGTTAGCAACGGACTTACCATCAGGCTCGCTCGAACACACCGCGACGTTCCCGGGTTTATCAAATATTCAGGAGAAGTAAGTTTTCCAAGGGAATTAACTTTGGAGGGTTTCAGAGGAAAATGCATGAAACACCATTATCACCACAGCAAAAACTCCAACGTCCCTCCGCCCACAGCAGAGTCTGGAACTCTCCGCCTGTGGAGGCAACTGCAGGAACAGCTGGCCCCACGGACCTGCGTCCGAGTGTCTCTCGAGCCGTCCCAGCAAAGACAGCTGTGCCACCCCGCCTGGCACTGATGCTCGGCCTGTCCCACCGCTCTCGGCCGTCTAGTGCTCCCACGGGGCCATGAGCTCCCCACAAAAGGGATGGAACTTGCCTCCTGTCATGCTCCTTGGGACCCCCGAGAGCCCAGCAGAGGCTCAGGCAATCATTGGGTCGATCGGCAAGGTGCCCCACGGACGTATCCTGAAATAGATCTTGGAAATGAGCACATTTAGGTCAAGCATTCCTTCACAGGAGAAGAGCACCGTGTGAACGCACAGGGACAGGAGACAGGCTGGTGGCTGTCCAGCGGGGGAGGGGGAGGCAAAACGGGTGAAGACGGGCAGGAGGCACCAACTTAAACAAGTCCCGGGAAAGTGATGTGTGCACACGGTGACCATGTGTGGTGACGGAGGTAAGGACAGGCTTGGTGACCATCTCTGGACACACACACCAAATCATCACGCTACGCGCCCGAAACTCACAGCGTTCCACGCCTGCCAGACCCCAACCCAAACAAGAGTGCCAGCGGCGTGTTATGGAAAACAGGAGGTGAGAGCAAGAAGCAAGCAAGCTTGGGAATTAGCAAGAAAAGCACCCGGCGTGGTGGCCGGCCACGCCCAAGTCCCTTCCCCTCCATCCTCCTGCCCTCGTCTGGCCTCCAGACGCGACGCGCCCAGCCCTCTGACCTCGCTCTCCGACCCCACGCCACCGCACCCCCTTTCCTGCCAGGCCTGTCCGGAGGCTTCTGAGACGGCCACACATTCCTGACCTCCACTCCCCACAGCTTAGGACCCAACCCTGCCTTCTTCCCACTTTATGGGGAACCACGCTCTCTCCTGATGCTCCTGCCCACCTCCCGGTGAAGGGTTCTCTAACAGCTGGCTCTGGGCACCACTGCCAACTCAGCCACACCCTCCCCACCTCGCATGAACGGGGCCACGACAGAAGGCAGCTCTGCCCCAGTGGCCACACTTCACGCCCACTTCTCACGGTGCCCAGCTCCAGGACAACCCCACAGATGAGGCAGAAAGACCGACAAGTGCCCCAAGCCTCCTGCACACTTCATACCCTCTGCCACCAGCTGCTCCTGGTGCTCCCTGGGCTGCCCGTGTCTGTGGCATCAAAAACCCACCTGCTGTCCCCATCACCCTGGCTCGGGGCTCAGTCTCTCGTTCTGACCAGGTCACCAACCCCTTCCATCGCCTCATCTCCACGAACAGCAATCCAAGAACCCGAGGGCCCCCTTCCCTCCCCCCCAAAGCATACCATCCACATTCAGCCAATCTCCAGGTCCCCCGAAACCCTGAACCGTTCCCCACATCTGCACCGTCCCCTCTATCAACGCCTCCCACTGCTGCCTCGGTTGTGGTCTCAGCTCTGCCAGTCTGGGGACAGCTTCACTCTCCAGCTCAAAGTCTGCAAGGTCTTCCTACTGCCCTTGGGGAACAAGTGGAACCTTCCCGATGCCTCTCCCCCTCTCCCCACACCACCACCCTTGCCTGGAGCCAGCGCTGGCCTTCAGCCCCCCCAGCCCCCACCCGCACTCCCGGCAGTCTGACGGCCCAACCTCAGCAGTCGGTCCCTGCTGGCAACGCTCTTCTCTCTCCTGCTCGCCTTTTCCTCAGCTGTGCACAGAACACCCCCACAGCCCAGCACAGACCTACAGGCACGGAAGGTCCTTCAAGGTCCGGTTTGAGGTCACCTCCGCCCTCCACCAGCATCTCCCTCCCCCGCCCACGCTGCCCCAGGCTGCCCTGCTGGGGGTCCAGGCCAGCAACTGTGGGACCTGGTGGGCGCACAGAAGGTATCCAATCAATGCTTACTTTGTTACACAAATATTTGAATGATTGAACCTTTTACATGTGAAGGAATTAAGTTCCACAGGAAAGACAGAAGTTGAGCACCCTCCGACCAGCTCTGCATTTCCCCTGCCTGACCCAAACCCGCAGAGCCGCTGAGAATCAGGTGCATCCATGAAGCCATGTCTGGCTGAGACAAAAAATGCCATGATGGCTCTAGGGACAAAAATTGATCCAAGAGAGAAAACAAAATGGGGCCCGGAGCCACCCGCCCTCCCAGGCAGTCCCACACGCAGCGCGGCACCGGGCAGCCAGGTCGGGGTCCAAGAAGGACCCGCAGCGCTAGCGGCTCGCAGGGCGGGGCGGCTGCCCCGGCGGAGGCAGGCTCACTCTCCGAACAGAAGAGGTGGCTCCTCCCCCACCCAATCAGACAGCCCAACTTCCTGAAAAGAGGAAAACACCATCACAAAGACATAAAGCTTTTCTCTCCCAGAGCCCGCCTGAATTCTGGAAGCTGAGTGCCCCAACACTCCTTTTAGGGCCCCACCCCAATAGCACACCACATGGTCCCACCAGCTGGCTGGCTTCACCACCTGCAAACAGAGTCGCCGGAAAACAAGAGAAGCAGGTGCATCGGCACCCTTGAAAGGCCTGTCCCCCGTCTCCCATGTCCACAGTGGCACCGAGGGACCCGTCCCCTTTCCAAGACCCTGCCCTTCGCCCTGCTCTCCACACACATCATGCCCAACGCCCTGTGCCATCCCGGTCACCCTGCAGAGGGCTTTCCGTGAAGGATCAGGAGCTCATCCAGAGGACAGGGACCGAGCGCTGTTCGTCTCCTCGGGCATAAGCCTTAGGGCCAGCAAGCCTTATTCTATCTTTCAGTTTAGGACAAATGTTTTCTGAAAGAAGGGTCCTTTCAAAACTGGAGCAAGGTAAGCGCGGGAACAAGTGGAGAGCTGCTCCACGGCACGGGTAAGAACCGTACTGAGAGGGTCTGGCCACCTGCAGCATGGCCAAGCTCAAGTGCACAGGCTGTGTGAGAAGGAAGCCGGCAGACGACGGACATGCCCGCCGGGGCACAGGGCGCACACCAGGCCAGGACGGCTCCTCCACGGCACCGGCGGACTCCAGACCCTCAGAAGATGGACCCCAGGACGGGCAAAAGCACCCATACGGGCCCCAGGGAACAGACCTAATGCCGTTGGGGTCCAGAAGTGTACGGCCCCGGACTGGCACACGTCCAAACTCAGAGGCGGCTCCCTCGCTCGGAAGCATCAGGGCAGAGCACACGCAACCTTGGCGGCACCCTCCATGCGGGGAGGAACACACGTGGGCAGGGCTGCCACAGGGCCTGGTGCGCATGCTTCCAGGCCGGCTGTGCGAGCTACGGCGACAGCATCTGCAGCCCTTCATTTAGGCGACCGCAGACAGCCCACGCTGTTCTAACCACTGATGGCTACAGGCACCTCTGCGACCCTCGACACACTTGGGCTGGAATTTCCATGTTAACCCCCAGAAAAGAGGAAACAGCACTTCAGAATGGGGGAACAGAAAGACTAGGGATACTCAAAACGAAAGTCCCCCAAGTCCAGGGCCCCAAAAATGGGAAGAACCCAGGCTGCCCCATTCCCTCTGGGCCTCCCGACCCCTCTGCCTCTGGTCTGTGGAGGGAACATCAGGGCGAAGCCAGAAGAAGCTGTCCCTCTCCTCCTGAAGGAATCCCAGACTGCAAATCTGAGCACATAGGAACCAGGTTCCCCACCCTCTAGGTCTGAGGAGCTGGATGAGGGCTGAGCCCAGGGAGCTCTGCTACCTGCCTGCAGCCCAGGCTCCCCAGTCGGCAAACCCACGGCCACGGGGAGGGTCGATGGCATGCTACACGGCAGGAGCCGGCAGGAGCCGGCAGGAGAGAAGCGGCAGCGCAGGTGCAGTGTCACAAGGCCCACACTGCCTCATGCGGGGTGTGGCACAGCACCCCGGCCCAGGACCTCTGTCCGCAGCCACACTCCCAAGGCTGGTCATCCCCGTGCCCAGTTGTGTGCACGATCCCATGCGAGGCCCGGGCCCCCCGAGCGGACCCGTGCTGCACCCCGAAGGGCCTGCAGGGCCAGACTCCACACTGGGCGCGTCTGAACATGGAAAAGCTGAGGAGTGGTTGGAGATGGAGCTGCCCGAGAGGCCAGGGAGGGGCAGGTGTCCCTCATTGGCCCCGGGTCACTGCACCACTGTCCTTCTCCGTGCTGCACGCAGGCAGGGCTGGCCCAGGGCAGCGTGGGGAACAGAACAGAAGCGGGCTGCCAGGGCACTTCAACTGGTTCCCACCCATGACCTCCGACAGTGCCTTCACAGCACTCGGGGAATGGAATACTTCCTCTTGCTCTCAGCTCTTAAAAAAAAAAATTTTAATCGAAGTCATTAGGGATTTATTTAATCATTTCTGTCCACACTTAAAATTGACCCATAGGGGCACCTGGGTGGCTCAATGGGTTAAAGCCTCTGCCTTCGGCTCCGGTCATGATCTCAGGGTCCTGGGATGGAGCCCCACATCGGACTCTCTGCTGGGCAGTGAGCCTGCTTCCTCCTCTCCCTCTCTCTGCCTGCCTCTCTGCCTACTTGTGATCTCTCTGTCAAATAAATAAATAAAATCTTTTTTAAAAAAATTGACCCGGGTGCCTGGGTGGCTCAGTGGGTTGGGCCGCTGCCTTTGGCTCGGGTCATGATCTCAGGGTCCTGGGATCGAGTCCCACATCGGGCTCTCTGCTCAGCGGGGAGCCTGCTTCCTCCTCTCTCTCTCTCTGCCTGCCTCTCTGCCTACTTGTGATCTCTCTCTGTCAAATAAATAAATAAAATCTTTAAAAAAAAAAAAATTGACCCATAAAAGTCTTGACTTGCTACATTTGACAAATATATAAGAGAGAAAAAACATGACTCATATTTATTTTTCAAAATTATTTCCAGGCCAGCTAAAAGGCATTTAAATAACATGAAACAGGAGCACAAGAAACAAACAAGCAAAGGAACTGTACATAGCACCGCGCACCCCGCCAGGGCTTCCCAGGCACTGGCACGGTAAGACCATCTCCACTCACAGACGGAGCCCAGAAGAGACCCGCCCGCGCAGGACACACAACTCCCCAGCTCCTCACGACCCGGGAAAAGAGGAATAAAAACGCACTCCATCCAAACAGCCACTTGAAAAATACAAGCAAGGAAATAAACAGGTTTCTAAAAACAAGAGCAAGCGGGGCACCTGGGTGACTCAGTGGGTTAAAGTCACTGCCTTCAGCTCAGGTCATGATCTCAGAGTCCTGGGATCGAGTCCCGCATCGGGCTCTCTGCTCAGCAGGGAGCCTGCTTCCTCCTCTCTCTGCCTGCCTCTCTGCCTACTTGTGATCTCTGTCTGTCAAATAAATAAAATCTTTAAAAAAGAAAAAAAAAAAAAAAAAACAAGAGCGAGCTGGTCAGGGCAGCAGCTCCAGGCTCCCAAGAGAAAAGGCAGGGCCTCCGCCTAGTTCATGGACCCAAGAAGACACAAGCTATGGGTGGAGCCCTTCCAGCTTTGCTCCCGCCCTTCAGGACTAACTGCACTCCGCAGAGGGGGGCGGGGCAGGAAGACAGATGCAGGTACCCGGTCCACATTCAAGGGCAGGACTTTGCAGGGCCGGGTGTGGAAGGCCACCCACAACCCTTCCCATCCGACGCCCCTCCCGCACGCTTCTCCGACCACCCTCCTCCGGCCCAGGGGTTTTTTTGTGGCTGCTGTTAACAATCTGCCACATACAGCGGTTCAAACACACCCATTTATCATCTTAAAGTCTGGAGGTCAGAAGTCCAGAACAGGTCTCAGGGGGCTAAAGTCCAGGTGTGGCCATTGCTGCACTCATTTACGGATGCACTGGGGAGAGTCCACTTCCTACTCCCACAGGCTGTTGACAGAATTCTGCTTCCTGCGGTTGTAGGACCAAGGTCCCCGCCGGCTTCAGGCAGAAGGTCACTCCTGGGGCCGGAGGCCACCACACCCCCCAGGGCTCATGGTCTCTTCCTCCATTTCCAGAGCCAGCAACAGCCGACCAGTGTGTGGCTGCTGTAGATCCTGACCACTTGTCCGCGCTCGCTCCGCGGTCACCCAGGTCACCCAGGACAAGGTAATGTCTCAGGTGTTCCGCAGACATTCCCTCTCCCTTGCCAGGTGACCTTGTTCTAGGCTCCAGGGATAAGGACATGGACCTCTTTGGGGAGCGCGACTCTGCAACCACACCCCATCCCTCCAGCCAGAACGCTGCGGGTCACCTCAACCCCAACAGCCGACGCTGGGCCGCAGGGAATCCACGCTCCAGCCGCAGCCCGAGGCAGAGCCAACCCCCCTCCGCCATCCACCCTGTCCTCAAGGACCATGAACAGGCCCGAGCGCCTCCCTTCAGTGCTTTCTCAAGGCTCTTTTCTGGGGCCTCCCGAGCCCTGCCCGCCTCCCACCGGTCTTCTCACAAGGCTCCCCGGCTCCCTTTCTCCTCCGCAGCCCCGGGGACCCTCGCCAGGCGCGCTCTGACGCCCATCCCGCATCTCCGCCGCTCCACGGGCTGCCCCTCTGCATCTCCAGGGCTGGGGTCAGGCATGACCTCTGCTGGAAGGGCGCGGCCTCGCACTGCCGCGGGGTCCTATGCTTCGGCCCGCGCCCCCGGGTGCTGACCTTCGAAGCACATACAGACGTGCTTGGGTCTCCCTCAGCCCTGCGCCCCCCAGAGCCACGCTTCTTGGCTCAGCCTGCAGTACAGGACCTGGCACACGGAGGATGTTCTGGATGCACGAAGGGCCTCCCCCCCGCCCATGAGCGACGGCGGCCTGGTCAGTCTGTGGAGCGGACGTCTCACCAGCTCGGAGACACCTC
This sequence comes from Mustela lutreola, assembly GCF_030435805.1. Classification (NCBI taxonomy): domain Eukaryota; kingdom Metazoa; phylum Chordata; class Mammalia; order Carnivora; family Mustelidae; genus Mustela; species Mustela lutreola. The sequence goes on along the minus strand of NC_081297.1, from coordinate 148,615,173 downwards.
AGGCTGTGCCCGCCGGAAGCTGAAAGCGCTCTCCCAACACCGAGAGCTGTCCCCCGCTCTGGCTCTACCCCAAGCACCCGCGGCCTCGCCGGATCCAATCTGGGCCCTTCTGGCCGCCATCCCACTCACAAATGTCACCCTTCCCAGGCCCGCCGGCCACACCGCCTCCTGCGGGAAGAGCCGAGCCGCCCCAGCCACCGGCGGACCCACACCGGAGGGCTTGCTCGGATGGCGCCTCTCCTGGGAGGCCTGCTTTGGCCATCCTGGCACCAGGAAACCTGCCCACGCCACGTGCCTCCGACCAGCCCTCCCAAGGCTCTGTCTGAGGCTTCCATCCCAGGATGACAGGTCCCCCCTCCCCACGGGTGATCTCTTCTTAACTGAGCCGTGTCTTTATTCTCTGACCTTCCCACGCCACTGCAAGCTCTGTGAGGGCACTGGTTCTGATCTGTTTGCTCACTGGTGTATCTCTGGAACTGTTATGGGCACTGAGTGCAGGTTAAACAAATAGCTACCAAAGGAATAAAATTTTCAAATTCTCAAAGCTGCTCCAAGAGGCTTTCTCTCATGCTCATCAAAGAGAACTAGACCCGACCAAATAAATATGCACCTGGAGATCCCAGCCGCTCAGGACAAAGCCAGCTTCTTCCGGTTACCCTGGCAGAAGCCCACGGCCCCGAGCTGACATAACGTGGTGACAGTCACACAGAGATTAGTAGAAAAAAAAAGGCTGAAACCCAGACCACAGAACCAAGTCAAAGATGCTTCCACCGTATCAAAGAGCCGGCCTCATCCGGAAGAGGAATTTCTAAGGAAGCTCCCGCCAAGAAGACAACCGAAGAGCCAGCGTGGGGGACTATTGCCAGACCACCTCTCACGCTGTGGGAGACCCTGGCCAAATCACTACTCCCTCCAGGGGCGCCTGGTGGCTCAGTGGGTTAAAGCCGCTGCCTTCGGCTCAGGTCATGGTCTCAGGGTCCTGGGATCGAGCCACACATCGGGCTCTCTGCTCAGCAGGGAGCCTGCTTCCTCCTCTCTCCCTGCCTGACTCTCTGCCTGCTTGTGATCTGTCTGTCAAATAAATAAATAAATAAATCTTAAAAAAAAAAAAAAGAAAGAAAGAAATCACTACTCCCTCCAGGTTAACCCGGAAGGCGGGCCGAACCATCACCATTTATCAGCACCAACAGTGCACAGGGCAGAAAGGTGCCTCCGGACACCCGCAGCACTCACGGTCTGGAGAAGAAAACGAGCACACGCCAACGATGCGGAGTTTGATACACAAACAGGACTTCGGCTCAGACGGCGGGAAAACACTCAAGGCTTTACAAGGAGGTGCCCTGGAGGTGACTTTGAAAACTAAAAAAATAAAATAAGCCAGGCACAGGGGAGGAGAGGGGGGCAAAGAACATTCTGAGCCGCTCGGAGAGCACGGAACGGACAGCGGTATCACACAGCCTGGACAGCAGGGGACCTGCGAGTCACGCAGTACCACGGAGGGCGATGTGGCTCCAGAATCGGGCAGGGCTCGGGTTATGAAGGGCTTCCTATGCTCCTCCACATGGCATTTCAGAGGAATCACGCAAGGGCCTTCACCCGAGCCAGCCTCAGGGAGCGTCAGCTGTGAGACAGCGTGCGGCTTTGGATCTCCGAAACACTAGGGAGCTGCCACACTTGCAGGCCACCAAGAATCGTGCCGGGCAAACAGTAAGAGCTCAGTGACCACCTGCCATTATTGTCGCAAGGACGTGTGATGAGGGAATGATTGCTAACGAACTGGTAAGGGCTACGCTGTTGAAAGACCCTTAACAGTTCTGTGGTCTGCGGTGAGTCTGTTCGCCCTCCGCAGTGCTTCCGGGGCTCGGGTCCACACTCCCAGAGCGAGACGATCCTGGGACGCACTGAAAGGGCCGGGAGAGCCGCCGGCAGCAGGCCAGGACTGCGCCAGCGCTGTGCTCGTGCAGAGAAGGACGAAGGACACGGCGATGGCCACAGGAAGTGAGCTACTGGCGGCCGAGAGAGCCGGCCTTCGCAACCCCTCCTGGAGCCCAGCACAGCAGCACCGCCAGGGCCAGACCGCAGGAGGCGCGGGGCACAGGCCGCTGGGCAGGCCTTTCCAGCAGGCCCGCCCTCTCCTCTGTGCCCTGCTCTCTGCAGGGACAGCCTCTGGCAGCTCTCCAAGCCTCCATTCCAATCCGTAACACGCAAAAACGCTTAAGACACGCAGAGTGCCAAAATCAGAAGGAAACGGAAGTCTGTGTCGGGTGACGCAGAACCTCACAGAAGCTGGGGCCCACGTGAGCTTCCCGTGCCCATCATACCATGAAAGATACGGATCCTCCCGTAGCTCTGCAGGCTTGGAGTCCAAAATCAAGCTGCGGGCACGGCCATACTCTCTCTGAACTCCTCAGGGACGACCCCTCCTTGCCCCTCTGGCTTCCGCTGGTTGCCGTTGGAAGACCGTTGGCCTTCCTGGCCTTACGAACGCACGTGGCAGGAGAGCTTCTGTGTGAACGCACGGCCCCAACCTCCGCCTCCGTCTTCACATGCCATCTTCCCTACCTCTGTCTGTGTCCACATCTCCCTCTTCTTTTAAAGACATCAGTCCCTGGACGAGCAGTCACCTAACGCAGTACGACCTCATTTTAACTTGATTACCTCTGCCACGGTGCTATTCCCCAATAAGGTCACGGTCACAGGTTTCCAGGTGGACATGACGGGGCGGGGGGGGGGGGGAACAGTACTGAACCCAGCACAAGGACAAACTACCACGAGGCACAGCCATGGGTCCAAGCGTTATTCACCACGATAACTGCACGCCGCAGCTCGACTATCCCTGGAGCTCGGCTGGCTAAGAATCAGTTTCTTTAGACTGAGGAGGAACCAAAACCTCAACGCCGAACGGCAACACACAAAAGCTCTCCTGCCCCGTGGCTCGCTTCTCCCAGAGTCTATGCTCTGGAGCGCACGTCTCTGTCACTGCTGGGACCTCCCATCCTCCGCCCTGCCAGAATTTTCACATCACCTTGATCCTGACGTTGGTTTTGAAGAAAGCTCTTTTCTTCCTCCATCACGCACAACCCCGGGCGTGAAGCGGGACCTCTGGCCGCCTCTGCCCATCCCCTCTGAAGTCATGTGTCTGAGCAGGCGGTAACTCACTGCTACCAACTCCCAAATCTCTGACAACGGGACGTTTCTGGCTGAACACAGGAGTTCCAAGTTCACAGCTCTGCCACCCGCCCAGTGCGGGCCCTGTGCGAGGTCTAAGAATAAGCCGGGCTTAGAAACGGTCGGGGGAGGAACTCGGACACCACGGTTCCTAACGTCCAGTACTCGGACGCTGGTTTCCAAACAGAGTGACCGCGTCTGGGAATCCTGGCGGCTGCTTCCTCCAGTCCGATCGCCAGCCGCTGGCTCCTCGCAGGCACTGTCCACGCGCTGTCTTCACGCTGCGGCCCGGCCAGCGCTCAGCGACGGGCGGATCAGGACTTCGGAGCCCGACAGCTCCCAGGGGGCACCCAGGCCACTGCGTGCGCTTCCTTTCCGGGCGGGTGGTGCTTGTTCTTTCCGTCGCTTGCTCCCTGCTGCTGACTCAAGAAAGCAGACGGTTCTGAGGCCAAAAGTGGGGCTCGTGGAAATTCCCCGGGCGTCTCAAAGCCCCCGGAGCGACTCCTCGGCGAGGCGAGCGCGGCCGGCCGTGCGCAGCGCGGACAAGGCGGCCATTCAAGCGGGCCGAGCCGCCACGCCCCCTCGCAGAGGCCGCCGCCCGGCTAGCACGGCCCGCCCCGGGCAGTCCCGCACTCACCCAAGTCCTCGCATCGCGACCCGAGCCGGCCCCTCTCGGCGCCGCGGGGAGCCCCGGCGCCGCCCGGGGGGACCGGACCCTGCCCGTGTCGGGACACACGACCTCGACGTACGCGCAGCCACCGCCTCCCAGACCCGGCGCTCGGCCCCCTGCGCCCCCGACGCCCCTCACGTCCCCAGCCGTCCTCCTGCAGCCCAGGCCACCGTCCCCAGACCCCCGACTGCCCCCGCAGCCCAGCGGGCCTACGCACCCACCTGACCTCTGACCCCTGACCCCGACCCGGCCTCCCCCGTCACACCCACCTGCCCGGGACTTTGCTGCTGCTGCGCTTCCAGAACTGCTTCCTGGCCCCGTCGCTGGCCATGGCCCCTCCTCATCCCTCAGACCCGCGGCCCCGACACCCCTAGCGCGGCCGGCCGGCCCCGGCGGTCCCTTCCCGAACCCCGGGTGGCCCCTCCGCGGTCCCGGGACGCCCGAGCCCGGAGCCTAGAGGCTCTTCCGCCTCCTTCCGGAAGTTGTGCCTACGCGCGTCCGGAAGTCCCGCCTCCGTCCCCGGCGCGCCCGACGCACGGCGCGGGCGCTGACGCAGTTAGAGGGCGACGCGCGGGAGGCGGGGGGTGGCTGCGGCCGGGGCGGCTGGGCTCGGGGTCTCGGCGGCTGACGGGGGCCCACGCCCGGCTCCGTGCTCCGCTGCTCGGCGAGGCGGCGGGAGGGGCGCCCGGGGCCGTGCAGGGGGCGGCGGGGCGGAGCCCGTGAGGGCGGAGGGGTCCGCGCCGGTGCGGCGGCGGCGGCGGCGGCCCGGTCGGTCGGTCGGTCCCGGTCGGTCGGTCGGTCGGTCGGCCTCGGCCTGGGCTCGGGACCGCGGAGCCGGCGTCGGGCCCGCGCGGGGCGCCCTGCTCGGCCGGGGCCTGCTTCGCCGCCGCCGCCCGCCGCCCGCCGGGGCCCCCGCGCCGGGGCCCGCTCGCGCGCGCTCCGAATCCCAGGAACGCAGACGGCTGCGGGGCGCGGGGCACGGCCCAGGCCTCTGCCTCCGGCCCGGGTCCGGATCGCAGGGTCCCGGGGTCGAGCCCCGCGTCGGGCCCCTGCCCAGCGGGAGTCGGGTCCCCCGCCCGCCCCTCGGCCTGCCTGGGGTCTGGTCAGTAAGTAAGATGGTTTGAAAGAGGGCGACGCCGTCCGCGCTGGTGGCGGCCGGCGCGGTGCTGGGTGCGCTGGGCTCACACGCCCGCCGAGGTCACTGCCAGGTTCGTTTGCTGCGACTGGACACGGCGCCGGAGGACGGGGGTGACCCGCGCCGCGCGCACTGATTTCTCTGGGTCGCAGACCGGGGTCCGAGCGCCGCGGCCGGCCGGGGTCAGGGCCGCCTGCAGTTCCGCTCGTGGGAGCCCCTTGGCCCACGGCCGCCGGTTCTCCCGCGGAACAAATCGGATTCCGTCTGCTTTCCGACGCCTCCTGACGTCGCTCTTGCCGGTTGCGAGCTTCGGCGCCAGGAGCTCTACAGGCCGGCCGCGGCCCCATGCCGGCCGCCCCAGAGCCTGCCCCTCCTGGAACAGCGGAATGGCGCTCACCTCTGGGACACCAGGTCTGTGCCCTTCGCACAGCGCCTCGCATCCACCCTGCAACACGGACGCCGCGGCAGTAGCCTGGGAGACCGTGCGGGGCGCGGCCCAGGTCTCCCGCCTCTGAGTGTTGGGTGGATGAATGACAACCGTGGGAACTCTCCGGGCAGCCCCTTTTGTCTCCATAGAAACCAGGAATCTTCCTGGGGTGATCTCAATGGATCCTTGGTGATCCCCCAACTGACACACACTCGGTAGGCCCTCAGGGCTCCTTTGCTGCATGGCCTGATGAATTCTTCCAGGATCCTGTCCTCACATGACCTCGGGGAATCACCAGAGATCTTCCGATGAAGTGTCGGTGGATCCTCAGGGACTCGCTGACGCGGCTCAGGCAGTCTCCTGGGATTCTCTTCTCCTGAAGCTCAGAAAGGCCCCAGGGATCTCTTCCCAATGTATAGCCCCGAGTCCTCAGAAATCCTCCTCAGAGACTGGCTCCGAACAGACTCCTGGGTCCCCTATAGACGTCACAGGGGAGCTAAGGAGTTCTCCGCAGCGCTTCTGGCTCGTTCCAAGAATCAGTGAGGTGACAGCAGGACAAAGATGATAGAAGTAGAGTTCACAGAGAAAAAATGGACATAGTCCGCGACCGGCTGGATGCAATTATAGCATCTTAGATCGGTTGTCCCTATGGCTTGAGGATGCTTTCCTGCCTCGTGTCTCCTGGGGGAAGGAGCAAGACTGACACCAAAACTGATGAAGGCTTCAGGACCCACTGAGCAAAGGGTTAGTAGTGCCAATGACGGAAGCAGGAGAGCAAGGGGTCAGCCTGTTTGCAGCCTCCATTTATAATAGGTTTAGGATGAATTGCGCCGAGGTCACAGATGTAAGGCTTCAGCCAAGCATGAAGTTAGAGGACAGATTCGTCTCCAGATAAGGGATGGGAGGACCTGCCAGGGCAAAGTCACAGGAAGACGTCCGCATCGTGAGCAACATAAAGCAGAAAGCCAAGAAGAGACCATCCCAGAAATGGATTTTGGCCAGGGGGCATGGTAGGGTTAGGATGTGAACAGAGCATTTAGTAGAGGCCAAGGTGTAGAGACCAAAGCATAGCAGATCTAGAGTCTAGGAATGGGATGTCTGCAGGCATTAAGCAGGAAAGATGCAAGAACCAGAATGACTGACTCGGAGCCTTTGGTATTCATGTGTGCAACACGTAATTTTTAAAGATGTATTTCTTTATTTGAGAGAGCGCATGGGGGATGGAGGCAGGTGGCGGGGGTGGGAGGGAGAAGCAGGCTCCTGGCTGAGTGCAGAGCCCAACACAGGGCTCAAACCCATGACCAGAGATCATGACCTGAACCAAAGAGTCAGAAGCTCAACAGACCAAATCACCCAGGCACCCCTTGCAAAAAATAATTACTGAAAATTTATTCATTTGAGAAAGAGAAAGACCATGAGACTGGGAGAGGAGGAGAAGGAGAAGCCCCACTGAGCTAGGCACCCAACACAGGGCTCAATCCCAGGACCCCAGGATCATGACCTGAGCCAAAGGCAAATGCTTAACTGACTGAGCCCCCAGGTGCCCCAACAAATAATCTTTGAGCAGCAAATACAAGAAGCTTACTTTCACTAAGATTTAAGCTAATGAAAATTAAATGCAAGAAATGCCGTTTCACACGTAACAGATGGGCTAAAACTTAAAAAATCTGTCCATGCCAAAATTGACAAGGATGTGGATTTGTGAGCAGTGCAGAATGAACTGATTCACTGCTGGTGGGAGTACAAGTTGATTTAGTGATTCTCAACAGCCATCTAGCCATTTCTAGTAGTTAAGAATGCATATACTCTACAGCCCAGCAATTCTACTCTTGGTGTGTACCTTAGAATAACTTGCCCAAGTGTGCAAAGACAGGAACATTAACAGCAACATGCTGCTACAGCCGGCAAGGGAGGGTTATAAAGTCATCTATGAGAGAATTGACAAAATGATACATACTTATGCTATAGGAGGCTGTATGGTAACGAAATGAATAAATTAGTTCCATGTATCAACACAAATGAATGTCACAATATTAAGTGAAAAAGTTGAGTATGAATACGTGTGCTATTTAATTCCATTTTTTAGAGTTAAAAAAATGCTAAACACTAAATTCAGGAGAGGGGTCGCCTCTGGTGGGACTTTGATCAGTAAGTAAGGAATTCAAGAGGCTTCAGTTTTATTGTTATGCTTTATTTCTGGTGGCAGAGGGAGTACATGCCACTATTGTTATATTACTTATGGTTTCTCCCATGTATATAATGTGTGACAGCCCATGACTAGTACAGAGCTCTTACTGCTGTGTCTGTGACCACACTCTTGGAAAAGGATGAGACACTGAATGAGCAGTGTTCACTAAGAGGCATGGAGGGGTTGGGGCGATCGATAAGATCTGTGACTGTAGTTTAAGGCAAGTGGGGGTGATAGAACAAAATGCAAGGAGTGGTTCCGGGGAGAGGGAGCATTGCCGCTGCAGCAGGCAGACAAAAGTTTAGAGTGCTGGGTAACAGGTGAGTCTTTGCCACAGCTGCAAGTGATGTAGGTCGGGTTCCCCCAAGAGACAGATGCTTGCATGTGGGTGGCTTCCTAGGGACGAGAGGTTGAACGGTAAGGGGCCCCGGGCCCTGCAGAGATATCCTGAATTGGGACCAGAGTGTGGGGCCTTTGCACTGTACACAAACCAGTCATTGCAGGGCTGCCCCTTGGCGGCAGGGGGCAGGGGAGCATGCAGCTGTGGGCAGCTCCATGAGGGACTTCTCTGAGCCATCAGCAGCCAGCACTCCCGGCCACAGAGGAAATGAAAGCCTCCGTCCTCGGGGTGAACCTGGACAGCACACCGTAGTGGTGACTGCAGTCCACCTTGGCACCACTCAGACCCCCGAGTGTCACAGGGGTCACCATTGGAAGAGCATCTCCAGGTTGCTGCCTGCTTCCTTTTGTGGAAACTTACAAGAGGAGGGTTGACATAATCTTGGAGCCACATCGGTCAATCACTCTGTGCCCCGCCCACTTCCTATTCCTCTGCCCATACCCACTGCAGACTCCCTCTGCAGAGGGAATCTCTTGCAGATTCTGGACGAGCTACCTGGTGGGGTGACCCAGACTGTCGTCCTAGAGGCTTCGGACCCTCGATCCTCACACCCCTTTCAGCCCACAGCTGCCGTACTTGTCCACATGCCATCAAAATTGGGCAGAAAGGCCAGTTCGTGTAGGTGCCAGACATGTTCTCCTCTGGCCCCACTGGGCAGTAGCGCCCCTACCTCCCCTGGTGGCCGCAGAGAGACCTCTTTCTTCACCTGGCTAGTCTGCTGGCCCGAGGAGCCGTGACTCGACATTGAATCAGACTCTTACCACATCCTTTTCTGGCAGCATTCCCCCTCTGGGGCTCGGGACCTCTAGAAGAGGACACGATTGTGAGAATGGCAAACAAAAGCGGATCCGGTCCTGCGTCCCTCCCCCTACTTCCCACACCCATGTCTTTACTTAAAGGGGTCACGGGCACATAGAGCGCCCTGATTCAGGGACTATCAACTCTGAGCTGAAAGGAAGTGTCATTGCTCTGTCTGGCAGCAGCTTCTGGGCAATGCAATGTATGTGGGAGGGCCCACGTGTCCCCCTGCCACAGGCTCACCGCTACCACCTCCTTTGCTGTAAGTGGGGCCCCTGGACCAACACGAGTTTGCACAGAGCCTGGAGGCTGGATCAGACTCCCTGAAACCCACACACAGGGCACATGTCCGTGAATCACTGGGTCCTACTGCCTCCACGCACATCCCCCGTGACTAGCCTACGCACAGGGGATGCCAGCGAGTGTAATCTGGCCGGGTGTCCGCTCCCAGCTGGGACTGCTGGGTTCTGCTACTGAAGAATGGCGGGCGGGGTATCGGTGGACAACAGCAGTGTGTCCCAGCCTCACAGGGTGTGCCATCAGCTCCCACCTCTGAAACCAGTGAGGAAAGACGGGCAGTGTCAGCCTCCACCGCAGGGATGTGGACGTGTGGAATCCGCTGCTGCCGGGGTGAGGCTTGGGAGCACTGAGTCGTGTCCCTCCCCACCTGTTTCATGGCTCAGGCTGTGTCCTCTGTCTCCCTTCTCTCCAACTCACCAGCGCGCCCCAAGGTCAAAGGCCTAGCTTGGATGATGCCTTCAATGGGGAATAACAGGGCGTTGGACTAGAGCGCTTTAAATCCACAAAAAGGCCAGAGGCAGGCAGCTGGTGGGATGTTCTGTTGGCTGAGTCACTCGGTGCTGTAGGGGACTCTGAGGTGCGCACTCCCCCAGCACCCAGGTACCCAGTCCCCACCTCAGGGAGGGCTGGTGCTGCCCATGCCCAGCCCGGGCTCTCTGGGAACCATCTGTCCTGCGTCCAAGGGGGCTGCCTCACCGCCAGGCCAGCCCGGGCCCTGTAACTGGCCGGTGTGGGGAGACAAGGACCTAGCCCCCTGTTCTCACCTCATGCCACCCCGGAAGGGCTGTCCCAGCTCTGGGCTCTCCAGGCGGGACGGATCGGACAAGGTTATCGTGCCGCGTGGAGTCCAACCTCCGCTCGTCGCATCCTGCCCCGAGTCCCTCACTCGCTCACAGGCACGGCTCCCAAGGGCACCCTTGGGATAGCCGTGTATGTGCTAGTCAGGGCTTCCTGGGGAAACAGAAGCAAGGCGGGGCGTGTATATGGAAATATGTTATAAGGAATCGGTTCCCGCGGATACAGAGGCTGAGAAGTCCCACCACCCAGTGCCTGCAAGCCAGAAGGAGGGAGAGCCGGCCGGGGAAGGTGAGCTTAATCCCAGCCCAAGCCGCCAGGCAGGAACAGGACAAGTTCCTCCTCCTCCCCCTCCCTCCCTCCATCCCCGTATTCAGGCCTGAGGCCCACGCGTGCTGGGGAGGGCCGGCCACTTTCCCCTTTTTCTCCGAGTCTGCCAGTTCGAACTCAAATTTCACCCGGGAACACAATGCAGATACACCCGGACGGAGTTACTCCTGGCACACCATGGCCAGTCTGTCAAGCTGACACATGAAATCACCCAAGAAACCTCCTCCAGGGGCCTTTCCTCAAATCCACTGGCTCAGACGAGACTACTACAACCGAGCTCAGGCTTGCGGCCTCACGGTCACAAGATGGTGTCCCAGCTCCTCTGCCACGTGCTCACGCCAGTGTCCCAGCTAGACGGGGAGGGAAGGAGGCCCAAGGAGAAAAAGAAAAAATGACCTCTCCCCCCAAGTCCTGTTTTATCCAGGAAGGGCAGCCCGCAGGCAGTTCCTTAGGAGGCGGAACTGAGTCCGGCCCTGAAGGAGAGACCGGTCACCAGGGAGAAGCGGCCGCTGGCTTGGACTCACTAGAACTTCCCCTCGGGGCGGAGGATAGGTCACTTCCCATCGGAGCAAAAGGTCTCAGCTAGGAATTCAGGCTGCTGTTTGCAGGGAGGCGGCCGATCGGCGGGTGGGAGACGCCAGAGGCACCGGGAAGGCTCCCAGGGCGTCACCTAGAACTCAGAAAACAGAGCCTCCACTCCTGACTCCCAGTCCCACGCCCACGGCTCCCCACCGCCGCCCACACCCCTGCAGCACACCTACCTTGGCCACCCCAGACACCAGGGGGAAAAGGCCCCCAGCTGCCTCTGTGGGAGCAGAGACAGGAGACAGGAGCCAAATGAGACCACTGACCGGAAGAAGGAAGGGGGAAGTGCCCAGCCCACCGAGTCCTCACACAGCACCCTATCCCGCCACCCCGGGCTTCTCTGTCCTTCGCCTTCACAGACAGCTGGAGGCAGCCCCCCCCACCCCACCCCAGCTGGAGGCAGCCCCCCCACCCCACCCCAGCTGGAGGCAGCCCCCCCACCCCACCCCAGCTGGAGGCAACCCCCCACCCCACCCCAGCTGGAGGCAGCCCCCCCACCCCACCCCAGCTGGAGGCAGCCCCCCCACCCCACCCCAGCTGGAGGCAGCCCCCCCCACCCGACCCCAGCTGGAGGCAGCCCCCCCACCCCACCCCCCACCCAGGGAGCCTGCTTAGTCTGAGGGAGGCCTGCGCGTCTGCGGGGTGGGATCCTCTCTCTGCCGGGGTCCCACATAGCCTCTTGTGGCCAAGAGACCTCAGACTGAGTTTTCTGCTGAGCACTAACTCCTGCCTTGAAGAGGAAAAAAGCAAACAAATTCGCATTCATAATGACCCAGAGCAATACAGATGCCCTAAAATCTTAGTCGACTTCTGTCCATCCACCTCTGGTCAGTTCCAAGGACTGGCATCCAAAACCAAAACTCTTGCCAATGGGGAGAATTCAAACCAGAAACTTCTGTGTCCCAGCAGGAGGCCATGGGATTTGGCCTGAACACCCCATCCAACCATCATCTGGTGGTCCCCACGATGGGGGTCTGGGAAACAAAGGCTGCCCTGGTGAAGTACCAGGCCCAGGCACTGGGCTGCAGACTGCATCCCCAGAAGCACCGCACAAGAGAGGGCAGACCCTCTTGCCCAGAGGCTTACCTCTGAGGAGCTGCTTGAGACAGGCCCGGGGCTGGGCTGGAAGTCCTGTCAGCCTCCACCCCAAGATTTCCCTGCTAACCCACCAGCCTGCCCGCTCAGTTCTCATCAGCTTGGCTTGAAGTGAAGTCTTGGTTTTCTTGACCCTCGGCCATCCGGGAGAGGCAGAAAGGATCTCTTCTCAGCCAAGTTAATTGTTCAGGCTTCTCTGCATTTGGATAGGCCAGTTTCAGGCCTGTGATGCCTCGATGTGTCTCTCAGGAGTTTGCGGAGCGAGCCACCCCAGCTACAGGCTGTGCGGGCTCCGGCTGACATCCCAGATAGCCCACGCCCCTGAGTGCAGAGGAGACAGTCCTGTTTGTACGGGTCTCCCAGGGCTGCCGAGGCCGATGACCGCCAGCTAAAGTGCTGAAAACAGCTCAGCTTGTTTCCTGCAGTTCTGGAGCTCAGAAAGTCCAAATACAGGGTCACAGAAGGACTAAACTCAGGGCGTGGACAGGGATGCCTTCCTTCTAGATGCTTCCTTGCCTCCCCAGCTTCTGGCAGGCACCGACGGTCCCTGGCTTGTGGCCTCTGCCTGCATCTGGAAACCTCCAGCCTCTACCTCTTCCCACTCCAGTTCCTCCCAGACCCTTCTCACAAGGACCCGCTCAGATCACGGAGCACCACCGCTCCCTCTCCAGGCTCTCAAATTAATCACGTCCGCAAGCTCCATATGAAGTAACACTCTCAGGGTCCGGGGGGGTGGGGAATGCAAAGATATTTGGAGACCATTATTCAACCGACTATGATCTTTCATGACATCTAGCAAAAGTTCCCAGTTTTCCCCCGTGAGTGACGGAGCTCTCCTTCCTGCCCCTGCCCCTCACTCAACTTGGCCCTTTACAGAATTCAGGGTCTGCCCCCAGACACATCCCACTTCCTAGTACAGAACTCTGCATGAGTTAGGATATTGGCAGTTGCAGGAAATAGAAAATCCAGCTTAGATGGGCTTATGCTATAAATTGTTTTTAATTTTATTTATTTACTCATGAGAGACACAGAGAGAGAGGCAGAGGGAGAAACCCAATGTGGGACTCGATCCCAGGACCTTGGGATCATGACCCAAGCTGAAGGCAGACACTCAACCGACTGAGCCTCCCACGTGCCTGGGCTTACGCTGTAAAGGGAATTTCTCGGTTTTCACAGCTGAGCAAGCCCAAAGGTGAGTGGGAGTCTGGAGAGGGGCTGGAACAGGACAATGGCCCCCTTGAGGTTCCAGGGTGCTTCTGTGGGCCACCTGGACCATGTGCCCACCCCTGAACCAATCACCGTGGCCAGGAAAGGCCACACTGGTGTACGGGAGCATAAGGGATGATGGGAGCCCATCTTTCCAAATACTGTGGCTGCTACCCAACAAGGGAGGAGTGGGTGGATGCTGGGGCCCCAGTGGTTATTACACGCCCAAGGTGGGAGCCGTGTTGACACACTGATTGATTTAATGGCCTAAAAGTGCTGACTTATTTGTCAACATTTTTTGACTGGACAAAATATACATACGATGCCTGGCACAGTGTGAATATATGGAAATCTCACCAATATGGACGTAGAAGGGGGTCTGGACGGCTCGGTCCAGTGGGCATCCCAGACTCTCGATCTCGCCTCAGGTCTTGGTCTCAGGGTCGTGAGTTCAAGCCCAGTGTCAGGCTCCAGGCTGCTCGTGGTGTCTACTAGAAAAAAATAAAATAATAATAATAATAAATAAATAAATAAGGAAGTAAAAGTCCCCAATAGGAAACAGTCCAATTTCATATTTTTAAGATTCTATCCATTTATTTGAGCGAGAGAGAGAACGAGAGAGAGAACATGAGAGGAGAAAGGTCAGCAGGAGACGTAGACTCCCGCCGAGCAGGGAGCCCGATGCAGGACTCCATCCTGGGACTCCAGGATCAGGACCTGAGCCGAAGGCAGACGCCCAACCAACTGAGCCGCCCAGGCGTGCAGAAATAGTCCAATTTAAAAGATTAAGTGCATTTTTTAAATGTTTTGAGGGAACCGACCACGGGACACATTTAAGAGGCAAGGCAAGAGCCAAGTGAACAAATCACAATGGACTTTGGCAATTTTTACAAATTAAAAAAATCAAGAACACGCCCCTTACAGACAGACCAACGAAGAGGAAAACAGGCAGCGGGAGCGAAAAGGAGGGTCCCATATGGGCGGCTCCGTGTGACCAGAAGCATCTAGAGCCCTGAACACACGTGTGCCTCGACCCTGCAATTGCCTCCAGAGGAATCATCCTAAGAAACAGTGGGGCGAGAGAGCCAAGGTCCGTGCCCATGGGGTTCACCGAGCTGCCAACGGCGGGGAGCCGGCAGCCGTCTGAACAGGAGAGTGAGGAAACCCCGACGCGAGGTGTGAGACCCCCATGTCACAGGGTGAGTGCAGCCTTTAGAAACAAAGACGTGCATCTGCACTTCCTTTTTATGGAGAAAAGTGGACGGCTAAGTGGAAAAGGCAGGTGGCAACCTTTGTTGGAAGAAGTCTTACCTGCAGACCCGGAAGAAAAATTCTGGAAGGGCATCGCGTCAGTTACAGTGCCCCGGGATGAAGAAAGCGTAATTCAGCTGATTTAAACAACTACGGGGCTGGATGCGGTGGGTGCTTGGGGAGTCCGCGTGGGAGGAAGGCTTGGACACGGCTGCAGCCCCGGCGCAGACGTGCTTCTCTGCATGGGTCTCAATTCTGTGCCCCTCCAGGCGGAGACCTTGTCCCCCAGACTGCCTAGTCACAGGGCCTGCCCGCTCTCCCCTCCGCGGGACAGTGGGAGTCTCGCTTCCCAGAGCTTCTCTCCGAGTGAGGAGGGGACCCTCCGGCCCACCTTAGACTCAGATCACCTGCTAACCCAAAGCAATCGCTCGGCCAAGGAGGACAGCCTCACTCGGAAGACGCCGACGCGCTCCCGCTGGCTGCCTCCGGATGGAAGGATAGCAGGAGGCTGTTTGTTTGGAAATATTTTGTATGTTAAGAAACTTCCAGAAATCTTTCCAGGCTTAACTTCCACATGTAGCATGTGATCTGCGTCACTCCAGTAAAATTCCCTCTTACTGACCCCAGCCACCGTTTCTTCGGACACTCCTCGCTGTGTTTCCTGTGTATTTGCTGTGGACAGAGTTTGAGTATTTCTGCTTCGTATGCAGCCCTGCCCCGTCAGAGAATCTCTCCTTATTTCTGATAGTTTGTCTTTTTTTTTTTTAAACTTATCAAATAAGTTAAAATGTTTTTATTATAAAGAAAACTAAGAAGGCAGAGATCACGGAAGGCGTTGCCTGATGAACCTGGGAATGACCGCTGGACTTCAGGGACGAGAGAGGTCAGGGCAGGTGTGCACTGCAGGAACCGCTTTGACACCTCCTGCCCGGTGACTCGTCCTGGAGCTCCCAGATTGTTCTCTGGACACCCTGCTGTGGGGCCAGTGTCGTCCTGCACCACTGGGTGTGCAGGTTTTGGCATGACAGGCAGTAATCGGCCCCTTTCCCATGGGAGACGCTGCAAGACATGAGCTGGGGAAGGTTGGGGCCACGTTCCCTATGCGTGGAGAAAGGGGCAGCAGATGAGGGACAGGAGAACAGCCCAGACCTGGCCGTGCTGGAGCCCCCCCCTGTCCCTTACCCACGCAGAGGCCCATCACTCCTGCGGTGGCCGTCCTGGGAACTGTGGCAGCCCACCGGGAGGCAGGTATGGGGCCAACCCCAGACAGCCTCAGCCAGGGTGGGCTCTGAGACCCGGGCATGTCAGACCCACTGTAAAGCAGTGGTCACAGCTCAGTCCTTGGGGGTGGAGGGAAAAGAAAGCCATGCTGCCCTTTCTACTCACCTTCCCAGCAAAGAAGGAAAGAAATTAAATTTGCTCACATTTAGAATATGAACTGATAGAGGTCCATGTACATAATTCATAAATAAATATGTACAGATTTGTCTTCAAAAATTTTTTTTACCAATAGACATGGGAAATAAAGTTAGAAAACTTCTGCTACAAACTGCTCTTTATTTCTACATCATGTTCTACTGCCAGTAAGTAACTGCCACCTCTTTCCTTCTAAAATACAAAATGCCTCCCCTGCCCCCCACCAGGCCTGCTCGGTGGGATTGCTCCATGCAAGACGGGTTTTCCAGCAAATGGGAAAGGTGTTACACTTAGACCTGTTCAGCATCTCTCGGGAAAGGGTACCGTCTGGCACGCCATTCCCCAAACCCTCATTCCCCACACAGAGGCTATGCCCAGCCTGGTACATTGGATCTGCTCTAGCCTGCTTGCTGCCTTGAATTGAAGGTGACAAAGTTCTCAGTGCAGAAAGTGTATTTGCAAACGGGGACAACCTGCCCGTGCTTCCTCTAAGACGGTCAGCGAGTAAACGTTTCCTCCTGGTTCCAGGGTTGGGGCGAACATTACAGTCCAGAAACTTCGATGGGCTCAGGTGCACAGGGAAGAAAAGCAGTCAGAAGGGCAGGGACTGCGGCCGCCGGAGAGCAAGGCGATGCCTCAGCACAGGCACGAAACACGCTCTGGTCATGCTAGGTGCACCACAGAACACTAGTCCAAGTTACTTGTTCTTTATAGCCCGGAAGCTCAGTGAACTGCACTAAAATCAAATTCCAGAATCTGATGTTTATCCGCCGGCTTTGTGACAGGTGCGCGGGCACGCTGTGGGGACCGGCCACCCCTGGTCCTCCTCCTCCTTCCAAAATGACCTGTAGATGCGGCTGACTCTTCTGAAACAGGACAGTAGCTGCTCAGCCGCATCTCTCTGAGACACGGCGGGGGGACGGGGGACAGCCCTTCTGGGGAGGTTAGGCTCCCTGGTAATGTATCTGAAGACGCCCCCTGCTCAAGGGACCAAGACCCGGGGCAGAACTGCTGTCAACTGACCCTCGGGCCCCATCCCAGGGACTTTGGCAATGCCTCGGCCCCTCCATCACTGTGTGTGCCCAGGCACAGGCAGGACCTCAGGGGACAGACTCAGGCAACAGCCGGGAGAATCTCAGTGCGGGAACTTCCCGGTCAACCTCCTACGGCACACTCAGTCCCTCTCGGCTCGGCTCTCGCCTAGCTTCCCACGTCCCGCCCCCTCCACACCTTCAGCCCTGTGGTCCCACGTCTCCTGCCCCTACCCCCCCCACCCCCCCCACCCCCACCCCCCGGGCCTTCAGGATCTGGATCCTCCCAGACGCTGGGGAGCAAAGGCTCTGTGGGAGGCGAGTCCCTCGCTGCAGCTTCCACCCGTGACCTCTAGATGGCGCGGAGCGAAGGTCTGGGCCACCGTCCGGCCAAGAAGAGCAGAGGCCAGAATAGAAGAAGGCAGAAGGTTTGCTGGAAGTGGGGCCGCTGCACTTGAAAGGAGATGCCTGGGTGGAGTCCCAGAAGTCCTGTGGGAGCCCGGCCTGGGGACACCCGTGCCCAAATCCTCCAGGTCTTCCTGGGTCTGGTAGCCCGCCCTGTGCCCCAGACACAGGGACAGCCAGGGAGCCCGAGACCGGGACCACCCCCCCCACCCCCACCCCCAGGCCTTGAACGTCAAGCTGCGTGCAGGAGGTGCTGCCGGCAGAGGCGGAAACCCAGGCCAGCCAAGCAGGCACGAATAGGGTCCCTGGTGGGGGTCCATGATGCCAGGCATGCTGCCAGCAGGCAGGGCCAGCAACAGCCCCCGGGCCCCGAAGCTGCTGCCGAGACGCCTCCCCTGCCTCGCTCCTGGCGTAGAGCGGGCTGCACCTGCAACCTGGCCCCTCGGCTCAGGCTGCGGGGGTTTCTGGTAGGCGACAGGCTCCCACCCCACCCGGCCTGGACCCAGGGAGAGAGCGCGGGAGGAAGGAGGTGGGGCACTTCGCCTGCTCTCCTCTGAAGCCCCGAGAAGCTGCTGGTGTGGGACTGGTGGCTGAACGGGGGCTTCCCTGTGGGCTCTCAGCCTCGGGGGTCACTCACTCCTGCGAGCCGTCAGAGCCCGGCTGGAACCCCACGTCCAGCAGCAGCAGTGGCCCCTGGGGATTTCGGGCTCCGGGCCAGGAGCGAGCCTCGTCCGTCCTGCCCTGCTGGCTTCCTTCTTTCCTCGCTCGCTCCTGTCAACCACTGACCCCAGACGCTCCTCCACGGCCGCCCGCCTCGGCCACACCTGGTGTCTGAGCGGCCTGGCGTCCTGCCTGAGCACAGCTGGGCTGTGGGAACAGACAGTGGGCCTGAGTCATCATACCCATGGGGACGAGGGGCTGGGGGTGTGTCAGGGACCGAAGCACCGCACAGGTCGCCCAGGGCCCATGTCCCCTCCTCTTCCGCGCATTCCCCCGTGTCCCAGGTATGGTATCATCACTCACTGTAACCCGGGAACGACACCAGAGCCGGCCAGAGAGCTGGCTGGGGTCAGGCAAGCCCAACTCCGTGGAACCCAGCTCAGCCGGCCTCTCCCTGGGCCTCACCTTCCACATCTGTGAAACGGGGGTGGTAACCAGTCCTCCAAGGATCTCACAGGTTCTTCTGGATGCCTGCACCTGCTGTCGGCAGCACCAACAGACCCCGACTCAGAGGCCCTTTGCTGCCAGTGGCGATGGGGGTGGGGGAAGGGGCAGCCTGGTAACAGAGCATCCTTTAAATGTCCCCCCGAGGATCTGGATTCACACTGTGACTCATGGTCATGCTGGCTTCCGCCCGTTTCCTTATTGGAAGAAGACGGTAATGAAAGGGTGATTTTTTTTTTTTCCTGCAGTTTAAGCAGGAGACAAAGCAGGCTCTGTGCACCCAGAGACTTTGCCCTTCCTGCTCGCTTTCTGCTTCCAGGGACGTCACAAGGTTTACGGAGAAAAGAGCAGGCAAAGGCCGGGAACCTCACAGCTACCTGAGCGGCCAGCGTCCCGGAGCCCTCTCCTCCGCACAGCTATTTTGCCGACGGGCAAGCTGAGGCCCGGAAGTGAGCGCTCTATCTAAGGCTGAGCTGGGCTGAGCCCTAGCCCCGGACTCCCAAGCTGGCGGGGGCTACTGCTCCTCCGCCCCAAGAGGAGGCCACCCCCATGGGGGAGGTAGGACAGAGGATAGAGGCAGAGGTACAGCTCCTCAGAAGGGGGAGCGGTGCTAACGAAGGGGTGGGGTCTCTCTCAGGCCCTTACCCCTGGTTCTCGGGTTCTGCGGGGGCTACAGGGCAGAAGATCAGAGGGGCGATTCCCAGAAGGCCCACTCTGCTTCCTGACCTTCCGAAGCACTTGCCCACAGGGAAGCCCAGCTGTCTGGGCCCTGACCACTGAGACCACACTTCTTTTTAAAGGGGAGAGGGGTGGTTTGGGATAAATTAAAAAAGTATATTCGGGGCCCCAGTGTCAGCAGGAAAGACCCTGAGTGACCATCTGGCTTCCTGCACCTCCTTGCATGCTTTCAAGGGAATTAGGGCCCGGCAAGGCCAGGGGAATGGCCCCCGGTCACCTGGCTGGCCCCCAGAGCAGCCCTGGGCCAGAAGACAGCCCTCAGCACCCAGCCAGGGCTCCCCTCACACCAGTCACCTGTGCGGCTCAGGGACACTGGCTCACAGCAGCAGAGACATGTCGCCGGCTCTAGGCCAGGCCCCGTGCAGGCAGCCGGGTGCCAGATGGCCTCTGGGGCTGGGACAGTGATCGGAGGCCCCCAAGCCCAGGTACAGAGCAGTCCAGTGCCCGGACTCCTGACCCTGGGTGGGACAGGGCAAGGCAGGACCCCACTGTGCCTCGCTGGGCAGGGTAAGGACCTCCTACCACCTGATCGGCCGGGGAGAGTGTGGACTGCAGGTCCTCGCCCCCAACCCCACCGAATCGGGATCTCTGGGGGCCGTGTGCCCCCGCCTCCGCACGCCCTCAGCCTTGGGTCATGGGCAAGCAAGAGGCAAAACTGGGCATGTCCTCAGGGGCAGGGCACCCCCAGGACTCCGCCTACCCATGGAAGAACGTTTGGTGTGGAATTTTCCATGACCCACAAAAGTGCAGGGAGGCTGAGGCCGATCGGCTGGCCCCCGCTCACGTGCAGCTGCTAATTGGCGCAGCCTGTTCTAGTTCCGCTCCAGGCCTAAATGAGGTCACCCACCCCGTGCTGCCTGAGGCGAGCCCAGCGGCCCAGGCCGTGCCTGGGGGAGGCCGGGAAACGTGGGTCAGGCCAGCTGAGGGTGACTGTCCACGTGAACTGGAAAGCCTGGCCAGGATGTGGGAGGAGCTGGACACCCAGGACAGGCAGGTGGTCCCGGGGGCCTGCTCTGTGGGGCACGTTCCCGGCCAACGGGGTCATTGGTGGCTCTGAGTGGGGAGAAAGGTCAGGGCGGTTCCGGCGGTCAGGGGAGGCCACACCTTGGAGCGTGGGCTGCAGACCCTGGCTGGGCCTTCAAGTCACAGGCCTGCTCCATGTTTACTGCCGTTTTGAGGGGCTGCCAAGCTGTTTCTCAGCAGCTGCTCCATTTTGCCTCCCCGACCCACCCCCCCAGCAATGCACGAGGGGTCCGTCTCTCCACGTCACACCAACCCCTGTTACTCCCCAACGTCCTGTTGCAGCATCCCAGGGGCCGTGTCGCGGTCATCCACGGCGGTTCTGACTCACATCCTAACAACACGGAGCTGCTTCTCTCAGGCCCCCGGCCATTGGCAAATCTCTGTGGTGGGTACAGGATACAGGTTTGACTTCTCTCGGCCGTGATTCTCCATGGAGTGGCTGTTTTAGGTCTCCGTTTTGCCATGGGGGCTGTGGTCTCGCGAAAGCTGTTCTGCAGAGCCCACCGTCAGACTCCGGACCGGGAGCTTTCTGGAGAGCTGTCCCAGCTCAGCTCCTGCCTGTGTGCACCCTCCCCTGTCCGTGGCAGACATCACTAATCGATCAAGCACCGGAAAGCCCAGTGATTCACCCAGCCGGCCCCTCTGGATATGCCCTTTGTTGGGGTGTCTGCCCTTGAGGAACTCGCTCACGAGCGGGAAAGGGAAGGGACGGACACGGGTCTCCAGGGGCAGAAGCAGAAGCCTGGACTGGGACAGTGGGCGCCAGGGATGATTAGGGCTGGTTCTAGGCAGAGGAGACACAGAGGCAGTGGTTGGGATTCGGGAGGCTAGTAAGGAACACTCTTCCCACATTCAGAACCAAGTGAGAGACGAGACCCAGGAAGCCAAACCCGACCAGCCCGTCAGCTTGACTACGGATAAAGCCGGGCTGAGCCTCGCGGAGACAGACCCTCGCGCGCACCAGGGGGGCCGTACTCCGAAAGACAGGCGAGGACAGGCGCCGGCCAGGACGTGCAGAGATGGGGACCCCCCCAGCCCTGCTCGGGGTGGGGACCTCTAAGTGGGACCGCCGCTGGGGAGAACAGCGGGGAGGCTCCCCAAACCGTTCGGAGAGTTAGTCTGTAACCCAGGAACGGCACTCCTGGGCACGTACCCGACGGCACTGGCAGCGGGTCCCCACAAAACCTTGCACACGGAGGTTCGCGGCAGCCAGAGAGTGCCAACACCCCAGTGTCCAGCACCTGCTGACGGCTGGCATCCCGCGTGGTCCGGCTGACGGCAGCAGGTGCCATTCGCCCGTGCCAAGGAGGGGCCCCCACGCGCACTCCCACAGGGATGATTCTTGAAAGCCTGACGCAAGGGGAAGGGAACAGTCACAAAAGCCCCCACGTTGCGTGATTCCATCCATGGGAAACGTCCAGAAGAGGCAATTCTGTGAGGACAGAAGGTAGACCGGGGGCTGCTGGGGGCTGAGGAGGGAGGGAAGGGCGGTGATGACCATGCCCTGACGGTGATGCTGGTGAGCCCCCGATGACCAGGGAACCGCATGCCCTCAAGGAGGGAAGCGTGTGGTGTGTGACCTACCGCTTGGCAAGGGGCTGACGGCGGCAGCAGGTTGGGCGCGTGGCCCTGGCTCAGTGCAGCCACCACGGAGCAGCAGCTTTTTCTGGGCTCCTGTCACCTGTCACTTGGCTTAACCCAGACCCTTCCCCACCCCCACAGCCTCCCCAACCACCTTCTCTCCAGCAGCCTCCTGCTGGGCCAGGCTCGGCCCAATGCATGGGCTCCTCGAATCCCACAGGTGGAGAGCCACTCACAGGGAGGACTGGCCGGCCCTGCCTTGGCTCTTCCCAGGCCCCCAACCCATTTTCTGGAGTCGTTCCCCAAAGACTGTGCCTCCTGCTGTGGCTCTCACTTGACATCTAAGCAGAGACAGGAGCCAAGGGAGGTCGGGACCACGCAGCCAGCGGAAGGTTGAGGGTGGGGGAGAACGTTTGGAGTAACAAGCCAGCACATTCAAAGCTTGGCTCTCCACGAAATACCAAGAGGAGGATGTGACTGTGCAGCAGGAACTAGGAGCAGAGAGGAGGGAGGTGGGTAAGAAGAGCCCTGAGGCCAGAGGGGAAGGATTTGAATGCAATCTGGATTTCCATCTAAAATGGATCCCATTAGCTGCTCCGTGGAAGCCCGGAGATCAACTGGTTCCAGGAATTTTGTTGGAACAGGCTGCGCTTCCTGGGCTATGGAATGACTCTCCTCACGGGTCCAGATGCAATTTTTAACCTCAGCTCCTAGACCACAGCAATTTCCTGTAAGGAGCTTTGGAGATAAGATACAGGCCTTGTAAATTTCCCTATCGCTGGACTGTCTGCCAAGGTCCTTTGTCCCTTCTCCTGGGAGAGGCAGCCAGGCAAGCAACCCCGCAAGCAACCTGGCAGGCAACCGCCCCAGTGGGACAGCTTCCTCTCACCTCCACGTGAGCAAAGCCCCAGAGCGCTGGGACTATTAGGGCATCTGAGAAATGGCTTAAAAGGGTTCTTGTTTATCTTTTTGTGGTTGTTGAGGATTCCTTGAATGTTTCCATAATAAAAAAGATCTTACCATCACTTTGGTTTCTGATGTAAGAAGGGAAAAATTCTTCCTCTGCCTTCAAGGTCTTCTAGGGCACTAAGAATGAAATTTACAGGAAAGAGATTAACAGGAAAAACAAAAAACAAAGTCTTATTACATGCACACAGCAGCCCAAAAAGGAAATTGTGACCGACTGAAGAAATGACCAAGGCAGGCGGTTTTTATGCTTTTCAGACAGAGACCTAAATCTGGGAGATATTGATAGGACAAAGAAAGTATCACTTTGGGAGCTTCGACTGGTACAGAATTCAAACAGAATTTGGGCTGGGGCAGTAAATTACTGAAAAGTAATGAGCGTTGTGAAGACAGCCTTCTCAGCCCTGGACTTCTCTTTCTTTTCTTTTCTTTTAAAATTTTATTTATTTATTTGACAGAGAGAGAGAGAACACAAGCAGGGGGAGTGGGAGAGGGAGAAGCAGGCCTCTTGCTAAGCAGGGAGCCCCATGTGGGGCTCGATCCCAGGACCCCGGGATCATGACCTGAGCAGATACTTAACGACCGAGCGCCCCAGGCACCCTCCAGCCCTGGATGTCTTATCTCTGGTGATAAGGATGTCTCCACCTCCTGGTACTAGGATGGTTTCTTTCCCGTGGGAGATTAATTTCCTGCTTTCCGGGCATGGAGGAGGGTCTGAGTGATCTTGCCCAGGCTGGCTCTCAAGTAACTTTTCTTTAAAATAATCAATATGGGGACGGCGGGGTGGCTTGGTGGGTTAGAGCCTCTGCCTTTGGCTCGGGTCATGATCTCAGGGTCCTGGGATCGAGCCCCGAGTTGGGCTCTCTGCTCAGCGGGGAGCCTGCTTCCCCTCTCTCTCTGCCTGCCTCTCTGCCTACCTACGATCTCTATCTGTAAAATAAATAAATAAAATCTTAAAATAAAATAAAATAATCAATATGCCTAGGTAGCCCCTTTCCGGGCAGCCAGCCCTTGGCCCCACCCTTGGTGCAGGAGCCTGTGCATAAAAACAGCAGATGTGCATGTCTGAGCTCAGGCAACAGGGCTCAGAGCCCAGGTCCCGGAGGAGACCGCCCCTCTGGGCCTCAACACCTTCCTCTGCCAAATGGGAACAGCTAGCTTGCTCTCTTCCTGACACAGAGTAAGGTGCCGGTGAAGGGTAGGCAGCTGTTGCTGCAGCATGAGCTAGGTCTCCTGGCTGAGCTCTGCCCTCCTGTCACGACTGTCATTACTGACTGAATGGCCCCTGCCCTTTCCGAATGCCAGTGTCCCCTATGCTTCTCCGGGATCTCAGCTCCATGCCCTTCTTCTGGACAGCCTTCCCGACCCCGAGTCAGGCCAGGTGCCCACAGAGCCTGGCAGAACGTTCCTCCTTTCCTTGTTGGCTCTGCTTTCGGGGTTGGGAGTCCAGGCACACAGTAGGGCTCGTCAAGCATGAGCCATTCCAGCACCTCCTCGGAGGCTGCTGTCCCCCTCTGGCCTCAGTTTCCCCAGCCGTAAGGAAGTGTCCTGAGCAGACACTGTCAGCACTGTTCTGGGGTCCAGAGATGAAGTTCGAGAACCTAGGTGAGGTTCGGTGGGGTGAGGTCCGGAGCCAATGACCAAAAAGGAATTCTTGAGACCTCATCTTTGGTGCAAAATGGTGGTTTATTAAAGCACGGGGACAGGACCCGTGGGCAGGAAGAGCCGCTGCCCCGTTATCCTGAGGAGTGGCTG
Organism: Mustela lutreola; assembly: GCF_030435805.1. NCBI lineage: Eukaryota > Metazoa > Chordata > Mammalia > Carnivora > Mustelidae > Mustela > Mustela lutreola. The sequence continues at coordinate 148,590,746 of NC_081297.1, read as the reverse complement.
ATCATATACACAGGAGTTGGGTAGGTGAGAACAAAGGGGGTGATGTTAGTCTCTAAGGAATCTTGGAAGCAAGGTCTCCAGGACCTTGAGGGGCTAGCTATTATTGGGAGAAAGGTTATTTATTACTAGTAGTAAAAATCTTCTTGTGAGACCCTTTAGATGTATATCAGTGGGCCATATGCCTCCTTTCCTTGTTGGCTCTGCTTTCGGGGTTGGGAGTCCAGGCACACAGTAGGGCTCGTCAAGCATGAGCCATTCCAGCACCTCCTCGGAGGCTGCTGTCCCCCTCTGGCCTCAGTTTCCCCAGCCGTAAGGAAGTGTCCTGAGCAGACACTGTCAGCACTGTTCTGGGGTCCAGAGATGAAGTTCGAGAACCTAGGTGAGGTTCGGTGGGGTGAGGTCCGGAGCCAATGACCAAAAAGGAATTCTTGAGACCTCATCTTTGGTGCAAAATGGTGGTTTATTAAAGCACGGGGACAGGACCCGTGGGCAGGAAGAGCCGCTGCCCCGTTATCCTGAGGAGTGGCTGATCATATACACAGGAGTTGGGTAGGTGAGAACAAAGGGGGTGATGTTAGTCTCTAAGGAATCTTGGAAGCAAGGTCTCCAGGACCTTGAGGGGCTAGCTATTATTGGGAGAAAGGTTATTTATTACTAGTAGTAAAAATCTTCTTGTGAGACCCTTTAGATGTATATCAGTGGGCCATATGCTTGGGAATGATTCTCACACTATCTTGGAGATCTAGAGATAAAGTTTTACATTTTTCCTATCAAGTTTCCTTGTTAGTGAGATTTGGGTTTAGAAGAAATTTAACTTTATTTAGGGCTTGAGTAACTGAGGTATTTGCCTCTGGAAATTGTGCTATTGTTAAAATAGCTTCTTTGTTGTAAATCTCTAGGACATTGGTAAACCAAGGGAGACTCCTGTCTTGCAGGATTGAGACCTCTGCAAGTTAACTATTTGTTTTTCTTTTAGGGCAGTCAGGGGTGCCTGAGGAATGTCACACGTATTACGGGGGGAGCGGGTGGAGAGGGGGTGCAAGGTGCCAGCTTCTGCTTTGTCCTCAGCCAGCCTCCTGCTCCCTCATCACAGACACTCCCACGCCCAAAGTCCAAGCTCCTAACTTCCTCCTCTGCTGGTTGTTGTCCACACGGACTCCGAGGGGCTGGCCTCAGCGCCTATGCACAGACCGTGTCTTGGGCTCCCCGGATCGGCCCCTCACTGCCCTGTGCACAGACCGTGTCTTGGGCTCCCGGACTGGCCCCTCACTGCCCTGCAAACATGTTAGGGGGGTTGCGTTGTTTCCACACCAGCGGACATCAGCAGTTCTCCAAGATCAGCTTGCGACTCGCCATGTTTCCACGATTTTTTTTCTTTCTGTTCCTTTTCTCCCTTTCTTTTTGGGGTCTGTTTTGTTTCTGTCTGGGGACTCCGTTCTAGGCTGTTTGTGCGGCAAAACTTCCGGATGGAGCACAGATCCTGTCTGTTTGCTCCTCATGTTTGAGATCCTCTTTCCTCCAGAAAGTGTTGGTTGCACGTCTGTGGGGCTGTCCGAGGCCCGTTTCTCCTTCTGCTGTGGGGCACCAGGCTCCTGACGCGGCCGCACGCCGCCCCCTCTGCTCCCCAGGCCCACCTGCTGCCGGAGCGGTGCCCCCGTGCCACTCAGATCCCGGCCCCCTCACTCCCGTCTCCGATCTGTCACAGACCTCGCATGTAAGCAGCCAAGCATGCTGACGGCGCTACCTCCCTCTGCTTGTCCCTCTGAAAATCACAGCGTGCGGCTTCCACTGTGGCCTCGAAGTCCTGGGCATAGGGTCAAGTTTCCCCCACCCCAACCCCCCCTCCAGCTGACCAGGGCTCCATGCTGGGTCACAGATGTCACCAGGTGGGGGCCTTCCCAGGGCATCCACGGCGGCAAGGCTGGACAGGGAGCAGCCCCACCCCCTAAAAGGAACTGAGGCCACACTGCACCGGGCAGAAGGGGACACTTGACCAAGGATCCCAGGGGAGACAAGCTCACCTGGGGAAGGAAGCTGTCCTGCCAGTGCCTTAGCTCCCCTCGAGCCCCGGCCTCCTGCCCCCCCCCCCCGCCACTACCCTCTGCCAGATCCCACACTCTCCCCCGCACAACAACCACCTTAGCGGACTCTCAGCCCACCTGGCTGTCCAGATTCCCTCCAGCGGCAGGGGTGAGGAGGCGGGATCTCCCAGCCTGAACTGACCCAGACTTCACCCCACAGGAGCCAGGCTATCCCGTGGGAGGGTCTGCTATGGAAACAACAGTCCCTGCCGGGGGCAGCAAACTAGTCTGCTCCCCATCACAGCAGCATGTCCAAGTGGCGCAAGGGTGGTCTTCAGGGCCCCCCGGCCCTCTTTCCTTCCCTAGTCCCCGGCGGGCACCTAGAAGCCCCTGACCCTGGTTCCAAAGCTCGCGGGGACTGTCCCCTCGCTTTCAGAGCGGTATCAATCACCTCGAGCAAGAAATGAGCTACAGCTAGCTCGGTGACAGGCACCCACCCATCAGGGCTGTCACCCCAGCAGGCCTGCAGAGTCCGCGGGATCCAGACCAAGCCCAGTCCTGGCCTTGGGAGCCTTCCCCCTCGGTGCAACACTCCGCACAGCTCCCAGGTGTGCAAGCAGCCCTGGTCCCCCACCACGTCTGGTGTTATTTTTGGCTGCGCCCCCTTCATCAGTCCTTCAGCTTAGATCCGCCCTGCGGCCACTGCCCACTGGCACCTCTATCCCGGCCCGGGATGGAACAGACTGGCCCCACCACAGTGCCCAGGGCGAGTTTGCGCAGAGGAAGGGCACGGGCTGCGGCTTCTGCGGGTCTTCTGTTCTCACATCTCAGCCTCTCCCACGCCAGCGTGCCACCGCAACAGCCACCCTCTACTTAGAACTTGAACAGGTCAGGTTAGTCTGGTGGGTCTCAGTCTCTCCATCTGCGAAAGAGGGTAAATGTCTCCCATTCCCAACAACTATTGTCCGGGTCCCACATGCAATGCAAGGTGCTTTGTAAATTCTCAGCGTGTCTAAATGTTTGAGCTGCTTTGGGCCTAGGACACGTCCTCAGAGCAATCAGCCTGGACAGGCTGCAGTTGGAAGGCCCCTCCACGGTGGAGGGCAGGGGCCGCATTCCTGGGAGCCAGCGTGTCTGGGGAGAGGTGTCTCCTCACCCCACCCAGCAGTGTGCTGACGTCAGGTCGGGGGCCTGACTGACTTCAGGCAAAGGAAGCTTGGAGAGATAAGCAGGTGGCTATCCCAGCAAACGAGTCCAGGAGCTCCCGGGACACAGGCAAAGTGGGTTGGAGGCCACTGAGGTGCTGGAAGGTGTGGCTGGTGCCTGGGCCCTGCTGGTGGCCAAGAGGGGTCAGCAGATCTCAGGCATGGATGACCCGGAATGGGCGGAATCTTTGTGGGCGTTGGTGGCAATGCTATGGGGCACGGTAGTATCTCTGGCTAGGGGAGTGGGTGTGGGCCCCTGCTGGGCAGGATGTCTGGCCGAGACAAGCTGGCCAGATTCGGGCTGCAGCCCAAGCCTGCACAGCAGCCATGGACAGGGGCAGGGCAGCATCAGGCCAACTCAAGCTTCGGGCCGCTGGCTGAATCCATGCCCTCTGGCCTCGCCGGCATCCCGGGCATGTCTAGCCCCTGGAGACGGCTGGGGCCAGCTGTGCACACACCGGGCTGGGGCCAGGCTGGGCTACTGACACTGTTCTGCCGCAGCCCGGGTGGGACGGGGCCGCACGAGGGAAGCCTGAGTGCAAGTGTCACGGGGCGAGCTGCCTGCAAACCTGGTGGCCTTAAAGGAGGGATGTGGGGTGAAGGAGAAGCCGAGTGGAGGTTTCCCAGGCCGGCCTTAGGGAAAGGGATCATGGCCCAGGCCCAGCACCGGAAAGGCCCGGCTGCCAGCACAGAGGTGAGCTAGACAACCAGGCGGCCATCACAGGAGCCGGGGGCTGTGCCGCTGGTCGCCTTCACAACGGGCCCCGGAGGCCCCCAACAGCGCTTGACACACAGCAGGGGCCTGGCAGCCGCTCTGGCCCCCGGTGCTCTGCTCACATAGGGTCTGACATCCCCGCCCCAATGCCTGCATTTCATTTCCTTCTCCCAGAGTGTAAGTGAGGGGTCCTGCACTGGCCAGACTCCTCCTCCGCTAGGCCCGGAGCTACAGCCCGCTCCCCCACCCCCACCGCCAATGTGGAAGGTCACTGTATCACTCCACTGGGGCTGCAAACCACCACGGACGGGGTGGGGCTTAAACAAGAGACTTATTTTCTCAGCTTTAATCTGGAGGCGAGAAGTACAAGGTCAAGGCGCTGGCATGCTGGTTTCCCGCTGGGGACTCCCGCCTTGGCTTGGAGATGGCCACCCTCTCACTGCCTCTTCATAGACTTGACCCTCTCCGGGGTCTGTGCGTCCACAATTCCTCTCTAAGCACACCGGTCTGATCCGGTTACGGCCCGCCCACCTGTCCTCATTCTACCTTAGTCACCTCTCTGAAGGCACTGCCTCAGGGAGCAGCCACACTTGAGCTCCTTCCGCAGGGCTTCCTCGGTGCTCTGGGTGGATGCTCTGGTTTCCCCCCGCATAGGTGGGGTCCGCGTCCTCTCTGGGTTCCCACTTTGGCTCCAGCCTTTATGAGCTGCTGTGTGGCATTAAAGGCTCTAGATGAATAAGCTGGGAGGGGCAGAGGGAGCCCAGCCCAGGGAAGCCACAGGAGGTGGCCCGGGCAGGGAGGCGAGCATTTCTGCAGCCCTGCCTGCCCACCCACACTTTCCTGCCATCCTCCCCCTCGGATGCCCCGCTGACACCAGCCCCCTGCCGGCGCTGGCGCAAGACTTCCACAGAAGTTTCATACCCACACTTGCAGAACCTCAGAGCAGCAGCCGTGGGAGGGAGGCAGGGCAGGCCTTCCTTCGTCCACCCCACTGGGCTGGAGATCAGGGACGGCTTGCCCAAGGGCAGGGCTCCGACTCACCCACGGCCTTCTGCCCTCTCCTGCTCTCCCTGCACCTGGCCTGAACAGGGGCTGGGCTCCCAGTGAGGAATGAATCACAGGGAGCTGGCAGGGTAAGGCCTGCATTTGCGGCTACCCAGTGCCAAGCACAGACAGGAGGCCCGCCCTCCTGCCGTCTGCAGGGAAGCGTCCCACCAGGGGAGCCGCGGAGAAGCAAGGCTGGGCAGAGAGAGCTGAGGGGGAGGCAGATGGCTGACTGCGCCCCTGCAGTCAGACTCCGGTCACTTCTGAGCCCCTTGCCTGTAGACAAGTTTCTCGGCTTCCCTGAGCTGCAACTTCTTCATTGATAAATCGGGGACTGATGCGTCATGGACCAAACGCTGGCGTGCTCACCCTGCACTCGGACTGTTTTCAGTGCAAGAACTACAGGATCGACCGATCCCTGCCCTCTGGAGCTGGGTGGGGAGGGGCAGACATGCTCTGAGGGCAGGGCCAGAGAGGGCTGCCATGGTCCTTCTAGCTTGGAGGTCAGGGAAGGCCCCCCATGTGGCTGAGCTGGGCCTCTGAGGAGGAAAAGAATCCGGGGCACAGGGGTCAGAATAACACCTCCCTCTCCTTGGGTCGACTCAGGAGGGGAGGGTTCAGCTCCCTGTGTCCCCCCCAACCCCCACTTTACCCCAGGCCCCTAGGAGAAAGACCTCCTTCCCCAGCAAGCCTTCCTTGGTTGCAGGTTGCAGGCCCCCTCCCCTCGCAGGCTGGCCTGAGTGCCTGGGGCAGGGGCTGCGGGGGCTCTGGGACCCTCTGCAGCCCCAACCCAGGTCGGACATGTACTCGGGTGAGCAGTGAAGGACATCAGATGCTGGCAGCCCGGTCAGCAGACGCTGGCAGCCCGGTCAGCAGGACGCGCCTCTTCAGGGGCAAGCTATCCTCAGCCTGGGTGCGCAGGGCACAGGGGGCCTGCACCCAGACCGCCTACCTCAGGTGCTTGCTCCAGCCCATCCCTGCTGAGTCCCCAGTGCCTGAAACTGGTCCCCTCAGGAATGTGGGGAGGGTGGCACCTGCCCTCCTGGCCTATAAACAGAAGCCTGTGGGAGTCTGGGGGTGGGGGGACAAACAGGGCTCGGACCTCCCATGGGTGCCTGTCCAGGCCTGGGAGCTTACGTGTGAGAGGAAGGCAGGGCCAGCCCAGCTCTGGGGAGGACATCAAGCCGCCCATCGGGGCCACCTCCGGATTGGCTCAGGTGTCCCGCGCCCACCCGGAGGGCCAGGCCTGTCCAGGCGGCCCAGGCACCACTTCTGAGCCCCTGGAAGACCGGCCATTTCAACCCCACCTGTCATTAGGCCCCACCAAGGAGGCATTATTGAGCTTCAGCCCCGCCTGAAAACTGTGACCCGGACCCCAAGGCCAGCGGCGAGGGGAGACCCCCCTACTCCTGGGCCTGCGCCCTCGGGACCATCCCGGAACAGCACCCGGGGTCCGCGCGGCCCGGGTCCCGCCCACTGCCCTGCAGGGCCGCTCGCCCCTCCCCCTCCCTGTCCCCGCGCCCCCAGCCCCCTCCCGGGTCCCACGCCGACCCTCTTGTCTCCCCCCGCTAGCTGGCCCCTCTTCGGCCCCGCACTCCCTGCAGCTCCCGGGGGTCCCCTCCTTGGGACCCCCACCTCGCGCCGCGGGCCCCCTCCTCGGCACCCGCGCCCTGCCCCTCCTCTCCCCTCCCCTCCCACCCCCGCGCCGGCCCCCTCCGCGTCCCCCGCGGCCGCCCTGCGTACGGGGTGACGCAGCGCCGCCCGCCCCGCCCCGCCCGCCCCGCGCCGCCGCCGCCGCAGCCCGGGCTCGGGGGCCGCTAACGGTCCCGCGCCCCTCGGCGTCCGCGCCCCCGCCCCGCGCCCGGCGAACAGGCGGCGCCGGCGGGCGACGGGCGCGATGGGGGCGGCGGAGCCGCTGCGCTCGGTGCTGTGGGTGAAGCGGCAGCGCTGCGCCGTGAGCTTGGACCCCGCGCGGGCGCTGCTGCGCTGGTGGCGGTGTCCGGGGCCCGGAGCCGGCGCCCCGGGCGCGGGTGAGTGTCGCCGCGGCCCGCGGGCTCGGCCGGGGAGCCGGGGGGGGGGCGGCGGGGAGCGGACGCGGCCCGGCGCCCGGGGCGGGGGTGTGCGCTCCGGGGACCCGGTGACAAAGGGCGAGTCGGGGCGGTGCGGGCGGGGAGGGCCGGACCCGCGGTCCCCCGCGCGGATGCGCCCGGGGCGGGTGAGGCTCGAGCGGGGCGGGGTCGCCTGGTCGCGGCTGCATCGCGCCGACCGGCCCGCGGGGATCTGAAGGGCACCTTTTGGGTGAGACTGGTCACGGGTGGATCCCGAGGGGTGCGGGCGCCCCGCACTCGGTTTCGGTTTAGACCAAGGACGGACGCTTTTCCTTAGCGGGGCCCCAGACCGCGAGGCCGCCCTGCAGGTCGGGGACTCCTGCGGGGAAGTGAGGAAGGCGCTCGGGCCGCGCGTCTGGGACGCTCCGGGAGAGTTGATTTTGGTACAAAGCAGGTTGGGCACATGACCTTCAGAGGCCCTCCCGACTCGGAGAAGTGTAATTTGGATAAAAATGGAAAGGACACACCCAGCTCAAGTCTCTCCCCCAGGAGAAGGGGCCAGGGGCGCCCTGGCAGAGCTGTCTGCGGCGAGGGATGGGCCGAGGCTGGTGCGGGAGATGTCATTTGATCCCGGGACGGAGGGGGAGGATTGCCCGAGGCGGTGGTGGACGGCGGGAGAGGGAAGAGGCTTCCCGGGCAGAGGAAGCCCAGCGCTGGGCAGCCTGCGTGTGTTCCACTCCATTCATTGGTCTTGTGCAAGTCTTCACGGAGGGCCTGCTGGGGAGGGTGCTGTGGTATCCTATCCTTGGCTCAGTGCACAGGACAGCCTCCCTGCCGAAGCGTCCCTGCCCAGCGGGTCATTTTCCCTGGAAGGGAGACCGAGGGGGGGCACCTGCAGAGGCATGTATGTCTGAGGAGAATCCCCGCCCCCCGCCCCCCAGGAGGAGGCAGGTGGCTGCGGTCCAGGGGCAGCCAGCAGCCCTCCCTTAGGTGGCCGCATGTGACTGCAGACCTGGAGGGACCCTGTCCGTGGGGAGAGAGGGTGCAGGTGGGAAGCACAGCAGGGGCCCTAAGACCAGCCCGGGAGGTGGGGGAGAGGAAGTGGGGCCCTGTGGATCCTGGGGGCTGCGGTAGGGTTTCCCTTCCGCTGTGAGTGCTTGGGAGCCGCAGGAGGGCTTTATCCAGCCCCGTCGGATCCGTGCGCGGAGTGAGCGGAGGTGAAAGGAGGTTCAGTGGGGCGGCGGCCGACCCAGTCGGGAGTGGGGGTGAGCAGGGCGGGGTCTGCGTACAATGCGGAAGTTGGGAGAGGGGAGCACGGTCCCAATTTACAGCCCACTGACGTCAGGGCCGCGGGGATATATTGTTTTAATTATTGGAGGTGGGCATTGCCGAGGTTGGGATTCTCTCCTGGACACGGTTTGGGATGCCTTTTAAGACGCCCTGGGGACGGTCAGGGTGCTGCAGGCGCTTCCTGACGCCGAGGTGGGGAGGCTCAGCGGGTTGGAGGAGGGTGGGCAGAGCTGGAAGGGAGGTGCGGCCAAGGCCAAGGGGGGCCTGCGACCCAAGATCAGCACTTGGTTTCTGGCCTTGGGCATCAGAAGCCCTTTCTGCAGAGAGCCTGTCCATGGCGGGTTGTGTGAGAGTCTGCGCGATCTTACTGAGGTCCCTTTGGGAGAAACGTCTTGCCTCAGATCTCACCCTCGGGCCCCCTGGCACCACCCAGCAGGGCCCTCTGTCTCGCTCATTTTCTCTCTCGTGGTGGTGAGTGGTGCCTGGTCTGGCCCCCGGGGCTTCGAGTTGTTGCGTCAATCTCTGGGCTGCGGGATGGGGACTCCTCGCAGCCATGGTGCTGCTTTTCTGTGTCCTATTCCCACACGACCCCGCAGGGCAGCTCTTGTACTTGACTACTGAGGAGACCCAGCTCTGGAGAGTTTAAGTCACTGCCCCCCCCCCTTCATGGTCCTGCTGTGAACTTGGTGGGGCTCCCGCCAGCCAGTGGCAGCGCAGACCCCTCCTGTGGGCTGTCCGGTGGGAAGGCCCTCCCTTCCTGCCTTCAGTGTGGGCACCCTCCACTGCCTGTGGCTTCTGGCTGTCAGACCTGGGGCGCTGCTCGCGTCCCCAGCCACCAGTCCTCTTTCTTGGGATGGTGGTTGTGTGGCTCTTGGAAACCGTGGAGGTGCTTCAGACCGGCTCAGCCAGAACTCTTCCACCCAGAGCTTGGTTCCCTCCCTGGGGCGGCAGGGCCTGAGGGAGCCCCTGTGGGTGGGCCCCGTCCCAGAAGAGTCCTGTTCCCGTCACCTGGTGTGCTTCCCAGCAGCGTGCAGAGCACTGGGGGAGCGGCACTGAGAGGGCTGCACCAGCTCTTTGGGGGGCCCCGTTACCCTGCACCCCAAAAGGAAGCAGGCCTGTGGGAGATGACTGCAATGACTGCATGCTGGAGATCAGTAGGGTCAGCCGGACCACCGGGCCCCAGCCCATGGGACAGTTGGTTCAGTTAGTTCCCCGGGCATGCCGCAGCAGGGGGTCAGAGAAGGGGGTGCCCTGGGTGGGGTGCGGCCAGTCGCGTTATTTCATTGGCCGTCTTGCGTCTCGAGAGTATCACTCCTGTTCTCAGACACAAGAGCTGGAACTGCCCACAGAGGCAAAGGGCAAGTGTTCATTTCTCTGCAGGTCACTGTGTGGGAACGTGGCTCAGGGTTGGACAGCCAAATTAGGACTGGGAACTTCGAGGGGCAGGGTTTTCTGGTCCCTGAGGGGGCCGCTCTGCCCCTAAGGATGCTGCGAGAGCGGGTGCCCCTGGGTGCTAGCTTGGTCGGAAGTGAAGCCGCCTGAAAACAGGAAACTCAGCAGAGGCGCCCTGGCTCAAAGTGGGTCGGCCTAGCTGGACTTGAAACAGACTGTAGCTGTTTCTGGGTTATACCCTCAGACTCTGAATGCTTTCTTTCAGGGTCGGGGCTGGCAGGAGTGTGCATGCTTATGTATGTGCCCATGCACGCGCTGGCTGTGTGTGTGTGTGCACATGCGTGTGTCTGGGGGGGCGGGGTAGACACTGCTTCCCACCCACCCCTCCCTCCCACCACCCTCTCTCCTGGAATGGCCCCCCCACCCCCCCATCCCCGCTGGTGGTGAGCTCCTTGGCCAGGTCACTGCTATATGGATAAAGGGTTTCTCTAATACCGCCTGGCAGTGCCAAGCAAAACTTAGGCAAACCACAGATACGGACAGAAAATGTAAAATCTGGAAACGCAAACAGAAAAGCAGGTCCCTAGAAATCACCCTCAGTCTCACCCTTAAGCAGTGAATACTCTTTGGTGTTTTTGTCTGTGTAAACGCGTGTGAAGGAAAAGCTAGGGAAACATGCCACAGAATGTGGCTCAGGAATACTCCTTATGCACTTAAAATGTGACTTTTAAAAGTCAGCTTTACCATCTGATGTCTGGCCTTGGCTCAGGCCATGATCACAAGGTCCTGCCTGCATCAGGCTCCCGGCTCAGCAGGGAGCCTGCTTGTCCCCCTCCTCTGCCCCTCCCCCCAGCTGGTGCATGCTCCGGAGCACGTGCCCACTCTCTCTCAAACAGATAGAATCTTAAAAAAAAAAAAAAAAGTCAGCGTTACTGAGGTATAATTTGCAGACACTAAAATCCACACATTTTAAGGGTATAGTTTGGTGAATTTTGGTTAATATATGCACCTACCTAAGCATCCTCCCATCAAGATACAGGATATTCAGATCAGCCCAGAACCTTCTGCGGGGCTCCATCCCTCGGGCTCCGGGCTGCTGCATCCGCAGGAGTTGACCTCTAATGGAACTTCCTGTAAGTGCGATCATGCAGTCTGTGCTCTGTCTCTCGCTTCTTTGTCTCGCTTCATCTTTTCGCAATTCATCATGTATCAATGGTTGGTTCTTCTTGTTACAAAGTAATAACTATTCTATGAGAAAACCAGTTTGTTTATCCCTTCAGGACCATTTCCAGTGTTTGGCTGTATGCATAGATACTGATCATTTGTGTACAAGTTCCTTTGAGGAGCATGTGCTTTCCTTTCTCTTGCATGTGTAGTTAGGAGTCGAAAGCTAGCATAGAAAAGCTGATGTCTTAAGACATGATTTTTTTGGTTGCGCAATATTTTACTACACAAACACTACAAAGGCCCTTTTTAGTCGATGATGTAAAAGTTCCTCAATCAGAATTGGATGGATTGAAGATTTTCATGTAAAGATAGAAAGAAAACAGAGGACAATTTTGCAATCTGGGAAGAGCTCACTAACCAACATGGAATCAAGACAAAAAGAAAAATCTAGATCAGGATCTAGGTTATTTCAATAAATAAAAATCTTATCCTATTTTTGGTAAGTCTCTGTAATTTGAAAAATGATGGGAGTGATATTTGCAACAAATATGACAGTCAACTAATTTTAAAAAGCCATTGCAAAGAACACGTATAGGCTGTCCATGGAAGAGCACAATTCAAGGGTGGGTGATGAGTGGGGAGATCCCATGAGCAAAACAGCACAGAGAAGGAGCAGGTGTGATGGGCCGGTGAGCTGCTTCGCCGGTTTGGGAAATTAATCTGGCAATATTTTGACAGTGTTTTTTTGTTTTTGTTTTTGTTTTTTTTTTTTGCAATTTGACAGTGTTTTTTAAAAAGGATGTATCTATCATTTGACCTATCAGTCTCCTGGTTGATCCTTTATCTCAAGGGAAAACACTAGTATCTGAAGAACTGTCTGACAGTGGGGAAGGCTCGTCTTCTCTGTGTTTGCTAAGACACTGCTGATGGTGTTGGCTTTCCTCTCTTCCCCCGATTTCTCTTTCTTCTCTACCCATCCTGACTTTAGCACAAGGACTCTCTTCCAGAATGCAGCTGGTTTCTGCCTTCAGCGTGTATCTCGTGAATGCACAGATTGGGTCCAACTAAGGCACCCTTCGTTCGTACAGACTTGGGCTGACTTCACGGTCCCAGCCGTCAGCACCAGGTGGACCCAGGGCTAGGTCTGGGTCGTGACTTCCCTTGAGCTCAGCTTCCAGGTTTCGAAACACACCTGACTCCGCGCTGGAGATGGTCAGCATCTCAGACTCTCAGACTCACCGCCCCCCACCCCGGCCCCGTCCCCCAGCTTCACTCCTGGGCCCGAGCTCCTGTGGCCTGCTGCCCTTCAAGTCTCATGCCTCTGCTTGCCCACGCGCGCCCCGACCCCCTGCATGTGCTTCTCTTTCTCCACAGACTCCTCGGATGCCTTCTCCTACTTCCCGCCTCTAGGCCTCCCCCTCTCTGTCTCTCTTGTTCACTGTCACCTCCTTGGGACACCCCTGCGATGGCTGAGCCCAGGTTCCGGGGTCAGAAGTCGGGAGAGCACCTGAACCTTGTGCAGCAGTCGGCTGGGTGCAGCCGCCCCGAGGGTCTGCTGGAAAGTTCTTCCACACGCGCCATTCTCCGGCCCCACGGGCGTCCTGTTGCAGGCGTGTGGCTGCACTCAGCCTCCCTGATCCGGCCCCACGGTACCCGCCCTCCCTGCCGCCTCTGATTCTGCCAGACGCTTCCTCCTGCTCCCCGCTGCAGACCGTCCCCCCTTCCAGGCCCAGCCCTGCTAGGACGTGGCCCTTCAGCAGGCTCCGTCCTCTGAGTTTCCTGTGGCTCTGTTGGCACCTCTCTGCTCCGTGAGTTTTGCTTTTTAGATTTTTGAACGTATTTGTCTTCTCTCCCTGCGTTCTCTCGGAGGGGAGAAGCCAGTGTCCGCGCGCCGCATTCTCCGGAGCGCCCTGACCCAGCAGCGGGAGGAGCGGGCAGGAGGCATCACGGCAGGTCCCAGGGCCCCCAGGGCCCCCGCAGAAAAGGTGGGGGAGGGACGCCCCAGATCTCTTCTCTGCTCACTGTTCAGCAGCCTTGCTTTTCTCTGAAGGGTGTGGGTCTGAAACCAGCGGGGGTGACTCGAAGTGGAAGAGTTTACGCAAAGCCCACAGATTTTCCACAATCCTGAAGGGTGACACCACAGATCCCAAAGGCCCACGTATCACATGCGCAGCCGATGTGTTCCGTGGGAGTCTTAGTGCCCCATCCAGAAGCCCCGAGGAAGGCAGGTCGTCGGGTCGTGCAAAGCTACGACCTGCACGTCCGGACGGAGAGGCGTCTCAGTACATCCAAGTAGGGAACAAATGGCAGTCCCATCGACCTTTTTCAGAAAAGAATAGACTGTCTCCCGATTTGGGGAGGAGACCCTGTAGGAAGAGGGCCTCAGCCTCTACGGCCTTAACAGGTGCTGGAAAACGAACAGCAGACAAGTGCTCGGGGCTTCCTCAGGCACCGGCCAGCGTTACTGTCAGATTCCCTGATTGAGCAGTAGCCCAACGTGATCACAAACATTGTGATTTTTCTGAGGCTACTCAAGGTTAACTCTTATTTGCTACTCTAAAACATGCCCCAAACATTTTCTTACAGGGCCAGATAGCAAATATTTTAGGCTTTGGGAGTTGCGGTTCCTCAACTCTGCTGTTTTAGCATAAAAGCAGCTATAGACAGTATGTGAATGCATTCCTGTGGCTGCGTGCCAATAAAACTTTATTTATAAAGGCAGACAGCTGGCTGGAGTTGGCCTGCAGCTTGCTGACCCTGCTCTAAATCTTTATTTGTGAAGAGGGAACAGCCATGTGATGTATTGTAAAAGCAGCTAATCCAGATGACTAAAAATATTTTGACCTTCAAAACAAGCAAGCAAACGAATCTGGTCATCTGGAAAAACCGATACTGTGTTCGGGAGACACACCCGTTTGGGTCCCGTTCCCACCGTGCCCTGGTCTGAGAGCAGAAACCTCGTCCTCCCTCTGAGGAATAGCATATCCACGCACAGACGGTCTCGGGCATCGGACCTGGTCCAGGTTTCACACAAACCTGCCTACACCCCCCGAAGACTGAAGTAGCTGAAGGGCAGGGGGACGTGTTGAGGTGACCTGGTCTGAGGTGGTGTCTGGCCCGTGGCCCGTGGTGGAGGGTGTGTTCTGTTGCTGGAGAAATGTGATGGGTCCTGTCGGCTGATGGTGGCATTAGTTCTTACTATCCTTGCCCATCGGTCTAGTTGTTCTAATGATTGTTGAAGTCTCCAACTGTAATTATGGACTTCTGTCTTTCTTTAAAACATTTTTATTTATTTATTTGGTAGTGAGACAGCGAGAGACGGCGCACAGGCAGGGGGAGTGGGAGAGGGAGAAGCAGGCTTCCCGCTGAGCAGGGAGCCCGATGTGGGGCTCGATCCCAGGACCCCGGGATCATGACCAGAGCCGAAGGCAGACACTCAGTAACTGAGCCACCCAGGCGCCCCAACTGTGGACTTCTCTATTTTGCCCTGTAGTTCTATAAATTTTTGCTGTATGTGTTTTCCTGCTCTGTTGTTTGATGCATACATGTTCAGGATTGCTATATCTTTGTTTGGGGTTCACTCTTTTTCATTATGTAACGTCTGTCTCTGTCTTTGGCAGTTTCCTTTGTTCTGAGGAGGACTTTATCTGTTAACAAGGCACTCCTTCCTTTCTTTCAGAGAGAGACAGAGCGAGCATGTGTGCGCGCGCGCGCGCACACACACACACACACACACACACACACACGAGTGGAAGGGGAGAGGCAGAAGGAGAGGGAGAGAGAGAATCCCAAGCAGACTCTGAGCTAAGTGCAGAGCCTGACAAGGGGCTCGATCTCATGACCCTGAGATCATGACCTGAGCTGAAATCAAGAGTTGGACACACAACTGACGGAGCCACCCAGGTGCCCCAACTCCAGGTTTCTTCTGATTCATGTTTGCATGACGTGTCTTTTACTTTCTGCCTATTCCATTGTTAGATTTGAAGTGAGTTTAGATCACATAGGGTTTAAAAATCTGTCTTCTGTTTTCCTCACTATCAGCTGCCTGCCTCTCCAGCGCACAGAAGGCTCAGACTGCAGCCCGGCCCACAGGCTGGTAGGCCATACCGTTGGGTGCAGGGAGGGGGTGTGCAGAGCCCCTCCCGGCCTGTCCTACCTGCTCCCTCTTGCACAGGGCTCTGGCGTGGGATGTTGTGTCGTGGAATGCAGCTGCACCCCTGATGGCGAACTTGCTTTCGCTCTGGTCCCGGCTGGGCATCCTGCGCGTCTGTGGGGGCCTGCGGAGGGGGTGCTTCGGCCGTCTCCACCCCCCCATCTTGTGACACATGCTCAGTCCCTCTCCTGCTGGGTATGAGGCTGCCATGGGTGCTCAGGGTTGCCCAGGAACTTGGAGCAGGAAAGCTGGTTGATGGCGGGCACTGCTTCTCATCTGAGTCGCGACTGTCGAGTAGATTCGGTCTGAGTGGGTCACAACCAGACAGGATCAACAGGGGAGACAGCAGGAGGCAGAGCACTTCAGCTGCCCCTGGCTGGCTCTGCCCAGACTGCCGCCAAGCTGGTGGTCTTGTGGGTGTCGCCTGTGACTCTGCTGGAATATGGTGGCCGCTTGGTCCTCACCTTTATCGGTGGGGTAGCTGCCTGTCAGCACAAGCCCCTCCTCGTGAGGGAAGCACCAGGCGCTGCACCTGTTGTCAGCAAAGCTCTCGGACTTGCCATAGAGATTTGCTTGTGGCCTCTCAGCCCGTGGTTGCAAAGAACATTATGAGAACGTTTTTCTGAGTCTGTAATAATTATAATATCTTAACCAGGACCAGTGGCCCTTAAAATGGGTTTCCTATTGTTATTGGAAGACGTCACTGGGAGCTTAAACACACAGAGGCGTGTCGGAGTCCCGCTGAGGTCTGATAGGGAGAGCGGGGCGGCTTGTGGCATGTTCTGGCTCCAGCGAGCTGCGTTCTCAGGAGGATTCTTTATAAGATGCTCGAGACCTAACGAGATGGCCTACCCTGGGACAGCAGTACAAGGACGTGCTTACAAATGAAGGTGTTAAGTCCTTCCAATTAGATACTCCCACATAGCGTGCTGTACTTGCTGCTGGATTATGGTTTAAAAAAAGGTCTTTTGGGGGCACCTGGGTGGCTCAGTGGGTTAAGCCTCTGCTTTCGGCTCAGGTCATGGTCTCAGGGTCCTGGGATAGAGCCCCATGTCGGGCTCTCTGCTCAGCAGGGAGCCTGCTCCCCCCCCCCAACCTGCTGCTCTGCATACTTGTGATTTCTCTGTCAAATAAATAAATACCCCCCCTTTAAAAAAAAAAAAAAAAAAAGCTCTTCTCACCCATTTCTAAATGGTTTGTGACTGTTCGCGTGCTCCCCTTGTGGCCTCTCTCGGCCCGGGGTTGAGGTGGGGGCTCTTCGGGACCAGGTGCGGGCAGGGGTGCAGCGGAGAGGACCGCGTTCTGCCAGAGTTAATTCTGGGGCTGCCACTCACCGCCTGTGGCTTGGACGCGTCGTCCGACTGCCCAGAGCGTGAAGTCCCCTGTGCGGTCCGCCGTCTGGAATGGGGGAGCCTGCTTGCCCCTGGTGTCGCCGTGAGGTTCATCTGCATGCGTGAAGTCGGCACAGACCTCACTCCCCACGGCCGGCACCATGGCTGTGTCACCGCCCATCCCACTGCAGGGCTGCGCCAGGTGCCCGGAGGCAGTGGCCTGTGGGGACATGCAGGCAGGCTCATCCTCTGGGAGCGGTGACCCAGCCGGGAGGAAGCGCACAGGTTGGCACATGTGTGTGTGTTTGCGTGCAGTGACTGCAGACCAGGCAGGTGCATGGGTGGGGGCGTGGAGGAGGTCGAGTTTAGGTTGCAAAGTGAGGGACACCCCAGGGGAGGCAGGTTGCCGGGTGTGTGTCTGGCGGCGTGTGCGAGGGACCGCGGCGGTCTCCACGTGAGTGTGAGCGCAAGTCTGCAGCCCAGGCCAGCACGTGCAGGTCACACAAAGAGGCCGGGTGAGTTCACGCCCTGCTCCTTTGGAACCGGTGACGCGGTGGGGAAGTGGTCGAACTGTCGTCAGCGGAGCGGAGCGGCCAGAGCCCGTGGCCTCCTTTGAGGTTGGTTTATGTTTAATACTGTAAGATAAAAATATCAAGTAGGTGTTCAGAATGTCTGGTTTTCTTTTCTCATTGGGCTGAACATGTGCCTCTTCTCCTGTATTTTCCTTGACTTCGACTTGGCTCCGTTTTTTTGTTTTTTTTTGTTTTTTTAAAGATCTTATTTATTTAATTGTCAGAGAGCAGAAGCAGAGGGAGTGGGAGAGGGGGAAACAGGCTTCCCGCCGAGCAGGGAGCCCGATGTGGGGCTCGATCCCAGGACGCTGGGACCATGACCTGAGCCGAAGGCAGAGGCTTAATGGCTGAGCCCCCCAGGTACCCCGACTCGGCTCAGTTTTTACAGCAGGAGTGGACGCTGCTTGAAACTTCAATTCCAAACTTCAGCAACGGGACCCTGAACTAGTCCAGGGCCCACGTCCCTGCGACGCGGGACAGACGGACGGTTCCGTGTCCCAGGAGGACAAGAGGAAGAAAACACTTGCCGCAGAACCTGTGGGGCCTCCTCACCAGGTCGTGGTTTCTCCCAGCACGGACGCCGGCCGCGTCTCCGGACCTGGTGCTGCCCTTGGTGCCGTCTGCCCAGGAGGTGGCGGTGCCCGTCTGGGTGTCGCGACCCAACACCCCGCCTCCCCGTTTTACTCTTTGAACACAAGCGGCTCTCCCTGTAGTCGGACTGTTTTTCTTCCTCCGGAGGCGGAGAGAGTCCGTTGTCATTGATACAAGCGTCTCTGCAGTTCCATGTTTATAACCGACCTCGCCTGCCCGAGCGTTTCTCCAAATCCGGACTATCCGTAGCGGGTGGTCAGACGGTCTGTTTCTGCGGGATTCCAAATCCGGTCTTTTCAAGACCAGAAATAACTGGATCCCTAGTGGCGTGAAGAGAGAGCAGCCAGGAGGGAGCTGCGTGCGGGGCCCCTGCCGTGGGGGGCACCGGGCAGAGGTGTGTCTGGACGAGCCTGGCTGTGGCCCGCATGTGACGTCCCGTGTCACGCTTGTTGCCTTGCGTGACATGAGGTAGTTCTGAAGCACGGAGGACGGGCTCGGAGTGCCGACTGGGCCACGCCCGCCGGGGGGTGATCTGGAAGGTTGTAGACGTCTTTTCAAATCTTCTCCGATGCCAGGCTTCTGGTTGCTGATTATGGCACAGAGCTCGGGGGGCCCGGGACGCGTCTGGGACGCCGATACCCGACTCCAGGGGAGCGGGCCCCGGGACAGGGCGTCCTTTGTTTAAAACTCTCTTATCCGGTGGCATAGCAAGACGTTCTCGGGAAAGTCACTGTGAGGAGCAGATGTTCGTGGAAGTTATGTCAGAGCCTCTCAAGTGGGTCGATTTTCTAGAAGGGTCTGGGGAACACTCTGTCACCCTGTGAAGCACGAGGGTGAGGTGAGCCAAGGCGAGGAGGCCTGGGGAAGCTCCCGGAGGGGCAGAGCTGGGTGGGCGGGGCCAGGGGCCCAAAGCCGCAGTGTATCCCCTACAGTCAGTCCTGTGTGTGTGACCGCCTAGCGTCCCCCAGGGCAGGAGAGCAGGTGGACAGCGAGAGCCAGAGGTCAGGGTGGTACCCGGGGCAGGTGACCACGCAGTGGGGTCGGTCTACCAGGAGCCGGGCGGGGGCGGCGGTGTTGCCTCCAGTCCCTCCCCCGGCTGCTTGTGAGCGCACACACACGCCACAGAGCCAGGACAGCGTTCCCACGGGGCCTCCGGAGCAGGAAGAGTGGACAGGCCAGTCCGTGTGGGCAGACAGGCGGCTGGAGGGGATCAGGTGGCGCTTGTGACATTTGATGCCTCCATCGTGCTCTCTACTCTTGTGAGGAGACCACCCCCCTTGGCTCCCCATTCAGCCCCACCCCCCCTGCCCCGGAAGTCAGGGCTCCACCCACTGTGGGAACCGTCCCTGAATCGGACGGGGTGGCCCTTCCCGGGCCCCCGGGCAGCTGCAGGCTCCTGTGTGATCTCACCTGAGCCGGCGAGGAGATGGTGGGAGCCCACTTCCTCTTTCCCCGCGGCCCCACAGGAGCAGGGACGGGGGGACTGTCCTGTGGTCGAGGACGGCAGCCGGGGCAGGTCGCGTCCTGTGTCTGTCCTGTTGTGGGGGGGCACCCGGACACACTTCCTTTCCCAGCTCAGGAAGTTTTAAAAATCACCACTGAAAACAATTCTGGCGTCGTAACTGGGTGCTGTAGAGAGGTCCGATGCACGGTACCCGCAGCGCCGGGACACTTCTATCCGGCTGCCTTAGGGTTCGGCTGGACGCGTGATGAAAATCTTCAAGTAGTGCTGGAGGCGTCCGTGCTTGTTCTGACGGTCGTCCTGAGTGTTTGCTGTCTGGGGCCAGCGCGGGCGCCGGGACCAGAACGGGGGTGGGGGGGGTCTGGGTCCCACACTCGCTCCCGCAGTCGCAGGCTTTGCCAGGAAGGTGGGTGGTGGACGGGCTCGGGTGTTGACTCACCTGCATGCTGAGCGGCCGGATGTCCCCGCAAAAGATTCGAACAGAGCACTGCCACGTGCATGTGGGGGCCCCGGGTGGAAGCGACCCCAAAGCAGGGAGGGAGTCAGGCAGAGCTCCCGGGCAGCTGCGCAGTGGGCGTGAGAACAGAGGCTCTTCGCTGGCCGGGGGGGGGTGTGTACAGCGGGGAAGGAAGCTTCTGGAAAGGGGCGGCAAACCGGGAAAGATAGGCTTCGATTCGGAAGGCTGGGTGTGGGGCCCCTGTGGGACACACGCGCACACGTACAGGAGATGCCCCCCATCCCCGGCCCCCAAGACTGGGCCTTGTTTCCTTCTGTGTTTTCTGGGTAAAGAACAGGCTGCTGAGCACAGTGACCCCTCGGGTAGTGGTTCTCTGCCAGGGACGGTGCCCCCAGGAGATGCTGGCCAATGTCCAGCAATGTTGCGGTGTCCCCCGGCATTTAAAAAAAAAAAAACGATTTTATGTATTTTTGACAGACAGATCACCAGTAGGCAGAGAGGCAGGCAGAGAGAGGAGGAAGCAGGCTCCCCGCTGAGCAGAGAGCCCGATGCGAGACTCGATCCCAGGACCCTGGGATCATGACTTGAGCTGAAGGCAGCGGCTTTAACCCACTGAGCCACCCAGGTGCCCCTACTCCCCAGCATTTGTGGCTGGAACCCAGGGATGCTGCCTAAATCCAACTGTGGCCAGGATGGCCCCACCGTGAGAGGTGCCCACGGTTCCGGTGAGCAGCTCAGTCTTGTGGTTTCCAGCACCTTTCCGTCCGTTGGAAGGACCTGTGCAGTCCAGAAGCGATCTCAGCAGGTGTTGAAGAGGAGGCGTCAGGTTGTTGTTTTGTGAAGCGACAGCTGGGTGACTCCTGGGAGCCTTGGCCGGCCGCTCCCTCTGCAGACGGGGCTGCGCCAGCCCGGAGGAGGCCGTGACGAGGAACGAGATCCAAGGCCATTTCCCCAGGAAGACGCTTGGCACATTTACAAGTGCAGACTCTGGTGGGGTCGGGGTACTGCGCCCCTGATAGCAGGGTAGGGGGTGGGGGAACTGCTGCAGGGGGCAGGCTAGGCTGTGGGCTGGGCCGGTGTGTGCCCTGGGCCCTCATGTCCTCGTCTGGGGAGTCCTGTCCAGGTGAGTCCTGTCCAGCGCCATGGCCACCAGCCAGGCCCAGCCCCTCCTGAAAGGAACCTTTGCTCACACAGGCCTCTGATCTCTCATCCCACTGTCGCTTTTGTCCAGCAGACCGTTCCTTTTTTTCCCTAATCTCACATTGCAGGGCGAGGTCTTGCAGAATGCAGGCAGGGATGAGAGAAATGCTGATACCGTGTTGAACATGAAGTGTCGCCAAATTCCCAGCGTTAACTGTGTGCAAGCCCGCCTGTTTTCTGTGCACGCACCATGTGCTGTCGTTCCCACTCGTGCCCGGCGTGCTTGCATGACGCGCACTGTCCCTCCCGAGGGCCCCTGCGGGCCAGCACGAGGAGGCCGGCCCAGGCCGGTTGCACGTTAGCCTCGGAGGAGACGGATGGAAGCCGGGTGACGTGTTCTGTGTCCTGCAGGGACTTGCCGTCTGTCTTTTCAGATTCTTGGTGGAGCTCTTTGCCTCCTGACTAGGAGAGTTTTGAAGAACAGGGCCTTCCACCCATGACGCGCAAGAGTGCAGTGAGCTAGAAAGGAAAGGAGCGCCGGGCCCTGAAGGCTGGTCCTCAGCTGGGCACAGAGGAGAGGCCAGGAGCCTGGGGGAGACAGAGCCTCGGCCTTCTGTCTCTGACAGACATAAGATCTGTCTCAGCCCTGATCTTATGTAACTTCTGAAACCCCGTCCATTTGACACGGTCATCCTCACGCGCGGCCGTGAAACGCAGGCTCAGCTAGTGGCCAAGGTGCTGACCAATGGGCCAGGGCCAGCCACCCTTCACGGGCCCGGCCTCTCCCGCGTGCCCATCCCCTGGGCTCCTGGGCTCCTGCAAGGGGCAGCCCCCAGGCCAGACCCAGAACTCTCCTTCTGACGGTCCTCAGTGAAGTGTCCACACAGGAGGGATTTTTACCTCCCTGCAGGCGTCGATCCCCCGAGAGAAGACCACTCCGTGCGTCCTGCACGCATTCCACACACACGCCACGCTCGTGGGAGCAACCGTGGTTGGTCTTGTTCTCGCCCAAGGAAGCACGGGGAGGCCGGGACTGTAGTGGAAGACAGGAAGGTTCAGTATGTGCTTTGGTGAGTGCTGTGAAGTGTGTAAACCTGGCGATTCACAGACCTGTACCCCTGGGGATAAAAATATATGTTTAGGGACACCTGGGTGGCTCAGTTGGTTGGGCAGCTGCCTTCGGCTCAGGTCATGATCCCAGCGTCCTGGGATCGAGTCCCACATCGGGCTCCTTGTTCGGCGGGGAGCCTGCTTCTCCCTCTGCCTCTGCCTGCCATTCTGTCTGCCTGTGCTCGCTCTCTCCCCCTCTCTCTCTCTGATGGATGAATAAAATCTTTAAAAAAATAAAAATAAAAAAAATAAAAATATATGTTTATAAAAAATAAAAAATTATAAAAAAAAAAAAAAAAGACAGGAAGGTTCATCCCAGAGTGCCTCTCTGGCGTCGTGTCCCTTGTCCTGTCCCCAGTTTTGGTGACCCAGGAGCAGACCTGCGTCTGCCCAGGCTTCCCTCTGACCGGGAGTCACCTGAGCTCCAGCTTCCCCGAGAGAAAACTCGACGAGCCTCAAAGCCCCAAGCCGTCCGTCCGGTCCCTCCATCCGGTCCCTCCGTCCTGTCCCTCCGTCCTGTCCCTCCGTCCGGTCCCTCCGTCCCGTCCCTCCGTCCGGTCCCTCCGTCCTGTCCCTCCGTCCTGTCCCTCCGTCCGGTCCCTCCGTCCGGTCCCTCAGGGCCCGTCCCTCCCTCAGCTCCTCCTCTCCCAGGCCACCTTCTGAGCGGCTTGTCCTGCCCTCATTGTGGTCTCTGCTCAGACCCTGAACACCCCCTGCCTCCAGCCCCGCACTGCGTACCCCTCCTGTGCCCTGTCACCCCAACATCTCCCCATGCAGCCCCTCTGTGATGGGGCGGGTCCAGTGCCCGGTGGGTACCCGAGCGAGCCGGGTGCTGTCACAGCTGCGTGGGACGTAACGGGTGAGCGGCGTGGAGTCGGGGACCGCAGCCCTGGGCGCGCCGGCCCCGGGAGCAGGGTGTGGGGCGACATCCTGACCCCTCATGCTTCCTCCTCTGGCTCTCCGAGTCGTCCAACCAAACGAGCAGGATTAGGAAATACTGATGCGTAGACTTTCCCATGTGTTATCCTGGGTCGTGTGTGACTTGGACTAACTGAACCGCGTAATACGACTGCTGGTCTCGTGTGCTTTCTTAAATCAGCCGGTTCGTCTGAGTAAGGAGAAGCCTCTGTCCTACTGACTGCGCACTTAGCTTGTCGTGATAGCCTCTTGGCTGTTCTTACCAGCAGGTGTAACCACTGCCCAGGGCTGCGGCAGCGCCTGACGCCTGTCCTCAGGGTCTGAGATGGCCGTGGGAGTGTGAGACCCTAAGGTCTTCCCACGGCATCCTGAGCCGCTGCTGCAAGCCTGGCCCTGCTCTGTGCCCCAGACACACAACCCCTGACGGCTCCTCTGCACGGAAACTGGTGCAGACTCGGTGGGGCCTGAAGGAGGGTAGGCCAGCGCCCCACGGGTCGAGGAGGATGTGGGGAGGCAGGCCGTGGGAGGCATCGGGAGGGAGAAGGCAGGGCGCCCTGGAGGGAGGCCTCTGTGACAGCCGCCCCCGCCGGCCTCTGAGCCCTGGTGCGCCGCGGCCCCTGCTGCCCTCGGACGCCCACTTCTGGTTCCTCTCCAAGACTCTCTGCCCCGTGCTCCCGGCCAGTCCGGCCCTGCTGGGCACCGTGCCCTCCCAGCCCTCCGGGGCTCCTTGAGGCCCACGCCTGTCCGCGCCTTCCCTGACCCCCGCGGGCAGTGACTTCCAGACCGCGCGAAGTTGCTGAAATGCCGCAGTGGGGGGTTTCTACGAGCCGCGGCCAAAACCGAGCTCTGCAGCTCCCAGTGAGAGCCGGCCGGGGCCAGCCACAAGTTAGGGTGCTCTGCTCTGCTGGATGCCAGCAGCCGTCCGTTCGCGCTTCCAGAGTGCAGCCGGTGCGACGGGGGCTCGCTGTCCGCGTCTCCACTTCCGGGCCCCCCAGCCGTGCCGGTGCCCACTTGCTTCTGCCATCAGGGCAGCTCCGTGGAGTGGCCTCTGCCGGGCTTCCCGCCGTTGACCCATGGGCTGCTGTGTGCCCCAGCCTGTGCTGTCCTCCCGCACCTGACGCCTCCCCACCCCCGCCAGGCTTTTCCAGAGCCCCGCCGCCCCCTCCCCCCCCCCCGGCCTCCGCCACGGGGGGGTCCCGCCTGCCCCGTGGTTCGTCATGTGCTTCCGTCCCACTTGGACTGCTGAGCCAGACTAAGGACAGACACTGTGTCTTGAACATCTTTGCCCAAACTGGGCATGGAAGCTGGCCTGGAAAGTCAGCGGAGCAGGTCATTCGCGAAGTTGGCAGCCTGCATTGCTGACTGTTGGATAAACACCCCCTCTTGTGATAACATTGAGTTTCCCAAGTGTATTTAGCTCCGAGTTTAGTACAACTGCGTATGATTCTTTCTTTCTTTTTTTTTTTGGATGTCTAACGAGAATATTAAAGCAGAACAGCCCCAGCATTTTGGGATGGATTTCTTGTATTCTTGTGAATTCTATGCAGTTCATCTGATGTGAGGATGTGATCTTTACAGATGCCTGCTGCGTGCCCATCTCCGAGATCATCACCGTAGAGGAAACAGACACTCACGGGAAGCGCTACAGCAGCGGAAAATGGCAGAAGATGGAAAAGCCCTTTGCGTTCACAGGTGACGGAGCCCCCCCCCCCCCCCCCCCGTCTGCACTGCTTTCACACAGTTGAAAAGGCGAGTTTTTCGTCACTCGTTTGACAAGCTCAGTGTTTCCTTTTTTTTTTTTAATCTTTTAGAAACTGCATTATGTGATTTTCCCGAAGATCGACTTTTTTTATTTTATTTATTTATCAGAGAGAGAGGGGGAGAGAGCGAGCACAGGCAGACAGAATGGCAGGCAGAGGCAGAGGGAGAAGCAGGCTCCCCGCTGAGCAAGGAGCCTGATGTGGGACTCCATCCCAGGACTCTGGGATCATGACCTGAGCTGAAGGCAGCAGCTTAACCAACTGAGCCACTCAGGCGTCCCTACTTTTAATTAATGTTTCGATCATCTTGTTTCTTACTTTCTTTGTTTTTTTGTTTTTGTTTTCTTAATGGGTTAAAAGAATGGAGATGCTGGTCTTCTTCCTAATGCCCTGGACGTCGCTCACGGGCCGGGAGGGGTTTCCCACGTGAGCTGTGGGG
Source organism: Mustela lutreola (assembly GCF_030435805.1). NCBI lineage: Eukaryota > Metazoa > Chordata > Mammalia > Carnivora > Mustelidae > Mustela > Mustela lutreola. The sequence continues at coordinate 148,565,931 of NC_081297.1, read as the reverse complement.
CCCGGGGCTGCGCTCTGACCTGCCCCGCTGTCTGTCTCCGCAGTGCACTGCGTGAAGAGAGCCCGCCGCTGCCGCTGGAAGTGGGCGCAGGTCACTTTCTGCTGTGCCGAGGAGCCGCTGTGTCACCTGTGGCTGCGCGTCCTGCAGGAGCTGCTGGGGGCGCTCAGTACGTGCGTTTGTACCCCACCCCCACGAGGCCTCGCTGCCTCCTGCACAGCTGCCTGTAACCTGCGGGGTAAACGGGTGTGGCGTGGGCAGACTGACCGATGCACCTGTCGGAGGACCAGCCTAGAGTCCCCGGCCACTGCCCCCACGTGGCCTCCCGGGTCAGGGCACCTCACCAACCAGCTGGGACCCGGGGCACGGGTCCCTGGACCTGCGGAGCCCCGGTTTCTATTTCTGGGCTGTGGGGATGGGGGTCCCTGCGCTGCAGGTGAATGTGGGGAGTCCAGCAGGTCATGGGGACGCACATCCGACATCTGGGGGGGCCCGACATCTGAAATGCAGGTGGGTTGCTGGGTGATGAGAGTCCGTCTGTCCAGCTCCTTGGAAGAGCACATCTGGGATCCCGTTTCGTGCTGTTTGGTTACAGTCTCAGTACGGAATCTGGTCAGTTCCTTCAGCTTTAACTGCAGAGCACAGACAGCGTGTAAAGGGGTGGTTTTCGGTCTTTTTAAGTTAATTTGGTGTCTGGATCCAAAGGGTGAGAATTTACTTGAGGGCGGTGTGGCCCACAGACGAGCTTCCGAGCGACATCCTCACCCGAGATGGCTCCTCGTACCTGCAGGTGTTGGAGGATCTGTTTCTTCGGATCTCTCTGATTTTAACCCTGGGTTATCTGTCTGTGGCTTCCCAGAAGCAGCCTAGACCCCGGGAAGCACCCACATCCGCGGGTGCAGCTTGGCGCGTGTCACTAGCATCCAGATCCCACACCAGAACCGGCCAGCCCCCCAGGGGCCGCTGAGCACCCCCAGTCCCTCCCCCACGGGGTGACCACTGCCTGGCTTCATTTTGGGCTTCGTAAACCTCAGGTCGTACCGCGGACACGCCAGTGTCTGGCTTTTGGCTCAGCGTTCTGTCTGTGAAGCCAACCACGCGGGGCCCGGTGGCGTCCGAGGCTCGTCTCTACTGCAGACCGTGTCGTTCTGAACCTTCTGGCGCATGTCTCGTGTGGACACATGCTGGCCTTTCTCTTGGCTGTGTCTGTGGGAGAGGGGTTTCTGGGGTGGTGGGGGCGTGCATGCGTTTCCTGGCAGACCCCGTCAGACCGTCTTCCAGACCGCGGAGCAGCAGCGCTCCCCCCAGCAGACCCGTGGGGTCCCGCTCGGCCCGCAGTGCCCACACCCTCAGAGCTGTAGCCCTGTTGGTGGATGCCGGGCGCCTGGCCCTCGGGCACTGACGGGCCTTTCCCTGACAGCTACTGAAGGGGACGGACACGTCCATTCCCATGTTTGGGGGCCACTTGGAAGTCCCCTTCTGCAAGGAGAGTGTTAAGTCCTGTGTCCGTTTATCTGCCGGGTTGTCGGTCTGTCCTCCACGTTATGTGGAGATGCTTTGTGTGTTGTGGATCCAGACCTTTTGTTGGGTTTATGCACGACAGATCCCTCCTCCGTTCCGGGGTTGCCTTTTCCCGCTCTGGCTGGTGTCTGCTGGTGAACGGACGTCCTCGACGCCAATGCCCTTCCAGTTCTCGTGGTCAGTCCTGTCCTATCCGATGTCCTTGACTGCTCCAGGGCCACGAGGGTATTTTCCCCTCGGAGTGGTGTTTTAGCGGTGTCCATCTGGGCTTGGTGTTGAGTGGCGACGGCTCGTGTAGGCACGGGTCTGTGCTTGACCCCCGCTGCGGCCGGGGGGACGGTCCCTGCCCCGTGCACAGCGACGCCTCACGCGGGTCTTCACTTCTTGCTTCGCTGTCGAACTTGGAGCGAGTTTCACTTGCGTCCAGTGACTCGGCGAAATTCATTTATTAATCTCACTGGACTGATGATTCTTTGGGATTTCCCTGAAGCAGAATCGTGTCCCCGTGAGCAGGGGCGGTCCTGTTTCATTCATCTTAGCTCTCGCGCCTTTCTTCCTCTTTCTTAACACGTCCGCCCTGCGGCGGGTCCCAGCGGGGACGAGCGTCTCAGCCCTGCTCGCGGGGGCAGTTTCCAGCACTTCGCTGTCAAGAATGATGTTTCTTGGGGTTTTGATAGATTAAAAAAAAACAACAAACATATGAAGGGGTCACCTGGCTGGTTGAGTTGGTGGAACAAGTGACTCTTGGTCTGGGCGTTGTGAGTTCAAGCCCCACACCAGGTAGATAGAGATTCCTTAAAAAGTAGAAATTAATACAAGTTTAAAAATCAGGAAAAAACATCTTAAGGAAGTTCGTTTCTAATTCTTGGCTTTCTAGACTTTGTTTTCTCTTAAACCACAGCTGATCGTCGAATCTGATAAATGCTTTTTCCGCATCCCCCGAGGTGCTTGTGTGATCATCTTCTTTTGGAGTTAAGATGTGAATTATTGCTTTCTCGTGTGTAAAACCTCCGTCTTCCCAGGAAATCCGCTTGGCATGCCTGATCACTCTTCTTACGGGTTTCTGGAGTTGACTTGTTGACTTTCTTCAGGATTTCTGCACCTTGGCTTGGGGCGAAGTAGAGCCACACGTGCAGCTCTGGACTGGTTTTGCTCCTGGGCGCTGGTGGCCCCGTGCTGGTCGCGGAGCGGCGCCCCTTCCTTCTGTTCTGTGGAGGCGCTCCCGTGATGTGGGGCTGTGGCTTTCCTGAAGTCCTTGGAAGCATTCCCTGGTGAAACCATCTGGGCCTGGGTTTTCTTTGTGAGGTTTTCATTAATGACTTCGGTTTCCTTATTAAATATCAGACTATTCAGATTTTCTATTTCTTTTGCCAGCTTTGGTAAATTATATTTTTTGAGAAAATTGTCCATTTATCCGACTTTATAAATTTATTATTAAGAAATCCTTTCACTTCCCTAGTGATATGTGCAGACTCTGGGGTAATGTTCCCTTTCTCATTCCTGGTAATTACTAATTTGTTGCTTCTCCCTTGCTCTGTAGCAACTTTATTAGGGAATTGTCAATTTTATGAATATTTTTGTTTTTATTTTTTAAAGATTTTATTCATTTATTTGTCAGAGAGAGAGAGAGGCAGGCAGAGGGAGAAGCAGGCTCCCTGCTGAGCAGAGAGCCCAATGCGGGACTCGATCCCAGGACCCTGGGATCATGACCTGAGCCGAAGGCAGATGCTTCACCAACTGAGCCACCTGGATGTCCCATTTTTATGAGTCTTTTTAAAGAAACAACTTTCAGCTCAATTGATTTCCTCTACCGTACATCTCCCCCAGTACTTTTTTTTTTTTTTTTTAAAGATTTTATTTATTTATTTGACAGAGAGAAATCACAAGTAGATGGAGAGGCAGGCAGAGAGAGAGAGGGAAGCAGACTCCCTGCTGAGCAGAGAGCCCGATGTGGGCCTCGATCCCAGGACCCTGAGATCATGACCTGAGCCGAAGGCAGCGGCTTAACCCACTGAGCCACCCAGGCGCCCTCCCCCAGTACTTTATTGTGGTTTTCAACCATCCAGAAGACATGTAAGACTTGTATCATGAACAGGCACACGCCCGCCGCGTAGAGACAGCAGGGCTTGGAGGTTTGCAGTCTTTCTTTGCCAGCGTCTGTATATCTGTCTGTTAGTGAATCGTAGTCTCTGCCGAGTCTCAGAGGAAGGGACAGGAGGGGCTGCTTTACACACGGCAGCAGGCACCTCGTGGATTAGAGACCAGCCTTTGCCTGCAGTTCTGAGCTAGAAATCCTGCACGGTGGAGTGGACAGATGGTGAGCTGAGGCCAGTGCGGCTGGAACACGCATGCATGTAGCTGTGTCCCCCAAAGCTCCGTGAGACATAGATCGCCCCAGAGTTTTCTTGTGGTCCTTCCTTTCGGAGCAGAGACAGCCACCCCATGGACGGAGTCACATCACAAGGGCCCCTTCAGGGATGGGCTGTAGACCGTCCAGTGACGGCATTGACAGGATCCGTGTCGGCAGGATACCAGTAGTCTGACCTTTTTGACTGCCGAGTAGTATTCCATTGTGCAGCTGGACTGCATCTGGGGTGTCAGCCCCCAGCAGATGGACACGTGGGGTGTTTCCACTCAGGGGCTGTTGTGAACTTCTGTGTGCAGGATTTTGTGCAGACTCAGGTTCTCAGTTTTTGGGGTGGGGGAGGATATACTTTCTTGCTACTTTTATTGATTGCCAGTAAAGTTAGTTTCTGAGGGTCAGAATCTATCTGAACTAACCCCAACACAAATGTCGGTGTGAGCCAGGTGAAGATGCTCTCTGGACGGGGCTGAGGCCCGGGGCTGACAGGCTGTCTGGGTGTCTCACAGTCTGTCTCTTCTCATGGTCCCGTCTGCACGTGTTTCTTCTTGTTCTCTGCAGACTCACCTTCCAGAAGTCGCATTTTATAGGACCCTTCATCAGGAGACAGTGTCTTGGTCAGAATTCTGGATTCTTGGGGATTCGCAGGTCCACGGGACTCTTGGCCATTCTGATAGACCCCCACTCTCCCCTGCCCGTAGATTAGGCAACTCTTCAGCACCGTTCTTTAACCTGAAGTTCAATGCTTTTGACCAGGCAGTACTTAGCAGGGTTCTCAAACTACAGTCGTTCGATTTCCTTCAGCGACGCCGCAGTCTTTCCTGTTGACACGTTCTGGGTTCACTGGGATTTACATGTCGTTGTTTTGCAGCATCGAGACCAAAGCATTTGCTGGTGTTCATTAATCCGTTCGGAGGGAAGGGACAAGGCAAGCGGATCTACGAGCGGAAGGTGGCGCCGTTGTTCAGCTTAGCCTCCGTCACCACCGAAGTAATTGGTAAATATCCGTTCTATCAGACGTATAGGAGTAAATCTGACAGTGACTCGCGTCAAATCTTGTCACTAGGCAAAGTTTTGTCTTACAAGTTGATTTTAAACAAAGTAAAATGCGTTGTTTTATATACCAGAATGAGAACAATACGATATGAAGTATGGATACTCTTCTAACCAAGTCGTCGCGTAAGAAACACTTGAGAGAAACGCTAAGACGATGAAAGCGTAAAGATCAGGGACAGAACGTTCTTGCAAGGAGAGAGAAAAGCCGTTAGTAAGGCTTAGGAAGAATTTCACACTAAGTGACACTTGAAGAAATGTAATGTGACGCCGTGCTCGTGGCCCTGATTTTTAGTGCAAGTTCTCGACGCAGGGCGGGGGCGCACAGACGCTGTTCTCCCCGTGACCCCGTGCTCTGAGGTCTGTGCACACTTCCTGAGGGGGGTGGCCCACCGGGTACCCCAGCTTTCTCACGCTTGCCCAGGACGACAGTCGGGTGTACGAGCGACGGGCACAGAGGTGCGCGGCCACATTTTAGAACAGCAAACCTCGAACCAGCATGATGCGCGCCGGCAGGAATCACGGGGCTGCGGTCATGTCCCTGTGAATCTGAAGGGACAGCACGTGGACCTTTAACGTGGTCTTTCCAGAGAACTTCTCACCGAAAAGAGTATCCAGGATGAATGTCGGGAGTCTGGGGTACAAAACTCCACGCAGAGTAGCGTTTCTGTTCTGTTTTGTTTCTTACTTTGAGTACACAGTCTGCGGACTCGTGTTTTCCTTTTTCTTACATCTTCAGATATTCTTAAATTTTCTTCAAGTTCTATTTTATTTAAGTTTTACTAAAGTTTCAGCTTAACTGGGGTAATAAGGAAAAACTTTTTTAAATAATGTGCTTATAATATAATATAAAAATATGTATATCATATAATATAATAATATAGCATAATGTCACTTTTCCTCACAGTTACTGAACATGCGAACCAGGCCAAGGAGACTCTATATGAGATCAACACGGACAGATACGACGGGTGGGTACCGCTCGGCCACCCTGACGCCCACGTAGCGCTGATCAGGCCTTTCCCGTCCCAGTGCTGTTCCCTCCCTGTCTGTCCTTCGTTGCTCCTGGTTGTCATGGGAGAAAATCAGAAATAGCAGAGAAGCTCCGTCGTGCCTCCTTCTGCGACGTGGAGCCGCCACTGGCTGTTGTCCTTGTCCGTCCGTCCGTCTCCTGCCTCCTGCGCAGACGAGTCTTCCCCGAGTCGTTGGTCTGTTCCAGACGTTCCCCTTTTGTTCCTCAATGTTGGAGGCTGATGTCCTAAAAACAGGGCTACTCTACAGAACAAATACCATGACAGCCCGGGAGACCACAGGTCGGAGGCTCTTACTGTTTGCTGTCCCCACTGGGGTCCCGGCCCCGTCCCAGTGTCCCTCACCGCGGGACAGCGCTTGTCTCAGGCTTTTTTGGTGAGCCTGAGGTTTTGAGCCCACAGACAAGCCGTTCCATTGCACCTGTGGGTTTCGGTGTCTGACGTCTCTTCTTGGGGCGGCCCTGGCTGTGCGTGCCCAGCTGTGTGACACAGGGCGCGGCGGGGAGCTTCTGTGCTCTTCCCCACATGGGAGTCCGCGTCCATGCGGTGTCTGTCTCTGCTGGCGCGTCAGCCCCAGACGGCCAGCATCCTGGGCCCTGTGCGCAGCTGTCCCCTAGCCCCTGGCACAGGCCTAGCACATGGCAGGGGCTCGGCGGAGCGCTCGAGACCTGGGGGAGGATGGCTGCCTCCGCAGGGGTGAGGACCCAGGGCCGCCTCCGCAGGGGTGAGGACCCAGGGCCGCTCACAGGCTGCTGCTGAGGGTCAGGCGTTCTGGAAGGACCTTAAAGCCATGTGGTGAGGACTGATGCGCCGGGATTGGCCCCAGGATGGCTGAAGGAGGTTATGCGCTGCGGGCACAGCCGGCTGGAGGGTGGCAGGGGATATGGTCAGAGGGGGTGGTCTCTAGGACGTCTGGGGAGACCTGACTGGTCCGGGTGACGGAATCCTACAGAAGACACGTAGGCACTTGTTAGAGGTGGGGAGCTGAAGTCGGTGTTGGAGACAGTGGTGCGGCCAGCGTGAAGGGACCGGGTGGCCCCCGGAGCCCAGGCCGCGTGGAGGTTAAGGGCGGCTGCGGGGCTGCGGGCTGGTCTGGCAGGTGGAGCTCCGTAGAGGGAGACGTCTGTTCTGCCTTTGTCTGCTTATTTCTTTTCTTTTTAAAAAAGATTTATTTGACAGAGATCACAAGTAGGCAGAGAGGGAAGCCGTGGGGGGGGGGCAGGCTCCCCGCTGAGCAGAGAGCCCGATGCGGGGCTCGATCCTAGAACCCTGAGATCATGACCTGAAGTGAATGCAGAGGCTTTAACCCACTGAGCCACCCAGGCGCCCTGTCTGCTTACTTCTTAGCAGTCTGGCCTGAAGGAGAACCCCCCTGCTTGTGGGCGGAGGGGCAGGGCATTCTCTGCAATGAACTGGAGGCGGGGCCCGGGGGAGGGTGCAACCTTGTGGGGACAGCAGAAGGGACCCTAACAGCCTGTGTCCCCTGCAGAATCGTCTGTGTCGGTGGAGATGGCATGTTCAGCGAGGTCTTGCACGGCCTGATCGGCAGGACGCAGCGGGACGCCGGCGTGGACCAGAACCAGCCCAGGGCAGCGCTGGTGCCCAGCCCACTCAGAATCGGCATCATCCCCGCCGGTAGGGGCTCTGCCTCCCCCCTCCCTCCCCCACTTCCCCGGGAGATGCCCCCCCCCCCCCCACTTCCCCAGGAGCATCAAGCTTGGTTTTCCTTCAAGGTCATTCTGCTACCGAAAGGGTGATCTCACCGCCACTCCCCACTCGGGGGCACAGTTTGTCGAGAAACAGTTTCTGACCGAGTACAGGACCCTGTTTTGCGTTTGAGGGAATCTTGTCTTCCTTCCCCACGAGCACTGAAGCCGGTGGCTGGGGTGCAGTCTGCTCTCAAAGGACTGCCCAGTCGGGGGGTGGGGGGACCTGGGGAACACAGGGACCCCAGAGCACAATCGGGGAGAAAGGAAGCTGGGGAAACCTGTGTTTTTCTGGCAGTGGCTTGCAGCCCAGACTAGTGGGTGCTGGGGACTGGGGGGGGTTCACCCAGTCGGGGGGTGACTTCCTGTGTAAGACGGGGAGGGATGGGGTCCCGGGCCTGTTCACCCCATGGGCCCCTGGGCTGTGTCCTGAAGAGGTCTGGCTCAGTGTGGGTTTTGTTTATTTTTTTCAGATTTATTTATTTATCTGAGGAGTTGGGGGGGATGGGGCAGAGGGGGAGGAGAGAGAGGACCTCAGGCAGACTCCCCACCAAGAGTGGATCCCAACACGGGCCGCGATCCCATGACCCTGAGACCATGACCTGAGCAGAAGCCAGGAGTCAGACGCCCCACAGTCTGAGCCCCTCGGGCGCCCCTGGCTCAGCGTGTTTGGGGACTGTAGGAAGTACTTCTTTGAAAACCACCACGTTGAGTTGCATAAATTGGCTCGAGGCTTCGTGAACATTGTCCGCAGGGAGGAGACGCCCCTGTCCGGTGCCTGGGTCTGCCCCCAGGTGACAGTGATGGGGGCTGTGTCCGGGCAGAAATCCCACGTGGCACGTCCCCTGCCACCAGTCGCGACAGCTGTGAAGGAGCTGCTGTCCTGGTCCCACTTCATGGACCGAGAGGAGCGGCCCAAGGTCCCCCCGAGGGACCTCTCTGCCCCGCCCCATGGTCAGGAAAGTCCGACGAACGTTGTTCCTGCAGCGGACGTGTTTATTCTTGGTTGATCGCCGCTCCCGGCCTCTCCCCGTTAGGCTTTGCTCTTCGGCTGTTTGGGGTCTGTTCTGGGCGACGTGAATTTTATTTCTCTCTCTGCTCAACTGTTTTTTCGTGATGGCTTTTACAGCCATCAGCCTGCAGTAGCACGACCACATACAAGCCTGAGCTGTTCACGTTCAGGAGCCACTCAGGAGTGTCGTGGGGACAGACGCGCTCTGCTGTGGGCATTCTGGGCCTTGGGGTCGGTGGGAGACGGGATGGGCATGGCCTCTGCCCACTCAGGGGACCCAGCACACCGGGAAACCAGAGCGGGCACACTGCGGACAGTGGCCAGGAGGGGCTTCTCTTGCTGGGGCGCCCAGGGCCCTTTCCGAGAGGCGACAAGCGAGGGGCTGGCCGTGTGGGGACGCGGGTGTGCCAAGGGTCAGCTGGGGCAGAGCTGTGTGCCCAGGAAAGGGGACCCGCCTGTAGGGGTGCCAGGAGTGGGGTCATCGAGGGGCCTGGACAAGGGCCCAGCTTGGGGCTCGAGTCCTGAAGGCCACACGGTGAGACGCAGAGGCCGCGGGCAGTGTCATCCGAATGGGCTTGAAGGCCACCCCATGCGCTCCGTTCCGGAGGACGCCGGTGCTGGGGCCAGTGGCCATGTGGTTGGCTGGGACTCGGGTGTAGCTCTGCCACGGAGCCAGCAGGCATTGGGTGGAGGAATAAAGGTGACCCCATGATGTCAGTCTTGGTGCCCCGGGGGCACAGAGACGAGGTGTTGGGGTGGGGGCACGAGTTCTGATGGAGATCAGGGACGGGCTGCTAGGGGACACCGAGGCCAGCGCTCGGAAGGGGGTGCCTGGCATTGGGAGGGGCGGGCCGCGGGGTCTGGCTGGTGTGTGGCAGCCCCGGGGCGGCTGGGACAGCCCGACACCGCGCCTGGAGACCCATCACTGCTCCAGCTGCCGGGAGTCCGGACCTGCCGATGCCTTCTCAGTTCCTGTCTCCTTCCACTTGATCTAGAGGAAGGAGCCGGTCCGCAGAAGGGGGGGGGCTCTCCCTGGGCCCCTCTGTCCTCAGTTCTGGTGGCACACCGAGCCTCCACGCCTCTGCAGACTTGGTCCTTGAACCCCATCCCAATGCCCGGTTGGGGCCAGACCTTGGTTTCTAGCCAGGGCTTCCTCTTGGTCGAAGCCTGGGCCACGCAGATGTCTGAGGAAATGCCCGGGGAGTTAGGTCCCATCCGAGGGATGAGCTGTTGAAAGCACACTGGACGTTAAAAGGAAGGAACGGGGTTCAGGGGACTTGCCTGTGGGCACCCAGGTCCCCCCAGCTGCGCCAGGCTGGCCTCTTCAGACCATTGGGGGCCAGACGCAAGCTGGAGGCTCTCTGGAGCTTGGGCAGGTCGTCCGTCCGTCCGTCCATCCACGATCATGCACCCTGGCAACATGGCTTTCCCAGCCCCTCTGTGGGCCGGCCGCTGCTGTGGGCCCAGGAGCGAGTGAGGCGGTGCCCCCGGGGTGTGGGGAGGTGCACCATGGGTCCAGGATACAGCCGAGTCGGGGACACGCTGTTGCAGACGGGGTGCTCTGGGAGGCCTCTCGGGGTGACGCTGGTCCAGGGCCCGGAGTGTGGTGAGGATGGTCCTGCCTTTGGGCCGCAGTTGTCCTTGGGCAGGAGGGAGTCTGGCTCTGGCCCAGAGGCGTGAGCAGGGAGCCAGAGGCAGGGCGGAGAGGGGAGGGGCAGAGGCCAGGGCCTGAAGGGTCTGGAGTGCCGGCAAGCGGAGGGACGACCTCCTTTAACAATCCGACTCGATGGCAAAACCATCCCTGAAACCTGTCAGGTCAGGTCACCTGCTGTATTAATTGCCAGGGGACCGGGTGACAGAGAATGCATGTCCTATCCAGGGACAGGGCCCTGGGAAATCCTGGAATGCAAGTCCGCGGGGCCCCACCCCAGCCAGGCTGGGCCTGGACACCTCGGCCTGTGCCACCCACACCTCCTTAGATGAGACGCGTCCAGCAGCTTCGGAGGAGCGAGACGCCGTCCCGGAGGTCAGTCATAAGCCCGGCCCGCTTGGCTGTGGCTCTGCAGGGTCCCAGCACGCGCACACGTGAGCCCTAGAGGATCCGTCCCGAGACTCTGCCGCCCTGGTGGGGGTGTCCGGCCCAGCGAGGCCTCGGGTACCTCGGCTGCGGTGCCGGATGAGGACCAGATGCTCGCCGCTCTGCTCTTGCCTGCGGGCCCTGCGGGGTCCTGCGGGGTCCTGCCGGGGCGGGCGGCCCCGCATCTGCGAATGCAGGCGAGTCCGGGCGTCTGCGCCATGTGTGGTGAAGCATGGCTTGCCCGGAACGCAAACAAAACCCTGGCTGTGCGGTGGGAGAAGGGGTCCGCAGACGCTCTGGAAGGTTCTGGGGATGCGAAGAACCACCTTGGGGCACAGCTGAGAGTAATGAAAACAGCCCTTTCGAGGGTGTTTTCTTAGGAGTGTTCATGCTGGTTTTCCGGGTCCGCTTTGTTCTAAAGAGGAGCCTGTGGGAGACTCTGAAACCGCACAGGTTTGCTGTTAAATTTTAATATTTTAAGACTTAACTCCTATGGTCTTAAATGCTTATTTAAAATTTTTTACTTTTTGGCTCATTTTTGGAATGTGATACTGCTGACATCCTCAGGTTAAGATGAACAGAGCAAGAGAAACGCACGTATGAAAGGCGTATGTGCGTGTTTCCATAACTTACAGCCATCAGGAGCGCGAAGTCGCTCAGATGATGTCGAGCCTCCCCTCGGGCGGCGGATTGGACCAGGGTCTGTTAGTCGAAGACGTGACACGGGCTGGCAGTCCAGCGCGTCTGTTTTCCAGTTTCGGGGGACATCACTGATGATGGGAGATGCGTCGATCCTTGGGGGCGGAGGACGGAGCGTCTGGACCCGCCGGCGTCTGGGCGGCTGTGCCGGCTAACCCTGGTCACTCCCTGCTGGGTCCTGGTCCGCGGCCAGACGGTGCGGTTCCAGATCCTGACGCACACTTTGCTCCGGGAAATCCACACTAGGCTTTTTCAGCCAGTTCAGCTCGCTCAGCCCCGTCCCCGACCTGCTGGGTCTGTGTCTTGGGGCAGTGGGGCTCGGCAGTCTGAGAAATAAGAGCCCACGGGGCGCTCTGCCCTCTCAGGCCGAGAGCAGTGACCCGGCCTGGGCCCCAGCTGGAAGGAAGACAGAGGTGTGGAGGGTCCCAGCGCCATCACCACGCCCGGCAATCCTGGCCCTCGCCAGGTGCCCTGAGGTCACCCGCAGCTTACGGTCGAGCACGTCTGTGGGAGGCCTGTGCTCGCCGAGTTCCGGGGGGTCCCCTCCCGTCTGTCAGGTGGTGGCTGCCATGCGTCTTTGACCGGCGACGGGCCCCAGGGCGCTCTGTGGAACCGGGGGGCGCTGTTGTCAGGACATGGGCTCCCACGGGCCTCTGCAGGGACCTCGCGGGTTGCCCTCACTCTGCGTCCACATTCTCGCTGCTGACGGCTCTGCGCAGGTGCCCATGGTCCTGGGGCCGCTGGCGCGTGCAGGGGGGACATACACACGGTGCAGAGTGCGCAGCGATACCCCCCGCCCCCGTGTCCGGCGCTCCGCGCCCCCAGGCGGGCCGAGGAGCAGTCCCGAGAGCTCCATGAGGAGAAAGCTGGTCGTGGGTCTCAGCACGTCTGACGAGTTCCTCTCAAGACGGCCAGGCCTCCCTTGGCACGAGGATTGTTTAGTCCTCGTGTCCTTTCTTCATCCAAGGCCAGAAGGAAGCGCGACCGCCCCGTGGAAGCCTGCTGCAGTTTTAAATCACTGCCACGCCATCAGAGACCTTCCCTTTCTTTTTCCTTCGTTAGGGTCGACAGACTGTGTGTGTTTTTCGACGGTGGGCACCAACGATGTGGAAACGTCCGCCCTGCACATCATCGTGGGTAGGTCCTCCCGCGGGCACTGACCGCGGGGGAAGCTCCGGGCCGGGGTTGGCTGTGGGCTTCCCTGGGCCTCCCGCCTGCGGGGCTCCGTGTGGGCCGTGGTTCCCGGCTCGGATCCCTCTGGCGTCCCTGTGACCTGGCCGCTGCCTCCGTGTCCCCGTGTGCGCCCAGGCTGACCCCTGGCCCCAGCATGCCCCAGGTTTGCCCGACGTTCTGCTCTCTGTTGCTCTGTCTGCGACGCGGCCCCTGCCCTGTCGGGACAGGCTTGCCCAGGCCCGAATCCACATGCCTGCGACGCTCTTTCCACGTGGCGTATCCCGGGCACCTGTGTGCTCGGCCCCCGGGGCAGGAGGCTGTCCGTGCTGCTGGTCGCCGGCCCCGCAGCACGTGGCTCCCTCCCCGACCACCGTGCATCTCCCGTGAGACCTGAAGCCACACAAGTGCTGCTGGCCAGGGGCACGTGGATGATCGTCCGTTTCAGTCGCGGGCAACTCCCCCTTTCGCAGCCGGAACGTGCTCCCTGGGGCCCGACAGGACGTCTTTCCAAACCTGTTTTGGAAATGTCCATTAAATTCTGTCATTAGAGTGACGCGTGGGCGCCAAGTCCCCCCGGGGTGCACCCCGTCTCCCCGCGTGCTGGTCGTCCGTGTTGGCACGCGCTCGCCAGGCCCCATCCGGGGCCGGAGGGGTGCGTCGCCAGAGCGGGGACCGCTTCCCTCCGCAGGGGACTCGCTGTCCATGGACGTGTCGTCCGTGCATCACCACGGCGCGCTGCTGCGGTACTCCGTGTCCCTCCTGGGCTACGGCTTCTACGGAGACATCATCAAGGACAGCGAGAAGAAGCGCTGGATGGGCCTCGCCAGATATGACTTCTCAGGTGAGGCCATCTGACCTCCAGCGCTGCGCCGCTCTCCACGGCCCGCAGCCGCAGGCGCTTGTCCCACGGGTTCGGGACGCCCGAGGGGCAGGGCCCACACCCCGAGAACCCCCACCCTCGGCCCCAGAGCTGGAACTGGCGGGAACTGGAAATCCGCTGCAGACCATGCAGAACAGGCCGGTCTGCTCCTGTCAGGGGTGTCGCCCCCGGGACGGTGTCTGACGTGCGCAGTCCGGTGGCCACACCTGCCGCCCACATGGGCCCCGGGGCCGAGTTCGATCAGTCCCATTTGTCTAGTCACGGCCCTCCCCAGTTCACTTTTGGGCGAATCTCTATTGGTCCAGTCGAAGCATCGCAGGTGTTCACATATGAGCCGTTGTCTTGGGAGAGAAAGGGACAGTAACTTGCCGGGCATGAGGCATCGCCGAGACTGAGCTAAGTTAAAAGTAGAGAGGAAGGCCAGGTGTGCGGGCCCTGAAGAACTATCTGATAAACCAGAGTCCGGGAAAGCAACGTCGGGCCCTGACTCCTGGCTGCCGAGCTGGCCGTGTGCCCCAAGCACGTGGGGCCTCGTCCCGACCCACAGTCGCCCCTCCGCGGGGACATGTCTCCTCCCCAACCTGGAGCCCGACACGCCGCAATGCCCCGAGGTGGTTCTGAGGCAGAGGGAAGGCTGACGTCTTCGGCCCGTGGGACGTGCACGTGGTCTGAGGACGGGCAGAGACGGGTCACCGCCGTCCGGGGAGAGGCTGCCCTGCAGGGTTCCGGCTGTGCACCCTTCACATTAGCAAGGAGCGGGGTGCAGGGGTGTCGGGGGGAGAAGCAGGGGGATGGGCAGCGGGAGGAAGGTGGACTGGGGGCCACTAGAAGTGGCTTCTGCACAGGACACGTGGGTACTGAGTGTATCCTGGGGCCCAGCCACATGCCAGGTGCTAGCACAGTGGGCGGGGGCCCGGGGCGGGGGCGCTCAGTGCTGTGCCCATCATGCAGGATGTGACCGTGGCCTCTGCTATCTGATGTGGGGCATGGTGTCACTGTTCCACTCCCAGGACACGGCATGGTCCCCACTGTGACCCGGGCCCCATGCTCGTGTCCTGTGGGACTCCTGCACCAGCCAGCTGGGTTCCTGCCTCACTCTTAGGGGTCCTCTTGAGGCTGGCCAGGCCTGCTGAGAACGGGCGGCTCCCGCAGTCGGCCCCGAGGCCGGCCACCGTCCTCTGGGCCCAGTGCTGCCGTGACCTTCGTCAGAGCTCTTCCCAGATGCCAGAGCTGTGCTTGGTGACCCTGGGCAGCCGAGGCTGGAGGACGTCAGGGTGTGGGCCAATAGCCTGAGAGGAGCTGACGGGATCCGGGGGCTCCGCCCTTGGAAGCGTCTCCTTCAGGCTGTGCAGACGTCTGGGGCTTCAGCAGCCGCCAGTGACCTGCCGGCGGGCCAGGAGGGGCTGCTGTCGGGGGCAGCCCTGGGGACCAGGCGCCCTCCCTGATCCCGTCAGCCGGCTCCCGGGAGGCGCTGGTGGCGTGGGGCAGCGTGGCCGGGGGTGATGCTGGGCTGACTCCTTCATGCTCTGTTCTCAGGTTTGAAGACCTTCCTGTCACATCACTGCTACGAAGGGACGGTATCTTTTCTGCCGGCGCGACACACGGTGGGGTCTCCGCGGGACAGGAAGCCCTGCCGGGCGGGGTGAGCACCCCCTTCCGTGCGTTTCTGCATACGTGGCGTTTGGGACTGTTTGGGGCTGTTTCCCTGTCGTGGGTGTGTGGCATCGTCTAGTTTCGATGGGGGAGCTCGGCGCAGGGCCTCTGGGGTCCCGCGTCCCCACGCTTCTCCCTTCCTTGAAGTGAGGGACTCGAGACCATAGATCAGAACAGTTAGAGGCAGAAGCTCCTTCCGCCGTCGCGTCGCCAAGCAGACTGCTGAGCTCATCTGGGGCGTAAACCCTCGTACCCCGGGGGACAGGGAGTCCATTGGGCCCCAGGACCGCAGACACCGTCCGCACTAACTGTGGAGTTCCCAGTCGTCCACTTGCTTGGTAGCGACGGGAACACGGAAACCCAGTGTATTACCGAACACGGAAACCCAGTGTATCACCGAACACGGAAACCCAGTGTATCACCGGCCGTGGAATTTGTACCTTTCTTGGCCTTTGCTCCCGCTGGAGCTCCGCTAACCTGGGGCCGCGCAGACCTGGCTCCGGGCGCCAGCTTCCCAGCCTCGTAGGATGCGCCCTGCTCGTGTGACGCTTACCCGTGTTAGAGCAGGACTGGAGGACACGGGTCACTGTCACAAGGTCTAATCTGGAGAATTCAAACTGGCGTGCAAAGGAAATATTGTTAGCCTCTGAGACCGAGCCTGCTGTCCCAGGAGAGTTCCCGCAGCCCTGTGTCCCCGCCGAGTGTCTGCGCCCTCAGGAAGGGTGGTGACGTCCTTGTCTTTCAGGTGCTTCGTGTGCCGGCAAAGCAGGCAGCAGCTGGAGGAGGAGCAGAAGAAGTCGTTGTACGGTTTGGAGAACACGGGTAACGTCTCTGCATCAGCCACTGTCAACGCCGTGGGCAGAGCCGCGCGTTTCCGAGTCCTAGAGGGCGTCGCGTCTGTCCCCGTGTGGGCGTCGCGTCTGTCCCCGTGTGGGTGCCGCTCTGCACCTCCCTGTCTCCTGGGCTCCCGCAGGCAGCAGACAGCGGCCGCCGGCCAGCTCTGGGGCAGGGCGAAGCCGCGGCTGTACGCCAGCCCGGCTCCCGTTCCCCACAGTGCTCTGCTCGGGGCCCAGCGAGCTCTCCTGCGACCCACCTGTGCGCCTTTGGGCTTTGCCCGGCACTTGCAAGGGAAGGGACGCAGCGCCGCGGCAAACTCTGGACGCGCCGTTCGCTTCCGTAGCAGGTTCATGTGTCCCAACGGATTTCTCTTGATTTCTTCCGACCATGTAAAAATGTGAAAATAGCTCGCAGGCCACGCTTGCGATCGGTCTGTGTTTGAAATTGTCCAGAAGTCCCCACGTGAGGACCAGCAAAACTGCTCCGTGTTTTGCCTGGTGACCCTCTGGGCCCGGCGGTCGGCACAGGATTCTTGGTGCTGGTGCCAGGGGGCCCGTCGCGGGGGCAGTTTGTGGCGAGGGTCTCAGGATGCCCGCCCGCCCCTAACGTCCCGTCCGCAACGCCCCTTTGTGCTTCAGAGGAGGTGGAGGAGTGGAAGGTGGTCTGCGGGAAGTTCCTGGCCATCAACGCCACAAACATGTCCTGCGCTTGTCCCCGGACCCCCCGGGGCCTCTCCCCGGCCGCGCACTTGGGGGACGGCTCTTCTGACCTCATCCTTATCCGGAAATGCTCCCGGTTCAACTTCCTGCGGTTTCTGGTCAGGCACACCAACCAGTGCGACCAGGTGAGCCGTGGGAGACCCCGCGCCTCGCAGCATCCGGAGGCCCGTGGCTGTGGGTGTGTCTCTGATTTTAGTAAGATCTAGGGGTGGCTTTTTGTTAAATTGTGCTTAAGGTCTACTCTAATGGTGTTCTCATGTGGCTTTTAAACTAGCGTTTATAAAAGGTAAGGAATTGTACAAGTTACAGCTAAGGAACCACCAGAATGCTTTTGTTTGTTTTTTTAAGGTTTACTTGTTTTTGAGAGAGACAGGGAGCAGGGGAGGGGCAGAGGGAGAGGGAGAGAGGCTGTCCAGCAGGGTCCCCACTCAGCACAGAGCCCAGCGGGAGGCTCGATCCCACGACCCTGAGATCGTGACCCCAGACGAAGCCGAGAGCCGGCCGCTCCGCCGACTGAGCCGCCCCGCCCGAACCCTTTAGCAAGTGCCCGTCGCTGCGGCCACGGTGGGAGGCGGGCGTCTGACGGCGGCCCACGGCCCGGCCTCCTCGGCCTGGCACCCGAAGGACGCCACCCCCTTCTGTGTCTCTCGGTAGTTTGACTTCGCTTTTGTTGAAGTTTATCGTGTGAAGAAATTCCAGTTTCTGTCGGAGCACACGGAGGACGAGGACCGCGACCTCAAGGAGAGAGGGAGGGCGCGCTTCGGGCCCGTGTGCAGCGACTCCCCGCCCTGCTGCTGCCCCCTGTCCAACAGCTCCTGGAACTGCGACGGGGAGGTCCTGAGCAGTTCCAGCATCGAGGTCAGGTGCGTGCCCAGGCGCGTCTCCCGGGGCTCCGTGTCCCCCGCACCCCCATTCTGTCTGCCCCCGAGGCACCGTCGGCTACTGTGCGGAGGCGGCTGCTGTCCCCACGGACGTCACAGCAGGACGCGCTCCTTCATTTGCTCAATGGGCCAGCAGCCCCGCGGACCTCAGTTGTGGCCGGAGCTGGGGGTCTGGCTAGCAGCCTCCCTGGGGTGGTCGCCCCGAGGCCGCAGGAGAAGCCGCCGGGACAGTTGTCTGCACAGGGACTCGGCTTTTCTAACTTGACCAGTTAAAGACATGGAATTAGTTGTGATGCTGGCTTAAGGATTTACTAAAATGCGGGAAACTTTGAAAACCAGTAACAGCATTATTTTGGGAAGCATATGGTCTGTATCTTGATATCATTACCATGTTTGAGCAGTAAGTGACTTAGGTTTTTTTTTTTTCCTTGAGATTTGATTTACTCGTTTTGGAGAGAGCTCGAGAGAGTGTGAGCAGGGGAGTGGTGGGGCGGGGGGGAACCAGGCTCCCCACTGAGCTGAGAGCCCGAGGCAGGACTCGATCCCAGGACCTGGAGATCATGACCTGAGCTGAAGGCAGGCACTTAACCATCTGAGCCACCGAGATGCCCCAATTACGGAGTTTTTCTTACTGAACATCTTGGAGGAGGCTGTGACATCATTAGTAGAGGGGAAGGTGGACCTGCTGGTGGGGACCACGCGGACCCCTGAGCCCCTCGGTGCTCATCCTCATGGTTGTAGAAGGAGGGGTCTCTGGGGCACCTCGGCCACTCATGGACCCCTGGGTCGGGGCTGCGGTGGCGCTCCTTCATCCCGGCTGACCGGATATCCTGCACATGGGGGGGCCACCCCGCATGGAGCCCTCCCTGCGGCCCTGAAAGCTCGGAACACGGCCATCTGGGGGTGGTCACGCTGCTGAAGAGGGGGTGCCGGGTGTCGAACCCGGCCTTCGGGGCCTCCGCGCCCTTTACAAGACAGGCCTCTGAAGAGCGTGGGTAAGTCACTCTGCACCCCTGGCTGTCCCTGCGGGGCCGGGCCCAGAGCCAGCCATGAGGAGACCCCCAGGTCCCTCCACCCTCGACCAGCTGCTGGGCCGAGGGCCAGGGGGTCACGGGGGGTCACGTGAGGCCCTTTGTCTCTGCAGGGTCCACTGCCAGCTGGTTCGCCTCTTCGCGCGGGGGATCGAGGAGGACACGAAGGAGCCGGACCACTGAGCCGCCCTCACGCCCCGCCCGCCTCGCCGTGCTCAGGAAGCGCGAAGTCATTTAAGAAAATTCCTGCAGACCAATTACGTTGATATATACATTTAAATTTAGAAATTTATTTTTGATAGTTAGATCTTGATTTTAGACAAACTACTTGGTCAGCAAATCCGTGAACGTTCCCGGCCTTTTCAGCTCTCTGTGAGCCTGTGGACCACATTTCACAGAACTGGCCTCTGCCAATGGCCCCTGTCAGTTTGGGGCTCTGACTTCTTAGATTTTAGGCCGATGGCGGTTTCCAGGGGCCCACCTGTGGCTCTGTCACAGTCGTTTTAGGGACGGTGGATGTGAGGTCCAAGCATCTGGACGGGAGGTGTCGAGCAGCTCACCGACCCTCTCCACCGGACGGACTCGCATGTGCGCGCTCAGGTTTTGGAACACTGGGTCGCCTTCCTGTTATCTTCATCTGAACCTGGGCTCGGGACGCGCTTACTGGGCCGGGTGTGTCCCGCGCGGCTCCGGTGACCTCGGAGCAGGACCGTCTTAGGAAGAAGGACACTGACAGAGAGACCCTGTATCTGCAAAGTCCCGGCCCTTGCCTCGGTCACGCTGGTGCCTCTGGGGCAGTCGGCCGGCGGTGAGAAGGGTCGCAAGCTCTGACATGGCGTCCGTTTTAAACGGAGAGGACCCACGCTTCACAGCAACCCAGTGGGTAACGGGAGGGCTTCGTGGGGTGGTGGGAGGAGGCGGGCGCGCAAGGGCTACGATCCGCTGTGTGGACTGTGTTCACCTCGGGCCGAGCGGCCTCGCCCTGTTGAGGGTGGGTCCCTGGGTCCCAGGGTCCCACGTTCCTGTGGCTCCTTGGCCGCAGGCCCCAGGTCTCCGCACATGCTCCAGACTTGGGCTTTTCTTCACGCTTCATTCCATGTGTTTATGCAAACGTCCTTGTCAGCGGGAAGTGGTGTCCCCATAGTTAGCGCAATGTTTGCGGATGCACCAGAGCCCCAGCGGCGGGGGTTCCCTGGAGGTATGACCCTGGTCCCCGGGGTCCCTCGTCGGCACTCTGGCCTTGTTTCCTTTGTATTCACATTAGGTATGTGGAAGACGCCTCGAAAATAGCTTTATTTGAAATAGAAGCTGCGGCTTGGACTCTGGTTTGCAGAGACGGAGCCGGCCTGACTGTCCCGGGCGGCGCTTGGCCGTTTGGAGGAGTAGCTGGTCCTGTTCGCCCCACAGACATCCGATACTGGTCGCATCTCATTTTGGTGTTCGTGTCTGGAGCACACGTGCGATCTCCTACTCCATCTCAGTCCCGTCCAGGTCACACCAAAGCGAGCTTTCCCTGTGGCCTTTCCAGTAGACCACGTCACTGCGTCATCGTACAAAGGCAATGGTTTAGCAGGTCCTGGGCGGGCGCCGTCTGGGTGTGGAAAGTCAGTCCCCGCGGGCTCTTTCTGATCCCCAGTGCTCGCTGCTGGTGGGAAGGACAGGCAGGCAGCTCTGTGCGGGGGCAGCGGCCCGGGGGAGGGCGCAGAACCACGCTGTGGGATGGGTTCCTTCACAAGCTTTCCCCAAACAGTTCTGGCCTGTCCTACAATCCACTGCCCATTTTAGGAAACTGGTCCGGGCCACGGTGAGCATTCTCTGTTCACTGAGAGCCGGCCCTGTCCCCGGCTTCCTGCACGGCTGGCCGCGTGCCCAAGTCCAGAACTGCAGGCCTTGGGGCCGTTCTCGGGGCCCAAGTGATGGTCGGGACGCCCCGGGAGTTCCCGATGATGTGCACGCAGTCCGGAAGGACTGTTCAGACATTCCCCCAGGGGCGAGAGGCTCAGATCTCCGGGAAGTCCCCACAACCACTGGACTCCAGGGTAGTGAAGAAAAACCTGGACCAGTGGTGGGTCAGTGAAAACTTAGGGCCATCTAGAAGGGTTAGTCTGTGTTTTAACTTCCTTGGTGACTCATCAGTGCGAAAACACCAGGAGCCATCATGCTCTGACGCTTTCCTGCTTCTCCGCACCAGGTGGGCACCTGGTGGGCGGTCCCTGCGGCTCGGGGGCGGGGGCAGGGGCGACTGCTCTGGTACAATCCTGGGTAACGGGCAAGTATGGCCTGAGAGGGTGGCTTCACTTTCTTGTAATCTTGCTGGTTTCAAGATTGGAAAATGGCGTATTTGCTCTGATATGTTTGAGAAGACAAAAATAAAGTTACTTTGGGCAGAGTTTGGTTTTCTTTTATAAATTCTTGTTCTGTTCTAAGCAGAGCATGTTTCGTGAAAACGCCTGTGCACACTTGTTTTGAGAGTGAGCAGGTGCACGTGAGCAGGGAGAGGGGGAGAACCCCAGACAGACTCCCCGCTGGGCACAGGGCCCAACCAACCCCCAGGCTTGATCCCACAACCCCGAGATCCTGACCTGCACTGAACTCCAGAGTCAGACGCCCGACTGACCAAGACGCCCAGGCCCCACCCATGTAACAGTGTATAGAACAAGAATAAAGCGAAGGACACGGGGTCACCCAGGCCAAGAGCTAGAACTTCCTCCCGAAGTCCCCGTGCTCCCCTTGTGGGGGACCCGTTTCCGGTGCACCGTTCCCTTGTTTACCCGTGTGAGGGGGTCAGGACAGGCCACTTGGGCATAAGGTTGTCTCGAGCTGAAGACTTCAAGAGGTGCCCTCTGCACCCCCACCCATCTGCTGAGAACCGGGATCAAACCACCCCGCGGGCAGGCGTGCCGCCCTCTCTCCGGCGCCGCGAGCCGACCGCGGGGACCGCCGGTGCCGAGCTAGGTCTGCACAAACCTTAACCTTCTTTCACTTCTCCACTGAGACCCCTCAGTGCCGTCCTATGACCTCAGAAGCCCAAAACCCTCATCCAGCTCGTCCGATCTTCACAAGTTTGTTGCCGTTTTGTTAAGTAGCCCCAGGATCTAACTGCTTCTCTGGGTCTTCTGACTTTTTTCTATAAAGGTCTCCATGAACAGCAACAAAAGAAGCTCTTAGCATCAAATAAGAACGTGTGCCTTTTGTCCGGTTCCCCTGCCTGCCGTCCGCGTGCTCGGGGGTGTACAGCCCCGGAACCTGAACCGGCAGGAGCAGGGTTCTCTCCCTGTACACTCGCTCCCCCGTGTCGTCCGGCCTCGTCCGGCAGGCGCTGCTGTTCTCCTGAAAGGAGTCACGCTGCGTGTCTCCTGGATCCCGCTGCTTCACGCTGCACATTGTGAGAAGACGTTTTCATCACGAGGCTGAGCTTTCCAGTCCGGGAACGCAGCGCGTTCCCATTCATAAAGCCTTACTCGAGTCTTCTGACAGTTCCTAGTTTCCCACAGTATCTGAACCGTTCAGGTATATTCCTAGCAAACTGTATTTTGGGATTAAATTTTTTTGTTGTTACATAGAAATCTGATTTTTTTTAAGTGTATCATATGGAATCCAGAAATTGTGCCTCTTATTATGAAAACTTACCTGCGTGGGGTGCATAGGAGACTCAGTTGGTGAAGCGTCTGCCTTTGGCTCAGGTTGTGATCTTGGGGTTCTGGGATCGAGCCCTGCTTTGGGCTCTCCGCTCCACAGGGAGCCTGCTTCTCCCTGTCCCCACTTGTGTTCTGTCAAATAAATACAATCTTTAAAAAAGCCCTTATTTCTAGATCTGGGGTTCCCACAGTGCTGTCACCGACGAGTGGGAAGAGCTGAGTCGCTCCAGCTTCAGGACCTTGCCCACTTGTCCCCCATCTGGGCCAGGTCTGACTCCCTGTACAGAAGGGACAGCAGTGTCTCCCTCTAAAGGACTGGGTCCCCAGGCGCCTGCCCCTCACCTCTGCCGCCAGCATCCTGGGAGCCCTGCACCCCCGACACGATGCCAGCCCGCGGCTGTGGAGGCGCTGGGACCCAGCAGGAGACGGGGTGGGCTTCCCAGCTCCGGCATCGGGGGGCTGATTTCAGGGGCTGGATGGCTCCCCTGGGCCCCCCACCCCCTGCCTCTGCACACTCCCGCAGGGCAGGGCCTTCTGGATGGACCCACGGATCCCTGCTGGGTCATAAGGCTGCAGGCAGTGGCCGCCCCCCCCCCCCGCCCCCATCACCCCTGCCGCCCGCCCCAAGCTGCTGGCCCCTACTCCAGCCTCCGCCACAGGGGATGCATGAGGAGTCAGCTTTGCAGGTTGGTTCCTGCAGGCGAACAGCAGTAACCACCGCCTTCGGTCCCCAACTTGATGGCAACACTTCTCTGGGCCACATGCGATCCCCCCGCCCCGTTCACTAAATGCTGTTTCAGCATCAGCAGCAGGTGCCTGCACTCGATGAGAGCCAGTGTTTCAGTGCTCCTGTCCCCTGGGGCCCCAGACCCTCCTCAGGCCAGGGCGGCTGCTCCTCTGTCTTGCGGCCAGGACAGATTGTGGGAGCCTGGCAGGGGCTCAGGCTCCCAAGAATAAAGGCCCCAAAACCATGGGGCCACCAAGGCACCTCCTTTGGTTTCGGGGCACCCGGGTGAAGCCAGGAGACGCCCCCTGCAGAGGACTGCTGTAAACCCACCAGAGGAAACACACCGGCCACAGACAAAACCAATTCTACCAAATGTGGTCCCCGGGGAGCTCTTACAGGAGTGAGGAGACCTATTTCTGCTACTTTGTGGACACATTAAATAACAAAACAGGCAAACAGGGAGCCCCATTGGCGAGGGGGGCAGAGGGGTCCCTGCCACCTCCTCCGGCTCCTCCTCACCCCTCCCCCTCCCCAGAACAGGGGTCCCCACAGGGCTGGGAGCTCATAGACCTTACCTGTTGGGCTGTGCAGTCCCAAGAGCGTTCACCGGGTACCTGGCCCCCAGGGACCACCGGCCTGTCACAGCGCGGTCCCAGCCCTGAGACTGCCCGCAGCGAACAAACAAGACGAACGGGAGGATGGGGCTCATCCGAGCGCAGGGCCAGCCCCCCAGACCTGATGTCTGTTCAGCTCCCGCTCACTTCGTGGGACCTGGGTCAAGCTGTGGGTGTCGGGGGCAGGAGGCTGCGCCCTTGACTGTGCCCAGCTCAGCTCCACACAGGACTTTGGTGGGTTCAGATGTCGGCCAGTTCCTGCATCCCTTGGTCTCCACTGTCAGTGTCTCGACTGGCTGAGCCACGGGGGCCACCGGGGACCCTTCTGCCCAAACCCCAGGGGGGAGGGCTCCAGGTTGCACCTGGTCCCAGAGATGCTTACCATTCCCAGGGAAGTCCTGCCTAGGACCTGCACCCCAACCCCAAGGGTCCTTTTCTAGGCTCCTCCATGTCCCGGCAGAGTGATGGGCCCACTGCCCTGTCACCCAGTGCCAGGCCCTGGATGCGCTGAACCGGCCTTCCAGCCTCTGGGAACCTGGACCCCTGCTTCCCCTCAATGTCTGCTCCCATGCCCCCTGCCACACTCCATACCCCAGGCTGCTTCGGATCCCAAACCCCTGCTACCCTCCAGCACTGGTGCTCACGGTGATCCTGGGCCCCCAGGAGGGGAACCGGCCTGCCCCCCTCCAGCTGCCGACAAGGCACAGGGGCCCCGCTGGGGAGGCCAAGCACCCCCCACCCTCCCCGGAGCACAAAGCATCTGAGGTTTATTTAAATAAAAATTATAATTTATACAAGACTTCTTTAAACAAACAAAGTTTTCTTAAAAAACTGTTACAGGGTTTTTCATCAGTTCTTCACACAGTACAACCCTTCTGTGGAACAGAGTGACAGCAGGAACGGTTACTTACAGATCCAAAACAGACTTGAGCTTTGGACCTAAAAATGTAACATTCACGCTAGTTCAGTGATTAGTCATAGAAATTAAACATCTGCCCAGATTTACACAGTTTGATAGAAACCCCGGGCTCTCTCTGCCAGGCAGCGGGGAGCCCCCGGGGGCCACGTACCCCCACCCAGCGCCCTGGGCCGTGCTCCGCACGTGGTCAGTTTTCATCTCCCTTTCACCTCAGAAGGGACTCGAACCAAACCACCCGCTCTGCTGAGGAGGGCAAGCCCCATGCCAAGCCCCAGGGAGGGGTGTGAGCGGCTCCCAGAGGGTCCCCTGAATCTGCCTGTCCCCCCTCGCCTCAGGCACCGAGGGAGGGTCCCTGGGAGAGGGTCCCCGGGGGTGCCTGAGGCCTCTGCAAGGCCCATGGGAGCTGGTCCCCCTGCGCCCACAGTGGGAGCCAAAGCCAGGACTCAGAGCGGCTCTGCCTTCGGTCCGACGAGAAGCCGGCCTGCGGGGTCGTGTGAACGCCAGCGCCAGGCAGACCGGGGCGGCGGGCGCCACGGGTGCCCTCAGACCTCACCGGCCGCGCGGGCTGTGTGCTTCATCAGGCTGGTCGGCGCGGCCCCCTGGGAGTGCGGCCCCCTGGGAGCACGGCCTGGGCCGTGGCGTGTGGCTCCGTGGCCCCCCGAGAAGGAGGACGCGAGCGAGGCCACCGGGCTTCACCCAAACCAGCAAATTAGGATTGGAGCAAAGGTAAAAATTACATCTGAAAAATGATACAAAAATAAGAAAAACAGCTTGCTCTCTGTAAAAAATATAATCTTCTGTTTCTTCAAAAAACAACAATGTCCAGGACACCCAGGGGACGCAGGGCACGCCGAGGAGCCGCCGTCCAGTTGGAAGCGCTGGCCGGGGGCGGGCGCGGCCGCCACAACCTCAGCCTGTCCTTCCCCAAGGTCACAGGCCTGTTCCCAATGCAGCCTGCAGACAGACCCCTCCCCCAACCCCCGGCCTCGGCCACCAGCGCCCTGGCAGGCGCCGGGCGGGGGTGGCTCGCTCCCACCGCCGGACGTCAGGGGCGCAGACCACCTGGCCCCCAGCCTCTGGGCTCCACTCAGTCACTCCCCATTGCTGGAGCCCCCGAGTGGCCCCACACAGCTCCCATGGCAAACCGGCGGCCAGCCTGGCCCACGGTGCATCCAGGCTGCTCCCGCCCCTGGGCCCCAGAGCACCCCTCTGCCAGCCCTGGAGGCTGTCACCACGAAGCCACACCTGGCCGTGCTGCGGCTGACGTTCGTCTGAGAGCATCCTGCGCTCAGAGGGCCCCGAAAGCCCCGGCCGATGGTCTGCTTTCCAGAGCAGAGAGTGAAAGATGTGCTTCTGCCTGCACGCCACTCCCTGTCCATGAGGGTTGCCGACTCCTGGCCTCCCAGTGGCTAGTAGGGCCCAGATGGCCAGTGGCCTTGGTGGCTCCTTGGCCCCTGTGGATGGTTGGCACCGAGCGTAGGCCAGACCGAGCCGCGCCCTGTCCTGGGCCCCACTTGAGGCCGCGTGGTAGGTGGCCTCGCTACAGGAAGGAGTGAGACCCACGGGCCCGCCCAGGGTGGTTGGCGGAGGCGCCTCCGAGCTGCTCCTCACCGATGTCCTTCATGCCCAGGAAGAGGGACGCTGGTGCTCACAGCCGTGCTTCAGCGTGCAAGCGCTCCGGCCTCTGGAGGGCTGGGCGCGGCAGGCGCGGGCTCTCCGTCCAGGGCAGCGGGACGGCGGCTGTACTCGGCAGCGGCTGGCACAGGCGTGTTCTGAGTGTCCTCCTTCTCGCTGGCCTCCGAGGATCCCTGCCCTCTGTGTCCGTGTGTTCGTGGGACGCGCCTCCCCTGCGGGACGGGCGGGCGCCGTCCAAGGCCGCAACCCCCGCGTGAAGGGGTCCGGGAAGCGCAGCGTGAACACAATAAAACCACAGGTCAAGGGGAATTATTGCGAAAGATCAGGAGGATGTCCAACTGTTTTTCCACTATCAAATTGTTAAAAAACAAAAAACCAAAAAAACAAAAATAAACCAAGAATCCAAACGAAAGCCTTCCAGCATCGTCCCGGGTGGATGGACACTAGCTGTCGCTGCCGGCCGCCGCGGCCGCCGTGATCTTCATGTACTGGCTGAGGATGGTCTCGAAGGCCTCGTCTCTGTGCACCATGGCGCCAAACACCAGCGGCTGGCGGGGCGGAGACGCGTGCTGACCCTGCGCAGCCAGGCTGAGCAGGGCCCCATGGGGTCTGGCGCCCAAGGGCAGACCCCCCCACGCCCCCGCACGGGCTCCAGGCCCACCTGCAGCGAGAGACTGGCTCCTCCCGGCCCTCCCTTCCTCCCTGCGGCCCCGGCCCTGAACCTGACCGGACTTGCAGAGGAAGGAGGCTGCTGCGGCCACAGCAAGGGAAAGAGAAAGGGGGTCCCCTCGGGTCCCGAGCCGCTCAGCGGCTCTGCACGTGTCCCAGGGATTTAGACCCGCACCCCGTACCTCTCTGCCACGGCCCGGTGTCCCGCATCACACTTACTTTCTGGGTTGAAGGCGTTGACACAGCGATCCCCATGCCTGAGCCCGGGAGGACAGAGAGGACCTTGTACTGAGGGGTGATGGCACATGGTCAGCTTGGAGCCCTCCCAGGATCAGGACCAGACCTGTCCCCGGGCACGTTTCTCCCAGGGGCCCGCAGACAACCAGCCCCATGAAACCCTGCCTTCCTGACCACGAGAGGACAGACCGACTTCATGACCGAGAATCCAGACCTGCCCGTGCCCTAACCCACCCCTCCCAGCAGGCCCGAGTGAGACGGGGTCTCCCTAGGCAGCGGGGGAACGTCTCCTGTCCCAGCCGCTGCATCTCTCTCCGGCGGGGGGGGGGGGGCGCGCGAGGGGGGTGTGCTCCTGACGTGCCAGCGAGCTGCGGCCACTCCCCACCTAGGCTGGCCTGTGTCCCAGACGCTCAGACGCTGGAGGCAGGGGGCACTGCACATGCCCTGCCCTGTCCAAGTGACGCTCGGAGGGACACTGGCCGAGGACACACCCAAGGTGGGGGGAGCATCTCAGGGCCAAGGGGCGGATACACAGTGGTTAGTGGGGGCTGGGGCACCCGGCCGGGCCCACCGTGCTGTGCTCCCCTTCCCCATCTGTGGGAGGGCGCCTGGCGCTGACCCGTGAGGACGGGGGCAAGCCCGTGGTATGCGGACACTCTCCGAGGGGAGCTAGGGGGCTCTGCACGGAGACCTTCTAGAAGGGGAGCCTGACACAGGCACTCCCACGTCTCCCGACGGCACCACTCCCTCACCGCGAACACATCTGCCTTCCAACCGAAGCCCACCGGCTTCACGGCCCCACGGCCTCTCTCCTCCGCAGCCGGAGAGGGGTACCCGAAGAGGGTAGGAGAGGACCCACACGGACCTTCTGTATGTCCGTGATGTCCATCAGCTTGATGACCTTGTTTCTCTTGGAAGAACCGGATTTGGAGCTTTCAAAGCACAAGTAACTACAAGAGGAGAAACAAAGACATGTGACCCAGCAACTGCACGGGGACGCCTGCCCGGGCTGCTGCCATCACGGTCCCCATGCGGCAGGCAGAGCGCCCCTTCCAGCCGCCGCCGCGCACCCACTTTCCACAGAGCCGGCGCTCTGAGAGAGGGCGACTGAGGCTGGCGGCATCCCGCATCCTGGGGTATCCCCCTAGAGCCGGCACGGTCCCTGAGGCCTGGCCCTTCAGTGAGAGGAGCTGGGGAGGCCAGGGCGCAGCCGCCACAGCAAGGATGGGAGACGGGGGACCGAGGGCCTGCGCGGCACTCACTTCTCCGTCACGTACAGAACCCCGTTGCGGATGTAGTCGGTGGGCATCTTGCGGTCCCGGTTTATGAGGCAGCAGCGCCAGCCATGCTCGCACACTAGTAGGGAGGGATGGGGTCCGTCAGCCCTGCTCCCCGGGGCCAGGCCAGCTCATTCCCCAGCCACCAAGAACACCCACAGCGGGAGGCAGGCTGCCCTCTGCTCTCCTGGAAAGCGGGTATCTGCTCCCATGTGGGAGCCGGCGCGGGCTTCCGTCCCCTCCGAGGAGCACACAGCTCACGTGGTGCAGACGGACAGACCCGCCGCCTCGACACTCAGGGGCCACGTCTGCATGGCCCGGGTTAGCAGGGAGCGGGGACAGGACGAGGTCAAAGCCCAGCTCTCCATGGCCGGCAGTCATGCACTGTGACCCGCCACGTGGTTCTAAGGGCCTAGCCGCCTGCCACCAGGTCCTGGCCGGCCCCTCTGAGTTCCCGCAGCTCAGCCATCCACGGCCGATGAGACGGGCGCCCTAGGAGCACAGCCAGCAACTCCCGCCTGCTGCCCAGAGCCCTCCCGGGCCCCCAGGGCCTGGCCTGGCCACCGGCCCCAGCGCAGGCGGAGCCCCCAAACGGCCAGGGCGGGGGGCCACAGGCTCTGCGCACACATACCTGCTAGCGGGCGCTCGTTTTCTGTCAAGTTGAAGATCTCGTGGAAACTGCCCTTCTTGGTCCCGTGGAGGCGACCGGCGTCCTCATCTCTGTTGAGGCCGGCGGGCGCGCTGGAGACGCAGCTCCGCGACGAGGCCGTCTGTAGCTGCCGAGAGCACATGGGACTCCCCATTAGTCACGCCAGCTGCGGGTGGGGGGGACAGGGACGCACACAGCCCCCCGCCTGCCCCTGCCCAGCTGGAAATGGAGACGAGCAGCAGGCGCGGATGTCCGGATGTGGGGTGCAGACCCCTACGGGCCCCTGCCCAGGAGCCCTGCTTCCCCTGGCGGCGCCCCCACTCCAGAGGGCCGCGCCAGGACCTGCACCCCAGCACACGCGGTCCGCATCCCAGGCCGCCAGGTGCTCTGCACAGAGGCCATCCCAGACATTTCGGAAATCGGAACCGGCCGGGGCACGGCCCACGGAAAGTGACATTCAAGGTCAAACAGAGTCACAACACAGCAACGCACAGCATCAGGTCCCCGCAGAGAAGGGGTTTCCACACGGACACCATACCTTGTCGGACCCTGACAGCTGGCCAGGAAGGAGATGACAGACAGACGCGTGACCGAGAGAAGGGAGAAAGAGGGTCCCCGCGACGTGAGCTCACACACGGGGGCTGAGCAGAGCTGCACGCAGACGCTGTGGCGGGGTCCCCCTCCCCCTCTCCACCTCCAGGAAGTCCACGTCCTCACTCCCCTGCTCTGTCTCTCCCGAGGCTGGCCAGCGCTACATGGTAACCCCTGGAAGGCCCTGTCCTGATCACCCCAGGGCGAGGATGAGCCCCTCGTCCCCTCGCACGCCCGCAGGGAGCCAGGCTGCCTACCTCTGTACCTCCTCCCTAGGCCCGCCTCCTCCTGCACGACCAGAGCTCGCCCACCAGCGCACCACGACCCTGCTCGTGTGCAGAGAGCCCCACACGCCGCTCCCAAGTGTGGGCTCCCAGCAAGCTCTGCAGTCCCAGAACCTGGGAAGAGTGACCTTCACCTGACCTTCACCTGACCCAGAGCTGCCCTCCTGTTGGGTCACCGGACACCCTCCGCTGGGTCACCGGACACCCTGTCCTCAGACGACACTCACACAACACAGCGATCCGACGTCACCTCCTTCAGGAAACCTTCTCAGACCTCCCCAGGAGTCCTATGGGACCCAGAACCTCCCGCGCTCGTCTGAGACCCTGAGAGCGCCTAGGCCAGCTCATCCTCTGTGTCTGAGTCTGGGACCCAGGGCCCAACACCCACAAAGCCCTTCTACCATGAATAAAATACAGGCCCCATGCCAGCCTGTGGGCACGAGGTAGGCCCGCGCCTGAGCTGGGGAACAGAGGGCCAGACAGTACCTCCCACGGCTCCCTCCTCCCAAGGCCCCCTAGCTCTGGGCAGCCGTGACCAGCCCCCCGCACCCTGCCTGCCCTTGGCCTGGGGGACAGCATGGCTCAGGCAAGTCCGTTGGGGGCCGATTTGAGGGGCCTCGAGGCAGGAGAGGGCCTCCAGCACAGCCTCCCCCAGTGGCCACCCGGCGCCATGGGGAGCTCTAAAGCAGCAGTGCCGGGCAGCGGGGGCCGTACTCTGTCTGCTTCAAGGGCCCCACGAGATCAGGAAGACACCAGCCTCCCCACACACAGAGAGCACAAGTGTGGGCCCCGCCCGAGGCCAGCCTACCCGGCGCGACACGGCGGTGCTGGAGCGCTCTTTGAGCTGGGGGTCCGTGGGCAGGCTCCTCCAGATGATGTAGGGGGTGTCGTATTTGGCTCGCAATCTCGGGCAGCGTTTGAAGACAAAGTCGATGAGGAAAAACTTGATGCCAGCGTAGAGTCCTAGGGACAGGAGATGACAGTCCCGTTGTGGCCAGGGCCCACAGACGGCCTCCCAGAACCCAGGTGTGGCCGGCGCAGGGCAGGGGGAGCAAGAGTGTGAGGTGACCCAGCCAACGTGGTGTCCCCTTCAGTGTCTCGCCACCTGGGGCCCTCCGGCAGCTCCTGCCGACCACAGCACCTTGCACACAGACGGGCCCACCACTTATCACCCCACAAGGGTGACATGAAAGAAAGTGCGAGGGACCCACCCCCAGCCAGCCACCCTCTGATCTGGTGGCCCGGCATCACGGCCGGGCACCCCCCTGCACCCCGGGCCCCCGAGAAACAGGATTGAGGGCATTTCACTTTGGTTGGTGTCAGTCCTTGTCCCCAAGGCCATGCTGTCTGTCAGCACTGCTTGTCCTGACAAGGCATGCCAGGGGGCGCCAACGAGAGACCAAGGCCGCAGCGGCACGCCAGGAGGTGGTTGGCAGGTGGGGACCGCCCCCGCCCTGTGCGAACCCCGAGCTCAACGTCCCAGCTCAGATCCAGCCTCTACCCTCGCCCTGACCCCTGCACTGCAGACAGGCCGTGCCCGCTTCAGGGACACAGGGACCCCGCAGGAAATCAGAGCTCAGGGTCTAGCCTGGGGAGGACGGTGCAGCTTCCTGGGGTAGGTGGGCCGAGTGGGTTGGGGCAGCCTCAGAACCATGGCTTTGGCCTCAGGGCAGCCTCCACACTGGCCCATACCCTCTCCCTACCCTGCAGAAGCCCCAGGCAGGGGTTCAGTACAGGGGTTCCAGCAAACCCACGGGGGTGTTCAAGCTATGCTGCCGTGCCATCCCATGGTCTGAAAGAGGCAGAAGCCACGTCGTGCACAGTCAGCCCTGCGGCCAGTGGCTCCCTGAATTCTGCACGCTGCCCACCCCAAAATCAAGCTCTGAGCGCCCTGTCTTCAGCTTGCCCCCCCCCCCCACTTCCCCAGTGGCCCCACTTGGCAACACGGCCTACCAGCCCGTCGGGGCAAACCCTGAGCCCTCCCCGACCATCCAGTCCAGCCATAGCTCCTGGCGTCGGGCTCCAACCACAACCAGGGTCCCCCTAGGGCTCCACAACCCCGACGCAGCTGCCTGCCTCAGCACTGCCCTGCCCAGTCCACCCCAGCCACGGGCTGCTCCTGACCTGCCCAAAGCAGAATCCAGAAAGCTCACCTTCTGCTCAGACCCCACTGCACAGAGACTCGAGGCCACTGTCCCCCACGACACCTGCACCCGTCATCCTCCCTTGACCGCGGCCCCCGCCCCTCGGCCCCCGTGAGCGCTCCGAGCTGGCTGACCGCGGTCCACGACCAATGCCTCCCAGCCCCACGTGCTCGCCGGGAGCGGGGTGGGGCCGGGGGCTGGCTCTTGAAAGCAGAGAACAGGCTCATTTTAAGGAACCAGGATCACGGCTCTGGGGTTCCGATGGGCTTCGTTTCTCCCAAGTTCCACCGTTCTAACGGAGAGCCGTCGGGTGTGGCGCCGGGGCAAGCAGGCCGGGACCCCCGCGCCCCCCAACCCGGCACGCGCGGCAGCCCGGACCCCAGCCCGGGCGCCTCCTTACCCACGGCCAGTCCCACCAGGCGGTAGGGGAAGAAGCAGGAGGCGAGGAAGGCAGCCCAGAGCGCGACGTACAGCTTCTGCGTGATCTCGGGCTGGACCCACATGAACAGGCTGGAAGGGAGAGGGGGGCTCAGCCGGGACCGGGGCCGCACCCCCGAAGGTGCGGGCTGGGGGCCGGGGACTTACTTCTTGATCTTCTCTAGGATGTCAGCCATCTTGCCGAAGAGGTTCTGTGGGGAGAAGCCGTGGTCACCACGGGCCCTGGGCCCGTCTACAGGGTGACACTGGGGGGTGCATAGCCGCCCCGCGAGGCCACAACTGGAGGTGGGGGGCACGCAGAGCCCCGCTGTCCCACCCAGCCGCTCACAGGCTGGGGACGGGGTGGTGGGTCCCCGAGAAGCCCAGGGACTCGCACGGACGCCGGACGCAG
Organism: Mustela lutreola; assembly: GCF_030435805.1. Taxonomy (NCBI): domain Eukaryota; kingdom Metazoa; phylum Chordata; class Mammalia; order Carnivora; family Mustelidae; genus Mustela; species Mustela lutreola. The sequence continues at coordinate 148,533,086 of NC_081297.1, read as the reverse complement.
GCCACGTCCCTCCCAGCAGCTGGCTTGGCCCCGGCTTGGCAGGTCTCCGCCCTCCAGGGTGCCCACCATCAGCCCAGACCCTCCCGCCAACCGTGGCCGTGGGCACTGCCAAGGGATCGACGGGCAGGTCAGCTGACCACAGATAATCCAGGCCTGCGGTTCTGGGGGTTGGGGCCCCCATGGGGCTAGGCTGACGCACAGACGCCCCCGGGGCTGGAGCCCAAGAGCTGTACCTGGGCCTTCTGGGCGACATCCAGCACGAGCTGGAACTTCTCAGACACGGTCAAGTCTTCCTTCGGAGGCTCCTGCAGCCAAAGGGGACAGAGAATTTCCACCGGAATTCAGCAGCCCAGAGCAATGGTTCACAGAAGCAGTCCAGAGGCCTCACAGCCCCAGAAGCAGGGTCCTGCACTGCCCCCGCACAGAGGGGCTGGCTGTCCTGGCAGACGCCCCCCCGGTGCCCGAGAGGGTGGGCGGGCAGTGGCAGTCCCCCGAGCCAGCAGGGGGTCACGCTTCCACGGCCCATCTTCAAAGGTGCGTCTGAGATCCGGTAGCCCTCCACCCCTCACTCTGTACGGAGGGAAACTGAGGCGAGGGGGCACGACCTCCACCTGTTTGTCTGAGTTCATTTAACAAGAACCTCCCAAGGGCCTCCTGGATGCCGGGGCCCAGCAGGTCACAGTTCTCTGATCCCTGCTCTACTGACCTACTGACCTCTGGTCCGGGAGGCCCCTGTACCCCCTCTCCCTGCTCCAACGTATGACCCCCACCAGGAGGGGTAAGGACAGCCCAGGGCCCGGGTCTGGTGAGGACCTGCTTCCCCTGCAGTGAAGCAGGGGCCAGGGAGGGGCACTCGGGGTGTTGGCTGGCTGGGGGTCAGCCTGTGGCCATCCAGGGCTCTGTGGTGGGGGAGGCTGGCCTTCTGCTTCCTGACCTCCACTTGCCAGGCAGGGGTCCCCTGGGCATCTAGCAAGCAGCACCCGGAGGCTCCGGGAAGCTGGCCGGGCGGAGACAGAGACCTTCACCCTCCCAGGACTTACCACCGGTTCAGAGACTTCAGGCACGATGCTCCACTGTATCCTCCAGCCCCTGCAAGGACAGCATCATGCGCTTTTCACAGACGGACCACATCGAGTCCCCAGCCCCGTGCTCCCGGCGGGGAAGAAGTGTGGGACAGGAAGGGCTCCGGAACCCTCTGTCTGCAGCCGAGACCTGCAGGGCTGCTCCCTGGCTCAGTTCAGGGTCACCCCCAGGAGCCCCTCCCCTGGGGGCCCAGAGGTGGAACAGAAGATCTTTCAGAAGAAGCCAGCGAAGAAATAACGGTGAGTGCTTTAGCTAATTGTGCCTGGTCTGGGCACAGGTGACCCCTTCCCAGGTATGTAAAGATATTCTTCTCTACAAAATACGTTTTCAAATAACCCTACTCAAGCAGGCTCAGAGATGCACCCGGGAAAGCCGTATGTGAAAGTGTGAACTTCTCAACAGCTAAGCACAGATCTGCCTGCGGCGGGGAACCGGGAGGCTCCGTCGGTGCAGCGTCTGCTTTCGGCTCAGGTTATGATCCCAGGGTCCCGGGATGCAGTCCTATGTCCAGCTCCCTCCTCAGCGGGGAGCCTGCTTCTGCCTCTGCCTCTGCCGCCCGCTCCTGACTGTCTCTCAAATACATAAATAAAAACTTAGCAGGGGTCACCGCTGCCGCATACAGACCAAGCAGCTGGGGAGGAGGGGTTCCCCGTGGAGCCCCCCGGAGTGCGCCCAGCACAGAGAAGATGCCGCATGGGCTCCGTGATTGCAACGACCCTCCCGCTAAGTCCCGGGGCCTCCCAGGGCACAGAGACTCCACAGCCCCGCAAGTCCCTGGGGTCGTCACAGCTGAGCAGGAGCTGCTGGGGGGACCCCCTGCCGGCCCCTGAGAGAAAGGAGCTGGGGAGTCTGCGGAGCCCCGCCTGCTGCCTCCCGCGGACCAGGTGGAGGTGGGCGTCCTCCTGGGGGCTCGGGAGCCCAGCCTCCCCGAGGACCACTCCCCAAACCCCACGTGTGAGGCAGCCCCAGCTCAGGTGTGCTACGGTTGTGTGTGTCGTCAGAAGACATCCCAGTCACGTACGCAGAAGGAAGCTGCTCACCTACCTGGCTATGAGGTAATTGAGGGATAACCTCAAAATTGCTAGAAATAAGAACATGGGGATGGCCCAGCCATGCCACACGGCGTTCATGTACACCTGCGGGTTTGGAGAGAGACAGTCAGGCGGCCTGACAGGCCACATCCCTCCCCCTGCCCTGCCCCACCGGGCGGGCAGCCATGCCAGGAGGCGGGGAGCCCAGGCCCCCAGGGCCTTCCCCAAGGGCTGACGGCAGGACAGGGAAGCCCTGAGAGGAGCTGCTCTCTCAGGAGGAGCCGCCAGTGCTCCGAGGGTGCAGGGAGCAGGCGGTCCCAGGGAAGCAGCCATTGCACGTAGCCTGGGGCGGGCCAAGGTCCCTGCCAGCTCTGGGGGCGGCTCCCTTAAGCTGGAGCTGGCAACACCCCCGGGACTCAGCGCGGCCAGTGAGGCAACTGACTGCTGGCTGAGAAGCCCCTGCGTGCCGTGTGCCAGGCCAAGTGCGGCTTGGGCTCCTCCGCTCCAGGCCCACCGGGACTGGCAGAGCTGCCGGCACAGAGCAGACGCTCAGAAAAGGGCAGAGAAGGGAATGTGGCGGGGGCGGGGGCGGGGACGGGGTCCAGGCGGAGGCCTGGAAGGTAGGTCTGAATGGCGAGCACATTCCCTGGTGACGGTAGGCAGGACCAAGGTACCAAAGACCTCATGGAGCTTGGAAGGGTGAAGGCGGGGCTTTGGGGGGCTGAAGGCGGGGCCTCTGGCGTAAGGTGGGGCTGGCGCCCTGCCACTGAGTCACTGAGTCATGTTCTCAGTCTGTGTTTGCAAAATGCCCGTCTCCCCTGCACTGGCGCCAAGCTATGGGCTTTAGGGAGGTCTCCGAACCCTCTGGAATGCAGAGATGGGGACGTTGGAAGCTGCGGCCACCGCTCTCTGGCCTGGCAGGCGGGAGGGCAGGCTGTGTCCTCCTCCTGGTGACCAGAGGGTCTCACGTGGGGCTGGGGATGGCTGCCACAGGGTCCATGTCCCCCAAGGGCACACGGCAATGCCAGGCCCCTGCTCTCCCATCCTGACCCAGGACTGGTGGTTCGCGGAGTCTCAGCTTGGCCTCAGGCCACTGGGGGTCTGCCAGGAACCTCCCCTAGATACCCAGCGGGAGGAGCCCAGGGCCCCTCTGGGCAGACGCACCTCCCCACCATCCTCTCCCTGACTCGTCCAGGGAGGCGACGGAGGCATGGACAGAGGGCTACCATGGGGCTGTGTGTGCAGACACGGGCCGACCCCCGGCACCCCCCACGCTCTCGCATGATCCTGCAGCGACCCCGTGGCTGGGGAGCGACACGGCAGCCACTTTCTAGACAGAAGCTAAGGGGCGTGTGTCCCGAGGGAAACCGTGGGGACGGGGCGGGCCGGAGGCCCGGAGGCCTGGAGGAGCACCCCCCACCGCCCGGGAGCACGCACGGTGAAGGCGATGGCCGACGTGTAGACGGAGTACCAGTCGGATAAGGCAGAGAGGTTCTTCACGAAGCTGGTGACGGGCTTGGCACCGCGCTCTGAGGACAACACACTGCAGTGAGGGCACTGCACACTGCACACTTGGGCACACCCAGGAGGGCAGTGGGGCAGCAGCGGGGCAACAGCGGGGCGGGAGGAGCCAAAACGAGCAAAACTCTGGCTCCTCGTGCTCCAGGTGCTGCGGGCCATCCACAGCCTCTGCGGGGCCGCGCCGGCCACCTGTCCCCTGCCGCCCACGCCTGAGCCATGCACAAGAGAAAGGGCCAGCTGAGGGGGTGTTCCTTGTCACCGCCCGGGCTCTGGCAAACACGTGGGAAAGCACCACTTCTCTCAGGGCGTTCCAGGCCTGGAGGGAAATGGTGCCCCGGCTCAGGGCCAGGTGGACAGCGCTGGCCCCATCCTGTCCTGCTCTAGATGGACAAGGTGGGGCCCCGGACGGGCTTCCAAAGGGAGCCTTTTTCCCGAGAACTCTCAGGGAACATCCTTCTGAGAACACGTCCCGTAGCTCAGGACTCCAGAGCCGGCCCTGCTGGCTCCGGGCACGCAGCTCAGGCCCCAACGGTCCCCACGGCCGCTCACAGACACGCTAGGTACTCACTTAGTCGCCTCATGTTTTCCGTCAACCTGGGAGAGAGAGGGAGAGACATGAGCACTGGCTCCTCTGCGCCTCGCCCGACACCCACTGCGGGGCTCCGCTGGCACCGGGACACGGCCATGCCAGGAAGCACATTGTCGCTGCTCCCTAACTTGGGGTGTGGGGGGGGTCTCACCCATGGAACCGTCCCTCACCTCCCACCCGTGGCCCTAGAACCCGAGTCCCCCAGAGCCTACAATACGGCTTGGAGCAGGGGCAATTGACTGAGCGGGTACCACTGAGCAGGGGGACGTGGCCGTGCCACCTGCCCTGGAGCCCTGCTGCCTGTCCTCCTCCAGGAAGGGGGTCCCTTTCACAAGAAGGTGGGCATGGCCTGGCCCTGGGAGCCGCCCCGGCTGCCGCCTCTCGGACCCTTGGACGCTGGCCTGGCTGAGGCCTCGGTGCGGTGACTGCCCCCCACCTCCGCCAGGGCCCCCACCTCCGGGCGCTGAGGGGCTCCTCCGTCTCCACGGCGCTCTCCTCCGGCTGGAACCGGAAGTCCTCCACGTATTCCCCGAACTTCTCGTAGAACCACTTCTGGACGCGGGGGCACAGCCCCTGGCTCCGCCGGTCTGTGGGCACGGAGGTCCCCGTGAGGGCAGGCGGGGGCGTGAGGAGCACCGACAGAGGAGCGTGAACACGCACTCCCCGACGCCAGGCCTGACCCGCTTCCACCATGAGGCCCGGCCTGGCTGCCACAGACCACATGCGGTCTCCACGGCCACACGTGCCCCAAGCTGCCCCCACCGTGGGCTCCCACCCCTGGCGTCTGCGTCATCCTCCCTTTTTCTGGCAGGGGGCTCAGTCCTGGGGAGCCCGGGGACCAGAAGAACGGCCAAGGGGTGTGTGGGCCGTGGCTGTATCTAGCTGGGGGCCCCAGTGAAGGAAGTGGCCTCTGCCCAGCTCGACCAAGATCTTCAGAAACAGACCCACATCCCAAACTCAAAAAACCAGGTGGACGGAGCGCCTGGGGGGCTCTGGGTTAAGCCTCTGCCTTCAGCTCCCATCATGATCCCAGAGTCCTGGGATGGAGCCCCGCATCGGGCTCCCTGCTCAGGGGGAAGCCTGCTTCCTCCTCTCTCTCTGCCTGCCTCTCTGCCTGCCTCTCTGCCTACTGTGATCTCTGTCTGTCAAATAAATAAATAAAATCTTAAAAAAAAAAGAAAAGAAAACCAGGCGGAACCAGGGAGCCTGGGTGTGCTGCAGGACACATATTCGCCTGCAGGGGGCGCTGTCCGGCCGCAGGCGAGGAGGGGGACGGCGGGAGGGGTCCAGTGCCCCGGCTCTCCCAGGGGCTGAGGCTCTCCCAGGGGCTGAGGTCTGTGAGCCGCCCAGGTGCAGAGAAAAGGCAGAGCTCTCAGGGAGGGGAGGGCTGAGGAGGGCTGGGGGCTTGTCGCCCCTGCCCGGGACGTGAATGTTTGCGGCGGGCGGCTAGGCAGCGGTGGGCGGGCCGGAGTCTACCAGGCCCGTGTTGCCACGAAACCACAGTAAGGATGCAGAGATGTGAGATCCACATCCTTGGGATTTTCTCCAAACACTTAAGAATGTAAAAACATTTGAAACATGTGAAGTCAGGTGGGGGCTGTAGTCGGCCGAGCCCCAGGTCCAGGTCCGGCCCGCTGCCCCAGCAGCCCGGCTCGGACACCGTGACCCCTTGGCCGTCCACCCCGGCTGCTGGGTGGGGAGCACCGCGCCCGTGCCCTCCCTTCCCTACACAGAACCCACCACACCAGCGACCGCCGCTACAGAATGGACCTCGGCCTGGGCTCCGGGAGACTTGGGGTCACCCCACCCTCTACCCTCCTGTGTGCACAGGAGACTCCTCAATCACAGGGCACAGCAGGGCCTCGGGTTCTCTGTTCCTGGCTTGGATCCTGGGTCTTGGGCGTGGCACCGGTGACCCGAGGGGCACAGCAGCCAATTCTGCACCTGCACCGGCCCGCCTGGGGTTCCCACACTGGGGTGCCTGGGCAGGGGGCATCTCCCCCTCTGAAAGGCAGGACCTGACTCCGGGCCAAGCTGGGCCTCCACATGGCAGGGGCCCCCGGAGAGACTTCCCTTCCTGAGTCTCCGTTTCCTCCCCTGTACACGAGACGGGCTAACCTGAGGCCCTTCTGGGGCAGTTGTGCGTTCCCGGCACCGGCAGGGGTGCTTGCGAGGGCTCAGCCTGGGGGAGGGCGCCCCAGGTTGGGTGCCAAGAGGGCCAGGCCTACAGAGCTGGACAGAAAGTCCAGTTTGCTGCTCGAACAGCTCTAGGAAGGCCGGGGGGGACTCAGATAGAAGCTCAGGGAGGAGGAAAAGGTGCAAAGGGTTGTGCATCCTGACCCAAGGGGGGCCGGCCACATGCTGACCATGGCGGCCCCCACTGCCCGCTCGTCCCTTGTCAGGACTGCCAGCCTCTGGACATGGGCCACCAGGTCAGGGGCCAAAAAGCCAGTTTGACAGCAACGACACTGCATCTCCATCAGCAAGGGCTGAAGCGGGCCACGTGGTCTTTCTACAGGAAAATAAGATCCTGTCTCGTTGAACAGCCTGTGTTTGCGGTGACAGCTCCTGATTCACAGCTGGAGACGCCTTCGCAGTCCCACGGGCTCAGGGCCAGCGCGCCCCCCACCGCCCGGCCCAGCTGCCGGGGGCCTACCTGCTCCATTGTTGACCTGGGCCTGCCCCTTCGGAGGCTGCTGGGCCGTCGGCTCCTCGGTTCTTAAAGAAGAAGAAGCAGCAAGAATCCCGTTAGCTAACACTGCGTAAGTGCGGGCTCTGGAAGGTGCTGTCCTCCCGGGGAGTCTGCCCACACGACTGGTTGCTCCAGCCTGCGGGTGCCGCTGGGAGCTCAGTGCTCGGACCCGCTAGCGGGGCAGGCCGGCCGGGCAGCTCAGAGCCGCATTCCCATGGGCACGCACTCTTCTAATTTTTTTGATAACCAAATAAAAGACGTCTCATAACTGCGCTACTCTCTCCTGTGCTATGAACACACCTACTTCATCGTGACGTTCAGAATAAACAGCCCTTACATGGATTAACCAGCCTGTGATAAGCAAACGCTCGTCTGCAGACACGTCCAACAGGCAGCGCATGAGGCCCGAGGCTGGGTGACCCCCTGGGCTGGCCAGCTGTGCCCAGGTCCCAGCTCGGCCCGTGCACGCCACCTGCCTGGCTTCCTGCCCCCACGGCCCAGCCCCCACGGCCCGCAGCCGGCATCTGGCCTCAGAGCGCTCTCCCAGGGTTTCGTTCACCTGCCACACCCCGACTGCTGAACCAGAGCCTGACGCAGCTGATCCAGCCCCTGCCCTGGGGGGGGCCTCTGACCAGGCTACGGCCTGTGCCACGGCCGTCCTGCCTGCCTTGCTCTGCTCTGGCCCAGGCCATGGACGCACCACACTGTTTCTGGTGCTCTCGGTCCAGCAGGGACCCCGGATGTGGGAGAAGTGGTGCCCCAGGCAAATGTCAGCAGGGTCCTGTGGGGCGCAGAGGACGCTTCCAGGACAGAGACAGCAGGGCTGGGAGACCCCCGGCCCGAGCACGCCCTCGGCTGCTGTGAAGGAGGGGCACAGTTTCTGCTCATATGGTGGGATTTCACACCACGCTTCCAGGAGCCGACCCGCTCTACAGGCTTGAAACCCTGACTGTCAGCTAGAGCAGGAGGCTCTAGGGCAAGCTGGATGGGGAACCAGCAGGGAGAGCGAGGCCTGCAGCCTCACCAAGCGATGGATGGGGGAGACAACACAGACGGGAGGTCCCAGGGAAGGGAGCCACGGTCCGGGAGGAACGGGCCAGGCATCCACACCAGCCCCTCCCTACAGCCAGGCTGCCAAGCGACAGTCCATGCCCAGAGCGACCACTGAAAAGTGGGGCTTTCCTGGGAACCAGAAAGGAGCCCAGGGCACACGGGAGACACCAGGACCCGGCCAAGGGCCTTTCATTCCTAGGTGTGCATCCCGGCCTCGGGACCAGGATGTCTGTGCCCAGCCTGGAGGTTCTGGAAGATACAGCTCACTCGAGAAGCACTAACAAGCCAGACCCCTGCCCAAGCCTGAGGCCACATGGCCACCACGAGGACTTGCATGCCTGAGGAACACGGCTGGGGGCTTCCCAGGGTCCTGTGCTTGTGACCGTTTGGTGTGCACGGCCACTGGCTATGTGGTCTTTCTAACACAATCCCTGCTAGAAACACCCAGATGCTCAGATCTTCGTGGGCTGCGAGCTGGCTTCAGGGGAGGACGTGTACCCCCTTCCTATCGCCCCACATGCAGGACAGGTCAGTGCCTCTTCCATGTGCTGGACAGAGAGACAGACGGACAGCAGGGCAGGCGGTGCGCCAGGAGGTTCCAGCCCACGACACTCGGGGCACGCGGTCCCGCCTGCAGCTCCGGAGAAGGTGGGAAGTGAGCCGGGTGACCTCGGGGGAACATACAGGCCGTGTGACCTCACTGAATCAGGAAAAGGCGGCCTCATGTTTCTAACAACTGGATTCTCTGAAATGTTTCTGAACAATCCATGCCAGCGTTCAACAACCACGCACACGAGACGGAGTGGAACTTGCCTGACTTGTTTTTTTAAAGTCCGATTTTCATGCCTGCAGCCACCCGAGGCCAGAGGGCATGGAGGCCCACAAGGAATGCGACGCCAGGCCCGGTGCTGGGGTCACTCTGCCCTGACCCCTCCCCAGGGCTGGGGGCACCAGACCACCACCAGGGTCTCTTTCATTCCACACACCTTAGCCCCAGCGAGGCTCAACGCGGCGTGCCGGCCGAGCCCAGGAGTGGGATGAGCAAAGGGTGGTGGCAGGCCCAGCCCGCCCCAGACAGGCCGGGTCAGAAGGGCAGCACTTCTCTGCGGCTCCTGGACCCCAACGAGAGAAGGTCTTTGCCTACTAATAAACAAGGTTCAATCAAAGGGATTTGGGGGGAATTTTCTTTAAAAGCCAAATAGAGGTCTCTATAAACTGTTAATTACCATGTTTCAATCCTGGAGCTCATCTGTAGCTTGGGGGCGTGTGTGTCCGTGTGTGTGCGCGCGTGCGTGTGCATAAGGGGGTTCCCCTCCACATGCTCACCCACCAGGATGGCCCGCGGCCACCCCAGATGGACACTGAAGTGACAACAGAAGAGGTCATCACGTGCACAGAACCTGCTTCTCCCTGTACCTCCCCCCTTCAGGTCTCCATTTCCAGAAGGTTCCTGAATCCCACCCCTATGTAAAGCAGGGGAGCAGCCCCACAGTGGGCCCCAGGCCCCTTAGCTTCTGCGGCTCTGGCCCGCTATTCCTTTACCGTGACCACCCAGCAGGTCCCTCTGTGTCCTCGGAAGCGGATAGGGCTTTGGGGAAAGAATGAGGAGCTGGCCTGGGCAGGAGGGGGAAGCGGAAGGCAGGGCCCTGCCAGGAGAGGGCAGGCGCGCGGGCTCAGCTCGGGCAAGCACCTCTCAACCCCAGGGGGAAGTGCCGCCTCCAGCCAACGGCTCTGGGCAAAGCCAGACAGAAACGACTCCAGCACCGGACAGAGCACGTTCTCTGGGGTACACGGTGCTGAGATGCACCACGGGAGGCCGGCCGTGGCCGGCAGGTGGAGAAGGCACCCACAGCTGGCCATGCCCCCGGAAGGCGCCAGGCCCTGGCTCTCTCAGCGTCCACAGGTCAGGTCCCCGGCTGCACCCCTCTGCATAACGAAAACATCTAGAGATGGGAAAGGTTCGACGTCAGGTACCGTGCAGGTTGAGGCCCACGTGCTGGTGTCCGGGAAGGGCTGCCGGCCTCGTGGCCGGGACGGAATGGGGAAGAAAGGGCCACCCCTCCCCTAACAAGCTTGAGGCCCCCACAAAGAATCCCAGAGAACCCCATCATAGCCCTGCGGGGACAGTCAACAGAGCCTTACTTCCAGGTTGCCCACAAGCCCATAGGAGTCGTCAGAACGGCCTACAGAGCACGGAACCAGAGACCCTTCCTGCAAGGAGGACCAGACGCCCCAAGCTCCCAGGAGCAGAGCACCGCGGGTCAGCCCGGACAGGAGGCCAGCTCCGGCTGCAGAACAGGAGCCGTCTCCTTCCCACCAGCCAAGCCCTATGCATCGAGGTGCCCGGAGGGTGGGTGTCCTCAGAGCCAAAGCCACAGAAGACACTTGAAAGTGACCGGGCCCTTGTCCACCCCACGGACAAACCCGTTCTGGCTGGCCTCACCCAGCAGCAGCCTCATCTGCTGGGCCACCAGCTTGCAGGCCGCGTGGACGGACGGGGAGCCTCCTGGGGTTTCCAGAAGGACAGGGAGAGCACGGCTCTCAGAACCCACCCACCGCGAGGCAGTGGCCCAGCTCATGCAGGCAGAGCGGTGGGTGCAAGAGGAGGCCACGCGTGGAGACAGCGTCGCCCCACGGCAGGGCCCACCTCATCCCCTCCAGAAGCTGGGGAGGGACCCTGCGGGGATGAGGGGGACCACCGTGACGGGCGAACCCGGCAGTAACTGCGTGCGGCGGGATGGCGCGGGAAGGGGTGCTGGCCGCCCGTGGGGGGCGCACGGGCAAGGAAGGGCTGAGTGGGCAGTGGGGCGCTCTCGACCCCCTCACCTGGCCTTCAGCACTTCCTGGACCTTCTGCTCCAGCTCCATCCGCCGCTGCCGCTCCCGGTCCAGCTCCTGCCGGAGCATCTCCGAGTTGGTCTCTTCCCTGAGCTTCCGGAGCTCCTCCTCTGCGGGGAGAGAACCGCCATGTGACCGGCGCTTGGCCCTGCTCCGCCCTCCCAGCACAGAGGTGCCCAGGGTGGGTGTGGTTTTCGGAGCCCTTGGACAGAGAGCCCCGGCCTCGCCAGCCAGGCTGTGGCAGCTCCCCTGGTCCTCTCTAGGGGACACCTGCGGGGGGCTACTGGTCGGGCTCCTCTCTCACAGTGGGCACAAAGCTGCAGTGAGGAAGTCTGCTCCAAGCAGAACAGGCGCAAACCACATGCACAGAAGGCAGCTGGCGGCAACAGCACCACCAGACGCCCTAGGGGAAGGAATCCTGGTGGCACTTGTGACCCAGTGGACATCGCCTGGACACACACATGCCCTGGGTGTGGTCTGCAAGCCTCAGCCACAGAGCCGAGCCCCTGCCGGGGGCTGACAGCTGGCTCCCACCACCCAGCCGCTGATGACCCAGGAGCACGGCGGGAGGGCCGGCGGGGAGCTCCTGCGGTCCGAGCCGAGCCGGAACCAGGATGGGGTGAACACGAAGGCGGCGGGCTCCCGGGGGAAGGGCGGGCAGCAGGCTCAGCAGCAGCCTTGGCCCTGAGGCAAGGAGGGGCCTGGGAGCTGAGGGGGGCCGTCACCAGGGAGACCGGACAGGGGCAGGGCGTGCAGAGCCTGAAGGAGGACCTGATGTTTATTCCAGGACGGGTGGAAACCAAGGGCCATGCAGTTGTGGGTTTGACTGCGATGCGTGATAAGCTAGGTGGCAGTCCCCCCAAAGAGGTCCCACCCTAACTCTGGGGACCTGGGATTATGTCTCCTCCACAAACAAAGCCCTATACTACAGAGGGGACTAAAGAAAGGACCTTGAGACGGGGACCATCCTGGTCATCCGGGCCCAGTGTAATCACCGTTACATAAACTAGCGGAGCCGGGAGGGTCAGAGGTCAGGGAGAAGAGAGACTGGTGGACTGCTGGCGTGGAGGGTAGCAGAAGGGGCCGGCAGGCCGGGATTGTGGGCTTCACGAAGCCAGATGAGCCACAGACGCAGATTCTCCCCCAGACCCTGCGGGGGACACAAAGCCCTGCCAACACGTGACCCTCGTTCTGCTGGAATTCTGGCCTCCAGAATTATAAGAGAACAAACATGCTATTTAAGGCCCTTGGTTTCTGGTGCAGCAGCAAGAGGAACCTCCACAGAATGGGGCTCACGCGGGGGCTCGGATCCTGAGTGGACGGCTCAGTGCGCTTGCACACACTGGACACCCCAGCCTGGAGACAGCACGACCAGCCTCCGCCGAGGCCCCAACGCCTTCCATCGGCCTCCGTCCCCGACCATCCCAGAGCTGACCACCAGCTAGCGTCCACATGCAGGCGAGGCCTCCCTTTCAGAGACCAGATATGACGAAGGTGGGTGTATCTTTGCTCATGCAACCAGGACAGGAGACCACGGGCTGGGGGCTTGAATCACAGCCCCAGATTCACCCAGGTTCCGGAGCTGAAAGTCCACGGTCACGGTGCCGGCCGAGCCTGGGCAGCGCCGCTCTGTAAGGTCCTCCCATGGCAGAGAGGAAGGGCTCAGGCGTCTCCTCTTCACCTGAGGACACTCACCCGATCCGGGGTCTCCACCTCCTAAGCCCTGTATGCGTCTGGGGGGACACACATCTGGGCCCCAGCAGGGACTGAGCTCAGGCAGCCTGGCCAGCCCTCCAGCTTGCCCTGCAGAGCCACACATACGCTATTCCATGGCGCTCTTCTGTGACCCCGGGGCTCCTCCGAGGCTCTGGCCCAGAGGAAGCACAGCCACAAGCGGGCCCTGCCTTTCATACTGTTCCTGAGACGCCAACCCTGGTCGGTGGGCACCGGCCAGGAGAGCACAGGACCCTGGCTGTCCCTACAGGCGAATCCTTTGCTGTCCTGCAGAGCCCCCGCCACTCAGTCACCCCACCAACATCTGGGGAATGACACCTGGCTGCAGGCAGCTTTCTCAAGGACTAGGCCGAGTCCCCTGCAAACCCAACGAGCAAAACATCTGTATCACGATAAAATGCAGTGGAATCCATCTGGAAATCCCAGGCCATCTCCTTCAGGCCTAAAGCTCCTGCAGATGGGCACCCAAGCCTTGTTTTTGAACTGGGCACACAGCAGACCCCCTGCCACAGCCCCACAATGACACAGGGCTCGTCCCCTCTCCGCCCTGCCTCGCCCCCGCACTTCCTGGATGTCAGCCCTGACTTCTTGAGGTTCTCAACCGTATCCTAGAGGGGTCAGTACCCACCGGGGAGAGATGGACCATGAAGGCGTGAGGAGCAGACAACCAGCTGCCTCATGGGGCGGGGCGGGGCTCCCCACGTCCGGATAGGATACAACTACGTGGTGAGATGTCCTGACCGCCCTACAGGGAGAGGCGGGTGCAGTGGGGACGCGGCCCAGACACAAAGCCCCCGGGGGTAACACAGCCTAAACAGCCACCTCTGCACGCTGGCAGGGCTGCTGAGGGCCGAGACAGGAGCTCAGCCTTCTCCATGAGCACTGGCCGGAAGCTGACAACCCCATGTCCCCTTTTTAGCAGGGTTAAAGTCGCCCAGTGAATCTGCTAGGTCCGCAGCACCCCGGGGCCCGGGCAGGACTGAAGCAGGCTGTTAGCCCCGGATGGCTGTGGTCCACGTAGTCCCCCATGTCAGATCTGCGTCCCACTGCTCCAACAAGCACCGCACAGCCTCATGCAGCGGGACGCTTGTGATGACACAGGGACCAAAACAAAGGCCCAGCCTCTCAGGGACATGCACGGTAAAGACAGCTGGCTGGGGGGAGCCCTGCTACCCAGGAACCTTCTCTCTGGGGCGAGGGGCTTGGGGGGTACAGGGAGGTGCTCAGGGCGACCCAGCAGCTTCCTTTCAGATCCCCACTGCCTCAGACCAAAGGACACAGGGCTGAGCCTAAGCCCCCAAAACTCTGGCCAAGGTCAGTCTGGCAGCTGGAGGCCCCAGGCGGGTTACAGCATGACTGCATGTGAGCAGCAGGACTCGCCCAGACGGAACACGGGGAGGCAGAGAGGCCCAAGGTCAGAAGACCCTCCAGCCTCAAGAGAGCCTGCCGCCCCGGCCACAACATCTGCCTGAGGAGTCCGTGGCTCGCTGGGTTTGGTCACGAACCAGTGAGAAACACCGAGGTTTGCTGCGTGCTGGGATCCACTGGCTCCGTAAACACGTGGGGGTGTTCGGGGCCCTCTCGTGTGCCCGCCCCGCTGGGCCCCAGCCTCCTCCAGCTTCTGTAGACCTTTCGGGGCCCCGCCCCTGCAGACTCACCGGGAGAAGGCCCTCCCCAAAAGGGGCCTGGGGGATGCCAAGCCCAGCCCACGGGGAGCAGTCCCTCCTGGCTCCCCCAGCCATGGTTTCGCACGGTTTCATCCCCTCTGTCCTGGGGTGAAGCAGGGTGGCCCTCCCACGGTCACCTTCCTTGAAAACAGAGGTCCTGACCCTCCTCTGGGGGCACAGAACAGAGTTCATAAAGGGGCCAAGCAAAAGGGAAATCTGAGACGAGGGGGTGGCCTCTGCCCAGTTAGACCCAGAAACGGGGCCCAGCCCAGCCAGGGAGCAAGGGAAGGGTGGCCAGTGACGTGGGTGACAGGAAGGGCTGCGGGAAGCTCAGCCCAGGGCCCCCAGCCCTGTGGATGGAGCTGCATGTGCCCCCCACCACCACAGTAGCCAGCCAGGCTCCTCTGTGCCCAGGGGACCTGTGTCAGGCAGCCAGCACATGCGGGACATCCTGAAAGTACCCCCAAACCCATGAATTCCACTGGTCTCAGCTCCTACCCCAGTGCCCGGCTGGTCCGGTTCCGCCCTGCGGTCTGGCTCGGAACAGCAGTCGGGTTCTTCGGAAAGCCCGTCAGAACCCACTGCTGTCTTGCCTCCAAGTCGGCAGGGGTTTGCGATCAAACCCAGCCACTCAGCAAGGGCCCCCACCCCACCCCACCAGCTGTGTCTCCCTCTGCTCTTCCCTCGTCTTTGCCACCGGGACCTCCTTTTAGGTCTTCAAATGCCCACGGTCCGACTCTGCCCCAGGACCTTCGTACATGCTGAGGCCCCTCCCTGCCTCTCAGTCCTAAGCTGCCATTTCCCCTGAGAAACCCCCCTGACTGATGCCCCCCACAAACAGAACGTGGCATCCTGTCACATGGTCTTCTTCCTGTGGGTCCTCTTCAGGGTGTGGGAAGGGGATTCCTAGAGGTGACGCAGGTCCACAGGGCAAGGCTCAGCGAACGTGGCCACCAGTAACACGCTTCTCGGTCCACATTCACGCGACCTGGGCCCATGGCCCCCATGTGTTTACTGCCTGGGACAGTCCAGGACCCAGCCCGGCTCCGGGAGAAGCCAGAGAAGGCACGGGGAACGGACAGCAGAGGAGCGAGGACAGTGCGGCAGGCTCTCACGCGACATGCCCCGCGGCCAGAGCAGACGACTGGAGGTGAGCTCGATAGCAAGACACCGGTGGTGGGGGAGGGGCTGGTGTCTGGAAGGACACGGTGCACAGCCCCCACATCTCAGGCCTCGGCCTTCCCTAGTCTCTGCCCCTGAGGGTCCCCGCCTGTGATGGCCCCTCATGCATGCAGCGTCTGCTGGGAGGGAGCAGGGGGTAGCTGGTGATGGGGGACCCGGAACCCTAACATGTTACCAGCTCAAGAGCCCCAGCCCCCATGGGGCCCTCCCCTTGGCCCACATGCCAAGCCAAGCCCGGCTGCCCAGAGAGGCCTCCCGCTCGCACACAACTTCCTCGGCAAACACACACTGCACCAGTGTTACACACCGGGCTCTGACGCCCTGGCCAGGGCAGACTTCCCGGGGGACCCCTGCGAGGTGCCCATGTGTGTACTGGCCCCTCGGGAGGCAGGTCTCCTGTCCTGACATAGGCAGGGCCCTGGGACACTCTTCCCAAAGGCGCCCATTGGCAGTGGGACATCTCTGTCCTCCCGCGCGTCTGCAGAGTGCGGCTCCACCACCTCCGCTGGGACTCCCTTCTGCACCATGTGACCCTCCCTCGGTGGGCCCGGCCTAAACAGGTGCTCGGCCCAGACTCACTGGATGAGCCCGTGGACCAAAGGCTCAGAGTGAGCCTCCACGGTGACCTGTCAACCAAGCGCTCACAGGCGGACAGTCCTGAAAATGGGCAGGAGCACATCTCTCCCAAGGGGAGTGGCCATGGCTCGGTCGGGTGCCCTGGGGGCCGCCTCTGTGAGCCACTTCACAAGGACCGGGCTTGGGGGAACGTGCAGAGAGCCAAAGAGATCGCCATCTCATTGTCTGCTTTATATGGGGGCAACGGGGGACAGCCAGGAGGGTGGTGGACAGTGAGGCCAGCGGAGAGGAATGCGGGCCGTGAGGACAGTGGGGGGTAGCGGGGGGCAGTGGAGGTGGCCAGGGAGGGGGGGGACGGTGGAGGACGACGGGGGGCACTGGCTACTCTCGTGGGGAAAACAGAGGCGAGGGACGGCACGTCATGACGACGTTGCTCCCGGGAGCCCCAGCTGGGGGCTTCTGGTGCTTTCCGGTCTGCTCCCGAGCGCCAGCACCCACCCACCCCCCAGCCGCCTCCACGGAGCTCAGCTCCACCTGAAGGTCCCGGCAGCCCCACACGCGTCCGGTATCATCAGCGGGAAACCACACTTTCCTTAGGGGGCCACCCCGAACTCCCTTCCCCGTGACACCAACCCGTGAGAGCTCGCACGTGGCTGGGTTCCACCGCGTGGCAACCGTCAGCAAGGCCCACGGAAACAGGTGTGGACACGGAGCCCCCCGAGACCCGCCAGAGCACTGAGCAGACAGGCTCACAATCACGGGCCGTGTCAGAGACGCGGGGGCCCCCGCTGGCCGAGAGCCGTGTCCCCCGAACCGGGGCCTCCCTGACGATGTCCCCCGGGCCACCCTGTCCTTCCCATGATGGAGGCCCAGAGCTGCCCCCCATGCTCCTGGGCTTCCCCAAGCCAAATGCACTCCTTCCACCACCCCCAGCCCTCACCCCTGCACCCAGCCATGAAGCCCACCCGCTGGCCAGAGCGGACCCTGGGCCGCAGCCCCACAAACATGCTCAGCCCCCTTCCTGGCGAAGCTGCGAGGAGACGTCCCCTTTCTCCGGTGCTCCTTCTGGAAAGTTCTTTTCTGGTGGCTCCTTCTGGAAATTTCAGGAAGGATCTGTCTCTTGCTTTTCCGCACTTCTAGTGGCGCTGCACTCCTCAGCTGGTGACCGCGGCCGCAGTGACATCACTGTGAGCTCTGACCGTCCGCCTCCCTCTCACAAGGCCGCCTGTGAGGAATCCGTCTGAGCGCGCACAAGGTCGGCCCAGAGAACAGCCTGCTCAGATCCTCGCCTCGAATTACGAATCCCTTGTGCCCAGCAAGGTGACCAGTCAGTCACGGTTTTGGTGACCAGGCTGCACTTTCAGGGGCCAGGATTCTGCCCCCCACATTCCTTCCCGAGACAAGACACTGCGTCCAAGGAGCCATGCTGGCCCCGGGAGGAGCTGATGAGCCTTTCTGTCCACCTGGCCCAAAGGGGGCCTTCTTGTCCCAGGAACACACCTGTTCCAGGCTGTTCTGAGCCCTTCTGTGCCTCTGCGTGGGGCAGGCTGCAACCAGCCTGCCTCCCAGGCCCAGGGAGCCACCCTGGCAAGGGGCCTGGGAAACCCACTCGTCCATCTGAGCTGGGGCTGAGTGACAGGCAGGGTCCCTAGGAGTGGGAGCCCCAACCCACACATCAGGCTGCTTAGTCACAGACACACATGGCAGAAAGGCCACCGTGTGAGCGCCCACCAGGCCTGCCCAGGACGTGCCGCGAGGTTCCCGGCACAATGATCCGCTCCCTTTCAGGGACTGGTAATGGCCACAAGGGCCTGTGACATCTGCCAATCCGGCACAGACAGCCAGGGGCCATCGGAAGCCTGTGGGAGGTGGGGGGACCGAAAATGCCTGCCTAAGGAGTGAGTCTGAACCCCCAAACCTTCTAGAATCTGAGGTCGCCCCCGGGAGACAGAGTCAGCACTGTCATTCATTCATTCCCTCCCTGAGCTCCTGTTTAACGGGGTCCCTGCGAGAGCAAAGCAAGGCTGTGGGATGTGGCACGGAGGGAAACCAGGCGCACTCCCCAGCACACGGCCTGTCGCCACCCACCGCCCACCAGAGCAGCTGGGCAGCAGACTTTCTTTTTTCCTTTTTTCGTTTTAAGATTTAATCTATTTATTCCTTTTAGAGAGAGAGAAAAACGCTGCACCGGCACATGCTGGCCGTGGGGGGGTGGGGGAGGGACAAGCAGTCCGCACGCCGAGTGCAGAGCCTGACGCAGGGCTCCAGCCCAGGACCCCAAGATCACCACCCAGGCCAAACGCAAGAGTCCGGTACTCAGCCCCTCGAGCGACTGAGCCACGGAGGCTTGACTGTCCGGTGAGGCTCAGTGTCCCAGCGGGCCAGGTCCCGCTCACGTAGCAGCTTTCAGGGACCCCGACAAGAAGACCGTCGGGTCAGGCTTGCAGCCCACCTCCTCACAGGGACCGCTGACCGCTGCCTTCAGAGGGACATGGTGAGCGAGCCGCAGACGGGAGCCCCGCAAGGAGGCGGACGGCAGCGCCGTGTGGCCAAGCGAGTTGTGCAGCAGCTGCACACGCGCGGCCGCTGGCAGGCCGCCCCCGGCCCGAGAGAAGGGCAGACCTGGCATGCCGACGGTCACCCCGGGCACCTCACACGGTGACTCAGAGGGAGAAAGACAGAACGCCTGGGCTCCCGCCCACCGCGTGCCCAGACGGCACGGGCCGCAGCCCAACCCCGCAGCCCAGCCTCCGGGGAAGTCACTGGGAGGAAGGAACCAGCTTCCAGGCTATTTTTAAACCTGTAAAAGTAGAACTCTTCAAGCAGGAGTCCTCTTGGCACATAATTCAACAGGCCCAGCCACAGCCAAAAATAAAAATCAAGTGATAATCCTTAAATAAAACTCCTTCCCACCAGCCAGGCCTGCAAACAGAGACCACTGGAAAAGCGGAGCTGTTTCTGCCACCTGGCCAGGTGGGAGCCCAGCACACCTGGGAGCCCCAGGCTCCGCCCCCTCACCTCCCTTGCCAGTGGCGACCTGCTAGCCCAATTCACCCCTCTGGCCAACGCTGGGGACCCTTCTAGAAGGTAGGGCCACGTACTCAACGGCGACGAGTTATCAGGTTCTGAGAAAGGGCACAGGTTTACTTTTCAATGGCCAGAGAAGCAGCCACTGCGGCCTCCCCCCCCAGCTGCTCTCTGCAGAGGGGCAGTTGTGATTGGCGACCCCGGCTGCTACAGTAAACCTGCACCCGCCCGTCCTTCCTGCTGCTGTGCCCCTCGCGCCCCGGACGAGCGGTCAGTGACTGTGCCCTCAGAGACCCGCGAACAGCACTGCCTCGAACAGCTTACGCCACTGAGATGGGCGGCTGAGACACCGGCCTGTCAGTGTTTCCAGGGTGTCTTAGGAAACGGACTGGGGGGTCTGGACGAACAGGTAGTGTGGTCAAATTTTTTCCATGTAAACTAATAAGAAACAGGGTCCCAGCCTATCCCAGGAACCGAAAGCCCTTCACGAGAGATGGTGAGCTTCATCAGGCCGCCCGCGGTCCGGGCTCTGGGACCCTGGACCCGGTTTGGGAACACAGAGTGTGTGGGCGCCAGCCCCCCCGTCCACAGTCCCTCTCTCTCCAACGCAGCCCTCAGCGACGACACCTGAGCCCTCCGGGCCCCTGGTCGTCCCTGGGGTTGGGGCAGGCAGGGGCTCTGCTCCCCAGCAAGGTGAGACCAGGCCGAGTCTCTGAGTGGGGGAGCAAGGGTAGCACACACGGAACACGAGCTGCGGGCCCAAACGCCAGACAGGACGGAGCAAGCGTGTGGAGGACCAGAGCTGGGCCGGCGCCCGGCGGGGCCTGGCAGGGTGTGCAGAAGCTCAGTAGAAGAAACAGTCTGTTTGCTCATCCACTCGTGTCCTCACCCACCACTGACTCACCCGTCCACCGTCTACCCCCACCCACCATCCACGCACCCACCCAGCGACCCATCCATCTGCTCGCCTACCCACGGACGCATG
This sequence comes from Mustela lutreola, assembly GCF_030435805.1. NCBI lineage: Eukaryota > Metazoa > Chordata > Mammalia > Carnivora > Mustelidae > Mustela > Mustela lutreola. Next base: position 148,513,109 of record NC_081297.1, on the reverse strand, counting down.
CGCCCCTAGGCAGTGTCCACTCAGATACGTACCCGCGGCCGCCTGACTGCAGGCCCGAGCTGGGGGACACAGAGATAAGGCGGCAGCTACCTTCCCTCTGTCACATGAGAATCTTGCTCCGTAGAGAGAGGAAACGTGGATGAGGGAGAGTTGGGGCAGCCCCACACCACAGGACAGCCCGTCTCTGCCAGCTGGGCCTCACGCACACCGGTGAGGGTCTGAGCAGAAGGGGACCGGCCAGGAGCCGGCTGAGGGTGGGGAAAGATGCAGCCCCAGCAGCTTCTCTCCCCCTGTGCCCGCGGGAGCTCAGCCCTACCACCCGTACGTGGGGGGTCACATCCTCCCCCACCCCAGGGAGCGGTGAGGGGTTCAGGGGGAGATGCAGAGCACCATGGAGAGAGGTCCCAGAGCTCAGCATGGCTCCTGCCTTGACACTCTCCACGGAGCTCAGTTCCGTCACCTTCCACAGGGCCCGTGAGAGGACGCTGCCGACCCCGGACACAGAGCCCTCCGACACACGGGCAGGTGTGTGCCAGCTTCCTCCCCGACTTCACCCTTATCCCAAGACCCCTGCAGCCCTGGGTCCCAGAGAGCAGGGCTGGCACCAGCAGGACCAGGAGCCTCTCCCCTGAAGTGCGCGCTGGCCAGGCGGGGTGCTCGGCTTGGACGACACGGCCTGGGGTGGCGAGCTGGCCTCCGAGCCCAACGTCCGCGATGAATGATTACAGGCACATTCTTACCCAGCAATGGAAAGATCTAGAAATACGGAATTCTGGCCCATTCAGTGGGTCGGACAGGTCATTTTCTCAGGGGCCATTTCCATTTTTTCTGAGATAAAGCTCATGTGATCTGCATACCCAGACTCACGTCTGTCATCTGTCCTACCTTCTGTGCCAGCGAATTCACAGCAGGACCACAGCCAAACAAACAAGAAACCAGACCCCAGATGGACACCTGCAGATCCCGATCTGCTCTCTGACCAACCCCACATCTCACCCTGCTGTCCACAGGCTTCGAATGGCCCGACCCCCTAGCCGCAGGCTGCGGGCAGCTCCTGGGCCCTCCTGTTTGCAGAGGACTTTGTGAGTGAGAAAGTGCTTCCTCCTCCTCCGTCACCCATGCTGGCGGCTCAGAAACTGGCCTTCCCTCCAGGGCCCTCCTGCTAAGTCTAGGCACTCAGAGAGGCACTTCGGGCCGCAGGAGTAGACTGGTCGCCTCCCCGACCGGCTTCTCCGGAAAACCCTCTCCCATGGGCAGCCGGGAGCCATGCTGACCTGCTGCGTATCCGAGCAGGAAGGGGGGCTTGCAGGAGCGCCGGGGCCCGAGATGAGGGACCTTCCCCTGAGAACACGGCCTACAAGAGCTACCTCTGCCGTCCGCCCACCTATATCCACTGGGAACCCGCACGCACCTGGCACTGGGCGGGTGTCAGTGGCCCAGGGAGGATGGTCCCGACCCCGAGGGCTCAAGACCCAGGGCGGGGCCCCCTGGGAGAGGACCCCCAGCAGTCCGGGGAGGATTCCACGACCTTCACCTCAACATGGGAAGAAAAAACCTCTCGGCCACACAGAACCCAACATGGGTAAGGGAGCCTCAGGCTCAGCCCGGCCACCAGGATGCCCCCGGACCCGTGAGGCTCCACAAGCGTTTCCTCCAGGATCCAAACTGCACACCAAGTCACTGTGGGGGGAGAGCCTGCGTGAGCCGCTCACAGTGCTGGAGAACCTCCTTTCCCAGGGCCCCCACCCAGCCGGGGACAGGGAAATGCACAGAAACGAGAAGAGGGCGCATGAGCTCAGAGGCAGCATCCGCTCAATGAAAACGAATGATGCTCTCAACTCATTTATGTGCCTCTTTAGCAGATCCAAGCTCCTGCCTGCCATCACGAGCCGGAGTGCGCTCCCATCTCCTGTTCCCCCTCCTGCGTCATTCCTCCCGGGGACATCTGTACTGTTCAATATTTCATGGTGAAGCCAGCCGCTGCACACTCGGGCTCCTCCCCATGAAGAATAATCGTCTGCTTTCGGGGAGAAAGCACTGCAGGTCACTGAATGGAATTTTCCCACCCACCGTGCGGGCTGTCGCAGATGAGGGAGCTAAGGTCACTGGGGTCACGCCGTGCGTGCAGCGTCCGCACGGCAGATGGAACACGGGACACGCGGAAGGACCATCCGGAGGGACCTGGGGAGACAACATGAGTGTGGAGAAAGTGAGACCGGGACAGGGTTTATCTTAGAGAGACGGTCAGGACAAACGAACGCACCTGCTTCCACGACAGAGTCAAGGGAAGGGTCAACCCCAACATCGCAAGGTGGTGAGTCAGCAGAGGAGTGACAGCCCGCGGGAAAACCGACTCCGTGTTGCAGAGTACACCGTGACAGCAACCACGTAAATAATTATAGGCGATTGCAAAAATAAGATTAGTTTTAAAATGAACTGTTCAGCGACGCCTGGGGGGCTCAGTGGGTTAAGCCTCTGCCTTCGGCTCAGGGTCCTAGGATTGAGCCCCGCATCGGGCTCCCTGCGAGCCTGCTTCTCCCTCTCTCTCTGCCCCTCCTGCTCGTGCTCTCTCTCTCTCGCTCGCTTGCTCTCTCTCAAATAAATATGTAATCTTTAAAAACCAAAAATGAAAAAGATGAGAACTCTTTACGACAGGTGTTAATAGAACAAAATGACGCTGTGTGCCTGCTGACGCGGCACCACACCTGGGACACTCCCGACCTGACCTCCCCATGGGGATATGGAACACACCCAGACCAAGGTACCTGTACTCTTCGAGAATGCTGACATCTGGAACACAAAGCCAGGCTGAGCCACGGCTCAGTGACAGGAGCCTATGGACACAGGACACTCGTGGGTAAAGTGTGACATGTGACCAGGCACCTTCTGCTAAAAATTCCAGGACATCCCTGCAAACCCAGGGAAGCTGGAGCGGGTCTCAGGCTGGATGAGTGTCTGGTGTCCACATTCATCTCCACGCAGTGACATCCGGACTGACAGGTGAGAGCAGATGTTCGTGCCCAGGAAATCCACAGAAGCCATCAGAGCCCGAGGGACAGTGTGTCCGCAGATGGCCACCAAACATGGTCAGGGAATCAAACACACAGGTGGACAGAAGGAAGGATCCGAGACAGGCCGGCAGACAAACAGGGTCAAATGCTCTCCTTGGGGACAATCTGGCTGGAAAGGCCACAGGGTGCTTGGTACTCTTCTTGTGACCTTCCTATGAATCTAAATTGGGTCAAAAGAAAAAGTGAGCAGGAAACCAGAGCGATCTCTCAAGACCTAGAGCAACAAGAAACACAGGCACGCGGGTCTGTACCGAGTCGATGACATCGCCACAGAGGGGAAAAGTCACAGTCCCGTCCCCGTACAAGCCTCGTGGGATCGGTTCCGCCGAGCACAGAGGAACCAGCGAACACAGGGGGGCCACCATGTGTGGGACCCAGGCATGAAACAAGCGAAGCCTCGCCCGTGTCGCCCGTGGGAACCAGGACCGGCAGTAGGAGAGGCTCCGAGAATGGTCTGATGAGGTCGAGTGAAGCCCTCGTGGTTTGGGAGCAGAAAACACACACCGGCGCCACAGCTGCCCCACGGGGGAGGTGACGCAAGGGCCTGCCGGCGGACGGGCGGACAGAGAGACCCAGCGTCGTCCATCCACACGGCGGACCGGAGAGGAAGGAAGCGCTCACACCTGCTATGACCCTGACGAGCCCGGAAGGCGCTGTGCTCCCTGAAGTCGGCCCCCCACAAACACAGAGACACCCTGAGGCTCCATTCACACGAGCCCCCAGGAGTCAGAGGGACGCTGGGACGGTGGCGCCACGGGCGGGGGAGGGGCGGGGGACCTGCGGTTGCACAGGGGCAAGATTTCAGTTTCAAGAGACGGCCACAAGGTGATGATGGTGGCACAACACGGGGAAAGGGTCAGGGTCAACGCCCCTGAAGGGCGCACGTCCCAGTGGTCAAGACGGCAAATCTTAGATCATCTGTCCACTTTTTCATTATTTTTATTTAAAAGAAAAAAACCCAGGGGACGCCCAGGTGGCTCAGTCCCTTAAGCGTCTGCCTTCGGCTCAGGTCATGATCCCCGGGTCCTGGGATCCAGCCCCGCGTGGAGCTCCCTGCTCACTGGGAGGCCTGTTCCTCCCGCTCCTCCTTCCCCTGCTTGTGCTTCCTCTTTTGTTATCTCTGTCAAATAAATAAATAAAATCTTGAAAGAAAGAGAGAGAGAAAGGAGAGAGAGGGAGGGAGGAAGAACCCCCGAACTCCATGGTCTTGGTTACAAATTCGAGTTCTCAGAATGAACTTGGGATGCCTACGTCTGCCCCCCGGAAAGGTCAGAAGCGCCGAGAGCAGTGAGTACCCCCAGAATCCTTGTTCACCTTCTTGAAACTACTTTCGACCAACAGGAGCCGAGGAAATGACTAATTCCAGGACAGGGGAAGGGAATGTTTAAGAGGAGCCTGGGAGCGGGGGGCACCTGGGTGGCTCAGACTCCTGATTTCGGCTCAGGTCAAGATCTCGGGGTCCTGAGAGGGAGCCCCGCATTGGGCTCCACGCTCAGTGGTGAGTCGGCTTGGGAGTCTCTCCGTTGGCCCCTCCCCCACCTCCACATGCACGCATGCTCTCTCTCCAATAAGTAAATCTTAAAAAAAAAAAAAAGCCCAGCGTGTCTCGTCACAGCACAAAGCAAGGGATCGCTCAGATCTCATGATGCCCCCAACAAGCCCAACACTCTCACCGGTCACCCCTGGAGGATGGTCCGAGCAGGGAATCGGCTCCTGATTTTGGAAACTGGACACTAAGGGAGATAACCCAAGCCTGTATCCTGCCCTTGCCTAGGGGCCAACCTTCGGAGCAATCGAATAGTCAGATTTTCAGAAATAGGTCAGCGAGCAAACAGAGAAAGGTTGGAGGGGTAGAAAGTCATCGTTCTGTAACGATCGAAGCCCCGTGACCAAGGACAGAAACCACCACAGGGAAGCCGCCACCGAGGGAGTCCTCCCAGAGAGCACCCAGGGGACACGGCCACGCTGGCTCCATGGGGAGCCCACAGGGTCACCCAGGCCAAGGTACAGGGTGCAGGCGCCCCCTGCAGCAGGCCTGGGTTCCACCACAAAGAACAACTCAGAGAACCGGCACCACTGGAGCCTGAAGAGGGGCACCAGTCACTCAGCGAGGGGCCTCGGGTGCTGCTCCGGAGGTTGCCTAAAAATGAGGAGACTGTTGGGGAACTCTGCGCTTAGGCGGGGGGTCTGACGATCTGAAAGGTAATGGATGTTTTCAGCTGTGGTATCAGACGCGTGGCTTTCATTTTTAAAACACCAGGAGCTGCCGACTGACAAGTACAGATGAAGGACAAGGGGCTGGCCGGGCCTGGCTTCCAAAGCCAGCCTGGTGGGGGCCACCTGCCCGCCGCTGGCCACCTCCTGCCAAAGCTACGAGCAAGTGAGACATTCTGCTTCTGTATCTGCTCGAAGCGTCCCGTGGTTTAAAGGAATGTCCGTAAGGGCCGCTTGCCACAACCGCACCACACACGTCTACGACATGGGCTGCCCAAGAGGAAACGAGACGCTCCTCCGGCAAATCGCTGAGGACAGACCACAAGGACGGGCTGAGATGCCAGCCATGCCGGGGGCGGTGGAGGTGGAGGTCCAGAAAGGCATCCCTGTGGGTCCCCGTCATCCTGCCTGGCTGTCCTCCCAACGGGGACTTGCACCCCACCTCCCCCGCCCCTGCCAGGGAACCCCTGCTCCCTCCCCAGCTGGGGCTCCCTGGTCAGACGCTCTCGCATGGACGGCGCTCGGCTCCGCCTCACCAAGGCCCCGTGAAACCACCCCTATTCGGTCGCTTCATTCACCAAGGCAACTGCACCAAGTCCCACCGATGCCTTGGGCAGCATCTGTCCAGCTCTGCCAGGACCGGCCAGGGCACCCGTGGGGCAGCCGGCCCCTCCATTCACACAGAGCCCCCCTGTGGGACCTCAGCGTGGGCCAAGGTCACGGGCACCAGGTCACCAGGACCTGATCAGGCTGGCCCACCACTGCTGGGAGGCACCTGCCTGAGCAGGCTCGGCAATGACCTTGGACTCGTGGGGAGACCACGGTGCTCCACGGCACTGTCCTTGGAACCACAGTGCCCAGGCCCAGCTAGCAGAGGGACGACACCACCCCTGCACACGCCCACAGCCAATGACCCTGTACACGCATGCACACACACGTCCACACATGCGCACGCTCCAACACATACACACGTGCTCGCACCCAGGGGAGCGTGGACAGGCTAGAGGCGTTCTCCTGGGGGGCTGGACACTGTGCAGAAATGCAGCGAGGCCCAAGTTACCTGCTTCCCAGGAGAACAAGGCAGGGCTGGCCCCCAAGGCTCCTCACCACACCCAGACACCCACTGTCCCGGGCAGGCGAGGGGCCCCACGTGGCTGCAGAGCTGGGGGGCCCATGGCTGGAGCCCAGATGCCCACCAGCGTGTGGACAATGAGGAGGGCGGCTCCGACAGGGACCCCGAGGGCTGGTGTCTGGGCCCCCGGGAGCAAGGGAAGGCAGGCAGAGGGAGGGGACCTGCCGCGGGCCCTTCCTCCTGGCCCGGCAGGTCTGGGCCGGCTCTGGGCCTGCGCGGCAGGAGGCTGCTTCGCTCTCCCCGGGTCGTCCCAGCATCTCTGCCCTCTCCTGGGCTTCAGTCACGGGAGCTCCGCACGACACAGGAGGGCACGTGCAGGGGTGCCACAGCAACCTGCCCGCGGTTAACCCCTTCCCAGCCAGAGGGTTCTCCCACGCAGACCCTTGTCCTGGCCCCACAGCTCCTGTCCGTGATGCAGGACAGAGGTTGAGCAGGGAGCAAAGGCCGAAGTCAAATGAGTTCATCTCTATGAGCAGCGCCAGTTGCTCCCACAGTGGTTTCTACCATTTCCACCCAAGAAGCCAAAACCCCAGCGCAGGGCACACAAGGGGAGGCTGTGCCAGCGGCCCACACGCCAACACGGATGGCCACACGACGACGAACCCCTCGGACTTGCCCTGCCTCCTCGAGGCGGAACTAAACAGCACGCGGCACAACGGCTCTGCTCCGTCCTGTGTGCGGGACGCGCAGCTCACCAGAGCCGCTCAGCAGGGAGCGCCCCTGCCTCCCTTCCGCACAGTAAAGACCCTGTCACTGCGCGGACGGCATGCTGGTCTCGGGGGAACGGCAGACGGAGCCTCCCCTGGGGATGTCACACAGGAGCCACATATCCCCAGCTCGAGCGAGCCCGGTGACTGCTGGCACAGGGCTTCCCCAGCCCCGACGCCCTTCTGCACATCTGTGGGATGCCTCCCCCGTGACCCAAGCCAGGGGTACTCACGTAAGAAGTGTTTTTCCAGTAAGGCGATTTCCAGGTGGCCTTTGATCTCATTTAATCGATCAAACTCTGTCCGGTTAAAGTCCTGGACTCCTGAAGCCATGATGAGGGTCCCCGGACCAGCCTAGGAGAGAAACAGCGAGAGCTCAGAGGAGCCACCTCCAAGCGCCCCGCTTCTCGGAGAGGAGCCCCGAGGACCCTCCCCCGCAAGGCCCCTGGGGAGCAAGGAAGGAACGGTCCTGCCAGGAAGCCCGCGTCCACCTCGGACAACTTGGAGAGTCCGGGAGGCCGGCGAGGTCAACTTTTAGAAATGGTTTAAAAAATTAAAGCTGGCGGCGCGACATCAGGCCTCCTGAGAGCCACATGAGTCTCAGGCTGCGGAGGGCAGGCCAATATCCAAACCTGTGCTAGCCTCCCGGGGGAGGGTGAGCCCCGCCGCAGGCCCCGTGCCTCGCCACCGTGAGCCAGAGGGACAGGACGCCAGGCAGGTGGGGAGGGCATGTCTGCAGGCTGGGCTGCGTGAACCCCAAGGAGCAGTGGCTCCCCAAGGTGAGCAAACACGGACAGGGCCGGGCCTGCTGCACAGAGGGCAAATCACAACCACCTCGGGTTTCTGTGGCCGCTCGCCCAGGGGCTGGCACAGGCCGCCACCTGCGTCTGGCTGACTGGAGGAGAAGGGGTGCGGCGCAGGCCCATACCGCCAGGCCTGCCCCCGCGCACACACTGGACACTTCCACGCTCACCCCACGGCTGCACCCACATGCTGAGCTGGTGAGAAGCAGCACCATGTGTCTTCCCACGCGACAAGGGGGATCTGACTCCCAGTCTGGGTTTCCATGACCCCCTCCTGGCCAGATGAGGGTCGAAGGGGACACACAGCCTGGACAGGGACAGCCTGGACAGGGTGCGGCACAGACCCCTCCACATACAAGTGTCTCCTGCTCTGAGGCCACATCTCAGGAAGGAGGTGCTGACGTTGGGAAGCCAGTGGATTTTGGGAAGACCCTCTGGCCTGTGGCTGCCCAGAGTCTTGACCTATTGGACTTTGAGCTTCCCTGGCTGCTGGGGCAAATTCCTCTGTTTCCCTGCAGCCCCCGGGGCCAGGCAGCAGGGGGCACAGGGACTAAGGTGGTGAGGCGGAAAGCAGACTAATCCCACCGCCGGCCCCAGGGGCACTGCCTGCGACATCGACTCGCCCCTGCACATGAAGACACCCCTCCCCTGCCCACCCCTGCCTGACGGCCAAGGAGGAGGGCCGCAGAGTGGAGGGCAGAGGCTGGCCGGGAAAGGCGGCTCTGCACGGACATGGAGGCAGAACGCTTGACTCCATTACGTCCACCGATGCCTCCCCAAAAGCGAGCAGATGCTGTGCGGTTCACGGGGCCACGTGTGAACGCACGAATCCAAGTCCTCGGAGGCTGCGATGCCGTCCGTCTCCAGGAAGCTGGAACCACGTCCATCTGCAACTTGCCCTCGAGCGCCCAGAATCCCCGTGGGGACCCCTCGCGTCTAAGAGAGCCGGGTCCTCAGGGTTCCGGGTGGACTTGGTGCCGTCAGCAGCTCCGAGCCGGAGCCCAGTGGACGGAGGGAGGGGAGGGGTCGCTTTGGGAGCCGACCAGCCGGGAGGCAGTGCCCACGGGGATAGGAGCCCCAGGGGTGGCACTCCGAGGCTCGAGCCCCTCCGTGAGCCCCCTGGGTCCCTGCTGCTGACCACCTGTCAGACTTCCCAAGAGCAACAACGAGCTGGGGGTCCGGGGCCTGCACCCGGGACCCGGCTGAGCTAATGAGCTAACCCCCAAGGCTGCGGTGCTCCCACCACAAAGCCAGGGACATGGGCGGGCCACTTCTTCCTGCTCCCTTACCCTGGTGGCCTCCCTCTCCCCACCTCTTTGGCTCTCCTGGACCCTCTCAGGGCAGCACTTCTTGCTACCCTGTCCCTTGGCCTCCTGCATGGATGGGGTCACAGGTCTGCCCCAGCTCTAGGGCTCTGCTCCCCTCCCCATCATACCTCTCCTCACTGGTGTGTCACTGACCCACCTGGTCAGCCCTGACCTCTGTCCCCTGTCCTCATCTGCAATGGCCTGTCCCCGCCCCGGTCACACCCCGAAGCTGGACATCACCCCCACTGCTGCACACTCTCCACACACCCCGCCATCTCGGGCCCCCTCAAGCCTGTCCGCCGGCCCAGGCCCCTCCCCCGCCCACGGCCCTGCCCTCCACTGCTGCGTCCACTCTGCCTGGGACCCAGGGGGCAGCCAGGCACGAACCGACGATCACTACGGGACTCTCTCATGGGACCTATTGGTCCAGAGACGGAAAGTAGATGTGGGCGCCAGGGGCTGGAGGGCGGGGTGGGGTCAGTGTTTTACGGGGATGGGGTTTGCATCTGGGGTGAGGACAACATTCTGGGGACAGACAGGGCGATGGTCACACGACACCGTGAGAGCACATAACACGCCAAACAGTGGCCAGGACGGGAGCTCTAGGAGTATTTTATCACAATCAAAGATAAGTAAAGTAAAAAAAAACCCAAAGCCTAAGCCCAAAGATAACCAGCCTCCCTCACAGCAACAGCCACAAACCAGAGCCTCGCTCTTCCCCCGGCGCAGAGTGGAAAGCCATGGGGATGCCGCCCCGGGCTGCGTCCGTGTGGCCTGGTAACCGCCACCAGGACAACAGACAGCTTGGGCCCTGCACGCCCCGCACGCCCCGCACACCCAGCAGGGATGCAGCCCACGGGGGAAAGGGTCCCACAGTGAGGAGCGGTCAACACATCACCGGCACATCCCAGTGCAGCGGCCACTGCTCAGACCAACGTCAGGGGCTCAGGCAGAGCCCCGCAGGCCCCGCGCACCAAGGCAAGTCCAGGTCTCTCCTGAGAGGGCACCCACAGCAGGGCGGCTGCCACAGACTTCTGGCAGGATGGACAGACGGACGGAGCCTGGCACCCGGTGAGTCTGCCGCAAGATCCCTGTCGCACCCCATGGTGTGCTCAGACCCCTGTGTGGGGATTCACACACCTAAGAGGCCACGACCCACTTAGCCCAAGGACCACCATAGAGAACCGTGGCTCGCAGCACCCCAGGCTGCCACCGGCCACACACGGTGCCCCGGGAGATCCAACAGCAGGGCCACGGTCCCCTCAGGGGCCCCGAGGCTGGAGGACTGGCCCATCTATGCCAGCAGACAGCGGCCAACACTCAGGTGGGCTCCGCTCCCGGCTCTGCAGCACCGGCCCACCTGATCGGGCAGCCCGGCTTCTAGAGGCAGTGCTGGTAAATTATTCATTCCTGCCAGGAGCGAACTCGCAGTCCCTGTTCAAAGGCATTAATAATATAAGAAGCCAGAGAAGGCGAGTGCTCCCAGGCCACACCTGGGAAGGAGAGCTGGCTCAGGGGCTCAGAGAGGAAACCAGTGGGCCACTGACTCCGGCCGTCCACACCGGGCAGGACGGCTCTGGGCTTCTTCACCAGCAAAGGGGAACATTGGGCAGCTGCACCCAGGACGGTGAGCCCCGCGATCACCTCTGGCCAGAGCCCACCTTGCCCCTGCCCCGCTCCCGGCTGAAGAGGCACAAGATCCGGAAGGCAGAGCCCACCCAAGCCCAGGTCCCGCCACAGCCATGCCGCCCAGCTGAGCTGCTCAATGGACACTTGCTGCCCCGCTGAAGAGCGCCCACGGACCGGCCCACAGGGGCCAGCTTTCTGCGCGTGACTTCCCCATGAGAAGTCGGCCAACCAGCGAGGAAGCCGGCGAGGAAGGAAAAGAAATCCGGCGGCCGGATGGACCCATGGTAAAGGCTGTGCGATCCTTGATCGGGAAGCTGGGCACCTGCCAATGGCCAGTGAGGTCCAGTGGGGAGCAAGAAGAGGGCAGAGGGGAGCCACACCGGTCGGGACACAGATGCCAAGGGCACACTCAGCTGGACCATGTAAGGGGGGGCAGCCCCCCGCCCCCTGCGGCGGTCCCCGGGGCCAAAGCCGGACGGTGGAGGGCGCGCCCGGCCTGCCTGGCGTACTCACAGTGTCCCTCAGCTCCTCGCTGTCCCGGGCCGAGGCCCGAGGCATCTTCAGGGGCACCTCATCTCCGCACTCGGTGTCCGAGGCATTTGGAGACTCTGCTAGATCGAGGAAGTCGTCTCTCCTGTGACCTCTGAACCGGATTTTGTCCAGCCTCCTTAGCATGTTCAGCACCGAGCCCCTCTGCTTTACCTTAACATGACGGTCGGGGTCCCTGCACGAGAAGGAAGGAAGAGGCTCGGTCACTCGGTCACCCCTGCCGGCCACCCGCCCCATGGCACACGCACCTGCCTGAGTGCATGGTTCTCCTCCGTAGGCCTTGGTCCCGCGGCTGAGCCCTGCCCTCGGGGAGGGGCTGCTCGGGGTTTTCAAGGAAAACTCGGGGCCCAGTGGCTCCCACCTGGCACCCACCGCCTGGGCCCCTCCACCACTCCCACTCCGCTGGCCAAGCCCCTGCCCCTGGCCCCAACAATGTCACCTCCCCCATGGGGCCCCACAAGGTAGAAGAAAGCCAGGCCCCTCAGCAGGACCTTCCCGGCCACAAAGACGGCCAGCCTGGTGCACAAGGAGGCCAGAACCGGGCGAAGCCAGGGCAGAAACGCTTCAAAGAGAAGGGGAAGAGGGCTGGCCACTCCTAGAGCAAGCCAGCCATCGGGGATGCGCTCAGCGCTGTAGCTATGCACACCGCCCAGACAGCAGCAAACGCCCAGAATCCACTGGAATGCTCGGCAGGAGGACGTCTCAGTAGATCCCTTCCGAACCCAGCAGAGCCCTGGCTTCATGTGCCCTGACTCGGCCTGGTCCCCACTTCCAGGGACACGACCCAGGCTGCTCCGTCTGCCGCAAGCACCTTCCTGCCCGCCGGTCGGCCCTCGCCGGCTTGCTGAGGTCGTGCTCAGAGAGATCCTCCCACACACGGGCTGGTCAGGAGCCCAGCGCTGGCCCACCTGCTTCCCCAGCACAGCCCCAGGCCACAGGCGCAGAAAGAAGTCTGCCTGCCTGTGCCCTCCGGCCCAGTGCGGGGTCACACGGAGATGGACATGTAGCAGGTTGCCCCATATCTCTGCGCCAAGTGGGCCAGGAGAGGCCAGCCGGCCCCGCAAAGCCCCACGGGCAGAGTGGGAGTGGCTCCCCGGCGTGCGCAGCCAGCCTCCCTCTGAAGCCCACAGCAGAAGCCACAAACTCCAACCCAAGTCCCAGTCACACAGCTCCGGGGCGCAGGGCCGCGCGTCAGGGGTATCCCACCAGACCCAGCCCCCCACCTTCTGCGAGAGGCCCTGGGTCCCAGCAGGAGGGTGGGGGCTCGGGACACAGCGAGGCTCAAAGCCTCCTCCTCTGCTCACCCCCTGCTGGGCCTTGGCTTCGGCCTCGGAAGGAATGAGACCAGGGAGGCCAGCGCTCTGGGAGCCCCAGAGGACGCACACCGGGCGGGAGCTGGACGCCGGCCCCAGTGAACACTCGAGCGTCTCCACGAGAGGCGGGCGGGAGTGGGCCGAAGAGGACGGATCCAGCTCGGCCCCAACTATCCCACTGGGGATGCGTCAGGGAACCACAAAGTTGGGAAAGAACTTCCTGTTGGGACCGTGCAGGCACAAACACTCTCGAAGGACTCTCCAATCACGGCCCAGGGTATCTGCCCCCCACCCTGCAAGGGCCCTCCGCCTCCCTCGGCAAGCTTGCCTGCCCCGAGCAGTGGTGCCGACAGTGGGGCTCCTAGGACTCCAGCCAGATGGACCAGTGCTCACTCTGGTCTATGAGAACAGCAGGGGTGCGTTGCACGGGGAGGGAGGGGCTGCAGGGGTCCTGGGCCAGGCGCTTCTCCAAGCTCGCCCGGAGTACTACCAGGGGGCCTGGTGTGGCCCTGATGGCAAAAACGACAGGACACCTGATGCCCAAGGCCCCCAGGACCCAGGAGAGCCCAGAAGCGCATGACGCCAAGGGAGGCCTGGCGTGGCCTCGGGGGGCTGGTGTGGGCCACGGGCAGCCGTGGGCAGCCGTGGGGCACGGCACAGGGCCCCAGGGCAGCAGGCTGCTTGCATGTGGGCAAGGGTGCGGGCTGGCTTCCCGGAAGAACAGCTGCCGCGAGTTCCACAGAGAGGCACGGACGAGTATACTTCAAAAATAACAGAAACCTAAAGAAAAGAGAACTTTGTGCTGACCAGGTCCCCAGAGAGGGGCTAACAGTCTCTTTAAGAGAAACGACAAGAACAATCACAGCACGAAAGAGTCTAAGAGTCAAGTGGACAGAAGCAAACTTCGGACTGTTTTTACTAGACCGGCTGATTTCCTTATCCGAGAAGAGGGACAACGCGCCAGCATGCACGGGGGGAGGGAGTCAGGGCTTGGTCCCAGGACCCCAGGACCATGACCTGAGCCAAAGGCAGCCGCTTCCCCGACAGAGCCCCTGGGGACCCCCAGCCTTCCACTGTCAAAGAAGAAAAGAACACAGCCGAACCAGGCATAGGCCCGTGCGTGGGCCGTGAGGGATGACCACGGGCGCGCTGCGGCCGCTCCAGGACCCGGGCAGGAGCTCCAAGACCCCGGCGCACAGATGGGCGAGTTTTCCTGAGCAGAAGAATTCGCAGCCAGAGGAGATCTACCCACCACTCGAGCAAAAACCTCCAAGTTCCCTAAAAAGGAAACACCAGCCACGCCGCGAGGCAGAAGGCGGCGGCACCGCGAGTGCGGATGCCCTCGGAGCCGGTGAGGCTGCCTCCTGAGCGTGAACCCAACCCGTGGGGAGCGTGTCGCCCCCGTGGGGAGATGTGACCCCGCAGCACGGCCCATGATCCAGCCGCCCCGCCCCCCACACAGCAGGCACGGCATCACAGGGGACTCACACAGGATCTCAGCCCCGAGGGACAAAGGCTGCCGCCCCCCCGCACGGTGACGGCAAATAGTCCAAAGGTAACACAAGACTCTGCACGGGGTGGTATGTGAGACACTCTCCAGATGTCCTATAAAGTGTTCCTACTGCTTTTTAAACTACAAAAATAAAAAACTGGGTATGGGAAGTATAGCCATATAAAACCTACTTCCTCTCGTCTCCAAGAAGGCCCGAGGGATTCCTTGGCAGCTTGCATCAGAGGAACTCGGGGCACAGGGGGCAGGCCAGGCTGCAGCTCGGGAGCAGGGACCCCTGGCTGACTTGTGCCCAGAGCAGAGGGCCCAGAGCTGGCCTCACGCCAACCAAGCTCTGTACCCCCTGCAAGGCTCTGGCTTGGCGGGTTCTCGCTGTCTGGGATTCTCTGCCGTCCCTGGAGCTGGGACGGAGCTGGACTCTCCCAGTTCGGCTCCAGCAAGCCGACAAAACGGCAGCAGTAAGACAGGGGACAAAGCACCCAGTGTCCAGCCCCCCGCACCACCAGAACGCAATGCATGCCTCGGGGAGCCATGGGCGCGTCCTGCCCACCGCCAGCTCACCCCAACCCTGGGCTCTTCCTGCCGGCTCCTCATGTCAGCCCGCACCAGGGCGTCTCGACACACAGTCCCCCCAAGAGAGGGGTTCCCAGAAGCTCAGCCCCATCCCCCTGTTTCCCCAGGCTCCCTGGGCCCCTCGAAGGATGAAGCATCCACACTACTGTCTGCTCAGAACCAGACCCAGGACTCCCCACCCTCCCCACCGGGGACCAGGTCCAGGCTGCAAGGGGAGCCACGCCACACCCCTGCGCTGGGCTGGCGTGTGGCACAGCCTAGCCCAGGACTATGTCGTCTCGATTATGTCCGTTCAGTCTCTGTTCCAAGCGAAGCCAGATCCACAAAATCCGGGTGGATGGGAATTTGGGGAGGACACACACCTGGTTCACCCCCCACTGTCCACTAAAGATGGGGGACCAGTGTGGACCACCGTGTCGGACACGGAGGAGGCCGGATCTCAGATACCAAGTGGGACCCAGAGCGAAGCTTTCCACACAGACCCCGTGCGGGGTGGGTGCCCTTTCGACAAATCCTACTTGCACCTGTGTTCTGGATGCTGCTGCCATGTGTCCCCCAGCCCCCCAGCTAGCCCTCCCTGTATCCCACCGGCCCCCCAAGCCCTGACCCTACCTCCTCAGATGCCCTCCCTGGGACCGCACCCCCCCACACAAGCACCCACGGGCCCAGCCCGGGCAACTCAGGGCAGCTCCCGTAAGCCCCCCACCCCAAGGGGGCCCAGCTGCTCAGCGGGATCCGTGGCCACAGGCCCTGCCTCCGGCGGAGGGAATCCCCTCCCGTACCTCCGCGTGGACGCAGACGCTCTGGGAGAGGCCCCCTGGCCGTAGCTACTCCAGAACCCTGATCAGAGCCAGGGCACTCTGCAAGGACGCTGGAGCCCTGGCCGTGGCAGCGAGGAAGCCGGGAACACGCACAGCGCGGCCACCTGGGGCTGCGGCACAGGGTGGTGGGGCTCGGCCGGCTCCGGGCAGCACCCGCCGGGCTCCGCGTCCCCTGCATGCAGGACCGAGTCCAGCAGAGCTGGCCCCAAGACACAAAGCGTGCTGCTCTGGAAACCCACTGAATGGCTTCTGGACACACAAAGACGGCAGTGTCTAGGGAAACTGGACTTGGAAACCACAAAGGACTTCATTTCCCTTCCCAGCCAAGATTCTTAAAAGAGTAGTTCCTGGTCTCTGGCGCTTGCCGTGTCCCAGCCAATCTCCCTCGACCCGCCGCGCACGTCACTCCCCGGCCTGGCCTCGTCTCCCGATTATCTAGGGGCTCTCCTGCTGATCCAAGGATAAACAGAGTCCACTTTCCCACAGGAGCCAGCCCCGTCCTAAGCCTTCTTCCTGGGAGTCACAGATGCTGAGAACCCACGCCTCCCCGCTCCCCAAGCCAGGCCTAGAGCCGGCCCTTCCTCCCTGTCCTCTGGGAAGACAGCTCCAGACCCCGCAGAGCGGCCTGGGAGGGCAGCCGCAGATTCGGAGGCTCTGCAGGGGGACCAGGAGCGCTGGGGAGGTGCTGACTTGGGTGTCCTAATCAGCACCCCAAGGGCCTCGCCCCCAGAACCCCAGCACACACACAACTCCCATTCAGTCCTGCAGGGCCCTGTGCTAGGAACTCCCCTGGGAGTGGTCTGATGCCAGAGCCACTGATCCTGTCCCCAACCCCATGGCCAGGCTCAAGATGCTGGCTCACAGCGGATGACCCCCAGGTCTCCCCAAACACAAGGCTTGTGTGTGAGCCCCTTCCCTCACCCAGATTCACAGCTGGGTCCTGCCAGCTGGGCACAGGCAGCAGGACCCCAAATACTCCTGGTGTCCACACCCAGATGTCCTCCCCCCGAACTAGCACCTGCAGGCTTTCCCAGGATCTCTGCTCTGGCTTATCCGCGGGCGGCCTGCTGGACGTCTCAGTTCTATTGGGCTTAGTGCAGAGCCAGAGTCTCCACTCACCCTCCTGCTGGACGGCGTGTGTATCCACACTGCTCAAGCCATAGCCCCTGAAGGAACCCGCCATTACTCCAGGGCCACCTGCAGCACACACGGCCCTCCTCTCCAAGCTAGGTCCCACAACATCTGCCTCTGCACCCTGACCACACCCTCCTGCCCTGCTGGACTTGGGGTGGGGATCCCACGGCACCTCACAGAGCCCTTCTCCATGTGGCAGGAAACCGGACTTCCAGCCCCTGGGGGTCCTCTGGCCACTACCTTTGCTCCTACTGCGGGGCCCAGCACCTCTAGTTCTGGGGGATTCCCCATCCCAGAGCCTTTTTCTCCAAGTACCCCACCTTGAAAACCATCATCCCATTTGGTTTGGGGTCCGGGAACTTCCAGCTAACGTCCCTGTTTAGGATTTGGGCCTCCAGCCCTGCCCTGTAAGAACACAGGCCCTAAGGCAGAGGCCAGCCGTGACCTGTGCTAGGCTCACAAACCCTCATCCCACAAACGAAGCAATGATGCACAAAGGAGGGGCCGTGCTGACCAGTCTCTGAGCACCAGGAAACACGGGACCCTACGCCGGCTCTGGGCCCCTCGGCCACAGCCGCGAAGAGCTGTCCTTCCACAGAGCCCTCAGAGTAAAGGGCTGTCCACGGACTTCGTCCAGGAGACCCGCTGGGGTTTGCAGCCCTTAACTCCATAAACACTTGCAGAAAACTTAACGCCAAGTTTCCAATAACCTGGATGTTTCTCTGGAGGCGGGGTAGAGGCCTGAATTTCTTCCCAGGGGCAAGCATCTTCAGGGCCGGTCTGCCCCCACGAAGGTCAGCCCAAAACCTCCTGTGTAATCTGCCAGTGAAGATATGCAGACAGGTCCCACCAGCTCGGTGACCCTGACAATGGCCTGGGTGGCCCTGGAGAATCAGAGAGAGCGGGAGAGCTGAGAGGGCCTGGTGTGAGCTGTCACCCCCCTCTTCTGTGACCTGGGATCACGCACACGGCCTGGAGAGCTTGTGACGGCGCAGGGAGTGGCTCCGGGGACCCGAGAGCAGAGACGTCGGCCGGACGGCTCTTACAAACCACATGGACACACAGCTGTACACACACTCAGCTCCTGGTAAAACGTGCGGCCGGCGCAGCTCACGGGCGTTCCAGCTTCTCCTAACACCCCTCCCTTGTCCACCACGGTTGCAGGGGGCAGACGAGTCCAGCGCGGGCAGGACTGCTGGCTGGCAATTCTGTTCACGTGAACCAGACAGACAAGGTGCACGTGGGAGGCACGCCTCAGGGCCCCATGCGTGGCTCATGGACAGGGACTTCCCTGCCCAAGGGCAGGACAGCTTTCTGAGAGCAGCGCACAGTCACCTCGGCTCTTCTGTGCCACTCACAGCGAGTGGCTACACATGTCACACACGCGGATTTTCCGTCCCTCAACGAAGCCCAATCAACGAAACGAGAAGTGAAGCCCTGATGCGCGGCATCGGCCCGTTCTGGGGGTGTGGCTGCTCCCCCCGGGGCCATTTGCGAGCAGGCATGGGTGCGTGGTGGGGCCCGATGCCGTGGCCACTGTGAGCCAGGATGTCCACCTTTCAGACAAGACCGATGCAAACCACCTCGGGACCACGCCAGTGAATAAAAGCAGTGACGGCAGTTCGGCAAGGAGGGGTTCGGTCGGGTCCGTGTGCTTCCAGTTTACCCAACGTTGAGTTTACAGGCTCCCGTGCTTCCTACTGGCCAACTCCCAGATCCCTGCAATGCTAACAGTGCCTGTGGGCTGGTACGGGCTGGTACGGGCTGGTACGAGCTGGTACGGGCTGGTACAAGCTGGTATAAGCTGGTACGAGCTGGTACGGGTGCTAGGACATGTGTCCGCCTCCCTCCATCTCACACTGTCACAGGCACATAAAAACAGGGCTCAGGAAACACCAAGGGACTCAGCGCTACCACTCACCCTTCTTCCCCTGTAGGGCTCGGGGACATATGCACAAAACAGAAGCCAAGGTCAAAATGCAAAGTTTGAGTCCCTGAGAGGGCCAAAGGGACCAAAGACAGTCCTGGAGGTGGGACCCAGACCGTGAGCTCACTGGGCCTGGACAGCAGAACCGAGCCAGACTCCACCCACCATCCTCCCCATCCCAGCCCCCTTGGGTCCCCAAGGAGGTGCCAAGACCCGCCCCTGAACCCCTGGGACCCGACCAGGGGCATTCCTGCTATCCAAGGCATTCCCAGCCACCAGGTGACCCCTCATTCTTCCCACATGTGCTGGGACACCACTCGCCTGCCCAGACAAGCAGCTCCCACTCTCCATGAAGTCACCCCCACTTGGGCGTCCTGCAGCATAATCGTCCACATACCAACCACAGCTGAGGGGGCAGTGGGGGGACGCGTGCCTGCCTGGGGCCATTCCCACTGGGGAGCCCACTGAGCGCGGTCTGCATGCCGATCCTCCTCAGCATCCAGCTGCGAGTGGCAGCCCCAGCTGCCACACCCCGTGACCCCATGTGGGTCACACCACCTTCCCCCATGCCAGGCTCTGGGTTTGAAAGCATGTTGAAAGCATGGGTTTGAAAGCATCCCTCCTCCAAGAGCTGCCAGGGACCCCACTCAACTGCACGGGGAAGGACCCTGTGGTCATCAGCCGGTGCGCGGCAGGAATGAGGACGAGACCCCAGATCCGACCTTCCAAGTCCACATTCAACAAAGGTCACTGTCACGTTCCCCGTGGGGCGCCATGGTGACATCCCTGCCTGACAGAGGGGGGAGGCCAGGGCAAGAGGGTCCAGGACACTCAAGACCTACCTCGCCTCCACCCCTCCGGCCATCAGAAACTTCCAAAGCATCTGCAGGCAGGAAAGGAAGGGCTGGCGGGTGACCGGAGCCTGCAGGCAGTGGGAAGCATGGGCCATGGTGCCCAGAACCCCAAGGGAGGATTCAGACCAGACCCTGGGGCAGGGGGCAGGCGTCCAATTCAGAGAGGGCGCAGCACCCCCCAGCTGGTGCACCAGGACCAAGCCTCAGCCTTGCCACCTGCCCTGCGCAAACCAGGCATATGCCCCCTGACCCCAGCTGGGGGCAGCCCCAAGGTCGACAGTGAGGTCTGCAGAGGCAGGCCAGCCAGGTCCAGCCCAGCCCTCCCAGTCTCTGAAGTAGAAATAAGAAAGGGCAGCGCCCGTCACAGGTGTGAGCTGGGGCCACCTGACGACCTGTCTCCAGGCATTTAGGCCTCAGCCCAGATGCACACCTGGAGAGGAAGCCCCAGACAGGGGCTGGGAGCACCTGCTACGGAGTGTTCACAGGGCCCCGACACAAGGGAGGACAAACCCCCAGCACCATGCTTTCACGGTCCCCAGGCCTCCTGTACACCCCAAAACCTGTGCAGGGCCCCAACTCGCAGGCAGCAGCACCATCACAGGTGTCGTCTGTCCTGGTCACAATGTTGAGAGGAAAGAACTCCTGCTAAATTGACAAAAGGGGTAATGGAGGCTCAGGGAAGCAGAGTAAAAGAGAAGTGGCATGTCAGAAACAGGAAGCAGCCTCACTGGACTCCGGAGTCTGTGCTTGCCCTAGCCCCAGACAGACCCAGCCATCCTACCCTCCCCAGCACATGCCTCTAGTAATGCGTCCCTCACTGTAGGACAGCTCCCAGGCCGCTCTGCCTAGCATATTGAGTAAGGAGCCTGGCAGAGTGGCCACGCTGATGTCTATTTAAACAACACACAGCTAACAAGAAAACCTAATGTTTAGGAGCAGCCAGACAAAAACTTCCATGTCACCTCAGAAAATAGAACAAGCTACCAGAAGTGCACACAAATTCACTTCAATTTCTCTCCATTTCTCTTTGCAACCAGGACCTGAGGAGATCCAGCCAATGACAGCTGGTAGGAAACACCTTCCAAATTCCGGGCACCAGGCATGACTTCCTGCCATGGCCCCAGCCCAAGTTCCTGAAAGCAGAAAGGGGCGGGGCTCGCAGCTGTCTGAAAGCAGGCTGCTTTCCAAAGGCAGCGCACCATGAAGACACGGCAGGAGACGGCCTGCGGCCGGGCGAGCCTGTTCTGCAAGGGGCCAGGTAGGAAGTGTTGGGCTTGGCAGGCCGCACAGCCGTCCCAACTTCTCAGCTCACTCTGCTGGACCACAAAATGGGTGTGGCTCTGGGCCAAAAACATTATTTACAAAAGCAGGTGGCAGTGCGCAGGGTTTGGCCTATGGGCCATGCTCTACTGCCCCTGGTCCTTCGGGGACAGACGCCCAGCGGAACAAGAACTCTCAGAAAGGTCACAGCACTTGGTGGCCCACTAACAGGGAACCTGGGCCCTGGCTAAGCCCGGGGATCCCACCGACAGCAGCCCGAGCATCGCACGCTTGTGCGCGGACCTCGCCCCCACCCAGTTTTCTTAAGGAAAGGGGTGAGGGGCAAGGTGCCCTCCATGGGGAAGCTGGGGCAGCCTGGACGGTCTCTAGGCTCCCTGGGGCCAGAAGGATCTCAGTGAGGGACACCGAACCATCTCCGTCCACCCGAGTCGTGGGCCAGGGACTTCTCCCCACGTCCCCCGACTCCGGTCTGAGGCAGAGGAGCTGGAAGGAGAGCCAGCTGGGAACAGCACGGGGGAGGGCACTGCCCACCCCGAAGGGCCATCCCCGGGTCTCGGGGCAGTGACCCTGGCTCTGCAGTGACAACTAATAAGCCCCTGTGACACCAGGAGGCAGCCCCGGTCCCACCCCCTGCTTGAAACCCATCAATCCATGCTCCACAGCTGTGCACTGCCCCCTTCCCAGCGCACTCAACTACACCACCCCCGGCCCAACACCACCGTCACCTGGCCGTCACCTGGCCATCACCTGGCCGTCACCTGTTTCCGGCAACCAGTCAGGGCATGGGTGGGTGAGGTGCATTTTAAAGACCTTCCGGGTCCCCAGGCGAATTGAGCACCAGGGTAAACCCGCAGCTTTAAACAGCCCCTTAGACGGAAAGTGCTTTCGTGCTCAGCCAAACCACCTGCCCGGAAGCCACTCTGTTGCTGCTATTTTATCTCCGCCCAGCCCAGGCCTGGGGCTCCCCCGCCAGCCGCTCCCCACCTCCCAGCCAGCCCTCGGGATATTTCCAGGCCTCCCCGGGGTGTCAAGCACCACATGCCACAAAAAGGTTTTCCGCGTTTAAAACCACACACGGTGAGAAGGTGGAACCCACACTTCCTGCTCAGCAGGCCAAGACCGGAACACGACGCAGGCCCGGACGAGGCAGGACGGCAGTGGGGCCGGCAGGCGCTCGGCAGCCTTGCCTGCACGGGCCTCTGCTACAAACTCACATCCAACGCAAAAGAAAAAAATAAAAACCAAAACCAATACCACAGCTGCGCCCTCAAAGCTGTCCTGTACCTGCATCTGCAGGCCCCGCGAGGCCACTGTGTATAGGCGGCAGCACCAGCCCTGGGGCCTCGGGCTCACAGCCTCAAGCCGTGCAGCGGGGGCAGGGGCAGAGGCTAGGGAGGCAGGCGTGCCGGTGCCACGCTGCACACTCGGAGTCACTGCGACAAGTGAGGTGGTCAGCGGGCGTTTAATGAGCAGCTACGACGCACCAGATGCAGCCCAGTGCGGGAATGCAGAGGAGGCTCGCCAAAGGCCCAGGCACCTCCTGACCATGGAGAGGAGGAGTCCGGTGAGTGGGGGATGGGGGCCACGGGCCGACGGGGGGCCACAGGCCGGGGCAGGCCACTCTGAGCCGCAGCAGGCAGCCACGGGCTGCAGAGGGAGACACCCCACGGCAGGAACAGCACGGAGCATCCCAGCAGGGTGGTCAGAGGAAACCATGGGGCCGTGGGAAGCAGAGAAGGCTGGCTGAGGGGCTTGGTCCGTTCTGGGAGAGCGGACTTGCGGCACAGGGAGTGCGCGGGGAGCTGCCACCTACGGCAGCTGCACAGAGAGCCACAGCGACACGGCCCGTGGGCTTCATGCCTTCCCGCCCTCCCATCCCGCCCCCACCTGCCTGCCTCTGGGAGGCTGGAGGCCTGGCTCCCGCATGCCTGTCTCTGGGCCAGGCTGGCACGAAGGACTCCGTGAGCACAGCTGCTGCGACTCTGGGGTCCCCCCCTCAGGGGGACTCACAGCCATGACTGGGTGCGAGATGGAGGCGAGGGCACAGGACGGTCTCCATCACTCCCACCCTGTCCCCCCGACCCCGACAGCTCACAGACCTGCTTAGGGACCAGAGCCGCCTGGCTCAGGGCCGTCCATTCGCCAGAATCCCAGGACAACACTAGGTCTGATTTCCAAGACCCACGGCCAGAAAATAAACACAGGACCAGAGGACCAATCAGCCCCACGTCCAGGGCCACACCCCAATACCGACAAGTGGGCCTTGAAGAGATACGGATGGATGGACAAACATGTCCATGGCTGGACAAACCATGGATGGAAGGTCTATGCACAGAAGGGCGTACCACGGGGCCTCGAGCACAGTGGGAATTGTGATGGGGGCTAGAGCATGGACGAGCCTGGAGGGCGCTGTGCCCAGCGAAATGAGCCAGCCACAGAGGGACAAATTCTGCAGAGTGCTACTCAGACGTCCCCTGGGAGAGTCTCATCAACAGAGAGAGACAGAGGGGTGACGGTGGGCACCAGGGGTGGGAAGAGGGGGATGGGCAGTCCGTGTTCCATGGGGACAGAGTTTCAGTATGGGACAGGGACAGAGATCCGGAGACGGACATGGACGGTATGCTGGTCTCATACAACGGAATGTCCAGCCCTACCACGTAACAGAACGTGGCGCAGCTACAGCCCTTCCGCAGGCGTGGGGACGGCGCATCAACAGAGAGCAGGGCCGCGGAACAAAGCAGAATGGACAGAAGCTGACCCAGCCGCCGTCAGGATCAAAGTGGCGTTTCCCAGCACAGGGGAAGAGACACACACTGTCCTGCAAACGACCTGGGACGTCCCTGTAGTTGCGGGAAAAGCAAGGTTGTAGCCACGCTCAGATGACACTCCGAGTGGCCCAGCGCCACAGGGGAGGGTCCGGGACCTCGGACCAGCCTAGGCCTTTCCAAGCAAGATGTGACGCACAGTTGAGAACACAGATTTCTTCCAAAACCAATTTCTGCAAGGCAGAAACCTCCGTCAGCAGTGAAACAGATGAGAATCCAGAAGGAAACGCTGGCCGCACACACCACAGAGGTTTCATGTGTCCGCCGTTCATGAACAGCCCCGTGGAGAAATGCGCAGAAGGTGCGGACGGCTCCCGGCAAAGGCAAACACGGCTCCAACAGGCGGAAGGACAGCTGTCACTTACGTAGACAGAAGCACGCACGGAAAGGACAGTCAGAAGCCTTGTCCCTAACAGCCCAGCGGACACAGGGCACGCGGGCGTGAGGGCCAGGAAGCGGGGTCCCCGGCTCGGAAGGAGGCGCACGAGGCCATTTTGCAACGCCCAGGAACGGCGGTATTTCATTTTCAGGAACCTCTCACACTTGCAAAATGATGTGCAGGCGAGGTCACCTCACTGCCATGTTGTTTCTGGAACAGCAGAAAGAGCAGGACGCGCCCTCATGTCCATCCGTGGGGGACAGCCACACGTGGGATCCCCCATCGTCTGAAGAAGTGAGGCCCCCTGCGTGCCCTGCTGGAGACCGTGCAGCCTGGGCTGACGGCTGCCTGCCAGTGTGGGCAAGCCAGGAGCCAGGAGCCCCGGAGCTGGGGTGGGGGGGAGGAGGAGTGGGGGAGGGGAGGAGAGAGGGCACTAGAGACCCAACTTGAGCTTCGACCCCTCCTGAATCCTGAACGTGCTGACTATTCCACAGCGAAGTTTTAAAATCAAATGTTTCAAATAAAAGACAAGAAGGACCTTATTTACATATTTTTATAAGAAAAACTCTAAAAAAGCAGAAAAAACGGAAACAAGGACCTTCATTCACCACGTCAGGGAAATCTCTCCAGAGGCCAAGCCAGCAGTTCTCCGACTATGGCCCAGGAACCCCTTTTGGGGACGCGCAAGGTTAAACCCCAGGCTCATCGGCCCTCCCACGCCGGCTCGCACGCACGGCGCACGGCGCACGGGACCGGACCGGACCCGGCACGCCGGCTGTGTTCAGTCCCGCCCAGCCACAGGCCTGCAGAGCCGCCTCTGCTGCCTGCACTCGTTTCTATGCCGTCTAGGGAGGTGTGTGGGGGAACAATGATTTTAATGAAAATAAAATGTGCTACTTGTGTGAATATGTAATGGGTTTATAGTTGGCAGTTTCTGATCAATTAAAGACTATTTCTGAAGTTCTTAGTTTTACTTTCTCACCCGGTGAGGAGCAACAGAGACAACCGTGTAACTAAGGGCCTCTGGCAACCTCTCGAACTGAAGATTATATAAAGCGCTCAGAGATCAACTCGGAGAGCCAGCACCCGGCCCCGATTCCGGAGAAGGCGTGCGGGGACAGGCCTGCGACCCCCTCTGACCCCCGTCTAGGCCTCCAGGGGAGGCAGCAGGGAACCGTCCACAGGCACAACCAGGGCCTCAGCAGCAGGCGGCGGGTCAGACCATGGACGGGGGGCGGGGGGCGGGGGGTGGCAGGCTACAGAGCGCGTGGCAGGTCTGTGTCACCACATGTGCAAGAGGAACGTCAGATGGGCAGGGCAGGGCAGGGCGCACTCACCGTACAGGTATGGACCCTTGGCACAGAGTCAGACAGCAGGGGCGAAGCCATGCCCCTGTGCCCAGCCAGGCCAGTGGCTACACCTCTCTCTTCTCCGCCTCCGCCTCACTCCTTGGGGGCTCAGGTGACAGGAGGTCCCCAGGCACACTTCCCTACCCCTCCGCTTACAAACACCCTCCCTGTCCCTGGGTCCCATGCACCTTCCAGGGGCCCCAGGAAGCCCTCCCTGATGTCCTCATCCACAGGTGTCTCTCAGTTGGCGCACACCCCTGCCCAGGACACGTGGGCTCTCACACCTGAGTGTGCACGCCCACCCTGCCTCAGCAGCCCAGGGCACACAGTGTCGGTGGTTCTCAGCACCCAGCAGCCTGTCTCCCGACGCCCCACAACGTAGACTGAGCCCTGCAGGCCAATCAAAGCCTTCTCGGTAACAGGACTGCGGGAGTCTGGAGCACACAGGTGCGGCCCTCCTGGGGCCCGGCCTGCCTGAGAAGGAGTGGAACACACGTGAGGCAGAGGGAGTGGTGACAGGGAAGGAAACAGAAGAAAGGGAAGCACAGACAAGGGCCTAAGGGCCCCAGGCCGGCAGCCGCACAGCCTCCACCCCAGGTGGCAAGCACCAAAGGGCGTCAGCAAGCCTGCGGCGGACCCCTCGCCGCTGGGCCGACAAGGTGACTCCGAAACATGGGGGTCGCCCTGGAGAGGGAGACGAGGAGTGGTGACAGCTGAGGGACGCGTGCAGGCGTCGGCGGGATGCTCTCCGGAGACCACGGGCATCGCCAGCCACAAACAGTCGTGCATGCAACGGTCCGTCTCCCGGTCGCCTGAGAAGAGGCAGACGAGCACGGCAGGCCCGTCTCCGCAGGACCCTGACAAACCGTCCCGGAAACAAGCGACCTTTCCCGGGGCCTTGCGGGTTCAGGTGGGCTCGTCGGCCTCCTCGCTCCCCGGGCGGTTCCCCGGGAGAAACAGCGCCCGCAGCGCGAGGCACCGGGGTCTCCCTCAATCACGCGCACGATGGGGCCCACATGGGAAAAGGTCACTCCTCCGCGAAGGCAACTAAACCCACACTGTGAACCTGCTCCGGCCAGGACAATCGGACAGAACCGCGGGGCCGCGGGGCTGCGATGCGGAGCAGGGCTGATCTGCGCACAGGCTCTCACCTCCCTCCACGGAGAACCAAGAGGACACGGTCAGTGAGGGAAAATCAACTCCCAGAAGCGCAAGGATGAAAGTCACGGCTCGTAGTCTGAAAAGCCAACGGCCGTCCCCACGCTACGTAAGAAACAGCATGACCACTGACACACACAGCCCCGTCTGTTGAACGGGTTCCCCAAACCGACTTGCCCTGTGTTAGGGAGTCTCCCTAAATCTTAATGTCCTGACCTGACCCCCACATCGCAGTCTGCTTTGTCCCTGTTCCCCGAGACCCTCTCCTGCAGGGCTGCCAAGCTCGCAGCCCAGCCCTCCCCACTGGGCCGGGAGTGAAGCTGCTGTTCCTGCCTGGGGCACTCACTTTCCCCCACACACGCCTGGGCTCCCGGCCCCAGCCCCCCCGATCGTTCTTCAATCCGGCCACTCAGCATGGCTGGAAAAGGGCCCGGGATACCTGCCCCTCAGAGGGGCTCACTGCTGCCCCACCCCCCCACATCCCTGGCTGACGGCGGGTGCCCCGACCCCAGGCAGGCCCCTACAGCTCAGCCAACCAGACCCCAAAGACCTAGACGCCCGAACAGCTGGCCAGAGACCATCCTTTGAGAGTTGGGGAGGGAGCTGCTCGGAGAGGGTCCCACGAGGAAGCACCAGCGGCTTTCCTGCACCTTCCGCGAGTGGAGTCCTCGGGCGGCCACAACCACGGGGCAGGAGGACCACGCCACTGCCCTCGAACGGCCACGCTCCTGCCTCCACTCGCTCACCAGAGCAGAAGAGGCCCCAAGCATCTCACGCGAATTCTCATCAGCGTCGGACCCAAGAAAGGTCCAGTGCCACATCCTGAAATGACTAAAAACCCACAACGGGTAAGAACACGCCGCCTTCCGCACCTGGAGGGGAACATGTGCAAACAGAGCACCGGTAACAACCCACGATCCACACCAGCCTGCCCTCCACGATGCCGCCGCTCCTGTCCTCATGGGAACGCTGCGGGCATGTCACCTAAACCGTGAGACAGACGTCCCTCAGCAAGTCCCCAGATCCACGGACGGCCCGGCTCACCGCATCCTCGCCTTCCCACGGGCCGCGGGGCTCCAGGGAACCTGCACGCCGTGTCCACGGTGGCCTCCTGCCAGCGTCCACACCCGGCCCGGCCGCCGCAATCCAGCTCCGCGATCCCCGCCGGAGCCACCTCCCCACGCTCGTCCCAGCCAAGGGGGCCGAAGGGCTGGCCGTGGATTCCCAGGGAGGGCAGGACGCACCGAAAGCAGGCGTGGAGACCTGGCTTAACCAGACAGACAGGTTGGCGCAGCCGAGAACGGTGGTTTCCCATCCAGCCTGGGGACGGCAGCCGAGTCCGTCCCACAACCTCGAGATGCCGCGACGTGGGGGCCTCGGGGAGGGTAGGAAAGACCCAGGAAGACAACAGAGCGGCACCTGTTGGGGCCTGATCCCCAAATTCCATAAATCGGTTCCCGGAGAAGACAGACCCTCAGCAGCCCCCACGCCGGCACAGCACACTGGCCCAGGCCCGGGGAGCCTGGCTCCACACACACAGAGGGTCACGGGGGACCCTGCAGCGTCCTTCCAGGCCCACGCACGCCTACGGGAACGGCTGGCTCCGGCCTCCCTGGCGCCACCTCCCCAGTAAGACTCCCAGCCTGGGTCTCAGTGCGGGGAGCTCAGTCGCTCCCCCGAGTGCTCCCAGCCAGGTCAGGAGGATGAGGGGGAGGGAACCTGCAGATTCATACCCCTGACCCCCCCTCAGAGCACTGCACCTGTGCTCAACGACCCCACCAGCACCCACAAACTGCCTCTGGATAGAGCCGACCCTCCCGATACAGGGGTCAGCTCTCGGAGAGAGGAGGGTACGGGGGTGACCGGCCCCTCTCTCTGGGACAGCAGGCTCACGCTGACCTACTTTGACCTACTTGGCTCCCGCCCCTTCCCAGCTCCCTGGAGAGCCCATGAAGGGGGCAGAGGAAGAAAAAGAGACCACGTGTAAGGACAGGAGAGCCGGAGGACCCAGCTGGCCGGCTGGCTACGCACATCACCAACGGTCCCCACCTGCATGGGACAGGGAGGCACCGGCCTGCGCAGCGCGGCTTGAAGGTTGTTCTCCGTGCACTTGCCTCTCCGCCTCGCTCATCCTTGATGACTGAGAGGATGGTCATCGGGGCAGCTGGGGCTGCGGCGTGGGCATAGGGAGGGGCAGGGGTGTCGAGGCAGGTAGGGGCCCCGACCCTGGCCAAGGGCTGAGCTGCCTGACGGGAGCCTGTGTGCCTCCCAAGGTTCTCCACTCCGGGACCCCAGCACGCGTGCCACACCCGGACGCCACGGGCACTGCCTCACTTTCCCAGAGCACAGCCAGCTCCTACCCTGGGCTACAAGACGAGGGTCCCCCAGAGGGGCACCCCTTAATAAAGGCAGACTCAGAGCCCAGGACACTGAGGTCAGAAGGGGCATCCCCCTCCAAGGCACCAAGGCCAGCTTCCCCCACATCACCTCCATGGTTGTTCTGGAAACCCGAGGTACTGGGTTCTCCTCCGCACCTCCCTCCCCAGGACGCACCACATAGCCTGTGGGAGCCCCTGGGCTGCAGGGCATGTCCTTCCGGGCCTGGTCCGCCGGCAGCAGCCACAGGTGGGACAGAGCCCCCTTCCCTCCACGTTCCACCTCAAGACAGCGCCCTCCCAGCCCCACGGCTGCTGTGCTGCCCCTCACTCCTCCAGGGTCATGGCGAGGTGGTGGTGGGGGGGGTCCAGCCTTTCCCTCCACTCCAGGGAGGCCCCCGCCTCCACCTCCAGCTGACCTGCTCCCAGACTTAGCTGCCCCCTCCCATCCTGGGCCATTTCCACATCGGAGACTCCCGGAAACACCTGTCCCCCCGGGGCTCACCCCTCAGATGTTCCTCACGCCCCGCCCCTGCCCCCCAGCACACCTGGCCCCTCACAGCCGTGGGCTTTCATACCTGTCCCGGCTTCCCGGCTTAGAGGCCTGGTGTCACCTCCCCGCCTCCCCCCTCTGGGCCGGCCCAGACCACTTCTACCAGTCCTTCCAGACTGTCACACAAAGGGGGCAGGGAGGAGGAACGCTCCCGGGGGCCGCTGTCAGGCCCTGTGGACAGGAGGTAAGCCAGGGTGGCGGCAGCCCGCGTCAGGAGCCCGAGCGCACGGCTGGCAGAGCGCCATCACACGGGGTCCTCATCAAGGTCCCCGCTTCCGTCTGGGCGGAAAGCTCAAGGGCGTCAGGACACTGGAAAGAAACCGAGGGAACAGAGGAGAGGGGCCCGTGTGCGTGAAGGCGGCTCCCGCACCCCGAGGGCTGGGCTTCTCCGGTCCCGCGCACCTGAAGCCCAGGAGAAGAGAAAGACCCGGCCCCACACGCGTGTCCCCTGGCCCCACACACGCTGCCACGGACACTCGGCCCCACACCTGCCTTCGCACCCAAGGGCACGCACCAAGAGGACGCCGTTGGCACAAATCGCCCTCCTCGTCCCGACACCACGCCGGCAGCAGCCGGGAGCACCTGCTCGTAGCCTCCGGCTCCCCCCGCCGTTCGGGGGGAAAGCGGGGCGGTGGGAAGCCAGCCGCGGCTCCACAGCCAGAACTCACAAGGACTCTGGAAACATTTCCGCACGGTTTCCCTTCCTGCTGCCGGGGAGTGAAAGGTTCTGCAAGTGAGACAACCGTCAGCAAGGTCTCCTGGTCATCACGCAGACGCGCGATTCTCAAGGCTTTGAGAGAACCGCGTAGGGGAAATCCATTCTTTTTATGTTTTTGTTAAAATGGCTTCTTTTTTTTTTAACAAAACCTACACGGAGAGAGTTCTCATTTAGGTTACGCGAGTGCACAAAAATAATCACACAGTACGGTTTATATCTCCTAATTACACGAAATTTAGGACAAAATACTCGTGTAAGTGATTCTGAAATACTTTATAAATAGGTCACAGTGGGCTCTCCTGGCGGCTGGGGTGTCTGAGGCTCACACCACCGCAGAGCCTCTGTGCGTGGAGGGACCGGCGGCCCAGGCGGGTCCCCACGCATGGGACACTCAGAATCCAGGGGCTCTCAGGATGGGAACCCTGCGTTGGATCTGGGCGTCCTGCAGGTGTGGTTCCGTCCCAGCCCCCGCCTGTCACACCCAAATGGGAAAAAGATACAAGGGAGCAAGGGAGCTTCCCTGCTGTAAGACTCCGTGCGGACACCTCACCAAGCTGTTTCCGCCCTCGGCAGGGCAGTAAGTTATTTAAAAGGACACACACCTGCCCGACTTGAAGGAAGCTGATCTGTGTACTGAGTCAGCTGGTGGGGGGCTGCCGGCCCAGGGCCTCGCGGGACCCACCGGCCGGGGACAATGGACTCATGACCTGCATCACCTGCTCCAACACGCCCGAAAGCCCTCGGGCAAGAGAGGGGCCTGCAGCAGTGGGCCGCACCCGACAGACACTTCGTCCCTCGTCCGCCGTCCCTCGTCCTGCCGCAGCCGCGGCTACCTGCAAAGTGCAGGGGGGTGTGGAACCTGGGACAAAGGTACAACTCCGGCAGCACGGGCCTCCTCCAGATTTGGTAAATGCTGGAAAACCGACAGTCCATTTTCTGATGCAGCAGCAAGGGTTTTTTAAGTCTGGCATCAGAGAACGGGAAGATAAAGCGGGATTTTGCAGGGGCACGCTGGGAAGAGTGAGGACACAGTTCCCTGCCTTGTGGCCTGCGGGCTGGGCACCTGGCTCCCTTTCTGGGACCCCCCGCCTTCTCCACCTGCGTCCCTAAACTAGAAACCTCGGGTCCTCAGCTGTCCCCAGACAGATGCTGCGGGCTCGCCCTCCCAAATGCTCAGACCTAGCCCTACTGGGCCCTGGCCTCCCTCCTGGTCGGTTCTAGCCCCGGCTTTCCCTCCTCCCGGCACCCAGCCAAGCCGCCCCAGCCAGACCCAGCCAGAGCAACCAGCAGACACCCACCAGCTGCAGCCCCAGGCCTGGGACACACACACGGACACACACGGACGGCAACTCAGGCCCAGGAGCACCACCTCCTCAGACAGGCACACTCCCCACCCCCAACCCCGCCTCAGCTCTCTGCCGGAAGACAAGGTATCCCGCAGCAACCTGGGCGACACACAGACAGCAAAAAGAAGGGCCCAGACTCAGGGCTGCACCAGCCACACTCCAGGCTCAGCCCCTCCTGCCTAGGGGAGGAACCCAGGGCTCCCCACCCCCGAGGCCTGCTCAGGCCCCCATGGCTGATGGAGACATGCCAAGGCCCTGGGTGCCAGTGGCCTCTAGAGTCACCCAGCCTCATATCTCTCTGGTCGTGTGACCTTCTCTGAGACACCTCACCTCTGCGCCAGGCTCACCAGCTGTCACGGGGGCCATTACGGATAGAGGCCGTGGGTATGAAGGCTGGGCCACCCGCAGAGCCTCCAGGATCACTGTTCGCATCATCGGGCGGCATTTCAGTGTGAGCCTTCCCGAGCCTCCCCGCTGTTCTTTCCTTTGTGGTCCTGTGGTCCTGCCCTACCCTCAGCAAGGCTCCTGGCCCTCTCCGTAGGCGGTGACACAGGCTCCAGGGGGAGGGACAGCCCAGATTACGGAGGCCTCCCTGGCCCTGCCCAGTCCACGCCTCTGTTCCAGGGACCGCCCACTGGGCTGGCTTAGCTTGTAGAGGGCAGAGCAAGAGGGAGCTAGACCCTGGGCAGCTGCAGGTCCCTGTCCCCACGCCCCCCGGCTCTGAGCGACAGACAGCAAGGCCAGGGGGCCCGCAGACAGCATCGGCACTGGGGCCCTTCCCCATCCAGCGCTCACCGGCCACGGGCGGCAGGCGCCTGCACAGCACGGCCGGGCCAAGCCTGCCCTAAGCCTGCCCTCAAGGAGCCCACAGTCCCGCAAGAGAGACCCACACCCTCCCATCGTGGTCGGTGGTGGTGGGAGGGCCTGCTGGGAGCTGGCTCGGTGGGTCAGAGAGGAATCTGACACCCCAGCCTTCCCGTGAGGGTTGGGGAGGTGTGGGGAGGCCTGAGGCCCCTGCAAAGTGAGGGGGGGCCTCATGTATACACGCATGAAAGGGGCAAGTCCCCCCAAAAGCAGAGTTTAGCATCCACATAAAGCCCGTACGTGGGTAACTAAGAAGATGACTTCAACCATCTAAAACCCCTAAATGGACCCAAAAGGTGTGGCAGGAAGACACAGACAAGGACACAGGCCCTAAGGCAGTGGAGCACCTCAGTTAGCCACTTACCAGGACCTCTCCAGCCCCACTGAACCCGCCTGCAAGGTGGGGACGGGGAAGCCCCTCCCAGCTTTGCTGTGGGGGGTGGCAGCCACCCAGTCACCCTCCCCTGGGGGACCCTCGGGCAGCTCTCCACGCCCCCAACTCAGACCAGCCCCCCAGCATGCCATCCCTGCTTGGGCCACATAAGGTGGGGTCCCCAGAATCCAAGGCTCCCCACACCCAAGAGGCTTCAGGGCTTTCTCAAAGATGGCAGTGACCCTGCTGGGGGGCTAGCACGCTAGGACGGGGCTATAGCTCCAGAAGGATTCCTCCCTGGAGCACCAGCTAAGCTGGCCACTGGTCACTGCTCGGGCCCCTGCCCCACATGACAGCCCCGCTCTGGTCCCTGCCCCGGGTCAGCAGGAGCTCTGCTTTAGCGGACAGGCTCAGTCACCAGTCCCACACACCCTAGCGAAGCCGCGACCCAGGCAAAGGCTTTAGCAGCCACCGGAAGAGCGTTCGGGCCACATCTAGGCTCTGCCCAGTCGCCCCTACATCTTGGGATGAGAAAGGCCCAGCCCATGTGACAGTGGTGTGGGGCTCCGGGGCCTGACGGAGGACCCCAGGGAGAGGAAAGGGCCACTTCAAGAACTCCAGCTCCCGCTTCCCCACCGTGCGGGCATCTGGACTCTCACGCCCCCAGTGCAGCAGGAGCTACGGAGCTGGGGAAGACCCGGGCTGGGGCTTTTCGAAGAGGAGAAACCCGCTGGGGAGAGGCCGTGGCCCCCTTCCTGGGCCCCATGCAGCCTGGCCCACCCCACAGAGTCCGGGTTCTCCCCAGAACCAGTCGGGCTGCCTCACACAAATGCGAGCAGACCTCAACATCCAGGACGCCCGTCACCCCCCTTCAGGAGGCCGTGCCTCCCGCGCACACGGGGGAGATGCCCAGCGGCCACTGGCGCTCTCCCGTCGGTGGGGGGTGGTGATGCCAGGCAGTCCTGAGGATTCCACCCTCCCCCTGCCCTTGCCCCGGTCAGGTTGCTGGGGCCCATCTCCCAGGGCCCCCCAAGACGGTGCTCAGCGGAGGCTGCAAAGAGCCGCCCGCGCCCCTCCTGACCCGCACCGACCCTCTGCCTCTAGGCTCTCCCACCAGGGGCTCGCCCTTGGGACACCGGCAGGCCGGGCGGCCGGGGCGGGGGCAGGATGGCCCCTCTGGCCTTGCCCCAACCGTGCCAGCGGCTCCACCCAGCCGGGCCGCCCAGGGCTCTCTGGTGGCTGACTCAGCTCACTTCCTCTCCACCGAACGCTCCGCGGCCCCGGCCGCCCGGGCAGGCTGGCCTCAGGGACTGGGGAGTGGCGCTCGTTCGGTGCTCCCTTCTGATCCGGCCCTGGGTCCCCGCCGCTATCCCTCCTCCGCCTCCTCCTCGAGGAAGGCCAACCCGCTCGCCGCCCCTCGCACCGCGCGTGCACACATGCACACACACACATGCGCACACCTTCCCTTCACTTCCTCGCGGAGTACGCGTGCTGTGACTCACATCTGCCCGCATTCCCCAGCACCGGCTCCGAACAAAGTATTCCTTTTCCTCCCGCTGCAGGATGTGCCCAGCAGGCCTGCTGGACGCTCATCCCGTGTGGCAGGACAGGGCCAGGCCTGGCACGCACGGCTGCCCAGGATATGCTCAGAGGGGCCTTGAGGGGGCGCATGGCCTCAACCCCCGGAACCAGGGGGCAGTGTCGGTCGGGACAGCTCGGCCCCCGCCACCCCACCCCACACAGACCCTCACCATCCTGCTTCTGGGATGCGCGGCCTCGGGCGCATGACGCCCTTCACCACCACAAGGCACGCCCACCGCCGCGCGGATTTAGCGGGAACCCGGTGGGTGGCTCGACAGCCTGGTTCTTCTGAGAGAGAGAGTCTGAGTTCGGGGATATTACAGGTTTGTGTGTGTTTCTCACTATTTAAGCTGCTTCAGAGGTTTAAATACCAAACTCCCGGGGTGCCTGGGGGGCTCAGTGGTTAAGCATCTGCCCTCAGCGCGGGTCCGATCCCAGGATCCTGGGGTCGAGCCCCACATCGGGCTCCCTGCTCGGTGGGAAGCCTGCTTCTCCCTCTCCCACTCCCCCTGCTTGTGTTCCTGCTCTTGCTGTGTCACATAAATAAATAAAATATTTTTAGAAAAATAAAAATAAGAAAATAAATGCCAAGCTCTCCAGCCAGGGGCCGACACCAACACGTGTCCTCTGCCCTCTGCCACGGAGCGTCCTCGGAGCAGGGGGAGCCCTCCACTCCAACCCCCACCCCCGGCTCTGGGCAGGAGGACCGAGGCCAGGCCGGCCTTCGCTGGTCCCGCCAGGCTCACCCCAGTGGTGCAGCTCGGGCTCCCCTCCAGGCAGACATACGCGCCCTAGACTACAGCTGCCAGGCAGCCACACTGGACAGCCATGACCCCCAAGCGATTCCAGTCGTCCCAGAGCTCTGCTGCCTCTGAAGCTGCCTGTTGCATAGGACCTAGCAGACCCCAAAATGTCAACCCAGATAGAAGGGGCAATGCGGGTGTGGCACAGCAAGGACCTGGGATGAAGGCACTCTGTGGGGGCGCCAAGTGAGCAGGGTGACAGGGAGATGGTGGCATGACGGACCACCAGGTCCCCAAGGCTCCACTCCCAGGAAGGGCCACTCGGAGACAACAGCACCCCCAGCCCCACAGAGCCCTCGGCCAGTTCCACCAGCTTCCTCAGCTCCCCTGCGGACGCAGGCTGGGTGGGAGGGCCAGAGCCCCCCGGGTCCATGGCGGGAGCTCACCCACGAGCGAGAAAACAAGGCCACCTCCTCCTGGAGCCAGACCCCCTGCGTGGGAAAGAGCACGTGAGGGTGCAGACAGGATGGTGGGCGCGGCACAGCCGCCCACCGTGTGCCCACTCCAAGCGACGGTCCTCATCAGTGCCTCCCTCGCCCACTGTCCCGTCCCGCTCTCTCTCAACACGGGCAGCTGCCCTGCCAGCCTTCTTCCCAGCCTGCCCAGCCGGCTGCTCCCCTCTTCAGAAACCTACCCCGCCCCCAACCCCGTGGCTGCGCTCAGGCCTCCCCAGCCCAGGGACCCCAGCGCCAGCCCCTGCCCACCGCTCAGGGTGCAGACCGCTACAGCCCCCCAGCTTCAGGGAGCCGGAGCCTTCTCTACCTCCCCGCCCCCTGCCTGGCTCTGAAGCCTCCAGCGGAAGCCCTTCTCCCCGCCAACAGGCCCCACACGTGCCGCAGACAGACCCCACACGGGAATGGAAGCCGACTCGAGCCTCGCTTCTCTCCTTCCCAGAAAGGAAACTGGTCTTTGGGCACAGCGGCTGCTCTGCAGGCGTCGCCCCCCGCCCGCGCAGGTGTGAGTTCGGAGGTGGGAAGCCGCCAGGCCCCACCAGGATCCTGGTCCAAGATGCAGCGGAGTGCGAGTCTGCTCGCAGGCCTTCTCTTCATGCTGCCGAGGCCAGACCTCTGGGCCATGTTCAAAGTCGGCCCCGCTTTCACATTTCAAAAGCATGCCAAGTCTGTGTCCACCCCGTGGGGCCGGCTGACCGGGCACAGCTGGGGGCCCGTTCTCCCCTTTCTCCCCCCCACAGGCCACAGGCCTTCTTGCAGACGGGACGCCCCGTGACCCCCCTGGGGCCTGAGCTCTGACAGGGCACCGGGCCCCACCCAGTGAGCGAGAACCGGACACGCACGCTGCGTCCAGGCCCATAAAGCTACTCCCCAAGGCCAGGATGACAACGGTGACCCTGCTCCACGCGCATACCAGAAAGGAACGATTTTGGAAACGCATGGCCAGCGGGGAGCCCGTCTCCCACTGCGGGATAGGGGTTTATTGATCAGGGAGAAGAGGAGGCCGGCGTACCCACGTGGTAAGGGGCAGACTGTATCGTCAGGATGAACTCGCGTGTCACTGAGCACGGTCACAGATGGAGACTCACAGACGTCGTCAGAGGCGCGCAGAGACCCACAGTTAGAGTACTCGAGTGTGGCTCCCGCTCCAGCTGCCGAGGCGGAGAGAACCACGCCCCCAGCAGCAAATGCGCCTGGCGCCCAGACCCCAGGTCCTGACACTGTGCTACGGCCAGGGGTGGGGGGGCAGGACGTGACCCCGGGTCTTGACACTGAGCTCCAGCATGGGGAGGGCCCAGTGCAAGGCTCGGGCAGGATGTGGCCCCGGGTCCTGACCCTGAGCTCTGGCAGGGGGTGGGCCCAGCGCAGTGCTGGGGCAGGCCGTGACCCCGGGGCTGGACCCCGTGCTCTGGCAGGAGCAGCCGACTGCAGGGCTGGGGCAAGACGTGGGCAAGGTGAGCCTAGAGCCGCCTGCAGAGCCAGGGAGTGGGACGCGCTCCCCCCCCCGGATGGGGCCAGAGCCGGAACAAGTCCTCCAACAAGATAAGTAACTCAAAACACAGAACGAGACAGGATTCTGCCCTGATACAAGAAGGACGAATACATTAGTAAATGCGGAGAAGACACGAGGCTCCCACACAGAAAAGTTCCCAATAACAAAGAAACGTGGCCCCGGAGGGGCTGGGGCAGGACCCCCCTGTGTGCACATGACCCCCCTGGGTCCGTGCACACAGACCCCCTTCAGAGGGCAGCACGGACTGGGGAGAGAGGAGCTTCACGGAGAAGCCTGACCGACGTGCCCACAACAGCCCTGCAACTGTGGCCGACAAGGTCGACACCTCCGTGGTCAGTGAGGCGGACAGCAGGTGCCCCAATGCAGTGGGAGCAGAGGGCACTGCCCCTGTGGGCTTCCTCCTAACCCTGAGACCCCAGTTCAGCCCCAAGAAAAACATCTAAATTCCAACAGAGGAATTCCAGGTGTCTGAACAAATTCCAACCCAGAGGGACCCTATCATTTCCCTAATGCTTCTCCGGCCTGTCAGGGTCATCAGAAAGCAGAAAAGTCTGAGAAACCGTCCCAGCCCAAAGGAACCTCCAGAGCCAGAGCCCAGATGCGGTCCTGAGACAGGAAAAAGATTTTACGTTAAAACTAAGGATATCTAAAGCCCGACTTGAGTTAACAACGTGTCAACGCTGGTTCACCAATTTTACCACTGTTTCGCACTAACAAGATATTC
The DNA here is from genome assembly GCF_030435805.1 of Mustela lutreola. Lineage (NCBI taxonomy): Eukaryota > Metazoa > Chordata > Mammalia > Carnivora > Mustelidae > Mustela > Mustela lutreola. Next base: position 148,475,271 of record NC_081297.1, on the reverse strand, counting down.
ACACCAGAAGAGCCTGCAGGACCCCTGAGTGTGTAGACCTCGGCTGTAGCTGTGTAATTTTCTGTGTATCTAACACCGATCTATAAAATACGGTCTATTAAAAAGCCAACAAACGACGAGCCACGGATGGGATACGGCGCGGACGGGCCTCCAGGCATCCCGTCACCCACAGCCAGACCAGCCCTGCCCTTCAGCCGCTCCAAAGGACACAGTGAAGTTTCAAAACCAACCAATCATAGGATAATCATCGAGGGACAGAAACGGTGCGGATGTGGGGGAGAGAGCCTCATGGACCCACCCCCACCCAACCCCCGGCCTGCAACCAGTCACCCCACACACACACTGTCCCCAAGGAGCCCAGCAGAAAATGAAAAGGAAGGCCCCTGCCCTCCAGCAGCACAGATGGCAGGTGAGTCAACAGGCAAGCCTGCGCAGGGTGACCAGCACGAGGGCACCGTGGCCCATGAGGTCCTAACCCTGTGGGAAGGGGAAAGCCAGGAAGGCTTCCTGGAGATGATGGGTATGCAAACGGCTTGAGGTCCCTGCACACAGTGGGTAAGCCACAGCGACAGAAGGGGCAGCTGCGGGCTCAGACCCCGGTACCTGGAGAGGCAAGGTGAGCCCACAGAGCCTGGAAGAAAGGCGGCCCAGGGTCCCGTGGTGCCAGGGAAGAAGGCCACGCTTCAGGGAAGGCCCCCATGGCTACACACGGCCACACAGACAGATGAAAGGCCTCCTCTCGGCCAGCGGACCCCACCTCGGAGGCAGGGATGAGGGGTGACCGACTGCGGAGGGACACGGGGTTTCTTTCTGGGGTGACGGAAATGCTCTAAAATCTGATTGTGGTGACGGCTGCACAGTTTCGTGAATATGCTAAAACCCGGTGAATCGCACTCTCAATGGGCGGTTGGCATGACATGTAAACGACGCCTCGATGAAGATATTTTAAAAACCGCCGCCTCTCCGCCTGCAGCGCCCTGCCCCCTCCCTGTGGAAGCCCGCCGCCCCCGGATCCCGGATCCCGCAGCTCCCCCAGCCAGGCTCCCGGGACCCGGAGCACCCCCACCCCAGGGCACAGCCCGGCACCCCAGCCTGTGCCGAGGCCACATTTCACTTCCCCAAGGCTTACCGACTGGGGAGCCGGAGCAGAGAGGGGCAGAAGCGACACAGGAATAGCGGGGAGGGGTGGCGTGAGGGGGCACTTCCCTAACGGGGCTCAGAGCTCAGAGGCCGCCCTGGCTGGGGAAGGGAGCAAAGTTGCGCCGGCCAGCCCCGCAGGCACCTGGGGCAGAAGGGGGCGGAGGGGAGGGAGAGGGGGAGGCTCAGAATGGAGGTCGCTGTGGCACAGGAAGGACTCAGATGTGCCCCCACCTATCCTCCACGCTGGCAGGACTCGGGAGGGACTCCTGCCTCCTCACGCCACGTGCTCACCCCAGACACGCCCAAGCCCCTGCTGCCCACAGGGGGACGGGCTAGAAGCAGAGTGCTTTCCACTGATGGCGGGAACCTGCCCGAGAGAGGGGAGCTGTCCCCCCCCACCTCTGGGGCCCTTGACGGTGCCCAGCACACTGGGCTTCTCTTCCCCACAGATTAACCTGGCTCTGGTGGCACAGAGGAGTTCGGGTAGCGCCCCCTCCCCATCTCTCATTCCAGAGGCACAGGTAACAACTCACTGACCACCCTCACTTCAGAGGGGAGAAATAGGGCCCCTGGTGTCCCGTATCTTTCTTCCCAAATCTGGGGCTGAGCCCTGAGACAGCCAGAAGCCCTGACTCCAACCACAGCCAGCCAACACCAGCCCGTGCTGGGGACGACGAGCACCTGCCCACTGGCCACCATCTCCCCCCGCCCCTCCTCCTTGGAGAAGCCGGCGGCCCATTCTATGAATGGCAGAATGCTCTCAAACCTCTGGTTTCTGTATACGACACCAAGACCCTTGTTTACAGGTGACCAAACCCAGGCCCAGAGAGGTTAAACATCTTGCCCAAGAACACACAGCAGCAAGATCAAGTTTTCTGCACCTCACCTCCCTGCTACAGGTTAGGAACAGAGACCGGTCCAAAGCTGACTGCCGCTCACCAGCCTGTGGCCTCAGGGAGATTACTCTTCTGAGAGGAGCTTCCTCATCTGTGCGACGGAGCTAGTAACAGCACCCCCCTCCGGTTACAAAGACCAATCCTACAAAGCGCTCAGAGGGCCGGCAGGCCTGGGGTCCGGGACGCCCTCGTTACTGCCGCGTGCTAGATGGCAGAAAGCCTTCCCACCACGACTCTCGGCCGATCACTCACACCGCTCTCACGGACCCCCAGAAACGTAACTGGACTTGCCACAGGGGCTATCGGGGAGGCGGTGAGGTCGGGAGCCTTGCAGCCAAACAAACCAGGTTCCAATCCCAGCCCTGCGACTTATCTAAATGGGGGCACAGGCCAGCCCACCTCTCTGTGCCTCAGTTTCTCCCACTGGGGCAGAAGGGGGACAGTGCGTGGAGAACACCTGTCCCACACCTGATGTCCCACGCTGGTCTCAGTGCTTTCTGTCACTGTTCGCAGAGTTTCTGTGAATGGCCAGTACTCCCTGTCTTCCAGGGTGACCAGAGGGGACTTCAGGCACAGGCCTCAAACATGATCGCAACCCGGTCAGAACTCAGACACCAGACAATGTCAACGACAGCCCTCAGGAGGGGCCAGTCAGCGGTGCAGAAGGAGGGGCCCAAAGTCTCCCCCCGGCCCCTCCGTGCCGGCCGCACACAGACACCGGAGGAAGGAACACGGTTTTCTCGAATCAGGGAACCCTCCCCTGGCCCCACCTCTGTAAGGAAAGTCTGAGTGACTTCCCCTGAAGTTCTCAAGTTACCCGATTACATTTCTTGACCTCGCCAGCCGGCCGACTCCCAACCTGGGGCAGGGCTGTGCCTCCCACCGCTGGGCCCTCAACCACCATCATCTTCAGCGACCCGGGTCTCCTCCTGCGCCCGCCAGCCACACCAGACTCTCAGGGACTTGAACTCTTACCCCTATGTGTGGGGTATTTTCGAGATTCTGCCCAGGATGAAGACCCAGCGAAAGTCCCCACTGCCATGCTGCCGAAGGGCCACGAAAGAAACCAGCCCGAAACCACCGCAGGGCCAAAGAGTCCCCAAGTCCGCTTCCAGCCCCCCCAACCCAGAGGCCTTCCTCCAGGCACCTGGGGAATGGACACATTCTCCTGGAGCGGCTTCCCACCGGCGCCCTGTCTGGGCTGAGCACACAGACGCCACCTCCCCAGCAAGTGCAGCTGTATCCCTCCCACTACTCACCTCCACAGCCCACGTTTCATCTCCCCAAGTCCGCCAGGACGCCCCAAACCCCAGCGCAGTCAGAGCTCCCACGGGGCAGCAAGCGCGCTCGGAAATGGTCTTCCGTGCTCGGGGCGACAGGTGCCGCAGCCGCGGGAAGCGAGGCAGGCAGAAGCTCAGAGAAGGGGTCGCCGGGCCACACCGCCGGCCACCGTGTCTTCCTTCCCAGCTAGTACACGCTTTGTGCTGAGAGGGACTCCAGAAATGCTCAGCACGTCCCCAGCACGGCCGCCAGGCGGGACCCCATCCCGACACACAATAGAGGCCGGACATCAGAGGTGAGGGGCGCCAGAAGGGCCGCCCCCGTAGAGGAGCCGCTGTCTGGAGCCCAGACCGCGCCAGGACGGGAACTCCATTCCCTACAGGCTCAGCCCCCGGAGGGAAACAGCCCAACCACAACACGGGGGGAGCTGAAAGGGGTCCGTCCACTGGGGCCCATGAGGTGACGGGGTGCCGAGGGCATGGCCACCAACACAGGCCACACCACGGACGCGTCAAGGGAGCCCCTCCGTTCGCCGATGACACGGATTCCACCAAGAGTGGCCCGGGGCTGGGGCTGGCGTCTGTCACATCTGGAACGTCGCTGTGACACACAGAGGACGGGCTGCAGGCTCACAGCCTCTCCTGGCAACAGGGTTCACTGGGCTCCAACAGCACTGTTTCATTGTGCCTGAACCGCGATTCTATTCTGTTCTGTCGTAGAGCAGAAATGGTGATTCAGGAAAAACAGGCCTGATTCTCCCCCTCGTTTCCAGCTGGTGAAGGTGAGGCCCAGGGAGCACAGGGACTGCCGGTCACCGGGCGCTGCCAACCACTGGTCTCCTGACACCCACTCCTGGTTGGACTGACAGATAAAAGGGCACTGAGGGGAGCCTTGCGGGCTGGCAGTCTGGAGAGAGACCACCTGGTTCCTCCTCCATGAGGGGTCCCTCGGCCACCTCCAGAGAAACCCAGAATAAACAGGTTGCCAGGGCCAGAGCCCAGCCAACCACAAGTTTAAGACTTTCCCAGTTTCCAGGAAATGCCTTTCCCGATTGCAAACACACAGACATCACAAGGACAGGCCCTGCCCATCCACAGGCCGCACCACTGGGACAGCCACACCCCACACCTCATCAGCCAGGGCAGCGGAGGGGGAAGAAGGGCAGAGGCCCCACGGACCCCAACCTCCCAGCCCCCGGGACCAAGGTGGCACCCCCACCCCCCGCCATGAGTCCAGCACTGTCCAGACTGCGGAGGTTCAAGGCCCCTGCCCTGCAGTCACAAAGTGCTCCAGAAGGACCAGCACCATGCCCAGGACAGGGAGAAGGCCAGCCAAGCCAAGCCCCCTACCTGGGCCACGCAGAGGGTTTTTGAGGGTCTGCAAGCAGGAAGGTGGGACAGGGTTCTTTAGGTCCCCAACCCAAGGAATCGCAGCTAACAACGGTGGGATGTGCTTCCCTCCCAGCACAGGGCAGGGGCGAGAGCCGGAACACACTCACCCAGAGGGATGATGTGTGCTCAAATGCGCCCGGGACACAAGTGGGGCAGTCAGGGAAACTGGCTGCCCGGGGGCGGAGGGCACTGCCAGCCTCGCCAGGGTGTTCTGATCTCTGCCCTGGGTGTGCCTGGCCAGCAGGTGGCCTGCAACACCTCCTCTAATACTTGTATCAGCCCCCTCTCCCTTTACTGCTGGGGAAAATGAGGACCTGGAGGTGCAATGCCTTCCTGCCCAAGGTCACAGGGCATGTGCACCAGAGGCAAGTCTCCCAAGTTGTCTCAACTAGTGCATAGCTCCGCCCATCCTGCCAGGCCCAGACTTAAAACAACCCCCAGCGCTGGGCCACTATGGGGCCTGGGACCCAACGGCCACGACTTTTGTGTGCGGGAAATTTCCTCCGCAGGAAGGTATTTCCTCCGCAGCCTGCATAGGGAAGGCAAGAAAAGATTCCCGTCCTGCAAAAGATCTCCCCCAAAATGAATTTTCCCTGCGTCTGGAAATTCAGGACTGGCAACAACCCCTAGAGCAACCAGGCTTCGGGGGCAGCCACGGAGGTCTCCAGCCCTGGGGCCTGCCGCCGCTCCCGCCACAGAGCCACTGTCAGGGGCAGGTGAGCCCGCCCCCCTGTCCCTGGCTCCCCTTCCCCCGCAGCTGGAGGCCTGGACAGGGGTGCGGTTCTGCTCCGAGCAGGCGGGGACCCCAGGCTGGGGGCCGCCACACTCCGCCGCCTGGCCTGCAGGCGGCCCGGGTCCCCGCAGAGCCCCACTAGCTAGAAGTCACAAACAAAGGGAGAGCAGCCAAGGCAGAAAGAGGGGTACGGGGAGGGGGCGAGTGGCCACAACTTTTTGGCGGGGTCGCTTCTGGGGTCGCGGGCTCCCTCCTCCTCTCCTGTGTCCCCAGGGAGTGGGTTCCACGACGACGTTCGCCCGCCGAGCCCCGTCTCCGCCGCGCTTCGGCCACCAGCAGCACCCCAGCCCGGGCCCCGCGCCCCCGGGACGTCCTCCTCTCCCAGGCCGGTCGGGCGCCGGGGGCCGCGGGGCGCGCGCTCGAGGGGGGCGGCCGTGACGCGCTCCGGCCCCGCGCGGGACTGGGGGCGTGTGTGCGGGGCGCGTCCGCGCGGGGCCCTTCTGGGAGGGCCGCTGGCTCCGGGCCCCGAAGGCGCGTGGCCGAGCGCGCGGGGTCGCGGCCGGGCCGGCCCGGGCCGGAGCGGGTCCGTGTGTCCGCGAGGTCCGTGTGGGCGTCCGCGCGCGCCGCTTACCCTGCGCGGAGATCGGAGCCAACTCTCATTCACCCGCTGCCGCGGCGCCCCCCTCGCCGGCCGCCGGCCGCGCTGCACCTGCCGCCCGCCCGGGAGCCCACGGCGCCGGGGAGCCCGGAGGAGGCGGCCCCGCGGGTCCGGGCCACGAGCGCGGAGGCGGCGGCGGCGGCGGCGGCGGCGGCGGCGGCGCCAGGTCGCGCGCTCGCGTCCCGCTGCGCGGAGTCTGCGCGCTCCGGGCCCGGCCTGCGCAGCCGCCGCCCCGCCCCGCGCGCTGCCCCGCCCCGCGCGCTGCCCCGCCCCGCGCGCCGCCCCGCCCCGCGCGCCGCCCCGCCCCGCGCGCCGCCCCGCCCCGCCCTCCCGGGGCGGCGGGCTCCGGAGCCCGCGGGAGCGCGCCTGTCCCGGCGGGGCGGCGCGCGCGCTCACGCTCAGTCCCGCGGCGCCACCTTTGTCTGGGCGGCCCACGTGCGTCCCCGCCACCTGCTCCCGCGCGCACGCGCAGCGGCTCCTCCGCGCGGAGGCCGCGGCCACGTCCCCGCGCTCCGCCGCGGCGAGCGCCTCGGGTGCAGGCACGCACGGCCACGCACGGCCACGCACGGCCACGCACGGCCACGCACGGCCACGCACGCCGCTGTCACCTCGCCGGGGCCCGCGCGCCGCACCGCCCGGGGACGCGCCGGGGCCGCCGCGGGTCCGAGACGGAGCTGCGCTGCCCGTGGCGACCCGCACCCCGTGGGGAACGCCCTTCCCGTGGCGGCCGCTGCTGGCCCACGGCCGGGGGACTGGGGCGCGCTCCCCTGGACCCCGGCGCCCGGCGGGGCTCCCGCATGCCCGGGGGTGCTGCCTGGCCTCAGGGCTGGCTCTGGGTCGTCCCCGCTCTCTCCAACTCTCACCGTCGTAGAAGGGAGCCGCGCCCGCGCCCTCCGCACTCCCGCGTCTGTCCAGGCACCACCCAGTGGGGTCCCGCTCTGCGCGCTCCTGCCCCCGGCTCTGGGACACCCTCTCCCCCGGAAAATCCTGCCCCACCTTGGCTGCACGACCAGAGGCCGTCCCAGCTCCCAGGACGGTGCGGAGTGGACAGAGGGAAGCAGCCCCAGAGAAACCGGGCCCTTAGGCGGGGCTGGGGTGCCGGCTACGAGCCCCTCGCCCAGGTCTGACCGGGACAAGGCTACTGACGATTGGGCTGGGAGGGTACGGGAACCCGGGGAATACAGAAGGCCTGCATGCTGTCACCCAGGCTCCTCGGCCTCCCCTGGCCAGCTGGGTCCTCTGGGCTCTGCCCTGCCCTTCCCATCTGCCCGCGAGTGTCCCGCCCGCGCTTCCTGCGCTGCAGAAACTGACAATCACCCGAGTCCTACAGGCACCTCCGCTCAACAAACCCAGAACTGAACTCTCCGCTACCCTCCCGCCCCAACCGCCTCCAGCCTCCCCTCCCTCTGGGAAAGTCCTATCCATCCCTCCAGAGGCCCTAAGTCCCTGAAACACTTCCTGGGCAAGATTTGGGTCCCCCCCTTTTTTCTCCTGACCCAGCATCTCTGCCTGGGGAGGCAGCCTGATGGGCCAGGGTCAGAGGCTAGCATTCAGGTGAGCTCCTAGCAGGAGACTGTCCTTCTCTGTGACAGTTTCCTTCTGCAGAATAGAGAACCTGATGACTTCCGAGTAAGGGAGCTAACCTATCGCCTGTGGCCCGGCTCCAAGCCCCCAGTTCCTCAATGCACCGCTTGACCAGCCTGGCCGGAAACAGTCCTGGCCTCCCGAGTACCCAGAGCGCCTAGGAGTCCCCACCTAGTACCTGCCACCTCCTGTCTCCAACACTAGGATTGTTTGCATGGTTACTCATTATGTTCTTGCCTCCCCGAACCCTCCCCACCGCACCCCTGGGGCAAGACCCAGATTATTTATGTGTGGGTCACTGCACACCCGCCCCCCCGCATCCCCCCCTCACCTCAGGACCTTGGCCAGACTAAGTATGGTTGTCAGGACGTTTTTGTTCACAAATGACAGAAATCCACCTCCAACTAGCCCCAAACGGCCCCTATCTGCCCATGAAAGCAGCAAACAGAGCTCCCCACCATAGCATGGCGCAGACCAGGGGCCCAAAAAATGTTTTTTGAAGGCGTGCCCAGGGTCGGGGGAGCAGGCAGGAGCTGGAGGGAACCTGGGGAGAAGGGAAGGGGTTGAACCAGACTGCCGGGTCCACCTCAGGAGCCCTCACGTCCAGTCACCCCAACAGACATCTGCGGTGGGTGGGGGACAGGACATCTGCACCTGCTGCCGCCAGCGAGGCCACAATGGTGGGCAAAGCCAGGTTTGGTCCCCCCAGTGGGTGGGTTCAGACCGGATCCCCCTCAAAGCAGGCGCTTGGCATGATGGGATACTGCCCTGCTCGGGGCTCCTGCGAGTTATCCTGTCACCTCATTTACAAATGGGGACTGTTCCAGGCTCACCTGTGTCTGTGCCCCAAATGAACAGGCTGAAGCCCTAACCCCCAGTACCTCAGAATATGACGGTGTCTGGAGATGGGGCCCTTACTGCAGCCTTTATCGAGGTGATTACATTAAAATGAGGTGCTTAGGATGGGCCCTAACCCAGTCCGGCTGGGGTCCCTAATAAGAAGAGGAGGTCAGGACACACACAGACACACAGACGGATGACCGTGTGAGCAGGGAGAGGACAGCCATCTGCAAGCCCAGGAGAGGGGTTCGGACCTTCTGCCTCTGGAACCCTGAGGAAATAAATCTCCGTTGTCCCAGCGTCCCCTCCTTCCCAGTCTGTGGTATTTATGCTGAGCAAACTCCCACAAGGACCCGGCTCAGAGCAGCCACCTGACCGCTCGGGTCCCCATGCCCCCCACCCCTCTGCTCAACCATGTGCTGGTGGGCATTGCCAAATTCTGAGCTGTGTTGGCAGCTGTGAGAAGGTCTCCTGGAGTCCCCCCTCAACCTGGAACCAGCTGAGCCCCCAGAACGGGCCTCTTGGCCTCAGAGCCCCAAAGAGCATCCAGGGGGGCAAGATGGCTAGACTCACACGAACCCCTGGGTGACTAGCAGAAGCAGGGGATGTTGGTGGCTAAGAAAGTCATGCAGAAAGAAGTCAGCGGGAGGTCTGGGCAACTTGCTGCAGACCCCGTCCTGCTCGTCCCCTCCCCGCTCCCCAGGGCCCTCAGCACCCCGGAGCGTCCTCCCCAACTCCTGCCATCCTCGGGCCTTCTCCCGCCTTTCCCTCCAGGCTGCGCTCTGGGCCTGGCAGCTCCCTCCAGCTGGGCTGGCTGGACAGCCCCTCGCCCCCTGGGCCTGCACGTGGGGGCCCGGGTCCTCCATTCAGAGCCACCTCGCCTCACCCCGACCTCCACACCAAGGCAGGCGGGACCCCTACAGTCCCTGAAGCGGCTACCTCCGCGTCTCTGACCCAAAGTCCCAGGGCTCCCCTCCTTGCTGGGCCACCTGTGGGCACACAGCCCCCCCTGCTGCCCAAGGACTCCCCTGCTGTTCCTCTGCCTGCCCGCCCCACCTGGGGGCACGGCTCCTCCCTCGGCCTCTTCTTCCGGCCACGCTGAAGGGCCACCTCCCCTCTGGGGTCCACCCTGACCGCCTCTCCTGCTTTTCTTTTCCTCCTGGCACCAAGGACTTCATCATACATGCCAAGGGAGGCTCCTGACCAGCCAGCCAGTGCCTCCCCTCGTCCCAGCACCAACACCAGCGGGGGTGGCCTGTGCCTCTGAGACCGTCTCTGTGCTCTGCCTGAGGACAGGGACCACGGCTGACCCCCTCCAGCCTCAGGGCCGTAGCAGAGGTCTCTGCAAGCCTGGGGACAGTGGTTCTTCTCTGGGCATCTTACCTCTCACACCGCCGTAGCTGTGCTCTTTTCGGGCACACCACATTCAAGTGCCCTCTCTTTCAGCAAGCCTTCCGCGCCTGCTTCTTTTCTCGGAGCTCCTAGAGGGCCACTCTCTCCATCCTGGACTCTTCTAGAAGAGCCAGCCTGCCAAGAGGTCCCTCCCAGACAGAGCCGTCTGCCATCGGAGTCTCCCCATTCATCAAGTCCCGCGCCAGCGCCCCTCTTTGTTCCCTTCCTCCTGGCCACCTTCCCCCCAAGATACCCGATCCTCTGCCCTAGGACACCAGCCTCAGAGCTGCTGACCCACCTTGGACTCTGGGCACCGACTCCAGCCCTCAAACCTCTCTCTTGGGGACCTGCTCTCTCCCCACCAGCTGCTCCTGCTGGCCTGTGGCCCCAGCGCCATGAGATTGTGAGGGCCCTGGCCAGAGAAGTTCAGGACCGCCATCCACATGCTCTTGGCTCCGCGTCCTTGGACACACAACCTAGACCTCTGAGCCTCAGTTTCCTCTTCTGTGAAGGGAAGAAGTAAGGTGCACACCACCAGGCTGTGATCTCCTCCTCTGGAGAGGCAAGAGGCAGGCTGTAGGGGAGGCCAAGGGTGGACAAAGTCTCCGAGGAAGGGTCTGGAACAGGATTCATGGTGCCCGCTGGTCCAGGGGGCTGAAGGTCTGATGGATCCCTGAGTCCTACAGGAATCAACACGTTTGTATTTCAGTACGTGGGAAAGCCTTGCACATAGTAGTCGCTCAGAGATGTGGTCTGGGTCACTGGCTAGTCGACACCCAGAAACTCTCTTTACATGTTTCCTTGACTTTAAAATGCTGGGGGCAGAGTGGGGTGGCGCCGGGGCGGCTCAATCGGTGAAGTGTCTGCCTTTGGCTCAGGTCATAAACCCGGGGTCCTGGGATCGAGCCCTGCATCGGGCTCCCTGCTCTGCTTCTCCCCCTCCCGCTGCTGCTCCCCCTGCTGTGCTCTCTCTCTCTCTCTCTGTCTCAAATGAATAAGTAAAATCTTAAAAAAAAAAAAAAATGCTGTTGGGTAAGATGCACCATCAACTTAATAACAGGTTTTCAGGAAAAAATGGCCCACCCCTGCTGTGTCAGACACGCTCCTCTGTTCCGAGCTGCATCAGCGTCTCAGAAAGGTGAGGATGGGAACCAGTGAGAGTCTCAGAGGAATTAGCCACGGCTGAACGCAGGTGTGAAGGGCTTTCTCAGCTTCGTGGCCCTGGAGAGACTGTGTTCTCTGAAGGGAGGGGAGCCCTAAAGACACGGCCCCTTAGCAGGGCTTCACCAGGCCCTGGGGAGGCAACAGAGCACAGACCCCAGCCACTGGCCTGGGACCCAGGGGCTCGCTGCCTAAACTTGGAGTTCTGGCTTCTGAGACTGACGGAGTGTGCCCCCTGGTGGCAGCAGGCGGCAGTGCAGGGGCTGGGCACCTTGCCCCCTCGGCCAGCCCTGGAGGTCTGCCCAACCCTCGCCTGGAGACCCGCTTATAAGCCCGGCTTTCTGCCTCCTTGTGGGAGAAGGCTGGGTCAGCTACCTGGATCTGGACTCTGTCTTACATGCCATGTGACCGTGCCAAGCCCCTCCCACTCTGGGTGCCTCAGTTTCCCTACCTTGTAGGGCAGTGGTCTCCTTTCTTCTCACCCCACGCCTACTCCGCACCCACGTGGACGCCGGCATCTGTCAGGCCTGGCTCAGACAGACTTTCCTTGGAGGGGGGAAGACCTATACCTGAAGGGTGAGCCCAGGTGGTCAGTGGGGCTAGGACCTGCCACAGTCTGGGGGCTGGGGGCTTCTTGGAGGGAGAGCTTTCAGGCCTCTCTGAGGGAAGGCAGGCCTGGCAGAGGCCGGAGGGAGGAGATGGTGGGGGAGTGACAGCCCTCTCTGTCCCTGAGCCCATGGAGCTGAACAGGCATGGTGGGTGGGAACCTGGGGGCCAGTGAGCCGAGGAGCCAGTGCAGAGGAGCCCCAAGGGCTAGTAAAGGGAAGACTGGAGGAGGGTGACTGACGGTCGGTCCCTCCCCAACGGACTCTCTTGTATAAGAACAAGAGAGTAAGATAGAGAGTTATGATCCTATGGACCAGCTCTGTCTGATGGAATTTTCTAGAATTTTCTAGAATGATGGAAATACTGTATATTTGCACAGTCCAGTAGTTATGGAGCACTTGAAATGTGGCTAGTGGCCCTAGGCCGTGGGACAGCACTGCATGGAAAAGGATAGTACGTCCAAAGGATGTGCCCACAAAGCAGATGGAAACTGGAGATAGGAAAAAAAAGATGGAAATCATAAAAGAACACCATTCAGGAAACTTGTGGGACTCCTGGGTGCTTCAGCCGTAAAGCGTCTGCCTTCAGCTCAGGTCATGATCCCGGGGTCCTGGGGTCCTGGGATCCAGGCCCGCATCGGACTCCCTGCTCAGCGGGAAGCCTGCCTCTCCCTCCGTCTGCTGCTCCCACTGCTTGTGCCCCCCCCCATGACAAGTAAATGAATAAAATCTTAAAATAAAAGAAAGAATTAGGAAAACTCAGAAAACCCATGATGAGAGAGGAAAAAGACAGTTGGGTGTAAAGTGTGTGGAGAATAATTAGAAGAAAAGAGAACGTAATTCCAGGAATGAAGACAAAACTGACTGGGACCCACGACGGAATAAACACAACCAGCGGGAGACAGAAAGTATTTCTTTTTTTAAATCCCAAAGAAATGAGAGCGGGAGAAATTAGGGACTAGAGGAAAGCGAGCGAGTGTGGAAGGCAGGCAGGAGCGATCTAGCGCGGCAGTGATGAGAGCGTTCCCGACCAGAAAGCCAGATCCGTGGGCCAGAGCGGACACCGAAACTGTAATTGAAGTAGACATTCCTGAAATTTAGACCAGATGAACGACTGTAAAATTACATATTGGAAGGGCATACGCCACGCTAGGAACACGGGCCTGGAATGACTAACTCTAAGATGTAGGAGAGAAACGCCACCGAATTTTAAAGAAAAAGAAAATAAAATCCTTTCGACATCCAGGTGAGAAAGTTCCCATCACTTACAAGGAAAAAATAGCAGATCGCCGCGGACTGCCGCCGGCCAAGCTTTGTGCCGGAAGGTGTAATTCCCGGATCCAAGGAAAGAAAAATGCGCGCCCAGAATAGTATGTCCAGTCCAAACAGGCTTTCATGTTAAGGCTGTGGAGAAACGGTCCTTGTTGGGGATTATTGCTTCAAGAAGACTTCACTGAATCAATCTACTGGAGAACGGGCATAGGAAAGTGGAAATGAAGAGACAGCAAGATACGGGTTGATGATGAGAATGAATATGCTTTATCTTCAGAATTAAACATAACTGGGATGTTCCTGGGGAGGAACAGGGTGAGGGCATGAAAGGTGGGGCCCCCTCCTGCTTACCCTACAGGTGTTCACTGGATGTAAAAATTCTGATTTTTACAAAAAATGGGAAAAAATCAACAAAATGATTTTGAATTAGATTATGGAGAAAAGGAATAAAAGAGAAGGAATCAAAGGTCACCAGCTAAATTCATTATTGTCTTGCTTGGGGATCAATAGACAATTAAAGAATAAGGAAGGGGAGAGGGAGAGAAGGAAGGGGGAGAGAGATGGGGGGGGAGAAGGGGGGAGGGAGAGAAGGAAGGGGGAGAGAGATGGGGGGGAGAAGGGGGGAGGGAGAGAAGGAAGGGGGAGAGAGAAGGAAAAAGGAGGGAGGTGGGAAGGGAAGAGAAAAGAAAAGAAAGAAGAAAAGCAGGCAGACAGTGGACCAAGAATATTACATAAAAGTATAAGCATAAAGTAATTACAACATATATAAAGTATCATAAAAAGAGGAAGTAAAACAGTCTACCTAGGGAAAAACAGTCATTTATCTAAAAAAGTGAGCGGCACAAACATTTTTCATATTCTTAAAGAATGAAAAGATAATTAAAAATCGTCAAACAGGGCGCCTGGGTGGCTCAGTGGGTTAAGCCGCTGCCTTCGGCTCAGGTCATGATCTCAGGGTCCTGGGATCGAGTCCCGCATCGGGCTCTCTGCTCAGCGGGGCAGGGAGCCTGCTTCCCTCTCTCTCTCTCTCTCTCTGCCTGCCTATCCATCTACTTGTGATTTCTCTCTGTCAAATAAATAAATAAAATCTTTAAAAAAAAAAAAAGATTTAAAAAAAAAAAATCGTCAAACAGCTACCTCAAAGAAGAGAGAAACAACAGGGTACTTCTTTGAAAACACTTTGTTTGGTAGATCCATTGGAGAAATAATGTTAAATTTTTAAAAATCCTAAAACTAAAAATGAAATTAATGAACATTGGCTGTGTGTTCAGATGGCAACATGACCATACAGGGAAGAGATATTCCAGGTGACCTCAAATACAATCATTTGTCGGCACATGTCTGTTGGGTCATAACTAAAGGACAAAAAGTACAAAATATTTCACTCCTTTCAGTGAGCATGTTGGTATTATTGTTGGTATTGGGTATTGCTTTTCTGAGATCATTGTGTATGCAGGGTGGAATGAAGCACCCAAGAGATTATTTTCTCAATGTGCTGTTTGTAGTTCAGGTGAGAGGAGGCAGCGGTCAATGAGCTTAAGTAAAAATGCTATAGTCCAGACTCTAAGTAGTAAATGTCAGTGTAGGCTTGAGGTGTATTTCTTCAGAAACAAATGTCTGTCTGCTCTGTCCCGTGGAAATGCCTTAGAAATAAGGATCAACCCCCTGGAATTGAGCACCCTAAGTGGGAGATCTGTGGTCTCTAACTTCCCCTAAAAGGAAACAACTTGGAGAAAGGCTGGTTCCAGCTCTGGGATGGGAAATGTACAAGGTGAGCCTGGAACGCCTTGTCACACCTAAAAAAGCAAGAAGCTCTCAAAGACTTCTGGGGTCAGGTCAGAACCACCCTGATGCCACAGAACAGTCTCGCACTGACTGGGGACGGGACAATTAGAACACCAGTAAGGACTGTAACTGCGGTGGATTGAAGTACATTCTGTATGCTCGAATCCATCAATTCATAATGATGCAAAAAAAAAAAAAAAAAAAAAAGGCTCACAATCACAGGATACTAAGGAATCAACCCATTATTTTGAAACTTGTAAGTAAAGGAATCAACCATTTATCCTATCTTTCCTACATGATCTATAACTTAGGATGACCGAATAGTGGATAAGGGGAAGTTTCTGTTGCCAGGATTTCAGCCAGTGACTGAAGGCAGCAATGGTAGAATTAGGACAGCACCATTTTTTACCTGCTCGTGGATGAAGGGGTCCAGGGCAGTGATGGGCAAGGACCAGGAGTGGATCTTAAACCATAAAAAGAGAGAAATCTGACATTATGGTTATTCCTAACAGAAAACTCACCCCCCTATGAAGTCTTCTTGCCAAAAAAATACTGAACCTGAATCTGATTTAGCCTCTGAATCTGCCCATTATGGTGGCCAATACCCCTCTCCCCAGGTATTTACATTAAGATTAAAATTAATTAAAATGAAATAAATGAAGAATTCAGTTCTTCAGTTGAACTAGCCATATCCTAAAGGTGGTGGGAGGTAGGGGGTCCTACCTGAAAAGATTCCCTGTACCTCCCAGAGATGGCTGACCCCATCCTGCTCACACAGGTTCACGCACACCCTGAGAAGGGGCATGCTGCCTCCTCCACCTTCCAGGTACTCAGCCTCCACCTTCTGGATGTCTTAGAACAGGGCTTTTGGGGTGAGGGAAATGCTGGGTGCTGGAGACACACGTGGTGCCAGCCCCGCTCAGCTCCCTTCTAGTGGGTAGGGGGTGTGGGAGAGGATGGACTCCTGCCGTCCCGGGTTTCTGTGTGTGCCAGCGAGGAGTGAGCTGGTGTTGAGCCCCAGAATGGGGGCAGGACCTTCTCCTGGTGCCCAGGAAAGTCTGTCTTTAATAAAGTTTTCCAAAAAAGTGAGGTTTATAGGAAAATTGCCACAATTCTTCAGAGATGCTTTATCACCTCACCCAGCTCCCCCAGGTGTCATCCTACCTCGGTCTGGTGCATTTCTTACAACACATGAATCAGTATCAATCCATCATAATTAACTAAAATCCAGGCTTCTCCTTCAGACCAACTTTATTTTCTGAGACCCGCATCTGGGACACTATATGGCATTCAGTCGTCGTGTTTCCTTGGCCTTCTCTGGGCTGTCACTGCTCCTTCGTTCCTTGCTTCTGCAGATCTTGATGGTTTTGAGGAGAACTGGGCATTTTTGTAGAGGTCTCTTGGCTGGGATTTTTCTGATGATTTTCTCGGACTTGGACTGGGGTCACCCGTTTGGGGAGGAGACCACAGAGGCCAAGTGACCCTCCTCATCCCATACCTTCAGGCATGTGCTGTGAGCCTGACGGGTCCCCGTGACATTGACCTCGATCACTTGACTGAGGGGGCCTTTTCAGGCTTCTCCCAAGTAATTTTCCTACTTCCATTCTGTACCCTGCGGGAGGAAGTCGCAACAGTGACATTGGTCTATTTAAATTTTTCTCTATGTAACACAGCACGAGAACTTGGTTTTCTTACTTGACGCAGTTAATATTTGCTTAGACTTGCCCACCCACTTACATAATTTTATAGCGGGGACACCCGTACAGCAAAATTTACCATCGTAACCATGTCTGGGTGAACAATTCGGCAACCCTAAGCACATGAACGCTGTTTTCATCTTGCAGAACTGAAACTCTGTCCCCATCGGATACTCGCTCCCATGCGCCTCCCCCAGCCCCGACAGCCACCACCTACTTACTGTCCGTCTTTAGGATCCAGACAACCGTACGCCCCTGCCGTAAGTGGGATCCTGGAGTATTTGTCCTTTTGTGTCTGGCTTACTCCACGAGCCGAATGTCCTCAGGACTCCTCCGTGTTGTAGCAGGACTCCAAAGTTCCTCCCTTGGAAAGGCTGAGTCCCATTTCGTTGTAGGATGGACCTCACTGGGTTTATCTGTTGATGGACACTCGGATGGTTTCCACCTTTCAGCTCTTGCAAACAACACTGCGATCAGTACAAATTATCTCTTCACGTCTCTGCTGTCAGTTCCCTTGGGTGCATACCTCGAAGTGGGCTTGGTGGGTCATATGGAATCCTCTATTTAACCCTTTGAGGAACTGCCAAACTGTTTCCCACATCAGGGGCACCATTTTATGTTCCCACCAGCAATGCACAAGGGTTCCAGTTTCCCTGTGCCCTTGCCGATGAAATGCTATTTCCTGTTGCTGTTTTTAAAAATAATAGCCATCCATGGGCACCCGAGAGGTGGGTTGGGCATCCGACCCTTGATTTCGGGTCAGGTCATGATCTCAGGGTAATGAGCCTGAGCCCCACATGGGGCTCTGTGCTGGACCTGGAATCTGCTTAAGATTCTCTCTCTCCCTCTCCCTTCACTCCCACCCTGCCCCGCTCATGTGTCCCCTCTCTCAAAAATAAACTAAAATAATAGCCATCATAAAGGGTGTGAAGTTGTACGCCTTTGTAAATTTTTTTAAATTTATCATTCTTCAAGTAGGTGGTATAGACCGAATTTTGTGTGCCCCTCAAATTCATATGTTGAAACTCTCACCTCCAATGGGATGGTGTTTGGAGGTGGGGCCCGTGACGGGATTAGTGCCCTATGAGATGTGAGAGAGATCTTTCTGTCCCTAGTTTGTTAGTACCAAGGAAAGGACACGTGAGGACACAGCCTGAAAACGGCAGTCTACACCCAACGAGAGGGCCCTCACCAGGAACTCAGTCGGCAGCATCCTGGTCCCAGACTTCCAGTCTCCAGGACTGTGTGAAAGCAATGTCTGCTGTCTAAGCCCCTCAGAGTGTACATCTCACAGAGGCCAAGCTGAGATGGTCGGTAATATGTTCACATGGTTCAATATTCAAAAGGCACGAAAGGCATCCAGGGAAGCCACCTTACTCTCAGCCCCAGCCATTCACACCCCTGCAGGGAGGGAGCATTTGAACCAAGACCCCATAATGAGACAATCAGTAAGAAAAGGGTTCTAGGCAGAAAGAAGAGCCCGTGCAAAGGCCCTGAGGTGCCAAATACATTCAAGGAGCTGAAAGGTGGTACAGTGAGCCCAAGTGGCTTTATGGGGACAGGGCCCTGCAGGGGCTTTGGAGGCTGACTGGGGTCTGATTCCTGCCCTGTCAGGTAAGAGGGCACCAGAGCTTTCTCTCTCTCTCTCTCTGTGCCTCTTTCCTCATGTGTAAGAGTATAAGATTGGGGTAGTGATTGTGCCCACCCCACGGGATGTGAGTGCGTCGGTGAGGGTAAAGCCCTAAGAGAAGGGCCTGGTGTGGTCAGCATCTACTTTCAAGGGCCCTGGTCCTCCCCAAGCACATGCATCAGCCAGGACGCAGGGATGACGAGAGGCCTGTCTTGCTGCCTCCCCCACTCCCCTTCCGCGAGCTGCGTCGCACACCCATCTGGGCCCATCGCAGCCCAGAGGACGCATGAAGCAGGCAGACACCTGGGTGGCATGTGTGGTCGGCTCTAGCCCACCCTGGGATGAGCAGCTGGGTCGGGCCACAGAGCACCCCCACCCCCGCCAATGCTGCCGGGCTCCACTAACCCATTTTCCAGCAGACTTTTCCAATGAAGGAAGCAGGGGGTCGTCCACACAAGTTCCCGCACAGGCTCCTGCAGCCGCTGGGGCCCGGCGCTCTGGGCAGCTCTGCGAGGCTGAAGCACAACCGCCCCCCCCACCCCACCCCACCCCACCCCGCGCTTATCCCCAGGACGGGGCTTCTGCACAGTAGGACGAAGGCAGCGGCTGCAGGTCTGGGGCAGGGTGAGTCGGGAAGGGCTGCGATTTAAAGAGATCACTCTGGCTGCTGGAGAAGAAGAGATCAGAGGGACCAGCGCAGGGTGGAGGACCGGAGGCCGGCTGGGAAATTCTGGCACTGTCCGCGGGCAAGGTGGTGGCCTGGACCAAGGCAGCAACTCTGGGAATGGAGAAAACTGGAAAGACCCATGGAGCAGGCCTGGAGGGTCCATGGGTCCGTGGTGCACGGGAGGTGGCTGGGCGTGTGGGAGACCACACCATCCATGGGGCCAGCAAGGGGGTCAGGCCTCAAGGCCTTTTAGAGGGGTCCATGGCCGGGAAGCTGGGGCTCCCATTCAGCTCTGCCAACCCCCCACACCTCACCGTCCAGCTGTCACAAGGACCCGGTCAGGCCATGTCAGCTCCTCCAGCAGCCAGCACGGAGCTCCTGAAGGACTGAGCCCATCCTGGTCACATCAGTCCCGGCCAGAAAGCCTCCCTGGCATTGTAGAGCCCATCTAAGCTAATTCTGGGCCTCTCCCAGCTCACCTGGTGTCCAGTGTGAGGGGAACTCTAGGGACGAGAGGCCTCCCACTGCGGGGACAGGAGTTGGTTCCCTACCCCCAACAAAACCATGTAACCCACAGCCTCAGTGGGTGTGGGAAGTAGGTTTGGGTAGAGGGAGAGTGTGGGGGGTGCTGAGGCCCGGACTCAGAGGATCCAGACGTGACAGCAAGGAAAGGCACGGGAAGGACAGGCTGTCACCTTTGTTCATCTCAGCCTCACGGGACCCAGGCTGGTCTGTGATCGCCCGTCACGCAGAAGGGAGCCAGGGCTCACAGAGGTGAAGCTATGTGCCCAGGCCACAGCCGCCCGCATGACCTGGGCCCTTGGGGGTGTGCTCTATTCCCCAAGCCTGCCAAAAACCTCCAGGCTGCTCGAGGTTCCCTAAAACTCCTGACAGCTACCTAAATTCACAGAGATTTCCCGTGGTCTCACAAGACTTCCCAGGGATCTCAAGACCCCTGAGGTCTCCCAAGACCCCCCAAAGACCCTCCAGACTCCCCCATGCCCCAATATGCCCATGACTGCCCAAGGCCCCTAAAGGGCCCATCAGGACCCTCCATGGCTCCTCAATGCCCCCAGGCCATTCAGACCCATCAACCCTCTGCCCCCAGCCCCCTGAGGACCCAAAGTTTCCCAAAGTCTTCCAAGGCCCCCAGGCGCCCCCAAATCTCCAGGCCCCAAATCCCTAAGGTCTCCCAAAGTCCCCTAGGCCCTCCCATTTCCCCAAGACCTCCCCCAGGCCTCAGGCCTCCCTCTCCATCAGCAGCCCTCCAGGAGACTCCCTCTGCATTGCCTTCTCCTGGCATGTCCAACTGGGGTGCCCAGGGGGTGAATCCAGTTGGCCGGTGGCTCACTCTACTGTCAGTGGTCAGTCCTGGGCTGGCCTGTGGGGTGCCCCCTCTGGGTCAGGTGACCACCAGGCACAGTCACGTGGTTTCAGACGTGGCTGTCTGCACTCTGCTGCCAACGGGGCCGGGAGGAGGTTGGGAGGAGGTCTGTCACGGGGTCCGGAGCCGCCTGCCGCCCTGGGCACCCCACTCAGGCACCAAGGGCTGCACCCAAGGAGGACCACAGAGCTAGGGGACGTGCAGAGAGCTGAGGAAGTCCCTGAACGGGACCCCAGGCCCTCCTGGAGCCCCGGCCCACAGCCTGCCCTGCCCCTCAGTGGAGGAGCCAGCACCCCCTACACACACCTCCCTGGTCTGGAGGCCCAGAGCCCTGCCCAGCCAGCCTCTCTCCAGCTCCCGTTCCTACGCCCAGAGGCTGAACCCATCAGCCAGCACTCACTGAAACACACCCACAGATGGCACCCTCGGCTCCCCACACCTGCCCTCGGGGAGTCACCCAGAGAAGGGAGGAGGCGCCCAGAAGGGCTCTGCCTCTGTGGGGAGGGAGCTTGTCTTTCGCCTCCCAAGCAGCCTGGTGCACAGACGGTGACCTCTGAGATCCGAGGTCCCAGGTCCCGAGGTCCCGGGGTTCCGTTGTAAGGAGGGAAGAGCCAGCCAGACGAGGAGGCGGGAGTGTTTGGCCTTGGGCAAATCCCTTCACTTTCCTGGTCCTCAGAGGCCTCACTGCTCCCCTGGGGTGATGGGCTGACGGGTGGGGACCATCGGGCTCAGAGCAAGGACTCTAAGAGGGGTCGCCTGGGCTTGAGTGAGTCCTGGATCTGCTGCCTGCGGGCTGTGATTCTGGGCAAGTTACTAGCCTGCTCATGCCCGAGTTCCCTCCCGGGTGAAGTAGGGATCAAACAGAACACGCCCCTGAGCACGGTTCCGAGGAGTCAGTGAGTTAGTAGTTGTAAAGTGCCTGGCACATGGTTAGTGCGACGGGAATGGAAACTCGCGATTTCATCCAACGATCCATAGTTCATTTAGCAAACACGTACCACCAGGGGTGCATGCTAGGTCCTGGCTGGGCCCTGGGTTGGCAGAGATGAACCGAAGGAAAATACAAGGAAGGTCCAAGTAACCACATCCCACGACAGCCTGGAGCTGGCGATCTGTGAGGGGTCCCGGGTTCAAGGGACATGAGAGTCAGAATGCGACACTTCTGGGGTGGTCAGGGAGGGCTTCTTGGAAGGGGGGCATTTAAGCGAGGCACGGAGGGAGGCATGGGCTGGCAGGGACTGACACAGAGCATGTGCAGCCTGCTGATTGCTGGCTGGTCTGTGGAGGTGTGGACTGTGCTGGCTGCTAAGTCTGCTGGGACCATGGCTCTGAAATGACTTCATTGCACAGCTCAGCAGATCCGTAAACCCACTCGGCTGGGTGACCTGCACACTGCGCCCACCTGGCACTTCTCCCAAGGGGCATCCATGGCCCTGGCCAAGCTGGGGCTGAGGAGGGTCAGGTGTGGGCTAACGACTTCCCCACTCGGCTCCTCTCACATACCTTGGCTGAATCCTGAGGCTGGGGTTTTGCACACCAGCACGACCCATGAGACAAGACCCCTGGAGGCCTGCCCTGCCCCACCCCCACTCAGTGTTTCTGAGGCGTCATTCCCTCAAGAGACCTCCAGCCCTTGCCAAGGCCCAAGGCCATAATAACACGCTGTTAAGAGCCAACTTGGGAGCCCGGGGCCTGCCTGGGCAGAGATTTGGCCCAGGAGGCAGTGAGCCGCACTGACTCCCGGGAAGATCGCCAACACCCACGCCAGCCTGCCTGGGCACACCACTCACCTGACAGCTTACTATGACACAGCCGTCAAGGCCTGGCCCAGACATCACCTCCTCTGGGCTGGGCTGGGGGTCTCCATAGGGTCTCCAGTCTTGGGGCTTCCTGATGAAGCAAGGAGTTGCGTGTGACAGAAAAACTGACGCAGACCAGCTTAAGCAGAAAAGGAAACGTATTAATGTATGTATCTGCCAAGCCCAGGGTATCCTTCAGGCATGGCTCGATCCAGGACTCCAAGGGCTCTGCTTCTTTTTGTGGTGTCTCCATCTGGCGGCTCTTCCAGGCCGGCATTCTCCCCCACCAGCAACCTGAGATTTCCCCTGCCGAACTATTCTAACAAAAGTTTTGAATCTGGGCCTCAGTGGCTGTGGGTCACCTGGCGAAGGTCTTACAAACACGCCTGAAGCAGGAAGGGCTGGGTCGGCTCCATCTGGACCACGTGACCTGAGCGTGGGGGAGGAGATGGGGTACAGTTAGCAGTCAAAGCGGGGGCGGGGGGGGAGGAGCTTGACCGAGCATCAGCACAGCTGTCCCCCTTGTTGTGGCTGCCTCACCAGCAGAATTCCCGCTGCTCGGGCAGGAAGGGTGTCCCAGCATCGCCCTGCACGAGGCCAGCAACAGGGCAAGGGCTCCAGCAGGGCGGCTTTGGGTGAGCGTCTCAGGGCTGGGGGCCATGCTGTTCCCTCCGCCTGGAACAGCCTACCTACCTACTTCCCGCTCCAGCCAGCTCCTCCTCCTCGTCCGGCAGACCTGGAATTCTGATCGCGGCGCGTTTGTGCGCACACTAGACTCTCTCTGTCTCCTCCTTCCCCAACCTCCCCATTTTCTCTCTCCGTATCTCTCTGGGCCGCCTCTGGGGAAATCCCTCCAGGCCTATACTCCTGTCCTCTGACTCTCTTCAGCCTGGAGGGTAAAGCTTCAGCTCATAGAGTTTCATTTGTAAGACTGATTTTTCTTTTGTTCTCCAAATGTGTACGGTCTTTTACATTTTAAAATATATATTGTTCTGGGACGCCTGGGTGGCTCAGTTGGTTAAGCAGCTGCCTTGGGCTCAGGTCATGATCCCAGCGTCCTGGGATCGAGTCCCACATGGGGCCCCTTGCTCGGCAGGGAGCCTGCTTCTCCCTCTGCCTCTGTCTGCCACTCTGTCTGCCTGTGCTCGCTCTCTCTCCCTCTCTCTCTCTGATAAATAAATAAAATCTTTTAAAAAATTAAAAAAAATAAAATATATATTGTTCTTTTTTTAATCACCTTCTTCTCTATGCCGTCTTGTGCTGCTTTATCTCCTGCAGACATTCAAGTGTCTGAAGTTCTGAGCGTCTAAATCTTTGTCATTTGGTTGATTCTTATCTCACGGTGGCTTGTTTCCTTGGGTTTTGTCATCTTTTTATGGCGAGTTTGGATTTCATTGTGCCTTGTCTGTAGGAATCCTGAAGACCTAAACGGGGATGCTTTCCTCCAGAGAAGGTTTATCTGTTTGTTTCTGGCACTCACAAGGGGGTACTCCTAATTGGGGCTTTTTTTTTTTTTAAGATTTATTTATTAATTTTGTGAGAGGGTGGGGAGGGGCAGAGGGAGAGGGAGAGAGAGAATCTCAAGCAGACTCCCCACTGGGTGCAAAGACCGGTGCGGGGCTCGATCCCACAACTCCAAGATCATGACCTGAGCTGAAAACCGGAGCTGGACGCTTAACCAAGGGGGCCTCCCAGGCACACCGGGTCTGTTCCAATTTGATTTCTTACTTGGGGTTGTTTCTGATGCTAGTCATTCAGACAGGTGTGAGGTGGTCCCTCGTGGTTTGGATTTGCACGTCCCCGATGGTCAGGGACGCGGAGCATCCTTTCATGTGTCTGTTGGCCTCTGTGTGTCTTCTCTGAAAAACGTTCATTCAGATGCTCTGCTGTGGTTTGCAGATTCTCAGGGGAGATTCTCTTTGGCATTAAATATCTTATATCTGGGGCCAGGAATCAGACACCTGAATTTCCCAGCAGCGTCCCTTTACCGGCAGGCAGATTCAGATGGTGCCACTCTGTCCTGCAGACGGTCGCCCTCTTTGAGGACTGCGGCCTGATGGGAGTATCTGGGTCACCCCCGACCACCCATCGCATTGCAACAGTTCGGTCTATTTCCTATGGGCACCCAGGGAAGTTGCTGATTGTTCGCCTGTGGGTTCCTTCCAGCTGTTTCTCTCAGGTTTTTCCCTCTCTTTTCTTTTCTTTTCTTCCTTTCTTTTTCTCCCCTCCCTCGATCTATCGATCTATCTATCTCTCTTTCTTTCTTCCTTCCTTCTCTGGAAGAGGGCCTCTCTTAAAAGCTCAGCAACGAGATAAAGTCACGTCTGCAGACATTTATCTGGAATCTGGCCACACCGTGGTATCTAGGATGTCCCATTGCCATGCTGCCAGAAGGCAAGTCAACTCCCCACTCCTTCTGGGCGTAACACCCTTGGCCGCTGGCATGATTCTTATCTCGCTTCTGAGGGGGTCATTTTGTGACCAATCCATGGAACGGGGCCTGACTTAGGCCTGCTTCCTCCTCAGTTCTCGTGCCGAGGAAAGCCTGTTTCCGGGCACCCGAGGCGCACTGCTGTACCGCCTTCCCGGTGACCCCGGGGACGCTCCAGGAGACAGCCAGCAGGAGGGCGTGGGCGTCTGTTGGAGGAGTCTTGAGGGGGCGCTGGGGCGTTGCTGGTGGGAAGGTTCCCAGGATGGTTAAAGTCGGCCGTGCTGATTGGACACCATCTAGAAAATGACCAGATTTCCCCTCTGTTTCAGGCAGCATAGGTACAGCCTAACTGAGCTCCTTTGAAGATGGCCCATAAGGAAAGAACCTCTATGATAGGACGTGTGTCCACCCCCCCCCCATCCCTGAGGACAGGCCTGGGTTGTCCCCGGGGCTCTCCAGCCCCGCTCACATCCTCCTCCGGTCGTCCAGGCACACTCTGGCCCACACTGTCCACATCCCCTTGTGTCCAGCCCAGCCTTGCCTGGACCTGTGTACCTGGGGTCCCTGGGGATGCCCCTTCCCTGGAGACAAGCCTGGTCTCCTTCATACCACGCGTGTGGATCGACCCTCTCCTCTGTACGGGCCCCCTGCTGAGGGCCGCATGATGGAAAGAGCTGGCCACGGTCTTCAAGGGTCATCTGTGGGGGCAGACAGCAGTAGAGGAGCCGACAGATGTAATGACAAATGCAGGGGTGGCAGAAACACCGGAGAGGGAGTTCCCTGGTCTTCTCCGAGGCTGGAGACGGTGTTGGGGACCCCTGGGGGAGGCAACATTCAAGGTGCAAGCAGAGCGCGAGCTTATCTTGCTGGATGCACAGACGGGGGAGGGGACGGTGGGAAGCTGGCCCGGCGGGCAAGTCAGGCCCTGAAAGGCCGGGAGATGAGCAGCCGGTGAGGACCCCCGAACAGGGAGTGACCTCAGGGTGCATTCTGGGAAGTCGCGTTACAGGGTTCTCTGAGCCCAGCCCCGAGTCTCTGAAACCTCTGCGGCTGGAGGGCCTAAGGAGGCTGCCCTCCTGGGCCGGGGACCTGGGGATCCCAGTCTGTGAGGGGCTGGAGAACTCGGGCAAACGACGGGGCTGGTAGGGGGTGTGTCTGCTACCTACCGCTGCGTAACAAACCAGAACGACCTCGGGGCCTTCGAACAGCGCTTTGCTCCCAACTCCTGGGATTCCGTGGGCCAGCGGGGTGCGGCCGGCCAGTTAGTGCCCCTCGAGGGTCTCTCGACTGCTTGTGGTCAGATGCAGGCCAGGAATAGAACATCCCAGCAGCTTTCCGCTCCCTGACCTGGAGCCTGATGATCCAGAGCTGGCCCCTCCCTCTCTTCGTGGGGGCTCGGGTGCCAGGCCTCCCCACCTGGCCTCTCTCCATCAGGGTGGTCAGCGGGCTTCCCGGAGCATGAGGCCGCACGCTGCAGGTCTCCCTCGGGCTTCAGCACGGCAGCCCCTCGGCTGTGAGATTTGTGCCAGCCTAGATCTGCTGCGGGAGGGGACTGACGGTGGGGGCACCGGGAGATGTGGCTCGCCACGGGCCATCTTTGGGGACTGGCCACCGTGGGGGTAGGGGGTAGACCTTGCATTCGACTCAGGTCCATGTCCTGGGCACCCACGCCGTGTTCTTGACCATGACCATGCTTCTCTTGAGGGGCTGTGGCCGTCTTTGGGGTCCCTCCCAGAGTCTCCATGAGGCCCCTCGCCTCCGAGCATGGCTCCTCACGGTCCAGGTGGTGCCTGTAGCAGTTACCTACAGCTGTGTGACAAAACTCCCCCAAACTTAGTGGCCTAACCATTTGTTAATTCTCAGGAGTCTGGAGGCGGGGTGGGCGTCTGTGCGTCTGCCTTCACTGTGGGTCAGTCTCGTGGTTTTGCTGTCGTGGCTGCGCTCCCAGGCTCCTGCTGGGCTTCTCTCTGCTGCCCGTGCTCTGTCATCTGCCGGCAGCCTGGGCGGGCTCCGCGGTGTGCAGGACTTGGCCTGAGAGCGGGCGGCATGGGGCACTTACGGCCCAGGCTCGGACCGGCCCAGGGGCCCTTCCACTGGATGCTACTGGCCAGAACTAGACATAAGGTCTCTGCCAGATTCACTGTGGGGAGAGAGCGTCCACCTTCCGATGAGCCGTAAAGCCACATTGCGATCCTGCAATGTTAATGTAAATAATGCAAATAAATCCTCCAGTGTAAAACACCTGTGTAAGGGGGTGAGGAAGGTGGACCTCGAGTGCTCTGTCCCCCGCTGTGCAGGGGAGGGCCCCTTCCCGGGCCAGGATGCGGAGCTGGGGGAGCCCCACACAACCAGACACCGTGGTGTGAACCCTCACGACTCCACCCCACCCTCATGTCTCAACCACACTGAATGCTCCTCCCGACCTGGGCCAGCTCGGGAGTGGACACTCAGAACAGAGTCCCATCGGTCAGTGCCAGCAGTGCCCAAGAGCCGAGGTCAATCACTGTCCACGAGGAAGCAGAGATAACGGGTCAGAGAGAGGCCAAGCGGGAGGAGAGAGGAGCAGAAGGGGGCTCCTCAGCACGTGCGCACGTGTGTGTACTGGTGTGTTTGTGCACATGGGCTTACGATGGGAAAGCTCGGGTGACCCCTACGTCCACCCTCTGTGCACGCCCCAGTGCTTTGGGGGTCCCTGCCCTTCCCTTCCATGCCCCCCTTCTCCCTGGCACTAGGCTGCAGGCAGCTTGTGGGAGCCCCTAGTCCCGCAGGAGGGGCAGGTGCATGGGAGGAAGGCAGCCCGAGGACCTGGGCGTGCACACCGGCTTCCCGCAGCTGCCGCCGGTCCTCTCTGTACAGACCAGACAAGGACAGGTGATCTGGCCCTCGCGGTGGGGAGGGGAGTGCGGGCCTCCAGCTGCTAGGATGGCCACATGGCAGCCTCCCCACCTTGCTTCTGGGAATCCAGAGCTAATCCCAACCAGAGACCCTCAAGCCTGGTTTGCACAGAACTGGCAGCGGTTAAGCCCTCAGGCTGCCTTCCTCCCACGCACCTGCCCCTCCTGCGGGACCAGGGGCTCCCACAAGGTGGGCGATCTTACCACGCTGGCCAGTTGCCGAGCTTTCCGAGGGGTCCTGGGCTCTGGAGTGATCCGGGAGGCCGGGAGAGAGGGGCTTTGAGCCGGTGCCCACTGAGGGTCCCTTGGCAGGCTGCCGGCCTCTGTAAGCTTCTTTCCACGAGGGTGACGGTCCCCACTGGGCAGCATCATTAAGGTAATGGAGCAGAGCAGCGGTGAGTTCTCAGTAAGAGCCACCAGGAGGATGTCAACCAGACACCCTTCGGTGGAAGAGACAGAGATGAAACCGGCCCCAGGCACACGGCTGGAGAGCCGCGCAGCTGGAACCCAGACCTAGGCTGCTCCTACCAAGTTGGGCTACTGTGGACTCTGCTGCTATGACCCTGGGGTGCTGGGGCCCCTTCGGATCACTGTGTCTGTGGGGTAAATGCCCAGCAGCACGATTGCTGGGTCCTGGGTTGAGGCGTGTGCCCTCTGCCCCTGCACTGTGGACAGTTTTGATCAGGAAAGGATCCTGCACTTTGTCAGATGCTTTTTCAGCCTCTACCGAGAGTATCCTATGGTTCTTGTTCTGTTATTAATGTATCGTGTCACACTGACTGATTTGAGGATGTTGACCCCCCGCAGCCCACTTGGTCGTGGTGCCATCCTTTTCATGGACTGTGGGATCCTACTGGCTTGTACCTTGCTGAGAATTTTGGCGTCCGTGTTCACCAGGGAATTGGTCTATAATTCTCCATTTAGAGGGGGTCTTTGGTTTAGGGACCAAGGTCATGCCGGCGTGGGCATCTGCTCTGTCCCCCGATCTCCCCAGCCCTCGCTATTCCCCCAGCCACTCTGACCGTGTCCCTCTACGGCTTAAAATCCACATCACCCGTCTCGCGAAGGCTAGACTCCATAACCCGTCCCCTGCCCACCTGCGGCCCCACCCCCAACCCCTGCCCCCACATCTCACCCTCAGCGATACCAAACCGCTTCTACTCTCCACCCGCCCCAACACACGCGCGCATACACACACACGTGCACACACACACGCATACACACATGCACGCACACGCGCACACACATACACACGCACGCACACGCACACACAGCATTCTGTGCCTCTATTATGCTTTGGCACAAGTTGTTGCCTCACCTAGAATTCCACATTCCCATCTAGCTGGTGAACTCCTACTCACACTTCAAAACCCGTCGACCCCAGAAAGTTTTCTCAGAAACCTATGTCCCTCACAATGCGGAGACACCATTTTCTCTTTGGAGTGACCCTGTCCCTTGGTTTTATCCCACAGTATTTTGACGACTCTGTGTTCAGTAGGCTGAACTTGGCTTGGGCAGGCCAGCACATCTGATTAAACAGGCCCCACGTCCAGCACAGAGCCGGGCACGGGCAGGCAGTCAGCAGCGGCATGTGGCCCAGATGAAACGCAGCACCCTCCCCTGAGCCTCGGCCCCAGGAAACAGCTCTGTAGAAGTGTGGTGAAGGTTGGGGGGGTCACAGTGGCATCGCTCAGAGGGCCAGCCTTGGGGACACTCCTGGCCTCCACGCTGGAGCAAAGGCCTCCTTTTTCTCCCAGGAGCACCCTGGTCAGGAGGGGCTGCTGAAGGGACACTTCTGGCTTCTGCGGGCTGCATGGCCCCGTTCCTCGGCGCTGACGGGCTGTATGGGCAGGGTTTCCCCGCACAAGCTGCCAGCTCACCCCCCACTGCCCTCAACCATCTAGGTGGGTCTGATATAATCGGATCCTTAACCATGGAAGGGGAGGCAGGAGGGCTGGCTTCAGAGTGCCACGATGTGAGAAAGGCCGCGGAGACTGGCCGCTGCTGGCTCTGAACCCAGAGGAGGGGCTGCGAGCCACGTGGCGACGGGGGGCGACGGAGGGGGGGTAGTCTCAGGAAGCTGGGAAAGGCAAGAGAACGTTCTCCCCTGGAGCCTCCAGGAAGGACGGGGTGCTGCAGACGTTTCAATTTAACCCGCAGGAGAGTACAGGTACTGTTTTAAGCCACAGAGTTTATGGGATGCTGTTACATCAGCCACAGGAAATGGTACAGCCCATTTCACAGAGGAGCAGACTGAGGCCCAGAGAGGAGAAGGGGCTTGCCCAAGCCCACAGCCTGTGGCACCGCCAGGTCTCTGACTCACTGCCTGGTGCTTCTGGCCCTGCCCGCCCCTCCTTCTTGGGAGACAGGGCATAACCCCCCACAAACCGTCGCTGCCCAGTCTGTGTAAGTGTGATGCTGGGAAAAGCACGCCACGTCCACTTTTCTGGGTGCACCAGCCCATGGGCAAATTTGGTGGACGGAGATGCATATGTGCCTTGAATCCTGCAAAGGAACTCATTAACCAATTTGGACCAAAGTTGGAACTTGCAGGAACCGAGGGCTCTGCCGAGAGCCCTCCTTGTCCTCCGGTCCCCCGCGCAGCAGGCGGCGGCCAGCCGCGGGTGTTGACGGGATCCGCGATCCTTAACTTCGTGGGCGCCTGGATCACGCACCTCCCCAGTGCCCCTCCTGTGTCCGGAGCCAGGTCCGGTGTCTCCTGCCTCTTTACCATGTTCTCACCCATTTTCTTCCCTTTTGATCAGGGCAGGGTCTGCTTCTCCTTGAGGAGCTGCAGGTCTCAGCACGCACACGGAGTTCCGGGAAGGCATGACTCATCGCCCCTGCCCCTGAGAGGTCCCTCCCCTGCCAGCGGGGCTGGTGGGGCCCCGGGGCTCCCCTGCTGCCTGGGTGGGACCCAGTTCCACGGGATGTGTCCCTGCCTCCCCCAGATGCCTGCAAGCACCTCCAGGACCTCAGGCTAAGTTTTGCCCTGGGGGTCTCGGTTGACCCTTCTACGAAAAGAGAGTTTCCCTTGGGATGGAAGGATGAGGGAGGCCTTTCCTCCCTGGCAGCTCCGGAGACCGGGAGCCCACTGGCACGGGTGGCTCCTCAGGGCTGGTGCATCTTGCTGGGAGCCACATGGGTCTTGGACTTCCCCCTGCCTACCCCCCGGGAGCTGGATGGCTGAAGTTCCCATGCTTCCGGGAATCTGGGATTTCATCGAGGCCAGATGACCCCACCCCCAGGCTCTGGGAGAAGCACGGAGGTACAGGGGTCCTTCAGGCTTCTCTGCTCCATGCTCTGGCCAGGCATCCCAGAGTGGCCGGCTCCCTCCCCTGTCCTCTGAGCAACTGCCCTCCCCCCACTGCTCTGGGGCACCAGAGCCAGGAGGCCTGTGTTGTGTTTCCAACGCATTGCACACAGCAGGCGGCTGGACCCTGGTGTTGAGTGCTGAGGGGCTGGGGTGAGCAGGCATTCATTCCATCAGGACAACGGCAAAAATAGCTCTGACCTTTCAGCCACTGCTCTCAGGAGCCGGTCCCTCCTGGGTGGCATGTCCCTCCCTGCAGGATGCTTTTGTCTCTCGGACAAGGACATGACCCAGAGGTCCCTGCTGAGAGGGGGACTCATGCAAGAGGAGGTCGAGGGGAAGGTGGGCTCCCAGGCTCTGCCACCCTGGTGCGGAGAGCTTTCTTTTCTTTTCTTTTTTTTTTAATTTTTAAGAAGATATAATTGGGATTTGGGGGCCTTCTTTACTTTGTCTGGGTGTCCCCCGTTCCCACAGAGTCACGGATGAACTGACGCTTGCCCATGGTCACGTTCTCATCTTCCCCGTACCCTGAGAAGGTGTTGCAAGCTGAGCAAGAGAACGACCAAGGAGCGTCCCAGGAGCGACCCGGGTAGGTGGAAGCTTCCTGAGGGAGACACGGGGGCCTTTTCCATCTCTGCCTCCCCGTAGCCCCAGGAGGTGCGGCACCCAGTGTTTCTCACTGAAACACTTGATCCTTCTGGAGACAAAAGTGTTGCAAGGAAGAAGGCTCTAGGGTTTGCTCCCAGGGGAAGTCGGAGGAAGGAGACCATGTGCAGGTGGGGCGGAGTGGGGGGCCCTGCTCCTGGGCCCTGTCGCTGGGGGACCTAGCGGGCTCTATGTCCCCCACTTTTACTCCCAGGAAAGTCCTGCTGTCTCCCCTCCAAAGCTCAGCCCAGACCTGACAACTCTTCCCACCTCCATGGCCCCACCAGTCCCATCAGGATGCCTGGACCGTGGCCGTGGCCTTCAAAGCCGCCTCCGGTCAGCCACAGTGATAGCCGGAAGGCGCACCCCCGTATCACTGCATCTCCAGCACTCAGCTGTCTGAGCTCTTACCATCAGACGTACAAGAAAAACCAAAGTCCTGGATGGGTTCCACGTGACCCCCTGCCTCTCGCTGTCTTCCCCCTTTCCTCCCCGCCCCCACCCCATGGCCTCAGACACCCCCAGCGCGCGCACACACACACACACACGCACGCACGCACACGCACACGCACACACATGCACGCACACGCACGCACACACGCACGTGCACGCACACACACACGCACACACACCCCTGCCTCAGGCCCTTTGCACTTGTTATTGGTCCTGCCCAGAATGTAACTCTCCCAAATGCTCTTGGTCACCTGGGTGGAGGCCTTTCCATTTCACCTCAAATAGCCCTCCCAGCACTCCGTCCCCATGACTCTACTTCATTTTCTTCCTCTGGAGCAGAACATTTCTGTGTATCTGCTGTCTGTATTCTCCTGAGACGATAGTCTCTCCATAAGGGCAGGAAGACGTCCGTTGTGTTAGGCAGGCTGTTGAATGGAGAGTGAATGAGCGCAGGAGGGAACAGAGGCAGACAGGCTCACAGAAGGGAAGGAG
The DNA here is from genome assembly GCF_030435805.1 of Mustela lutreola. Lineage (NCBI taxonomy): Eukaryota > Metazoa > Chordata > Mammalia > Carnivora > Mustelidae > Mustela > Mustela lutreola. The sequence goes on along the minus strand of NC_081297.1, from coordinate 148,443,128 downwards.
AATCCCAGGGGCAGCGTAATGGGCCCCTGGAGGCCCCCCGCTGCACAGCTGCTGGGGAAAGTCCTCCCCGACAGGGGAGGGTGTTGGCGGGTGGGGGTGCTTCCCACTGCACTCCGTCAATCCTGCCTGGTGCAGCTTTAGTGCCCCTCCATGTACCGAGGAGGGACCCAGGAAAGTTCCTTGTGAGCCACTGAAGACGGTGTGGTTGGGGTTACAATGTCAAAATACAAAAATAAAGAATAATTTTGGGGCGCCTGAGTGGCTCCGTAGGTTAAGCATCTGCCTTCTGCTCGGGTCATGATCCCAGGGTCCCGTGATTGAACCCTGTGTCGGGCTCCCTGCTCAGAGGGGATCTGCCTCTCCCTCTGCCTCCGTTTGCACCACCCCCACATAAATAAATAAAATCTTTAAAAAATTAAAGAATAAGTTCAAAAAAGATTTTGTGAGCAATTTTTAAATTATTTATTTATTTTTATTTTAAAAAGATTTTATTTATTAGACAGAGAGAGAGTGAGAGAGACAGAGCACAAGCAGGGGGGAGTGGGAGAGAGAGAAGCGGCTTCCCACGGAGCAGGAAGTCCAACGTGGGACGCGATCCCGGGACTCAGAGCCGAAGGCAGACGCTTCACCGATGGAGCCACCTGGGCACCCCTGTGTGCAATTTCTTTAGGGATAAATGTCTTTCCTTTTCTTCTTCTACTTATAGGGAAGAGAGGGTATTCAAAAAAGTCAGAAAGTGGAAACAACTCACATACGCATCGGGGGTGCATGGATACACAAACGTGGGGTACTCGTAGAACGGAGTATCATGTTGCCATGAAAAGGAACACAGTCCTGATTCGGGGAGGCCCCTTGAAAACATGGTGTTCGGTGACAGAAGCCAGCCACAGAAGGCCACAGATCGTAGTGTCCCATTTACGGAGATGTCCACAGAGGCAGAGGGTAGGCAAGCAGTTACAGGGAGGCGGGGGGAGCCTGCTAATGGTCTGAACTTGCTTTAAGGCGTTGACAACGTTCTGGAATTCTAGAGTGGTGCTGGGGGCACCACTGGTGTATTTAGTGTATATGCTGGCTGCACATATACTGATGAACACTGAGTCATAGACATTAAAACAGGTGAATTTTATACTGTGTAAATCCCCTTTAAAAAAGAAAAAAAGATTTTATTTATGTATTTGTCAGAAACATCGAGAAGGAGTGCACTAGCCGGGGGAGCACCAGACAGAGGGAGAAACGGGCTCCTGGCTGGGCGAGGAGCCCCACACGGGACTTGATCCCAGGACGCTGGGACCATGACCTGAGCAGAAGGCAGACGTGTCCCCGATGGAGACACCCAGGTGCCCCCATGTAAAATATATCCTTAAAAATGGAAGGGAGATATACAGAGGGGAAAAGATTCAAGGAAGACGATGTGCTTCCCCGCACCGGCTTCGAGATGTCGGTGTGGGGGGGGTCAGGAAGTGACAGAAGCAAGTGCCCCCACCCCTGCGTCGGCCAGCCGAGGGCGGAGTCTTCGGGCCGGCACCTGCACCCCACTCTGCCAGCACCTTGGCTCCGTCCCTGCCTTCCGAGGCCTCCCTCCGGCCTTGGGAGTCCCCCGGCCCCTCCCTTCCTCTGCAGGGGCTCAGACTGGATTTGGCCCTTCCTGGCCAGCCAGCTCAGGTCATTCTCTGGGGCTTGGTGACCAGACTGGAAGGGTTTGAATTTGAATTCCAGCACCTGCCCCGTGCCCCCTCCCCTCGCCATGTGCCATGTGCTCTGAGCCTTGGTTTACCACGTGTCCAGCAGAGCAGAAGGGCCCCCTCCACCTGCGGAGAGTCCCGGGAGCCCCAACGTGGCAGTGTGGCCAGGAGGCCACGTGGCCCAGCAGGCTCAGGGCCAGCAGGGGCCGCATGCTCCCAGGGCTGCAGCAGCTGTGTGCGCACGGGTGCCCATGCTCGGGCCTGTTGCCATCTGACCATCTGCTACCCCAGAACGCTTGTTGGACCCTTGCTTGCTGGGCCACTGTGCAGGGAGGGAGGTGGGCACCTGTCTCCAGTGAGGCAGCGACTGTGTTCGGCCACTAGAGGCCAGTGCAGCCTGAGGGGGCCAGGTGGGCCTGCCAGGACCAGCTCAGTGCACCTGGGGAGCAGGGTGGGGCCAAGGTCCCTTGGTGCCTCCAACCCCAGGGTCCTCTGAGGTGCCACCACTGCCTGGGACATGAATCCTATGCCCACCACCCTGTGCTCACAGTACTTCGAGTTAGCCCAGAGACTGGGACTGTGGAGCCTGCCCAACTAGCTTCCAGAGCCTTCCTGGAGCTGAGGCCTGGCCAGGAGCGGGCAGGTGCAGATAAGTAAGGTGCTGGCCTCGGAGGGAGCACCTGAGGGAGTCAAGCTTCCAGGAGGGAACTTCACCTAGGGGAAACCAAAGGGAAACCTTGGTTTTGGGCCCCAAGGGCCCCAAACCCCAGTCCAAAGGCCTGGGAGCCTGAAAGAAACTGCAGCATTTCTATTTAGAAGGTTCTGGAAACTTGTAACCAAGACAACATTTTTATTTTTTGTCCTGATGATATCTGGGTCGTTCAGGGAAGCTCTAGCCCATGAAAGTTCTTGCTGGGGTTCCAAATCCCTCTTGCTTCTCCCAACATCCTGATTCGTTCAAGGTCTCCTCTTTGTTTTCCCAGCAGTCAAAGCTGACCAAAGGAGAGGGCCACTGGGGAGGGGGTGGAGTCGGAGTAGGAAGAGGGGCTCAACCAACGGTTTGCAGGAGGTTTTCCCCTCTGAATTCCAAAAACAGGGTAAAGCGGGGGCCCAGCCTGGACTTGCTTCTTGGCTTTTCCCACTGGGGTGTTTCTTTGACCCCTCATCATTTCAAAATTGGCTCAGAGATTTTTTTTTTTAAGATTGTATGCATTTATTTGTCAGAGACACAGCGAGAGGGAACCTGAGCAGGGGGAGTGGGAGAGGGAGCAATAGACTCCCCACTGAGCAGAGGGCCCCATGCGGGACTCAATCCCAGGATGCTGGGATCATGACCTGAGCTGAAGGCAGATGCTTAACTGGCTGAGCCACCCAGGGGCCCCTGACTCAGAGATTTTTTGTGTAAGAAACGGATTCCGGAATTCCTGTGGGTTCTGGTTTGAGCCCCTAGCAAAAAGTGTTTCGAGATGCATCTCAGAACAGGTACAACACTAGAGATCCACAGCTTTTACCTTAAGAAGAATTTTTTTTTTTTTAAAGCACTCACTTCCCGTGAAACACAGTCTGGGCATGTGCAAACTATAGAGGTCAATTACATTCACTGTGCGCCTGACCCTGAGGGGGGTGGGGCTCCAGGCACAAGGAACGGCACTAAATGGGCACACACTCCAGGCATGGGCACCCCTGCTAACCTCCAAGCTCCTCCCACTCTGATGTGATCCCCCCAGCCTCCGAAGGGCCGCCCCAGAGTCAATGAGTGCGCTGTTGGTCCGCAGAGCGGGTGGGCCCGTGGGGGAAGGGGGGGGGTGTTTAGAGCTGCCCCCTGGGGAAGGGCAGATGGCACGACACAGCCTCACGGGCGGTGCCAGACAGGCCACCAGACATGGGAGCCCCTTCCTGAAGCCTCAGGCACCTGCCTTCGCTGCCCACAGCTCGCCAGGGCCTCTGTTCACTTTCTGTGAACACAGAGTGGACTGGAGCAGGGGCTGTGCTCAGACAAGCACCCCCCATCCCCCGACACTGGAAGAAAGTCGCAGCCTCTGGCTTTCCATGAGCAGGGACACGGGCCTGCAGCCTTCAGCTCACATCTTCAGCCCTGAGCACCAAGGCAGGGAGGAAACAGTTGTGACCCATGACCTTGGGCTCATTGACAAGGACACAATAGTAGGAAAGGTTAGCCCCTGGTAGATCTGCACCCAAACCAGGCCTGTGCCAGTCTCTTTATGCACTCTCTCCCTCTCTCCCTCTCTCTTTTCCTTCCCCCTTTTAACGTTGTAATCTCTACACCTAACTTAGGACTTGAATCCGCACTCCGAGATCAAGAGTCGCATGCTCCAGTGACTGACCAGCCAAGGGCCCCTTTGCGGCTTTAAAGACCCTGCAGCCACGCTGGGAATCTAGACTACTCTTGTCTCCAGCATCTCCTCCACACCGGGCCCTGGCGAAGGGCCCACAACTGCCTAGCGGCAGAATTGGAAGGTGACCCTTGCAAGGTGCTGGTCCTTTGAGAAGTGTGCCATCTGCTCACGCGGCCGGAGTCCCTGGATCAGGGTGGGAGCCGCCTTCGGTTTTCACCCCCATGCCCGCCCTTTCTCACATTGGTGGACACAGGGCTGGGGCATAGAGGCAGTCCGCCATGTGCGGAGTTCAGTGTATGATTGCAAAGCCAGCGCTCCACGACCCCCCGCGTCCCCCGCTCCCTGGTGCTCCTCCTGACCTGGCTCAGGTTACCCCCTTGCAGTTCCCAAACCTTTCCCCTGTTGGTGTGCCTTCCTAAACACGCAGTCTGGGCCTTTGGACCCGTAAGGGACTGGAACAGCAGTGTCTCCCGGCCTTTCCCGAGATATCAGGTTAGGGAGATCTGTCCGTGCGCCCCTCCCTCTCCCGTCCCTGGGACCAGGAAGTGGCCCAGGAAGGGGCCCAGCCCTGTCACCGTGCAGTCCGCAGGTGTCTTATTCCAGGAAGGCATGCCCACACCCAAACTCCGTCACTGCATCTGAATTTTCAAAAACCAGCAAGCACAGTGTAACAGAACCTTTTGTTTATGTAAACCCAGCCCAACCTGTTTCAAGTCCTGTTGAGAGAGGCACTCCGGGTTCTCTCTGGCCTGAGTCCCCCTTGTCTCCCCCACCCTGGCCTGGAGCTTTCCACTGCGGAGCTCTGGCCTCAGGGGGCCTCCCTGCCCTCCCCACTCTCAAACTCTTGCCCTTTGATCCTCCCCAGCCAAGAGGAAGGACTGACCCAGGATGTCCTGGACAGTCACACTTGAAGGACGAACTTTCTCCTTCCTTCCCCTCCCTCCACAGATGCCTTCCGGGAAAGGCCTCGCCAGTGGAAACTCCCAGATTAAAAGATCCTAAAGCAAATCTACCTTTAAGGCTAATAACCACTTCTTTAAGTCTTGCTAATAGGAGGAAAATGCTCATATTTGTCTCCAGCCTACAGACATTGTTAACTGGTAACTTTGAGCGATATTGTTTGTGTTGATTTTTTGCCGCCTCCCCCCACCCCCATCTGCACTCAGGTTGGAAATGCAGAGGCCGGAACCTCCCGTGTCCAAAGGACCTGCTTGAAACATCTCTCACTGGATCGACCCGGTGGAGCCTTCTGGGACGGAGACTCCACGGACTGGCGAGGGGCGGGAGTGGGGTCCTTGCGCCCCGCGCTCTACTGAGGGGCCAGTGCATCTTCCCGCCCCGGGGTGGCACAGTCCTAAAGTCCCTGGGGAGATGAGTGTCAAGTCCTAACCCCGCCCTTCAAACCGTGCTCTGCAGGAGGCGGGGGGGGGGGGTTCCACTTAGTTCTAAAGCCCCCATCTCCATCTGTTTCCCCGCAGAAGGCTGAGGTGCGGAGGTCAGTTCCAAAGCCCGCTCCCCCGGGCTCGTCCCCGCAGGCGACGGGGGCGGGGAGGCGGGGAAAGGGGTGCTGCCACACTTCTAAATCGCCCGCAGGTGGCTCTCCGCTCCCGGCCGCGGCGCTTCAGAAGGAGACAGGAGGTCCCCGGACGCGGACCGCGCGCGTCCACGAACCGTCGGGCTGGTCCCTCCCATGTCCCCACTCCAAATCCTAAATGTCAACGCAGCGTGTTTTCCTTTCCGTTTAAAAGCTGCGCTTTAAACTCGGTGGGACCCGGATCCGGTTAGTTGCCGATGGCATTTCCAAGTTTTGTCGGGGTGAAGCACTTTAGCCTCCCGCATTGTGCTGTGAATGTGTGACCTCCCTCCAGCCGCGGCCGCCGTCCCCGACCCCGGGCGGGCCATGCGGCACCCGCCCTCTCCCCGGGCCCAACCTGCGCGGCGGCCCGCGCGGCGCTCCCCGCGGACCAATGCTGCCCGCTTGGTGGCGGCGGTGGGGGTGGGGGTGCTTCGGGCCGCGCCCCGCCCGGGACCCGCAGAGCCACCGCCCCACCGGTAGCGGCCGCCGGGGGGCCCCCCTGCCCTGCCTTTCCCGGCCCGGCTCCCTCGGCCCCGCCCCCCGGGGAGGTCGGGTGGGGAGGCCGCGGGGGAGTGGGCCCGGCCTCCCCCGGCTGCGCCCCCGCGTCTCCATAGCGATCCTCCCGGCGCGCACCTCCGGGCCGGCTCCCCCCCGGGCTGAACAATGCGCGGCGGGGCCGGGGGCGGGGCCCAGCTGGGCCGGGGGCGGGGAGAGCGCGGGCCGAGGGGGCGCCGGCCGAGCGCACCGCCCAGGCAGCAGCCGGCCGCCCGGGTCTGAGCGGCGCGGTGCGGCCCCGCCGGCTCCGGGAGCGCCGCCCCCGCCCAGCCCCGGGCCCGCCCCGCTTCCCACGCCGCCCGGCTGAGCCCGCGCGGGAGCCACCTGGAGCCGCCGGCAGCCGCCGCCACGGCAGGTTGATGCGCGGCGCCCTCCCGGGACGCGCACAGGAGCCATCTTGAAACCAACTTCGCAAACTTTCGCAAAGTGCTCTCGAAGTGGAAGCTGCGGGGGAGCCCGGGAGCGCGGCCGCCGGTGTCCCCGCCGGGGCCCCCGGGGAGGCAGGGCGCGGGCCGCCCCGAGGGCCCGGCGCGGGGCGCGCAGGAGCCCTCCCCCGGCCGCGCCGGGTGGATGCGGAGCCGCGCCGGGTGCATGGATTGTGCTCGGGCGCCCGGCTCGGGCTCGGGCTCGGGCTCCGGGCCATGGCGCCGCCGCCGCCTCCCGTGTTGCCCGCGCTGCTGCTCTTGGCCGCGGCCGCCGCCCTACCCGCGCTGGGGCTGCGAGCGGCCGCCTGGGAGCTGCGCGTGCCCGGCGGCGCCCGCGCCTTCGCCCTGGGGCCGGACTGGACCTACACGCTGGACGCCGCGCGCACGCCGCGGGCGCTGCGGGAACTGCTGGACGTGAGCCGAGACGGGCGGCTGGCGGGGCGGCGGCGCGGGCCGGGCGCGGGGCCCCGGGGCTGCGTGCGCCTGGGGGGCAGCCCGCTGCCGCTGCTCGTCCGCCTGGCGGCCCGCGGCGCCCCGACGGCCCTGAGCCTCCGCCTGAGGGTGCGCGCGCACGGCCCGGGTTGCGGCGCCCGGCTCCGGCGCCGACCGGCCACCGGCGCGGAGCTGCGGGCGCGGGCTGTGCTCACGGTGCCGGGGCCCGGCGCGGTGCTCTGCTTCCCGGCCCCCGGCGGCGGCGGCGGCGGCAGTGGCGGGGCCACGCTGCACTCGGCGCTCGCAGCCCTGACCACTTTCCCCGCCTGTCGGTGCCCTCCGCACCCCGGCCCCCGCTGCCCACGCAGATCCGTCTGCCTGTCGCCCGGGGGCTCGGCCCGCCTGCGCCTGCTGTGTGCTCTGCGGCGCGGGGCCGGCGCCATCCAGGTGGAGCTGGCGCTGGAGGCGGCCGCGGGGACGCCCTCCCCGGCGCTGTCGCTGTCTCTGTCGCCGCCGACCCAGCCCCAGCCCCAGCCCGGGGCGGTGGCGGCTCGGCGGGCTCGGCGGGGCGCTGGCGGCGGCACGACCCCTCAGTTCCCGCTGCCTAGCTACCAAGTATCCGTGCCGGAGAACGAGCCAGCCGGCACCGCGGTCATCGAGTTGCGCGCGCACGACCCGGACGAGGGCGAGGCGGGGCGCCTGAGCTACCAGATGGAGGCCCTGTTCGATGAACGCTCCAATGGCTACTTCCTCATCGACACCGCCACGGGCGCGGTGAGCACGGCCCGCGCACTGGACCGCGAGACCAAGGACACGCATGTGCTCAAGGTGAGCGCCGTGGACCACGGCTCACCGCGACGCTCCGCCGCCACCTACCTCACCGTCACAGTCAGCGACACCAACGACCACAGTCCGGTCTTCGAGCAGTCCGAGTACCGTGAGCGCGTGCGTGAGAACCTCGAGGTGGGCTACGAGGTGCTGACCATCCGTGCCACCGACGGCGACGCGCCCTCCAACGCCAACATGCGCTACCGCCTGCTGGAGGGCGCGGGCGGCGTCTTTGAGATCGATGCGCGCTCCGGCGTGGTGCGCACCCGGGCGGCGGTGGACCGGGAGGAGGCGGCCGCCTACCAGTTGCTGGTGGAGGCCAACGACCAGGGCCGCAACCCAGGCCCGCTCAGCGCCACCGCCACTGTGCACATCGTGGTGGAGGACGAGAATGACAACTACCCCCAGTTCAGCGAGAAGCGCTATGTGGTGCAGGTGCCAGAGGACGTGGCTGTCAACACACCTGTGCTGCGCGTGCAGGCCACTGATCGGGACCAGGGGCAGAACGCGGCCATCCACTACAGCATCGTTAGCGGCAACCTGAAGGGGCAGTTCTACCTGCATTCCTTGAGCGGCAGCCTGGACGTCATCAACCCACTGGACTTCGAGGCCATCCGGGAGTATACGCTGCGCATCAAGGCGCAGGATGGAGGCCGGCCTCCGCTCATCAATTCCTCGGGGCTGGTCCTGGTGCAGGTACTGGACGTGAACGACAACGCCCCCATCTTCGTGAGCAGCCCCTTCCAGGCGGCCGTGCTAGAGAACGTGCCCCTCGGCCACTCGGTGCTGCACATCCAGGCGGTGGACGCGGACGCAGGGGAGAACTCCCGCCTGCGCTATCGGCTGGTGGACACGGCCTCCACCTCTGTCGGGGGTGGCGGGCCTGCGTCCCAGGACCCCGCATCTCCCCCGGACTTCCCTTTCCAGATCCACAACAGCTCGGGCTGGATCACTGTGTGCGCGGAGCTGGACCGCGAGGCGGTGGAGCACTACAGCTTCGGGGTGGAGGCGGTGGACCACGGCTCGCCGCCCATGAGCTCCTCGGCCAGCGTGTCCATCACGGTGCTGGACGTGAATGACAACGACCCGGTATTCACGCAGCCGGTGTACGAGCTGCGTCTGAACGAGGACGCCGCCGTGGGGAGCAGCGTGCTGACCCTGCGGGCACGTGACCGGGACGCCAACAGTGTCATCACCTACCAGCTCACCGGCGGCAACACCCGCAACCGCTTTGCCCTCAGCAGCCAGAGCGGTGGCGGCCTCATCACCCTGGCACTGCCGCTGGACTACAAGCAGGAGCGGCAGTACGTGCTGGCCGTGACCGCGTCCGATGGCACCCGCTCGCACACTGCTCAGGTTTTCATCAACGTCACTGACGCCAACACCCACCGGCCGGTTTTCCAGAGCTCCCACTACACCGTGAATGTCCGCGAGGACCGGCCGGTGGGCACCTCCGTCGCCAGCATCAGCGCCACCGACGAGGACACCGGTGAGAACGCCCGCATCACCTACGTGCTGGAGGACCCTGTCCCGCAGTTCCGCATCGACCCGGACACGGGCACCATCTACACCATGACTGAGCTGGACTACGAGGACCAGGCCGCCTACACCCTGGCCATCACCGCCCGGGACAACGGCATCCCTCAGAAGTCCGACACCACCTCCCTGGAGATCCTCATCCTCGATGCTAATGACAACGCGCCCCGCTTCCTGCGGGATTTCTACCAGGGTTCCGTCTTCGAGGATGCACCGCCATCCACCAGCGTCCTCCAGGTCTCTGCCACCGATCGGGACTCGGGCCCCAATGGCCGCCTGCTGTACACCTTCCAGGGCGGGGACGACGGGGACGGGGATTTCTACATCGAGCCCACGTCTGGCGTGATCCGCACCCAGCGCCGCCTGGACCGGGAGAATGTGGCGGTGTACCTCCTCCGGGCCCTGGCTGTGGACCGGGGGAGCCCTGCGCCCCTCAGTGCCTCAGTGGACATCCAGGTGAACGTCTTGGACATTAATGACAACCCCCCGGTGTTTGAGAGGGACGAGCTGGAGCTGTTTGTGGAGGAGAACAGCCCCGTGGGGTCTGTGGTGGCCAGGATTCGTGCCAATGACCCCGACGAGGGCCCCAACGCCCAGATCATGTATCAGATCGTGGAGGGCAACGTGCCCGAGGTCTTCCAGCTGGACCTGCTGAGCGGCGACCTGCGAGCCCTGGCTGAGCTGGACTTCGAGGTCCGGCGGGAGTACGTGCTGGTAGTGCAGGCCACCTCAGCCCCGCTGGTGAGCCGGGCCACCGTGCGCATCCGCCTCCTGGACCAAAACGACAACCCGCCCGTGCTGCCCGACTTCCAGATCCTCTTCAACAACTACGTCACCAATAAGTCCAACAGCTTCCCCACGGGCGTGATTGGCCGCATCCCGGCACATGACCCCGACCTCTCCGACAGCCTCAACTACACCTTCCTGCAGGGCAATGAGCTCCAGCTGCTGCTGCTGGACCCGGCCACCGGAGAGCTGCAGCTCAGCCGGGACCTGGACAACAACCGGCCGCTGGAGGCGCTCATGGAGGTGTCTGTTTCGGGTGAGTGGCCGCCCGGAGAGCCGCAGGGACCCGCCGGGGGCCTGCCCTACCAGCCGGGGCGCATCTGGGCAGGGCCCAGGCGGCTCTTCGGGCATCTGTGGGCTCCGGTTGGAGGATTGGTGCCACGAGCTGTGGGGCGTGCTCCCCGCTTAGGCCAAGGGAGTGGGAGGGTACGCACTGCTTCCCTCAGCACTTTTTCTGGGAGCAGGCTCGGGCTGCCTCAAGTTCAGGGCTTTTTTTTTTTTTTTTGGCGCTTTCTTCCACAGGCTGATTGTGATTCCTGATTGTGCTATGAAAAGTTGGTCTGCAGGGCTATCTGAGTTGTCTGGTTTGCTTGGTACCGTTCTGTGGTCAGCCCTCCGCCTGTCTGGAAAGATCAAAGGTCACCGCCCGCCCGGTGTGCTGCATGGAAATTGCTGGACGGTTCCCTGAGTCACCCTGTAATTGGGCGGCAGTTGGTTCCCGTGATGTCTCTTTTCTGTCTCCTGCAGATAATAACAATCCCGCTTATGTGTGCTCGTCTGTCTGGGAGCGCTTTGAAAAGCATAGCCTCGTTTGATCTTGGCTTCTGCTCCTGGACACGGGCTTGTAATTTGGGTCTTACTGAGAGGCCTGCCCAGTGTGGTGGTGGAGGAGCTCAGTGCGGGTTCCCCGGTGTGGGAACCCAGAGGGCCCGCTCGGGGCTGGAGGTGCGCAGTCGGGCAAGGTGGTCTCGGCTCCGTCAGCCTAATGCCCGGCAGCAAAGAGCGCACCCCATGCCGCCGACCCCCGAGTGCCAAGCGGGCTCCCCAGGGCCGGGCGGAGGGGACAGATAGAGGGCGTGGGAATTGGGAGACACAGCGGCTCCTTAAGGGGGCCCGCCTGTGGGCAGGGTCGGCTGGTGCAGACAGGTGCCCTTAATGACGAGACCAAACTATTACAAGAAAGGCTTTGACCGTGGGTTGTTTGAGTCAACGTTTCGGCTGACTTACTTGAACAATAAATGATTTCAACACAGTGTCACCGCGGGAGCCCTGCGAGAATTAAAAAGGAAATTCTCTGATCTGTTTTGTTTTCACCTTTGGTTATCAGTCGTTATACCCCAAGGGTTGGGTGGCAAACAGGTCCCCGTTCTAGTTGTTTGCTTGTGAGATCCGGAGCTTAGGGTCCAGTTCTGCATGGTGCAACCGTTCGCCAAGGCTTTCGGCGGCACAGTCTCTCCGCAGGTGCATATTGTAGGTTTTGTGGGGTCATGTACATGCGCAAGGGACACGGAAGAGGCCCTTAGGGGGAAATTATTAGCGGGCTTATGGGTATTCCGAGCAATGACCTGATACCAAAAATTGTTTCCTTCCCAAATCCCCACTTGGGTTTGCCCGGTTTTTGATCCTTCTACTGTTCTGCGTGCTTCGTACGACACAGTGGAAAACAGCCGGTGCGGAAATGACTTGCAACACCCTGGGGTTTTGACTGCACAGGGGACACAGGGGGCCTTAGTGGGAACAGTGCGTGTGGAAGCAAGGATGTTGTGTGTGTCTGAGGCGTCAGGAATGTGGGCCCCCTGTGGCAGCCGGATAACAAGGCTTAGGATGGATTTCATCCCCCCAGAGGGGAGTTACTGAGAGCTGGCTTGCCTACCTGGAGGGCCGCCGCTTGGGACCACAGCTGAAGGTGGGCTGGGGTCCATGCCACGTGGGGGACTGTCGCAGTGGTCTCGGTGACCCAGGGCCGACATAATGCTTCTGCCCCTCGGGCACTGGGCCTTCTGGGGGGTCCCCCAGGAATAGGTGGTTCCCTTTCGCTGGATTCTGATGCGACAGCAGGTGGCTTTATAAACCCTTGCACTTAACATGAACACGCACCCTTCCGGGAACTGGGAGGTGAGCGGTGTTAGGATCCTTGCCTGCGAGAAAATTCTGGAGGAATGCTTTGCCGGGCTGACCATTCCAGCGCCAAATCCTCGCTCAGTGCTGATTCTGTGCTGAGGTTTGAGGGGGGGACACCGGGGTGCGCTGTGGCCCTCACCCCTTGACTGCTGCTGAGTGCTCGGGCAAAGCCAATGGCTGGAAACTCTTAAAATCTGTGATTCCAGACGGCAGAGCGTGGGGTAGAAACAAAACAGAGCCCGAAGTCAGTCTTTGAATGAACCGGGGTGGATTCTTAGGTTTTGTAAAGGAACAATGGAGAAAGCTGTTGTGGGGGACTCACACCCTGTTTTCATTGAAGTGTTACTGGCTTTTTGGGATTTACAGCCGTGCCCTAAAGCCTCTGATGCCTTATGACCGCCCTCGCCCTCGAGGTGCTGGATGGAGCAGTTCTGTGGGCGCCAGGCCAGCAGGTCGCCGGCAGAAGAGGCTGCTGGGAAGGTGCCCTGGGGGAGGGCCTGAAATGGCCAGGCAGGGGGAGGGGTGGGGGGGGGGAGGACTGTGCGGGGGGGGGGGGGAGGGCCTGTAGGGGAGGGTTATGGGGGGGGGTGGGGGGCAGGAGGAAATGGCTCCAGGAGAGAGCAGCTTGGGGGGACCCGGGGACCAGGAGGGCCTTTCCTTTTGCCAGACCAGGGGTGTCGGTTAGCGGGAACGTTTTAGTAGATGATACTGATGGTTTCACACAGACGCCCGAGGTCAGAACACTGTTTGAAAATGTTTTGGAATTAAAAAATAGGCACGTTTGTATAACGGCCAGTGTTTGGAGGACAGCCAGCCCCACAAAATGCTCATTCTCTATGTGACGGTTTTTGAATGAGGTTTAAAATTCTGTGATTGGGACCTTTTTATGGCTGTTGTATGAAAGCCGTGTTTGCATTTTTCAAAGCAGTGCAGCTGCCAGCCCTGTGGGACCTTTAGGCACCTCAGGCTTCCCTCTAATCTCTCTGGATGCCAGGCCTTCGTCCCATCGGCATTTTCAGTCCAGCCGCAACGTGTGTGTGCCCGTGGGGCTGGGGCTGGACGCGTGCGCAGTAGAGCGTGGCACTTGGTGGGAAGCGGTCCTGCGTCTGTGGGTGTTGCCGGCCCGTGGATGCGGGAATGTTGGCATGTGTGGGATAAGAATGACCCGTGTCGCTGGGACACACCAGAAGATGGGGCAACGCGGTGAAGTGAGATCAGGCTACCTCAGGGCGCCTGGGGAGCACCGTCGGCTGAGAGCCAGACCCTTGATCTTGGCTCAGGTCTTGCTCTCGGGGTCTTGAGAAGGAGCCCGGCGTTGGGCTCTGTGTTGGGTGTGGAGCCTGCCTCAGAGATCGGCTGTGGTTTGCCTTGGTGGGGAGTACGTGGCCTAGGGCCGCCTCGGCCTGGTGGAGCTTTAGAGTGCATCTGCCTCCTTAAATACAGCGGGTGGAGGGGACTTTTCCATGGGTGATGCAGAGCCAGAGTGGAGGGCGGGCCGCTGTCCCAGCAGCGCCAGGATGCCTGGTGTCAGGGCTCTTCCCAGATATCACTGGGAGCTGAAGCCGTGTGGCTGCGGAGCTGGATTCTTCGGTGACACCCAGTGCCCCGGGAGTTCGGTGCTTCTCACAGCCGGTGGGCATCGCAGGGCCTTCCGAAGCTCTGGGGACAGTCGCTTGCTAGCTTACGTTCAGAAACACCGGCTCCGAGCCAAGAGCATGTTTATCCTTTCACTGAGCACCTACTGTGTGCCAGGTGCGGCCCTGCTCTCCCGGACGCCGGTGGGGGACGGAGGATTGGAAGAATGCAGAGGAACACAGAACTGAGATCGTGGGGAGGGAGATGCGGGGTGGGGGACGCGGCGTGGGGACCCGTAATCTTGCACACGAAGCACCTTCCCAGCAGGGGAGCGTGTGTGGCGGGAAACCCCCCCCCCCCCTATGCGGAGGGCCGACTCCGGAGGGTTTGGGGCCGATCTGGGAGATTTGGGGAAGAACCGGGTGTGTCTGAGCTGCACATGGGGAGGTGGCTCTAGGCGGTGAGCTGGGAGGTGTGGGGGTGGCCGAGGAGTGTAGGGGGACAAGGTGGGGCCTGCGCGGTTAGACGGTGAGATGTGGGGCGGGGATGGGCTTGAGCGGCCCGTGTGCTCTGCACCGGGGCCTCCCTGGGCACTGCCTGTCTGCGCAGGGCGTGGTCCTGCCAGGAGCACGCCAGGGCCCCCGAGGCTTGACAGCAGCTGCTTGCAAGGGCAGCGCTGGGGTTTGAACCCATGGCTCCGAAGCCATGGTCTCTCAGGCTGTGCTTTCCAGAGAAAACGGGCTCCAGGAGCCCGAGGATGAGGTCAGGGAGGAAGGCTCCCTGAGCCGGGTATCCTTGCAGGGGGGGTCTGGCTTTGGAGGCAAGACCAGACCACGTGCGGCTGGGGAACCTTTGATCTTTGTCACTGTGACGGCTGGACACGTAGGTCTGGGCAGAGGCCAGCTGGAGTCCTGGCCGGAGGCGGTCAGCATGGCCTCAGCAGTGACAGAGAGGGCTGTTGTGACTGGGGGTGGTCAGTGACCAGTCTGCAGGGGTGTGAAGGCATTAGGGCAGGGGATGTGTGTGACAGGAACGGGACCGTGGTGCAGCCTTGAGGAGCCGTGGCCGGAGTGGCCTGTGGGCAGGGGTGGATCAGCCTCGCAGCTGGGTCAGGAGCAACCACACCCAAGGGAACCCTCTGGGGGCTGAGGGTCCCACCGTGGGTCACCCGTGGGGCAGAAATGTGGCTTGAATTAACCAAAAGGAGGTCCTTGGTAGCGTCACGAGAGCCAGAGTAGCGGGGGGCTGGGCAGCCCCTCTGGGGAGCAGGGGACAGGCTTGCAGGGGTGAGGGAGCCAGGCTGAGGGCAGGGGGGTGGCTGTGGGGACGTGGAGCGAGCAGTGACCTGGCTGGGTTGAGGGGCGGGACTAGACCAGTCGGCGGGCACCACCACCACGCTGGCCACCCTGTCCCTCTGCCTGTGCGGCTGTTCACCCTGTGTGATTCCGGGGGTACCGGGAGTGAGGGGGGCACCGCGATGGCAGAGCAGTATCTGTCGGGGCCACGTCGAGTGTAGACAGGGCTGCCCGGGAGGGTCGGTTCTACTCCTCTTTGACTCATAGGACCTGTGATGGGGGAGTAGGGGGGCCAGGGCCAGGGCCATGGGGCTCCTGGACTGCTCAGGGCCAGGGCAGCCCATCTCAGCACTGGCTACCTGGTGACAGGAAGTCTCCTGGTGGTCCCACCCACCAGCTAGAGCGACAGGGAGACTGTTTACATGTGGGCAGAGCGACAGGCAGTGAGCCCCTTGGGAGGAGGGTACACAGACCATGTATGATGTTGACTGGCATTGGCAGTTTGCCGGCGACACCCAAGCTCCGTCCAGGGCCGGGTGCCCCCTTTGGACAGCCCTCTCGGGGCCGGGTGGCACGCACACCTGCTCCCGGCGACGCCCGAGAGCTGAAACCTGCGGGGGCCCCGGGGTGGTGGGATGGGGGCTGTCTGGGCCTGGCAGCCGCCGAGGCCCCGAGAGGTGTGTTGTGTGGCTCAGGGCCATGAGCCTCCGCACTCGGATGCAAAGAGAGCCAGATCTGATCGTGTGGGGCAGGGCATGTGGAAAATCTTCCCGAACTGGCATGACTCTTCTCCGCTCACAGCCTAGGGGGTCATAGTTTTCTGGTGTTTCTTCTTGTCCTGTAACCTGAACGTGCAGGTTCGTACAAAAGCCGGAGGGTTCCTGGATCCCGAGGGGTGGAGTGAATGTCCCCCCGCTTTCTGTGGGTTGGTTTTGGGAGGGTCACGGGGGCGACCTGGGGATGTGTAGCAGGGTTGGGGTCCCAGGTTGTCAGGGTCGGGGACCTGGCCTGGAGTTTGTGGGGGATGACAGGGGCCCCCTCTGCTTTTCCCCTGTGAGTAGGTGGTCCGCAGTGGCTGTGGGTCCTTTACGGACCGAGCCCCAGGGGCCTGGGAGAGGGTCCCCCTGCAGAGACTGCGGCGGCTCGTCTGCCCCCCACTCTGGGCACTGGGGGGAGGCGGACGCAGAAGACAGGATGCAAAGTGATCCCTCCCAGCACTTTGGGTCCCTCTGTGCCTTGGGGGCTTGGCTCCGGGGGAACGTTCTACAGCTGTGGCTGATTCTCACGACTTTGCTTCAGGTAAGGACTTGCGGATGCCTTGGAAATCGGTTCCCCTTTTTGGGTGTGAACATTCCAGAGCTGGGGAAAGCCCGTCACCAGCCCTTCATCGTTCTGTCACTCCAGTGAGCGCTTCCTGACGTCCTGGAGATGGGCCACGATTCTTTCTTAAACACGCACACGTGCGCACCTGTGCTCACACACACACGGACACACACATGTGCATGGACTTAAGCACATGCACACACAAGCATGCTCACGTGTGTGCACACATGGACATAAGCACACACATGCACATAGACATACACGTGCAAACGCACGGGCACAGGCACATGCATGCATAAACGCACGCGTATGCACAGACACAGGTACAAACACGCACACGTGTGCACACAGAGACACACATGCAAAAACATGTATGCACACACACGGGCCGGGGATCATACAGGAACAAACACACAGACACACAAATACATACATGTACACACGCACACAAATCCACACAGTTTGACCACTTTGGAGGCCGACTGTGTCGCATGAGCTTTCCTTCCAGCCACCCCAACCCGACACACCGTGTCGACATCTGTAGCCGCGGTGGGGTCCTGTCGGCCAGTCTGGTAATCCCTTGGGGCTGGTGACATGGTGCCAAGCTTGTGGGTGTCCCATGGACCGTGGGCCTCCCGTGAAAGGGGTTGTGTTAGCCTTTAGCTTCCAGGGTCAGCCACTGGGTATTGAGGCATCAAGCGTGCGGAGTGTGGCTGGTCCGTCACAGTGGCTGTTGGGACAGACTCCGTGGCTACTTTTGCACAGCTGTGTCCGCGGCGTGCCCTCGGTGAGCAGTGGGCGAGCCCCGGGCTGGTGTCCTTTCTGCACTGATCTTGTGCGACGGGATAGTCCCTCCACCTTCCGGGCGGGGTGTGGAAGTGTTAGAGGGGACACGAGCCCGCCCCCCTCAAGGCAGGGCAGGGCGCCACCTCCACCCCTCTGATCTTCCCATGTGCCCGCCTCCGTCTCTCCCCTGGGGCTTTGAGGTCAGGGGGTCAGTTTCTGATCTCGGCACACCTGGAAGGAGACTGGCGTCAGAGCCAGGATGATACCCCAAGAGGTGGTCGTCTGAGAGCCTGTCGCCCCACTGCGTGGGTTTGCGTGCCCCCTCCCCAGGCTCTGCCTTGTCCCCTGGCTGCAAACCTGAGAGTGCCCATTTCACAGGCAAAGGTACTGAGGCTGCAGAGCTCCTGGCGGTAGGTTCAAGTCTGGAACCATGGGTGGCCCCACTGTCGGCCAGAGGCTAAGCCCTGCCACGAGGAGCTGTTGTGACAGCAGCCCTGGGGACCCAGAACAGGAGGGCTGTGGGTCACGTGTGTGTCACGTCTGATTCCATGGGAACGCTACGGTGAGCAGGGGTGCAGCTGCTGCACAGTGAGGGAGAGGGGGTCCTGGCGGCTGTCCCTGAGTCTTTATGGGCCTCCTATGGGCAGAGCTGTGTCACGGGAAACTGGAGTGTAGGACCTGCGTGCATCAGGGGTGGGGACGGACCTGAACCAGTGCTGTGGTCAGGGTCAGAGGCAGCCGGGAGGTGGACAGCATTGTGGAGCTCACGTGGAACTGCCGAGCCCTTGGGGGCCCTCCGGCTTCCAGAGCAGATTCTCCTGGCCAGGGACCCACCAACCTGCCTGCCTCCCTCCTTCCCTCTCCCCATCAGTCAAGATTTTTCCTTCTTTTTCAATAGTCTGTTTTCACTTCCACTTCTGGGTTTGTGTTTTGTTTTGTTTTTGTTTGTTTGTTTGTTTGTTTTTTGGTTTTAAAAACTGTCTCATGGAAGTGACACTTGGTTAGGGTAAACTTGGAGCGGCTTGTTCAAACAAAGTCCTGTGCTGTGTTAGCATTCGGAGATAAGAATGCTCTCCTGGGGCAACAAACTTTCATCAGGGAGTTGACTGGTGCACGACTGTGGTCACAGAGTGAAATCGGTCCACCGCCGGGCAGCCCCGCTTTGGAGACGGCCACCTCAGCCATGGTCTCCACAGCTGTCCCTCCCTGCGCTCTGATGCATCCCGGTGTGGGACAGAGCATGGGGTTTCCCTGGCAGTGAAGCCCGATGGCCCCCTGAGTGCTGATGGCCAACGCTGGTCAAGTCAACCCCCTCTGGGCCTCACGGTCTCCCCTGGAATGAGGCGGTGGGACAGTCATCGTCCAGGACCCCTGTCCTGACTCCAGCCCTGGGATCGTGCTGTCGGTGAAGGACCGGAAAAGCAGAAACCCAGCCCGAGGGTCTGGCTATGTCTTGGGAAGCCTGTTTGTTGCTGTGAACGTCGCAGGTGCCGAGAAATGACCTCGCTTAAAAGCTATCATGAAGTGTTCGGGAATCACGTTTCTAGTAAGGGATTGATGTTTCGTATACGTAGAGAGCTTCCGCAGCTCAACCACGGAGAAACAGACGACCCGATGGAAAGATGGCAAAAACACTCAGTTGGACGTTTTTCCAATTAAGACGTGCGCACGGTGACGGACGCACGAGAGGGGCTTCGCGTCACTCATCCTCCGGGATGTGCAAACCAGAACCGTGGCGAGGTGCCGCGCCCCACCTTTAGGACGGCTGTTGTAGAAACAAAAACAGAGCAGAAAGTAAGGCAGGGCTACCACGGGGAGAAATTGGACCCTAGTGCTTTTTTTGAGTGAAAATTGGTGCAGCCACTGTGGAGAACCGTGTGGCGGCTCCTCGAAGGATGCAACCTGGAATCCTGGTGGGGTCCAGGAATCCCACTTGCGCATATCGATGCAGAAGTAAAAGCAGGACCTTGACCGGGTTCCGGCATTTGTACGCTCGCGGCGGCCAGCTCACGATCCTCAGAAGGTGGAGGCTCCCGGGGTCCATGGGCAGACGGATGGGTGAGCGGAAGCAGTGGGTTCTCGTTCAGCTTTGAAGGGGAGGGAGAGGGGACCCGTGCTACAGTGTGGAGGAGGAATGAGGCCCTCGTGCTCCGTGAAATAAGCCAGACACGACCCACACCCACAAGGTTCACGGCTCTGCTCACGCAGAAGTCAGCGACCCCGCACCCCGTAAGACCTGGGCCCATGGGCGAGGGCTGCCACCTGTCCTGACCCAGGTGCCTCCGCTGGTGACCCCACACCTGGCACCCTCTCAGGGAGCGGCTCCAGCGACTCCTGAAGACAGGGCTGAGCCGCAGAAGACGCCGGAACTCCAGGGAGCTGAGAGTCCCAGTGTCCCCCTCACGCCTCAGGGCGTCACCCTTGGAGCTGACACTGCGTCGGGTGCTCCCATGGAATATTCCAGTCTTCCGAGGTTACGCTAGTGCATATAGTGACAGAAGTCACTCGCCCATGGAAGTGTGGTGGCCGTGGTGGCCCGAGAGAGCTGACATGAAGAGGCCTGGGGCACGGACACAGGCCACCAGGCGGGCGAACCCCCAGGAAGGCGCTCGACGAAAGCAGCCAGACACTAGAGCCCACACGGGGCACAGAAGCTGCCGCCCAGCCATCCACGGAGGCCGGGCACGCCTGCCGCTTCTTCCCGGGGCTGGGGCAGGGGCACAAGGAGCGACCGGGATGGGCCTGGGGTCTCTTCTGGGGGTGACGGAAGGGCTTTAGCAGGTAGAGGCGGGGTAGCATATCACTGTAACGCACCAAATGCCTACAGAAATATACGCTTTAATGGGGCAAATCACACCCTCATTCTCCACCGGAGTCCTGACCCTGTCCACAGCCATAGGAGCGGGGGCTTTAGGACGATTTCTGTGTCTGAACATGGGTGACATCTCTCTGGTGCTTGACCGTGTGTTAGGAGCTGCAGGATAAGCTGAACCTTTAAAAGCCCTGGGAGAGAGGAAGGCCCTCGGGGCATCGGGTGCCGCGGGGACCCTAGTGCCCTGCAGCCCAGCGGGGGGGAGGCTGGGGCCTGGGGACCCGGGCCCGACCCCACGGCCTGGGCAGAGGAGGGGTGAGAGGGTGCGGGCCCAGAGGAGGGGTGAGAGGGTGCGGGCCCACAGGCCGTCGTCCTCGCACGTGGGGGCCTCCGGCCACGCCTCCTCCCCTGGGACGGGTCTTGGGTTCAGTACCACTTGTCTGAGCACAAGTCTGGGCATTTGTTGGCATTTTAACATGTTTAAGCAACTGGGCAACTGGGTTTGATCTTTCCCTGTTTCATTTTTTTAAGATTTTATGTAATTATTTGCTAGAGAGAGACAGCGAGAGAGGGAGCACAAGCATGGGGAGGGGCAGAGGGAGAGCAGCAGACTTCCTGCTGGGCAGGGAGCCCTACGTGGGGCTCGGTCCCAGGACCCTGGGGTCATGACCTGAGCCCAAGGCAGACGCTTAAACCCACTGGCTGCTTTCATCGAGCGCCTTCCTGGGGGTTCGCCCACCTGGTGGCCTGCGTCCGTGCCCCAGGCCTCTTCATGTCAGCTCTCTCGGGCCCCCACGGCCACCACACTTCCATGGGCGAGTGACTTCTGTCACTATATGCACTAGCGTAACCTCAGAAGACTGGAATATTCCATGGGAGCACCCGACGCAGTGTCAGCTCCAAGGGTGACGCTCTGAGGCGTGAGGGGGACACTGGGACTCTCAGCTCCCTGGAGTTCCGGCGTCTTCTGCGGCTCAGCCCTGTCTTCAGGAGTCGCTGGAGCCGCTCCCTGAGAGGGTGCCAGGTGTGGGGTCACCAGTGGAGGCACCTGGGTCAGGACAGGTGGCAGCCCTCGCCCATGGGCCCAGGTCTTACGGGGTGCGGGGTCGCTGACTTCTGCGTGAGCAGAGCCGTGAACCTTGTGGGTTGGGGAGACCCTGCGGATGGGGACGGTCAGGACACTTCTCAGGGAGGTCAGGAGTCCGCAGGGTCCTGGGTGGGTCCCAGTGAAGGTGGGGGCAGGGGGCTGAGTGTCGGTGAGTGGCCCCGGTTAGGGGCTTGGAAGCTGCAGCTTCTGGGGGCAGGAGGGGGGGGCCTTCTCAGGAACGGACCGAGCTCGTGGTGCAGCCGAGCTACTCCCAGACCTTGGGTGCTGGGCTGCAAGGTGGTGGGGTCCAGGGTCAGCCAAAGCTCCGTCCTCCGGGTCAGAGGCAGGGGTGAGGGCAGCGTCTTGGGATTGCTTTTGGCTCTGCTGTGTGAGATCCCTGCTGGGCACATCCTCTCCGTCTTGCGTCTGTCCGGGGCTCATGCGCACAGAGGATCCGAATTCCGGATTTGTAGCCCTGCACCACGTGAAATGTGTAGCACAGGCCCCTCTCTGTGCCCCCTGGAAGGTCCTGCTTCCCTTCAGATGCTCATGGGCCGCCTCCTGGGTTTCGCGTGGGCTTCCTGGGAAGCCAGAGTAGCCGTGAGCGGGTGCAGGGGAGGTTCGGCGAGGGGCCGGGCCGGGTTCCTCAAGGGAACGGGCTTCCTGTGTCGGCTCCTGGGGCTGTGACACGGCTCCACAGACCAGCAGCTCAAGACAACAGAAATGTATTCGCTTACGGCTTGGGAGGCGGGAAATCTGGAATCAAGGTGTTGGCTGGGCAGCCTTTGGAGCAAAGGGGCTGGGAGGCTTCTTCCTGCCTCTTCCAGTTCCCGGTGGCCCCAGGATCCTTGGCTTGCCTCGGCTCACCCCGGCTGTGCTTCCGTTGTCCCGTGGCCTTCCCGCGTGCCACCTGTGTGCCTTCTCTCGTGGTAAGGACACCAGTCCTACTGAGTTGAGGACCCACCATACTTCTCTCAGACCCCATCTCAATTTCCCTTTCTTTTTTTTTAAGTAGGCTCCATGCCTAGCGTGGAGCCCAGCGCGGGGCCTAAACTGAGATCAAGAGTCAGATGCTTAACCGACCGAGCCCCCCGGGCGCCCCCTTAATTTATATCTTTATTACATCTGCAAAGGCCCTGTTTCCAAATCGGGTCACACTCACAGGAACTGGGGTTAGGACTTGAACATCTCTTTTTGGGGTACACGGTTCAGCCCCTTCCAGCACCTGCCTTCACGTTCAGGCACGTAGCTCTGGTGTCGTGTTCTGTGGGGTGACGGAGCTCTGCTTTGCTGGTGGGACCCCCGAGTTGGCTGCCGGAGTGGTCTCCCTGATAGTGATGCCACGGGACCCACCGGGGTCCTGCCCCTTGTCCTCCTCTCCCCTTGGGCTCCTCCCGTGAGACCGAACAGCGCAGGGGTTAAGGCTCCCGATCCCCGCGTCTCTTGGGGGAGGAGGGCACGTGCTCCCGGGCATCATGTGGAAAGGAGCAGGCGTGGCGTGTGTGGACCAGTGAACAGGGGCCCGGAGGGGCGGGGCGGGTGGGCGCGGTCCGAGAGGACGGCACACCCCGCCTTCGTCCTCTGTGCCTCGGTGCCACGTGACACAGCTGTGGGAGGCGCCTTTCCAATGCAGCTGTCCGTCCTGAGTGTGGAAAATTCTCTGATGTGGAATTCAATGTTCCGCAAACCTTCAAAGAGGAAAGAATGGAAAAATGTGAACGTTTATTGTTCTGAGCGGTTTCCCGTGCATCCGGCACGTGGCCGTCGGGGGTCAGGGGTGTGCGCGTGTGTGTGCAGCGCAGGAAGCTGAGCGATGAGTTCGAGCGCCTTGGCCGGGATGCCTCACGGGACCGCAGATGTGCCCGAGAGAGCGGTCAGGGGTTGGGCCGGGGGCTGGGCCGGGGGCTGGGGCTGGGCTCGGCACCCGGCCGGCGCCGCTGATCGCCAGGTAGAAGGTGGCAGGTGCTGGCTGAGTCTGCGGGGAGAACCAGGCTGGGGCGGCCCCGGAGGCAGGAAGCCGAGGGCGTCAGGGTCAGCACGGCTGTCCGAGAGTCCCCGGTGGGCCCTGTGAAATCCATTGTGTTTGTGGTGGGGATTCTGTTTTCCTCCTCCCGTTGGTGCTGCCCGTTGGCCTGGCGTTTTTAGAACCGAAAGTGAAGTTGGAACCGTGTGAAAGCGGGCCCAGCTCCTTTCCCGCAGCCCGGGGACCTGAGGTGGGGGAGCCCACGGGGCGTTTCTCCCCGTCCATGCAATGACCTGTTGGGTGAGGGCTAGCCTCGGCTGGGACGTTCTGGATTCTTCCAGAGCGTTTCTACTTCTGAGCTCTGAGTCGTTCCCTAATAACTGCTTCTTAGAAGAACCAGAAAGATGGTCCACGACACGGGTTTGAGTGGGAGCGCAGGGGTCAGCGGCATGTGGATTTGGGAGGTAGGGAGGGGCGTGTGGTGGGGGGTCCCTCGGCTTTGTGTCCCTGCCCTCGGGGTGCTGCTTGTGCTCGGGAAGGTCGTTCTCACACCCTACGGCCGTGCAAACCAGTGAGAGCCCGAGCGAGGGGACTCTGCTGCCCGGGAGCCGAAGGCGCCGTGGGGGCTAAGGGGGTTCGGGAAGCCCCGGGGGTGCTGACGCGGCCAAAAGGGGCTTTGCCGGTGTGTCCTGTCCTGTTTGGTTTGCTGAGCTCAGACTGGGGCCACGGTCCTGCAGTGTCCTGTGGTCGTGTCCCGTGGGTCGGTTCCACACACTCATCGGTGACGGCGTCTGGGAACGGGTGGCCGCCCAGCCAGCGCCTGCTTTTCGGATTCCCGAGGGCGGGCTTAGGTGCAAGGGGTCCCCACGCCCACGAAACGCACCTGCTCAGCCATCTCCAAGTGGACAAGCTCGGGGCATTGGGACATTCACACAACCTGCACCCCCGCTGTTCAGTTCCAGAACATTTTTCTCACCCCCCAGCTGTGCGGTTTTGGGGTTACTTTGTTGTTATTTGAAGAGATAGAGCCAGCGAGACTTCTCCGTGCCGACGGATCGGTGGTGGCACTCGGCAGCATGGAGGCCGCCTGTCTGGCGGGGAGGGGGTTCTGTCCATCATCATCTCAGGGTCGTGGGGTGGTGCGTGCTGGGACGGGGGGAGGGGGCCGGAGGGGCCGCTGTAGCCGAGGGCTGGGTAGGTCTGCGCTTCTGCACCGGGTCAGAACCGGGAGCTTCTGCCTCAAGAGCTGGAAACACAGCCTTAGGGCCTTTGCTGCCATCCGTCGCAGGCGGCCTGTCTGCCGGCCCTGGAGTGACTGGCTGGCCTGGTTGCTGGCGCCGGAGGGGCTTCAGGCTGTGGGACTGCAGTGCTCAGATGGGGAAGGGTCTGGGCAAAGCAGGCTGCGTGGCCTTCCTTGCTGTTACCTCGCTGGACGGTCCCTTTCACGTGGTGCTCTGGACGCCGTCGGAGCCTCGGGCCTTCAGTCCAGGGTCCCCCTGGCGCTGACCGGGCCCCTTCCCGAACTGCCAGTCTGTCCATGGCTCCATATGTGGCTCCTCCCCCCATCTTCTTCAGTGCTGGCCCCTCTGCCTGGACTGGACAGATGATGTTCACACCTTCGTCCGAAATAGAGTTCTGCCCCACCCCCCAAATCTCACTTCCTGCAGCCTCAGCCGTGGCTGTGACAGAACCAGCTTGGAGACTTGGCCCAGAGGTGGTGGGGGGTCCCGGTGGGTTCCTGCACTGAGAGCCCCCCCGGGTCACCCAGGACTCTTCTCTCAAGGCACTTGTTCATGGGATGGAAGCCCAATGGCGGGGGCATGGAACTCAGGGTGCTGGGCCCGGTGGCCTCTGTGGCCTCCTGGTCATCTGGTGGGCATCCCCGCTGTGCGCCCACTGTCCCCATCACCCCGCGTCAAAGCCTCACCCTGCCCCGGCAGCCTGCCCAAAGCCAGGTGTCCTTCCCATGACCCTCTGGCAGCCATCTGCGTCCTAGAGCTTGGCCCAGACGCCCGCTGGCTTGCTCGGGAGTCCGAGCACAGATGGGCGAGGCCAGGCAGGGTGAGCGAGGCCAGGCGGGGTGAGCGGGCACGCAGAGGGAGGGTTTAGTGCTGTACCCGGGAGAATCGGGCTCTCCGGGGATTCCCTGTGCTCTCCTGCTTCTCAGAGACTGGCTTTCCGACCCAGATGGCCCAGGCAGTGTCCGCGGTGGGAGCAGAACCGCCCAAGGACGAAAGGAGCCGGAGGGAATTGGGGCCGGAGGAGCAGAAGGGGGGCTGCTCCTGCCTCTTGCCCCTTGGTCATGGCCTCTGTGTCCGGGGCACGGGTACTGTCACCCTCTTAGAGCTGTCCATGCCCCCCAGGGCTTGGATTAGGTCAGCCGAACTCTCCCCAATCTGAGTTAGGAATGAATCCACTCTAGCTCGGTGCCCCCGGGGGGTGGCGGGGGCAGGGCTCCTGCAGGGGCTCACAGGAAAGTGTGGGCATCGGCGGAGATGCAGAGCGCACAACTGAGTGTGGAGGTGCCCGTGTGGGCCCCCCGCCTCCCAGGGCTGGACGTGTGCAGGAACCCCGCGTTCTGAAGGTGACACGGGCTCTGGTTGTGGGGCTGGATCGGATGCCAGGAGGCCAGAGCTGACCAGGGTGCTCACCTGCCAGGCTCGGGAGCTGCGGGCGCAGACAGGCATCCCTGGGTGGGGGGCTCTGGGCTTTTCCCGCAGGGACTTGCACTTGCTGGCGGCTTGCGGGGGCGACTCAGGTGGTAATGCCGGGGTCACGGCTCATGTGGCTGCACAGCCCAGCTCCTCACTACAGCTCTGACCTGCAGGGGGCAGGGGCACTTGGCTCCTGATGCTGGGAGGGGGACACCGGAGGGGGCCCTTGTCCTGCCTCCCTGCAGGGGTCTGGTGATGACCGATGGCGTGTGCTGTCCTCGAGCCATATGTCCCTCCAGGACCCGTTCCCACTGACTCGCAGCTGGACAGGCAGGGCCTCAGGCTCCCAGATCAGGACGTGGTTTGGGCCTCAGAGAAGGGACCTGGGGGCCTGTTTCAAGGTGGGGGCTTCTGTGTCACGCAGGTCAGCCGGGCACGTGTGGTGTAGCTAGTACAGGCGGGAGCCTCCCTGGCTGGCCTTCGGCATGGTCATCTTGGGGTGCTGGTCCCTCGGCCTGCCCCAGGTGGCACGGCGTTCCCGCTGGGCGGGGGCAGGCATGCAGTCAAGGTTGGATACGTGTCCATGCTCAGGGACTTGGGCTTGCTGGCGGCTGGGAGGTGGGAGGAAGGTAGGGGAGCCGGGGGGAGCTCTGGGAGGAACACTACGTTGGACATCGGCGCGGTCTTCATGCAGCTTTTAGTCTCTGGGCCCCTGTCCAAGTGAGCATCGTGCAGGTGAGTGTGGGCGGACGGACGGACGGACAGGATGGAAGTGTGCTCCAGGCCACGCCTCCCCAGCCCCCCCCGCTGTGTGCAAGGTGTAAGGGTCAAGGAGAGCAGCCCCCCCCAGGTAGGGTCTCATTATGGCAGCCCCCCCCCGGGTAGGGTCTCATTATGGCAGCCCCCCCCCCCCGGGTAGGGTCTCATTATGGCAGCCCCCCCCCGGGTAGGGTCTCATTATGGCAGCCCCCCCCCGGGTAGGGTCTCATTATGGCAGCCCCCCCGGGTAGGGTCTCATTATGGCAAATCTCAAGCCCTCCAGCCCCCCGACGGTCTTCGTTCCTGTTGATTTAGGGGGGAGCGTGGTGTGCGGCACTCAGACCAGAACCGCCATGAGCAGAATCACCGCCGCGCTGGTGTAGACGTTTTGGTGGAGCTGCTTCAGACCTGCCAGTGTGGACACAGGGGCCGGCTGACCCGGGCTTCCCAAGAAACCTGACTCAGGACCCTCCGTGGGGGAGTGGCTTTGAGCGTGGATTTTAGCTACTTGCCAACGTACAGACTGTTTGGCCTGCAGTGCCAGGTGCACGGTTCCCCTCATACTGTCCGGTTTACAGAGGATTGCAGTCGGCAGGGAGACCCTGCGGCTCCCCGGAGGCAGGGGCCCCGGGCTCGGGGCGGGGATGTGCCAGCTCAGGGACCTCAGGACGGAAATGACTTGTCCTTCCCCGAAGGCAGCAGGATGCCAAGCGTGTCGTGGCAGAAAAAGCTGATGTTGGGAAGAAAAGGGAGGAATCCGTCACTCCACAGTTATGTGGCCCGGGCAAGGGGACGCGTTCATTCAATGCCTGGGCTGAGTTTCGAGAAGGGAGGCGGGTAATTGGGTCTAATTATCTGGAGACACTCGCAGGGCTGGCAGCGCCTGGACGCCGAGGGTGCCCGGGCCCCCCTGACCCTCCTCCTGCCCGCCCACCCGCCCGCTCTTCCCGCCCCCTCTGCCCTGTGCCCTCCGTGTCACCCCCGGGCTGCTCCATCATGCCTCGGGGGTTCCAGGGAACCGTGGCCCCGCGGAGGGTCAGCCCTGCTGCCCGGGCGTCCCAGGCCCTGGTATCTCTCGGCTCTCGGGGCTGCAGATACCCAGCCCAAGGGGAAGACATGGTCCGTGTGTTTTGAATGAATGACGGGAAGCACACCGAAGAGAGCACGGCTGACGCTGTGTCGTGGCACAGAACAGAAGGAAAGGTTTACTCCAGGTCCTGCCTGCCCCGGGGAGCTGGGACAGCGTGACCAGCGGGGGCTACGTGGACTTGCAGAGCCCGGGGGAGCCTTGGGGGAGGCCTCTGGGCCGCATAGTTTTGTGCTGGTTGCCCGCATGTTTTCTCTGTATCAATTGTGTTTTTGAAAAGAAAACCAGAAAAACAACCGAGCAGACATAGCACAAAGGCCAGCACCGTCCGTTTTTAGTTTTTTAAAGCTTTATTAGGGGATATTAATAGAAGTTGCTTTTCAGAATCAGAAGCATGTTTGGTTCATTCACAACGAGAAGCACACTTGCCCTAGAAAATTCTGTGTAAAGGAGAACACAGGAAATCACCCCAAAGCCCAAGCCCCGAGAGAGTCCTTGCTGACCTTTGGGTTTGAGTCACAGTTTCTCTTCTGCTCGTTTGGCCCTTTCCTGTGGCCGTGTGCTTGCGGGGCGGAAGGTGGCCTTCCTGCTACTCAGAGAGTGACCGTGGGGCTCATCCTGGATGGGCCACACGCCTCCCTCCAGGCCCTGGTGGCAGGGTTGTCATGGCGATGGCGCTCCCCAAGCATTCAGGAGGCGCCTCTGGGGCCGATACACTGAAGGGCCGGCCCTTTGTCCCGGGACAGCGGGACCCAGAAGGACTGACCGTGTGTCCGGCTCACTTTAATTACCTTGCAGAGACACGCCGGGGAGGGGCGCTGCGGTCCCCTTGGGATGAGCCCAGCAGCCGGGCGGTCTCTTCCTTAAATGTTCAGATGTGGAGCCCTCGATTCAAAACAGTCCTCGGGTCATTTCCCAGCAGACTTAGCTTCTGTGGCTCCTTCACCTTAATGGATAGGCCCGAGGCAGACTGCAGACAGCTGCCCAGAAGCCCGTCCCTGCGTGCTGGCCGGCGGCGCCCGTCCTGCGTGGTGGATGGCAGGGCTCGTCCCTGTGTGCTGGCCAGTTCAGGGCCAGCCCAGGTCACTGGCTCCACAGCCAGCTCCTGAGCATCTCTGTGTCCTGTCACCAAGCGCTCTGGAAGGGACATGTCCCTCTCCCGCGGCAGCCCCACAGCCAGCAGCTTCCTCTCCTCCCGGGCCTGTGTGCCACACGCGAAGAGGGGCTTTCTCGGAGGGGAGGGAAGCTCCAGCTCGGTCACCTGTGCCCCTGAGAGGGACGTCGTCAGGACTAAACGGAAGAGAGGGCGGCTCTGGGGTCCTGCATGCCTGCTTGGCTGGGCCACATACTCAACAAACGGCCTGCTGTGTGCAGGCCTTAGGACCGGCCCTTGTCTGGGGCTGCCCCGGGCTGTCCCCCATCCCCAGGAGCCACGGAGTCCCTCTCCTTGCCTCTGTCTGTTCCCAGAGCAGGCCTGCGCCCGATGCTGTTGACCTTCGCGGCTGGGGTGGTCTCTGGCGGGGCTGTCCCGAACACGGCAGGATCCGAGCAGCGTCCCTGGCCTCCAGCCACTGTGTACCAGTTGCTACCCCAAGTCGTGACAACCGGACATGTCTCCAGACGTCGCCACATGTCCCCTGTGCCCCCCTCCCAAAACACTGAGACGACTGCTCTCAAGCCAGGCAGCCCGTCCAGAGGGCCCGCTCCAAGTCTGTCGGTCACCCTGTGACTCCCTGTGCCTGACATAGCCCCCAGCCCTGGGGGGCACCCAGGAACCCTGCAGGGCTCACGGTGTGTGCAGTCTGGTGGGTTTGACCTGGGACCGACTGCTTTAAGACAGAGCAGCATGGTAAAGGTACGAAAGAGAGGTCCAGCCCGGGTCCCGGGTCCTGGGTGGAGAAGCTGGCTCAGCCTGGCCGCATCTGGCTGTATGATCTGGGGTCCCATCACCCTTTCTGAGCTCCCATCTCCTCGTCAGTAAAGGGGTGTTGTAAGTGCCACCAAGTGGACATCCTGGGCCCCGGCAGCCTGCCCTGCGGTCACCTCCATGTCCCAGGTCCGCAGATGCAGGGTGGGCTCAGCTCCCAGGGCACACTCACACGGCAGAGGCTTCCCAGCATGCCCCATGGGACATGTGCTCTTTATAGATCGTGGAACATACTTGGTCTTGGGATCAGGCAAACCAAGGCTCGAGAGGATCCTTGGAGGGAAGCAAGCTTTGGAACTGGGGCTGTCGGGAGAGACCCCAGCGGGCAGCTGCCCATGGCGAGGCATCAGGGTCACTCGGAATTTGGCAAGTAAGCTATGTGCTTTGGGGAGGGGAGGGGCCTGTGTATGTGAGAAATGCCACAGGTCTAAGGCTCTTCCAGGAGGACTTGGAGGGGCCGTGACACCAGCAGGTGACAGGTCTACCCCACAGAGGCCTGCTGCCCAGCTCTCCATGCATGGGTACTTGCAAGCGCGTGACCTAAACCTGCCCGGGCTCACCCGGCCTGCCTACCAGAAGCTTCCATCCAGGAGGCCAGTCAGCTTTGAAGGTCAGCTAGCGCAGGGGACATTCGGGCGAGAGTTGGGGGGGAAGGGGCTCTGGTCAGGGGCCGAGAATGACCCCCGTGTCAGGACTATTGCCTGGACAGATGCCCATGGAGCACCATGGGTGTCTGGGCAGAGCAGGCCGAGGGCTCTCCCCGAGCTTCCTTTCTCGGGGGGTGGGGGTGAGGGTAGGGCGCACGCAGCAGGGAGTGTGTGCGAGGGAATGCCCTGGAGGAAGTGGGTGTGGGGGAGCAGGACCTCAGGGCCCAGTCAGGAGGTGCTGCTCTCCAGAGGAGCCGTCCCAGGGGCCTCCATTTTGGTTCTGGGAGACTGTCACCTGCCTGCCCACCGGGACAGGGGCCTGGTCATACACACCACTGTGTCCCCAGCTCCGTGCTGGCTCCTTGCAGGGTCCACCATGGTGGCTGGGAGGGCCACTGGCCATCAGGGGCACTGGCTGGGGGGCGGGCAGACGTGGACGCAATGTAGGGGCGTGCAGAAGGCCCTGGGGCGTGCCCGCCTCTGTGGCGCTGAGTCTCAGAGAGGCCCGGGCTGGCTGCTGGCTGTGGGGACCAGCAGACCAGGACTGCGTCTGCGTGCACTGTGTGGCCGTCACAGCCACGGGGGCCAGGCCCCCCCCCCCCCCCCCCAGTGTGGTTGTTCTAAGCAGTCCACGGCCAGGGGACAGGTGGTCAAATCTCTTCATTGGGTCAGCCTGCACATCCGTATTGAGTACCGAGCGTGTACCAGGCTGTGTTCTGTCCCGAGGACTTGACGGAGAATGGAGCAGGTAGCATGCCCCCTCACGGCACTTACCCTACGGTGCAGACCACTGCCCGGCCAGACAGGGGCGCCCTGCACTTCAGGCCAGGGTGGGGAGCCAGGGGTCATGGCTGGCCTGTTTGGGGGGTGGGGAGCCAGGGGTCATGGCTGGCCTGTTTGGGGGCAGGAAGGGCCCAGTGTGCAGCCTCTGAGGCCTGGGTGGAGGGCGTGGAATGAGGAGAAGGGTCAAGGACAGGTCATTTGGGCTGAAGGGCAGTGAGTGGCCTGGTGTGGGGGGCCGTGGGAGGAGCGACTGGTGGGGGTGTACCCTCCCACTGCAGGCGGTGGGGCTGGTCTGGGGGGCCCCAGCCTGTGCAGGTGAGGGCCGCTGCAGCCCCCTACCCGGGGCCATGCAGGAGGCTGGTGAAGTCCACGCTGTGCTCTGTGTCGGGTGGTGCGGTCAGCGTAGGGACCCCTTACATGGCCTCAGAGTGCAGATCTGCCCACCTACAGGGGGGTGGCTCCTGGTCTCCCCCACACTGCACTGGGGAGCAGGACGGAGGCCCCCGACAGGCCTTGCCGGGGCCCCTGACTGCAGCTCTGAGGGTCTCCGTTGGAGCCAGATTTCTGGTGTTTGGAAGTCGTGCTCACTGTGTGTGCGCCTGGTGCATCCAAGGGGTGCCGATGCCCGAGAGTGGGCAAGCCCCTCGCCCCAGCCTCTGTCCCCCTTTAGCGGGCATCTTGCATAGGGATCCTGGCGTCTGTCCGCACGTGGACGGCGGCACAGAGATCCGAATGTCAGAACACAGTCGAGCGTCGTCAGCTTCGTGTGGCTGCTGTGCTTTGTGGGGAGCCGGGCGCCCTGAAGGCTGTTCTAGAACCTAAATGTCCATGTTCTAGGACCATCTCCCTGAAGCAGTGGTCTTGGAAGAGGGTGAGAATTCTGGGGGGTCGGACACCTGTCTGCATTCGCTGGGACTTGGGGGTGGGTGGGGGAGCAGAAGGGGACCCTCGGTGGTCTCAGATCTGTGAAGGGAAGGGTTGAACTGGGGTCTGGAAAACAGAGAGGAGTGAAGGCGTCTGAGGAGGGCAGTGGGCCTCCCCCCGGAGCCGCCAGGCCGTCGGGACAGCTGTCCTTCCTGGTGCCGGCTGCTCAGAGGCACTGCCCTGTGGAAGCTTATCGGTCCTTCCAGAACCAGCCGTCATTGACGTCTTTTGGGGGGAGGGGAAGGATGGGTGAAAGAGATTTATTTTATTTTTAGGAAATTCTTAAGACTCTGACTAGTCAAAAAAGTAAAACGACCTTGTAAAAATTCAGGTGATCAGAAACACAGAGTCACCACTTCCTGCATATCCTCCTAACGTTTCTCTCTGGGTGTAAATGTGTGCAGTATTTCGGCATTTTTTCCCCTGTGCACCCCCAAACATAGCTCGCTTTGTCAATGTCAACAGACTTTCCATCCAGCTTATGAGGACCGACCCTGCTCTTCTTAGTCCTTGTGGCGTCTGCCGTTGTGCGAGTAGAATGTGTTGTGTTCAGTTCCCGCTTACTGTGTGTTTGCTTCCAGATTCCCCTTTTGCTCTAAGAGTGTTCCAACAAACATGGGTGTGGTGCGTGTGCGTGTGTTTAACTTGGAGGTTGTCCTGAATAATACATTTCTAGGCACTAAACTGTTGGTGTCGAAGTTCTGCTCACTGTATTCTGGTAGCCGTGGTCTGATGGCCTGTGGAACGTGAGAACTGATTTATACTGGAATGAGCGGTGTTTGCAAACCCTCAGTGTTCGTATCGTCATCGCGAAGACAAGTCTCATCATTCCTCTGTCATCCCTGATCCTTCTGAGAATTTGCCAGTTTCCTTCTGCAGTTAGATCCCTTCTCTTTTATGGATGTATAAGTGCTCCTTGTAGATTCAAAATGTATCTAGAAATACATGGATACATATTGACACATTTACTCTTTAATGAGGATACATCTGTCTATTTCTTAACTTGTTACAAATACTTTTTTGCAATTTTGTATTTTCCTTGTAATTGATGATATCTTTTCAATCCGATCACTGGGATCTTCACGTTTTTGTTGTAAATACAGTCGTTTTCATTTATGGCTTCTGCGTAGCCTGGGACACCATGCTCAACCTTTTTGGGCCCCAGTTTCTGTTTTTTAAGATGGCCAACCTTGTAGGGTTGCTTGAGGATTAAATGAAGGAATGATAATGATGTCCAGCCATCAGCACCTTGCCTGGCCTCTGGCCCCTTGTCTGCTCCTTGCTGGGAACTGACCCCCGCTGCCGCCAGTCGAGTTCTCTCCATCAGTGACCACTGGTGGCCATCATGGAGTGATGGGAGGACAGGGAGCCTCCGGCTGGCTCTGCACCTGGACAGACAGCCACGAGGAAGCAGACAAAGCCTGGTCGCAGCTCCTGGCCTGCAGCGTCAGTGTCCTCTAGCTCCTAGTGGTGTCCGGCATGAGAGGGCCACTGGAAACAGATGCTGAATCTTCTAGCACAGGCTCTGGCTGAGCAGCAGAAAGCCCCTGGTGACTGATTCAATACCACCAAACCGCGGCAGGTGTGGTTTGTGGGTACAGGGCCCCGTTCCCGGGGGGAGGCCTCTGAGCCTGCTGGGTTCTTAGGCTCTGTCCCTGTGAGGGCCAGAGGCTGCCGGGTATTGTTAGTAGAGTCGAGTGGGACAGCCACACCACGATGTCACGGGGAAGGAGCCTCTCGGGGCAGAGATCCGACAGTGTCCTGGAGTGGCAGACCCAGTGAGAGCCCTTCAGATGCTCACCTCGTGCCCTGGGGTGCGGGTTTCCGGGGGGCTCCGGGAAAGGGACCTAACCCGACCAGTCCGGGCGTGAGCCCTGCACAGCTCCCGCTCCACGCCGGTATCGGGATGCCTCTCCTCCCTGTTCTGCCTCCGACGGAGCGTGCGTCCTGCCAGAAACCTCTCCCTCCTGATTTGTTATTGTTCAGTAGTTAAAGTTAAGGGGGGAAGGTCTGAGAGAAGCAGGAGAATGTGCGGAAGGATCTGGGGTCCAGATGTCGCCTGGTGACCTCGGGTTTGTCACGTAACCTCTCAGAACCTTGACTTTCTTGCGTGATAAATGGGGACTGTGGTTCTCATTTCGCAGGTGTTTGCGAAGCGGATAGCAGAGGATTGGCCGTGCCCCGTGCCCTCGGGGCTCTGGGAGTGTCCCCCTTGTCACTAGTGATTTCTAGAGCGTATCGCCCAATAAAACGGCCCGCTTTCTATGAGGCTCTTGTGCATCGTGAAGGAACCTGTCAGGAGTTTCCCCTGTTCCCTCAGAGTAGAGACGGGCCCCAGGTCGCGCTTGCTGTGCCTGCTCCGGTACTTCCCCGAAGGACTGTGACCAGATGGTTCGGTTTTACCTTCTCCTCAAGTCAGGGAAGCTCGCAGTTATGCCGCAGGGGACTTAGGAAATATCCTGTGATTCTTTCTGGGGAGCCAGTCCCCGAGTTAGTGGGAAGAGGAGTTCAGTTATTCCTCATCGGAGATGTTCAAATCAGAGGCTGATGCGGGTTTCAAAATGACGTTTCCGGGCGCCCGGGTGGCTCGATGGAGTGATTCAGGGTTGTGAGTTCAAGCCCTGCAGTGGGCCTAGAGCTTACTTAAAAAAATAATTGAAAAATAAAAAAATAAAATAACGTTTCAGTTCTGCCTTTGTAGAGAGCCTTAAACCCCGGTGTTAGGAGTGTGGCTGGGGAGCGCCTGGTGATTGGGCTCTGACCGGCCCCCCACACGGGGCCCCCTCGCCAGGGTCATGCGTGTTGGAGGTTTTCATTGTGCATTTGAGTGGCCAGGAATTCAGACCCAGGATGGTTCTAAAGTGCCCTTCCAGGACCCCAGGACGGAGCGCCTGCAGAGTCATTGTTGTAAATTCCCCCAAAGACCAAGAAGCCCAGGTGTGGGCCTCCTGGGCCTCTGTTCTTTTGTGACAAGTTACGGCGTCATTTACACCCCCTGTGGAAGGGGGAGCCCGTGTCACTTTGCCAGTGGCCTTTGTGCGGGCCCCATTCAGCCCGCCCAGTCATCTGAATAGGCACTGAGCCTTCGCTGTCATTGTCCCTGGGGTTACTCATCAACGCGGGGCTGCCCGTTTCCGTGGTTACCGCCAAGAGCTGTAAATGTGACCCCAGCCTTGGGGGAGGGGCCCAGCCGCTGTATAAAAGGGCACCTCTAGCAGGAGTTGAAACCCTGCACCGGGGTTTGGCTGCTGTGATCCGAGAACTTTTCCTTCTGTCCCCTGTGTCCCTCCCTTGGGGGGCTGTGAGCCCAGTTTTCCCATTAGAGCAGCACCGTGGGCCTGGGGTGAAGGGGTGGCCCCAGGGAGAGGGTCAGGGCTTTGGTCTAGGAGGGGCCTGAGCTGTGGCACCTGGCTGCCTAGGGTTCTGGGAGGCGAACAGAGAGGAGGCCGGGTGATGGGGCGATGGGCCAGGAGAGCAGGGGTTGCTTGACTCGCCCAGCATAAAGTTCCTGGGGAAGGAACACCCTGTGCTCTTGCTTGGGGGGGGCGGTTGATGGTGGCCCTCGTGGGCTGTGTCCCCGTTCTTGCTGTGGTAACAAAGTCGTGAGCATCCTTGGGCCGGCCGTCTTTGCGCGTCTACACCACAGCTCCCTGAAACAAGCAGACACATACAAGTGGATTTGCTGTTTGGAGCGTGTAGGATTTCTACATTGAGATCAGATCACCAAATTGTTTTCTAAAAGCACGTTGACTTGTTCACGTGTGTTCCCCAAGCTTGCTGTTGCTGTCCGAGATGTTTGCCTGTCTACTGGCTGGAAGATGACCTGTTGCTGGGTTTTTACCTTTCCCGGATTCCTTTGAAGGGGAGCTTCTTTTCCCGTGGGGGTGTTGGCCTTTAGTGTTTCCTCTGGGGCCGGTTCCTGGTCTTTTTCAGGGTGGTTTCTGGTTGGGGTTGAGCATCCCCGCTTCAGGGTCTTAGAAGTGTCATGTGTGTTCAGTGTTTTCCAGTCTTCTCTCTGGTCAGACCCGGCTCGGCTGTGGGTGAGATGATGTGAGGCCCAGGCTGTTTTTCCCAACTGTCTCAACAACTTGATTTGCGGACTCCAGGCCCATCCCCTTTATCGCAGATGGCAGCCCCCCGCCCCCCATAGCATCCCTACCCGACACCACCCCACTGTTTGAATTACAGGTACATTACAGTGTGTCCCGAAAGCAGTCGTTTTTTCCATAATTTTCTTGGCCACGCTTATGGATTTTCTCTTCTTTTTTTTTTTTTTTTTTAAAGATTTTATGAATTTATTTGTGAGAGAGAGCGCACGTGAGCATGAGTAGGAGGGAGGGGCAGAGGGAGAGGGAGAAGCAGACTCCCCGCTGAGCAGGGAGGCCGACATGGGACTTGGGACTCCATTCTAGGACTCTGGGATCATGACCTGAGCCGAAGGCAGACGGTAACCGATTGAGCCGCCCAGACACCCTAGATTTTCTCTTCTATGTGACCTTGATACATACCTTATAAAGGTCTGTTGAATTTAAAAAAAAATCCCCCCCCTTTTAAAGATTTATTTGAGAGAGAGAGCATGAGCACGAGCAGGGGGACAGGTGGAAGGAGAGAGACTCTCAAGCAGATTCGCCACGGAGTGTGGAGCGCGAGGTGGGGCTCGATCTCACGACGTTGAGATCATGACCTGAGCTGAAATCAAGAGCCCGATGTCGCTTAACCAACTGAGCCACCCAGGCGCCCCACTCCTGGGAATTCTGGTGAGAATCCCATTGTGTTTATGGATTATTTTGTGCAGGGGTTGAAGAGTGGTCTTCCCAAAAGACACATTTATCTAGAACCTGCGGCTGTGACCTTACTGGGAAGGGGTCTGGGCAGAGATAATGAAGCTAGGGGCTTCTGGGTGAGATGTGCTTGACTTACGGTGGGCCCTACACCCAATGACAAGTCCTGAGAAGACGAGGGAGGGGACACAGAGGGACAAGGACCCTTGACGGCCGAGGCAGAGACTGGGTGGTGCAGCGCCGAGCCCAGAACCCAAGGATTGTTGCCGCCACCAAAGCCGAGAAGGGCGGGGCACGATTCTCCTTCGAGCCTCCAGAAGGAGCCGGTCCTACCAAGCTGGCACCGTGATTTCAGACTTCTGGCCCTGTGGGCTGTGAGGGAATAATTTTCCCTCGTGGTAGGCCACGAGTCTGTGTTAATTTGTCGTGGCAGCTCTCGGAACAAAGTGGTTTCTTCACGCTGTTTTCCTTTTTAGAAACATGGTACCTTTCTTCATTCCGTCATATCTTTTGTAGTAAAACCGACCATGTTTACAGCAGATGTATTTCATTTCGGGCTCACGTATAGGGATGTGGTCGGTTTCGCTCTGTTGCGGTAAGGACTCTCTTGTTTTCAGTTGCCTTTTCTGACTGGCTTTTGCTGGTGTTGAAAAGTGATGACTTTCTGCCCTGTGAGTTTGCACCCAACCACCGTCTCGAGCTCCCATCTTAATTAAAATAATTTCTCCTTTGATTTCTCTAGGAGCGCTGTCGTGGGGTCACCACATACCGTAGCTTTTGTTTCTTTCTTTCCGCTCTTTTATCTCCCCTGCCTCTTTTTTCTGTCTTCTTTCATGGTCACGTGGTGTTCACCCTCTCAGACGCTGTGCAGACCCTGTTTGTTCCCGAGCAGGTTCAGACCTCCCGGCGTGGAGGCCCGTAGTGAGCTCTTGAGCAGAGAGACGCGCTGATGCTGGTCGCTGGTGATTGCTCAGCTCCGTTCTGCCAGCGCGTGGGAATCGAGGTCGTTCACTTCCTCAGTCAATATTCATTTAGTTTCTCCTGTTTGACCAGCTTTGTTTGAGATGCCAGCTAGGCAACACTGGATTGGGAGTCTTAGCCCCAGAGCGCCTGGGTGGCTCAGCTGGTTAAGCCACTGCCTTCAGCTCAGGTTATGAACCTGGAGTCCCGGGATCGAGTCCCGCATCGGGCTCTCCACTCTGCAGGGAGTCTGCTTCTCCCTCTAACCTTCTCCCCTCTCATGTTCGCTCTCTCTCTCTCAAATAAATAAATAAAATCTTAAAAAAAAAAAAAAAGAAGTCTTAGCCACAGCAGTAAGGCAAGAAAAAAAAAACCCAGATATGCTTTAATGTAAATGAGAACACTCCTATTGTACACAGATGATATGGTTACACACAAGGAAAACCTGAAAGAAAATGCAAATAAATGATTAAAATAATAAGTGAGTTCAGCAGGGTTGCGGGAGACTTGGGTAATGCACAAAATCAAATGAAATATATTATTTTTGGTAGCATGGAAAGATCAAAGAGCCAAAAATAAATCTAATAAAAGGAAAGCGCTTGACAGATTCAGGAAGACTTGAATAAATTGGAGCGGTCAGAGTGGTTAACCATTTCCACGGATTAGAAGTCTTCATATTGTGAAGATGTCATTTCCCCCAGACGTTTGCACTGATTTAGTGCAGTACTAGCCAAAACCCGTGTAAGTTTTATATGTGCGCCAATTGTATGTAAATTTTATGTGGAAATAAAATTGGCCAAGAAGAGCCCAGGCAATCGTGAAGGAAAACGAGGTGGGGGACCTGGTCTGCCGGATGCCCAGGCTTGTTAGAAAGCCCCTGTGGTTAAGAGGGTCTGTCAGTGGCCAAGGATAGCCCCAAAGAAGCTAGCAACATTGACTAAAGCGCCCAGAAAACAGACTCCACTATATAAAAGCACAGCTGACTGGGGCGCCTGCTGGCTTAGTTGGTAGAGCGTGTGACTCCGGATCTCAGGGATGCGAGTTCAAGCCCCAGGTTGGGCGCGGACCCTACTTAAAAAAAAAAAAAAAAAAAGAGCACAGCTGGTCAATAAGGAATAGATGAAGAAATCAGAGCTGAATTTCTCATCTTCTTCGGCGTGAGGTATCTTCCAAGGGGTCTTGTTTATGCGCCCCTCACTCCTGCACGCTTGCTCTCCCACAGAGGCAGCTCTGGACATGGGCACCACTCCTGCTCGCGGGTCCTTTCCCTCTTAACCAAGATGCTGCTGGAAAACGGGAGAGTCCCCTCAAATGTAGCTCACAAGAAGGGCTGTGGGGTGTAGGTTTCCACGTGCGGGGGTCAGGCTCCGTACCGTTCTGCCAAAGGAGCCCCGCCTGGGAGAGAGAAGGTGTGCTGCCCTGCTCTGTACCCTCCTTCCTGGGGGCACCTGCACAGACCCGTGGGCGTAGTCCCCACGCAGACTGACTGGCTCCACACCTGCGGGCGAGGGCCCACGCAGTGGCTGTGCATGGCTCTCCTGGGCACCCCGATGTCAACAGATCACCCGGCAGCCCAGCTGACTGCTCTGTCCCAGAGCAGGTGCTGGGACCTAACAAACCTTCTGGGGGGGGGGGGCGCTCCCTTGGGGTCCCACGCAGGGCACGGGCTTCTGCGTGGGGTTGGTGCCCAGCGGGCCTGACTGGCCGCAAGGAAGGAATTGGTTCAGTCTGTTTTCTTATACACAGGTCTCTCCCCCAGAGAGGCTTGGGATAATTTCCGTGTTCACTTTGCCTTTTAATCCTCCCTCCTGTTACCAAGAGCCTGTTTCTAGCGCAGAAGAAAACGCCTCGATGGAAGAACAACACAGGCTGTTGGTTCCGAGAACCGCGGGCTCAGTAGTCGGGAAGAGGGCGCGAAGGAGGTGGTTGTCGGCGGTGGCTGGACGTTAGCCAGGAAGACGGGGCCGTTAGAACAGGACTGTGTTTTTTGAGTGAAAATTACTTAAGCTCCTTGTTTCTCGGTTATATAAACGACACAACAGACCCGTTCACTGAGGCCACTGACGGCGGACGCAGTGTAAAGTAGAATTTTACAACGGGAAGGTGAACTTGTGTTTTGCAACAAGGCGAGCCTGGGAGCGCGGAGATCTCTGGCAGCAGGCGGCATGTTGGTCCGCCTCTTCCCTGGATGGAACCGGGTGCGCACGCCCCGGGGTCTAGCCTGGAGCCCGGGGAGCATCTGGGGTGGGCATCCGGCTCTGTCCCCGCGGGCTGCCGTGGCCCCAGCCTCCCCTTCGCCTCCCTTCTGCCTCCCGAGTTGTCCCGCGTCACGTCTCACAGCTCACGGACGTGGGGACTTGGCCTTGTCTTCGTTGCTTTTTACAAAATAGAGTGACTTTGTCTTTTCTCTCTCTTTTTCCTTGCTATTTTACAAGAAAGAAATCTTTAAAAAACCTTTCTGGCTGGGTCTCCTCAGTGTTCCCCAAACAGGGGCAATCTTGCCACCCAGGAGACGTTTGGCGTTGTCCAGAGGTGGTTTGGCTGTTGCGGGATGGTGTACGTGCGTGTGTGCACGGGATGGTGTGCGTGCGTGTGCGCACGGGATGGTGTGTGTGTGTGTGTGTGTGCGCGTGCCCACGGGCGCGAGTGTGAGCTCCTGACATCTCAGGGACAGGGGCCGGGGGTGCTGCTCAGTGTCCTTTATTGCAGAGGACACCCAATGCAGCAGAGAACCATCCAGTCTGAAGGTCCACAGTGCCCGGGGGGGACCCCTGCTTTGGAAGACCCCCGCTGCATGGATTTCAGCAGAGCCCCTTCCTGTGCCAGGAGCGTGCTTTGACCCGGTGGTGTCAGAGTCCCCAGAGGAGCTCACTCCGTCATGTGACAGGCAGGGGGCTTGTGGGCGGCACAGGCCGGGGCCCCCGGGGGGATGTGGGTTTGCATTTGGCGGGTCATTGACTGGTCTGATGACCCTGGGTAGGTCATTTAAGCTGCTGACCCTCGGCTGCCTGGGCTCTAAAACAAGGGAAATAGACAAGGACGGAGTGTGGAGCTGGTGGGGCCAGGCTGGGCCCTTGCAGGGGGGGGGGCGCGAGGGGTTTGTTCATGGGGGGGACATGGGGGACAGGAACTGGACCCAAGGATGAGCAGAGGGATGGCCCGCAGGACGTTGCTGTGGACTCTCCTGTTGTTTACAAGTGAAGCCCAGCCCCCCCGACGCCTACAGGTGGCAGCTGGTGCCACGCGAAGGGGCTGTGTCCCACTCCAGGTCGTGTTTCAGACCAGGTGATTGTGACCCTAGAGGGCCAGGGTTTGTCTGTCATTGTGACGTCCAGCCTTCAGATGGACGGAAACCAGGAAGGTATGGATGGAGGTGGCCACAGGTGTCCCTACCCGTTTCTGGAGCCCAGCTTGGCTCAAAGGTCCCGGGGACCCTGGAGGCTCCCTTCCTCAGCTCCTGTCCCATGAGACGTGAGTTCGCATGGGGACCCTGTGAGTCTGAGGCCACGTGCTGCACGGACTCGGGGAGCTTGGCCCTTGCCTAGGGTCTCACGTGGCCAGCTCAGCCCTGCTGAGGCTGAGCCCACAAGGGGAAGGAGGAGCTTGCTCTCCCACTGACCAGGCCCAGGTCTGGAACCCGGAGGCCAGAGAGTGTAGGAAACCCTGGCATTTTCCTGGACAGCCAGAAAGCTGTTCTCAGGGGCTTGTGAGAGGGCCGCCTAGGCCTGCCCCAAATGCTGGCCTCTAGGGGCCTGCAGAGCCCGGGGCTGGGGACCATCTCTGAAGGTGGGGGGCTGGGGCAGCAGAGGAGCCTCGGAAGCGGAGTGGCAGCGGTCCCCTCATCACAAAGGGTGTGACAGTAACACCCCACCCCCCACCCCTGGGCACCGGTAGAGGCTGGGGTGCTGGAGCTCAGGCCCTTCCTGCCATCAGGGCGTACACCCTTTGCTGTGGTGGTGACAGATGGCGTCTTGCTCTGCCCCCGGGGTGGGAGCGGTGGGTAAGCCGGGCCTCAGGGTAAGAGTTCAAGCACCACGTTGGGAAGCACACCGCCCACCCCCACCCTGGCTGGGAAGAAGACCCCGAGGTGATTACCGTCTGGCACTTCGGGTGTGACAGCTTGAGGACCATGACTTGCCCGTCAACAATGCAGGGCCAACAG
This sequence comes from Mustela lutreola, assembly GCF_030435805.1. Taxonomy (NCBI): domain Eukaryota; kingdom Metazoa; phylum Chordata; class Mammalia; order Carnivora; family Mustelidae; genus Mustela; species Mustela lutreola. Next base: position 148,401,305 of record NC_081297.1, on the reverse strand, counting down.
CAAGCCCTCAGGCCCTCCTGCGACTGGTCACAGAGCAGAATCCCAGCGCCAGTCCTGGCCATGCGCTTCTAGGTGAGCGTATAACCAGCAGGAGAGGGGCCTGGCCTCGTGGGGCGTGGGCACTTGGGGGTCTGAGCTCAGCTATCCCCCCCTGCCACTCTGGCCCCAGCTGTCCCATGCTAGAAAGCGGCAGGGAAGAGCAAAGGGGCGGTCTGCCCACTGCAGCCGTGGCGGCTGTTCCTGGAGACCGTCCTGCCGTGGCCCAGGGAGCCGGTGCCCCCTCTGTGTCCTTCAGCGCGGCGAGTGGGCCACCCTGCGAGTGTCCCCTGGTGCCGGGCGCAGCTGCATTGGCTCACTCGCCTGGGGAAGGGGGTCTCCGGCTGTTAGAACCACATCCCCCTGATGGTCTCAGTGGGTCCACACGTGGGTCTACAGGCACACATGCAGGCAGGGAGACGCTTATGCACATGCACACACACACACGTGTGCACACATGACTCACTGGGCCTCTCTAGACGCTCCCCATGCTGCATTTCCTGTGTGCTGCACTTGGGTCCTGCAGCTAACTGGTGTGGGCAGAGGCTTGGGGCAGGCCTCTCCCCCACAGCCCTCCTCCGCCTCCCGCCAGCACCCTACACCCTCCCCCTAGCATCCTCACACCCGTCCCCCCCCCCACACCCTGACACCGTCACTCCCCCCATACCTCTCCCCCGGCACCCTGATACCCTCCCCCCCCACTTCCCCCGCACCCGGTCACCCCGTCTTCCACACCGTCATTCTCACTCCCCCATGGCACTTCCCACACCTTAATTGTCTGTGGCCCCATCTGTCTCCCGCACCAGGCTAAGAGGGCAAGGCCGGTTCTTCGTCCTGGCAGCCCTACATCTGGGCCTGGCGCACGGACGGCTGCAAGTATTTGTTGAAATAATGAGCGACAACAATTTTAATTAGTTAATTTGAGTTTAGATTGCAGATTAGAATCTTTAAAAAGGTTTATTAGACCAAATACTTTCTCAGTAGAAATGAATTTGTAGGCGCGGTTGCTCTGGTGGCTCTTGAGGGAACTCAGACGTCCTTTGCAGGACCCGTGGGGTAACCGTGCGGGGGGGGGGGATCCACCTGGTTACTTGTAAATCGTCTCTTAATCCTTAATAACAGGAAATCTGATATTAGACTAATCTCTTCATCTGCTCAGGCCCACATTGAAGGCGCCAGAGTGAACTCAGAGCTGGTGTTCTCCTGCCGAACCTCGCAGGTGTGAGTGTGTCTGTGAGTATGTGTGTGTGTGTGTGTGTGAGAACATGTATGCGTGGGCCGGAGTGAACTCAGAGCTGGTGTTCTCCTGCCGAACCTTGCAGGTGTGAGTGTATGTGTGTGTGAACACGTATGCGTGGGTGTGTAGTGAGTGTGCCGTGTGGTGTGAGTATACAGTGTGTGAGTGCGTGTGTTGTGTGTGTGTATGTATGTGTGTATAATGTACGAATGCAGAGTGTATGGTATGTGTGTATTGTGTGAACATGTATGTGTGTAATGTGTGTGGTGTGCATAGTAGAGTGTGTGGCATGTAGTGTGTATGTAGTCGGACTGTGTAATGTGTGAGCATGTGTACGTGTGTGTAGTGTGTGACTGGTGTGAGGGTGTGTGTGAGCGTGTCTGTGAGTGTGTCAGAGCGTGTGTCTATGAGAGCGTGACAGAGGCATGGTGAGGAAGAGGGGCAGGGCCTGGAGGCTCTAGCCATGCATACAGTAGGTGCTCAGTGCACAGCCAGGTGGCCTTTGGGGGTGGGTAGCAGAGGTGAGACCCGCTGGCCTTGAGGGAGTGGGGCTCACAGGTGGGGGTGGGAAGCCCCAGGTGGACCCGGCTGCGTCTCCGCGAACACTGCTCCCGGCCGGGTCCTGAGCTGTGGCCCTGGGAGGTCCCTGCCCACTAGAGCTCCCTGAGAGCAGAGTCCCATGGATTGTCATGGTGCGGAAGGCCACCGTGGTTCCCCGTTCTCCCCTTTCTGGGGGTCACTGCTCTGGTTCCAGCCCGTTCCCAAGACCACTGGGCCGCGTGTTCACCTGGGATTGTGCGGAGCCCGCCGAGCCCCCCACCCCGGGCACAGATGTGGCTGGCGGGGGATGGGGAGCCGGCTCAGCCGCCCGGCCTGGGGACGCTCAGACGCAGGGCGTGCCGTGAAGCCAGAGTGTCGGCCGGCCCGGTGGGATTTTCGGCTTCCCTTGAGGTGTTCCCTCCCCTCAAGGCTCCCCTGACCCCGAGCCCGACTCCGAGCCTGACCCCGAGCCTGACTCCGAGCCTGACCCTGAGGCTGACCCCGAGCCTGACCCGGAGCTCTCCGCCCGTGCCGCCTGCTCCCCCGCCGGCCTCACCCGTCCAAACCCGTCCAAACGGAGCTCCGAGTCTTCCTTGCATCTGACCGCTCGCCGCCTTCCGACCAGGCCTCCAGCTCATTGATTTCAGGGGCAGGGAGTTGGGGGGCGGCAGAGGGGGACCCACCGAGCGACCGAAGAGGAGGAGGGGGGCTTGTCTCCCGCCAGAAACACATGCGAGGTGGGAGGGGCGTCTTTGTCCTGCTCCGTGAATCCGGGAGACGAATGTCCCCCTGTGGGTGGAGGGAAGGAGCCCCGAAAGGAGTAATTAAGAGACTCAGCGGCAGAAGCCCACGTGGGGGAGACTCGGGGTCCCCGGAGCGTGGGCGGGACTCCTCTCCCTCACCCTCCGCCGGCCTTCCCAAACCACCGCGCCCCACCCCACGAATGTCACGCTCAAGCAGACTCTTGAAATTTAGGATAGGAATTTCCTTAGCAAATATTTAACCAGAAAAAAAAAAATCCTTGCTTTTCTGTGCTCAGCACTTGGGATGTAAGTTGCAAATTAATAGACGTCTGGGCCAATATTTGATCTTTTCTCCAAAAGAAAATGATTTGTCAGCTCTTCACTCGGCTGGAGGGCAGGGCCCTGGCAGCAGCAGAGAAGACGGGCTGCTGTTGGTGGGAGGCTGTCCGCGCCCCCCACCCGGAGGGTGGGTAGCCAGGTGGCTGTTGGGTCCCCCAGGCAGCATGTGGCGGGGTCCCAGCAAGCACTCAGGGCAGCATCTCCCACGGGGAGGTGGTGCTGTGTGCGGTACCTACCTCCCACCCCGGGCCTGGCCAGAGCCTGTGTGGCAGGGAGTGCGGCTGTGGGGGGGCGGGTGCTGCTTCTCCTGTGGGAGGGCACTTGCCCTCTGCCCCACAGGGGGCCTGGCTGGCCTCCACCTTCTGACTTGGGGAGCTAACCCATCAGGGGTCAGGGGTTTACTATAGCCTCTCAGGGCTATTTGCATTTCAAAAGAGGTGCCAGTAAAATTCTTCTGGAAGGGACTTCAGGGCCCCAGAGCAGGGAGACATTCGGGGATACAGAGCGTGGCCCGTCTAGTCCCTGTCAGATGCTGTGCAGTCTCTTAAGGATGGTGAAGCCCACGCGGGCAGCAGCTACCCTAGGCTGGGCAGGACGGGTGGGGGGCCCCGTGCCCTGCAGGGGCTGAGCTGCTGGTGGAGGGAGAGCCGTGTCCATTCCAGCTCCCCTGGCCAGCTCCCCGCCACCTCAGCGAGCCCACCAGCACTTCTGTTTCTCTTCCCGCTTTCCCCGGACTCTGGACTGAAGGGCCTCAGAGGCTCTTTCCCACAGGTGCATTAGAGCTGGGCTGGGTCTGGAGCCCACAGGTGTGTCAGAGCTGGGCCGGGTCTGGAGCCCACAGGGGCATCAGAGCTGGGCCGGGGTGTGGGAGCCCGGGGAGTTCTGACCTCTGTCTGGCTCTGGGCTCCCTGTGCTCATTGTCCTTACCTGGAAGCAGAGGAAGGAGCGTCTGATGCTGTCGGTCTCACTTGCCTTTGTTGCTGCACATTTGCTCTTGAATAGGTACAAATTATTGGTATTAGACATCCTTACAGCTCCCTCTCCTCATTAAGCCTCCGCAGTTAATAATTATTTTCTCTCTGTAAAGTGTTGGTGTGAAGCAGCGGGTAGACATGGGCAGGCTGCCAGGCCGCCTCCCTGTGCCATGGCAGGAGGACTGTAACCTGCATCCCCATCACTGAAGGCCGTGGGCCCCGGGCGCACCCCTGAGCCTCTCTGGGCCCCACGTCTCTCACCTCCAGGGGGGTGGGATCCACCCGTGCGTGGCTCTGGCAGCCCTCACAGATCTCTGGGAGCAGGAGACCCCATCACCCTGGTTTTTCTGGAGAGGAAACTGAGGCACCGGGAGATTTGGGAGCCTGCCCAAGGTCACCGGGGTGAGTGGCAGAACAGGGTTGTCTCAACGGTGTGTCTGTGAGGGCCAGGCAGATGCGTGGGGCCCTTCCTGACCAGCTTTTTGTGACCCAGATGTCACATGGCGGCGCTCTGCCCTCCTCCGCTGGTTGACGCCGTCCCAAGCCCACCTGAGCTCCAGAGCAAAGGAACCCAGGTCTCACCTGTCGCTGGATGGCCGTCACAGCACCTGTGGTCATTTTTTTAAACCACCACGCTCTTGAAGCCATCGAGCCCCAGACAGGGACAACTTCATGTCCTTCCTAAGTGTCCTGTCTCTGGGAACAGTGTCCCCATTCAAGCCGGAAACCCTTCCGCCTCGTTCCTTTGCGTGAAATCCTCCACCCTCCCCACTGCCATCTAAAGAATTTTTCTCGTTTGGGAAGAGTTCGGACATGACGTGGAGGGGGGATAAAATGTGTGCGTATGTGGTATAAAGGACAGCAGCGAATGCGTGTTCTGTTTTTGCGGGTTCTGTGGCTATGTGCGGCCATATACACACCGTATTCAGGATTTGAAATCCCAGAACCCTCTGATCCCACGGGTTTCGGATAAAGGGTTCTGGACCTGTCCCATTCTGTTCTGGCCATTTCCCACCAGCAAGGAACAAGCCGTCCGTCTCCGCTTGTCCTTGTCATCACCTGTTGGTGCCTGGTGGCTTCTTAATTTTTGCCAATCTAGTGGGTATAAGATTGTACTTCACTGTGGTTTCAGTTTGCTTTTCTCAGATTACTACTACTCAGATTACTACTACTACATTGATCATCTTTTTATTTTTATTTTTTTTTACCTATTTCAGGGTCAAATATGCTCCAGTTTGTGGCTTGTCTCTTTGTTCATTTTTTTTTTTTTTTTTAAAGATTTTATTTGTTTATTTGACAGACAGATTACAAGTAGACAGAGAGGCAGGCAGAGAGAGAGAGAGAGGGAAGCAGGCTCCCTGCTGAGCAGAGAGCCCGATGCGGGACTCGATCCCAGGACCCTGGGATCATGACCTGAGCCGAAGGCAGCGGCTTAACCCACTGAGCCACCCAGGCGCCCTCTTTGTTCATTTTTATAACTTCTTGGCAAAGTGCTTGTATTTACTGTCAAAATTATACATTTTCCTTTTAGGTTAGTGTTTTATAGGTCTTAAGAAATCCTTACCGACCTCAAGATCATACATGTAATTTTGCAGGATCTCTTCTGAAATTGGTTTTACCTTCACATTTAAGTTTTTAACTCCCTGGGATTTAGTTCTGCATTCGGTGTGAGGTAGGGATACAACTTCATCTTGTTCTCCATATAAATGAGCGATGGTCTCCGGGCCCTTTATGGGGTAGTTCCATGCTCCCCACTGTCCGTCCACTTGTCAGGTTTTCATGTGCATGTGGGTCTGTCCTGGGCTCTCTGCTGTCCACAGGTCTGTTGGTTTGCTCCGTGCTATACTCTGGCTCCTGTAGATGAAGACGGTCCTGCCTCTCGTAGACCTTGTCTCCTCCCTTCTTCACGAGTGTCCTGGCTGTTCCTGGCCTGCCCATCTTCCGTGTAGATTCGTCTGGGAAGGACCTTGTGGGGCTTCTGGTGGGAATGGTCTTGCATCGGCAGATCAATTTCAGGAGCTACCTTTCCTACCGTGGCTCCCCATATCCGTCTTTGTCCGTAGTTCTTTATCTGTGTCAACAATCCTTTGCATCTGTCTGTTCTTATTTATAAAGGGCTTTTGTGTCCTTTATTAGATTCATTTTTTTTTTCGTAAAAAGAGTTTAGTTATTTATTGTAGAGAGAGGGAGGGAGCGAGCACGTACAGGCACGTGTGCATGAGTGGGGCAGGGAAGGGCAGAGGGAGAGAGAGACTCTCAGGCAGACTCCACACTCCGCAGGGACCCCGGCGCTCCATCCTATGAACTGAGGTCACAACCTGAGCTGAAATCAAGAGTCGGACGCGTAACCGACTGAGCCACCCCGGCACCCGTGTTACTAGATTTATCCTTAAGTGTGTTGTATTTTGGTGCTATTATAAAAGATAAATTAAAAATTGCATCTTACGAGACTGGCGTAAGGAAGTGCTTGTGATTTCTGTGCGCCGCTCCTCTCTCCAGCGGCCGTGCTGAGTGCCCCTGTGCCTTCGGACAGGTTGTAGAGCCTTCGGGGTTTTCTAGGTGGACAGTCATATTTGTGAATAATGATGTTGTGTCTTCCTCTTTTCCATTCATTCGTTCATTCGTCATATCATTCATTCTTTCCCCTGCGCTGGCCTTGGCCTCCGGTCCAGTCTGGGATGGAGTGCTGATGGGGAGCACCACGGCTGAGAGCGGAGTTGGCTGTTGGGTTTTGGTGGACGCCCTTCATTGGCTTAAGGAAGTCTCTTCTGTTTGTTAAGAGTCTTTATTTCAGAGGGTTGCAGAATTTTATTGAAGCTTTTCCTCTACTCATTGGGGTGCACATGTGTTCTCTAACAAAGGTGGTCTGCCATGGCACCCTTTTTCCGGTGCTGAATTCCCGAGATCAGCCCAGTTTGGTATGGAAAGTTCTCCTTTCTCATATATTGTTATGTTTGCTTGACCGTTTCCTTTCTCAAGGAGGCGCTGCATCGTGTGCAGGAGAGACTTGGCGGTCATTCTTCTCCCTCACGCGCTCCTTGTCTGATGTTTGGCGTCACAGCTGCAGTAACCTCACAGAACATGGTCGTAGTGTTCTGTTCCCGCTCTCACAAATGACTGTGGACTTGGCAGCTTGAGACAAACCCAGATTTGTTCTCCTGCAGTTTAGGAGTTGAAGGTCCTTCGTGGACCTGCCTGGGGTGGAACTGAGGTGCAGCAGGGCTGTGCTCCTTCTCAAAGCCCCGGGAGATCCAGTCTGCAGGCACCGGAGTTCCTGGGCTCATGGCTGCCTCCTCCCTCTTCGTGCCATGGGGCGTCTCCCTGAGTCCGCTCTGTCCACAGCTCCTTCCTCTTGCCCACCCCCTCTCTCCTTGTGAGGGCCCGGGGATTGCACTGGGTGCACCTGGCAAGTCCGAGCTGCCCCCTATTTAAGGTCTCTCGTTGACCAGCGACCTTAACCTTCGCCACGTAGCCTAGCATTCTGACAGGTTCCGGGCTTTCGGACCAAGCCCCTTGCATAGGAGGCATGATTGTGGCTGCCATACGTCGCCTTGGTAAGATTTATGAAAGTGCCAAGGGACAGCAAGAAGTGCCCTGCCCACCTGCTCCTTGGGGCCACCACCAGGGTCCATGTCTCCTGCCCACAGGCCACCTTGTCTCCTGCTTCCTTCGAGTCCCCGGAAGATTGTGGGCAGTCGGTGGTCAGAGGTTGTTTCCCCCCAAGACAAGGCACCTGGCTGGGGAGCGTGAGGCCTCTAGAGCCAGGCCCAGGTTGCGGTTCCCCACCACCCTGGGCAGCTGCTATGGGCTTCCTGCTCCCGAGGGGCTGCAGGGCTCGGGGCTTGGGGCACCTTAAACTTGGTCACCCGTGGCTCCCAGGGACAGTCCGAATTTCAGAGGCACTGCTGGTGACATTCCCCAGTGTGTTGGGCAGCTAGAAACTTGCATTATTAAACGATGCTAAGAGAGCATTCTTCAACTAATACGCGCAGGGTTGTGTGTGCGCAGCTCCAGCCAGGGGAGGAGCAGAGGAGGAGGAAGGGCACGTGTGGATTCTCACTCGGTTACCACCTGCAGGGAGGCTGAGGGCCACCGGTCTCTCTGACTGTCCAGGTGGCTGGAGGAGGAGCTTGAGCTGGGGTCTCCCTGGCTGGGTGGTGGATGCGACAGAGCCTGGGACGTTCCAGACTATCCTTCCCAAGTCTGTGGGCCGGTGGTGGGCCAGTGGTCTGTGCGGGTCCCTGGGCTCCGTGACCAGCAGGCTGGGCTGCACTGGGTGGGTTTGTTAGTAATCTTGTCTTTAAGGTTCTCTTGGGCTGACGGCCACTTCCTGACGTGTCCAGGGCTGGAGAATATGGGGGGGGGCCCCGTGTGGGTGTCGGGAGCCACATTGTCTCGCTGGAGGGTGTCGTTGGAGAGCAGGGAAGGCTTACTGGCTCTTGGAGATCGTTTTGGTTCATGGGGCCCCTGCATCGCTGCTTCTGTCCTGGGCCCAAAACCACTTGTTTCAGGCCCGGTTGACCACCGCGCATCCCAGCCAGGGGTTCAGTGCGGCTGGACTTCTAGATCCTGTCCAGCGGACATTCTTACAGATTGTGTGGTTGGTCCTTGGCACGAAGCAGGGACAACAAGTGTTTCCTGGGGAAACTCTCCACGTGATTCCGATGAAGCCCGAGGCATCTCACCACCGCTGTGGACCACCCCCCCCCCCCCCGCCCCCCGTGAGGCTCCTCTCGCGATCCTGGGTTAGCTCGGTCCCGCCAGTAACCCAGCGCTTCCATGGCGGCGGGCTCTGTCCAGCCGCCGGGCCTGCAGCGGCCGCCCCGCTCCTCCAGGTCCGCACGGTCCTTTGCTTGTCCCCGACTCTCCACGGCGTGGCTCTAGGGAACCGTTCTTAAAATGCCTTTTAAAATATCTTTTCCCCTTCGGATGACATCACGCCGTATGAAGCAGGTTTTTATGACACTTAACTCCTTTTTCCTTTTGTTTTCCACGGAGGTGAAACCGGCACAGCACGGAAGGGTCCGTTTCGGAGCGCTCTGCCCGCTGTGCGCGCAGGTGCCCTCCCTCGCCCCGGTCCGAGCGTCCCGTCGGCCCAGAGGAGGCCCGCGCCCGCCGGCACGCGCTGCGCTCCCTTGGCGACCCCGCGTTCCGCGTCTGCTACCGTGGACCCGCCTGTTCGGGACGTTCCACATAAACCCGTCATACAACACGTGGCCTTTTCCGCCTTTTCCACTGTGTTGGAGGCGCAGCCGTCGGTAGCCTGGATCTGCTCTCGTGCCCGCTGGGGCCGAACAGTGTCGCAGGGCAGCTCCTCTGCTGACGGACGCTTGGTTCCGCTTTTTGGCTCTTGGACTCTCACTGTGACTCGTGTGCAGGTTTTTTTTGTTTTTTAAGATTTCATTTATTTATTTCAGTGGGAGTGAGCACGAGCGGGGGAGGGGCAGAGGGGGAGGGGAAGCAGGCTCCCCGCTGAGCAGGGGCCCGACGTGGGACTCGATCCCAGGACCCTGAGATCATGAGCTGAGCCGAAGGAAGAGGTCCAACCGACTGAGCCACTCCGGCGCCCCTCGCGTGCAGGTTTCCTGTGTAGATTTACGTTTTCGAGTCTTTTGAATTCTGCCAGGGAGTGGCATTCCAGGTCTTCTGTTAATTCTGTTTAACTCCTTGAGGCTCCAACCCTTAACTTGTAACTGGAAGTTCTTTATCTTGACAAGAACGTGTTTGCTCGGGGTCTCAGCGCTCTGCTTCTGTGGCCCGGGCTTCCCCGGGGAGTCTGTTACGATTTCGTCTTCCAGAGGGTTCCATCAGCACGGACTTGGTGAGGGAGGTCAGTGTTGGGGGGGGTGGTGAGCAGGGAGTGGTCGGCCGGTCGTGGGCCCACAGATGGGCTGGGCCGAAGGAGGGGCCGGGGAAGGGGTGTAGGTGGGGGGCCCGAGGTCACTTCAGGTGAAGGAAGAGTGGGCTGGGGGACGCCCGTGGTTAGCGGGGGCGGTGCACGCTGTGACCGGAGGCTGGGCTTGGAGCCCTGCAGGAGTGTGGCTGCCCCCAAGGTGGGGGTCCAGTGATGAGCCCGGTGGCTGTGGGGGAGGCCTGGGGGTGCTGGCAGGGCAGGGGCTGTGAAGACCTGCCTCCAGCATTTGGAGGGAAGGGTCCAGGGGTGGATTTATAGGGTGAGGAGGACTGGGATTGCAGAGGAGAAACCCGGGGGGTGGGCTTCCCCGGGGGGTCATGAGGGGCCCTTCTCTCTGTTGTTAGGCCAAGGCCGCAGGCACATGGGGAGGGAGGAGGGGCCGCTGGCTCTGCCCTCTTTGACCTCGGCCCCTGGCACCAGGCAGAGGTGCGTCGGCCCCTTCAGTGCCTTGCAGGGTCACTGCTAGGTAAACCCCGGGGCGTGTTGGGAGCACGCGTGAGCGGCGTCAGGTGTTGGTGGACGCTTGAGGGCCCCTCCCCCATGGATAGAGCAGGGGCGCGGATCTTCCCTGGCGGAGTGCCCGTGTGTCTGACTTTGACGTTTGCCTCACTGTCCGCCATCACGTGTGTCACCCTGTTCCCATGAAGGGAGCCCACGCCCAGAGATGCAGGTTCTGGGTTTGGCTTTTGCTGCTACAAGAAGAAACCAGATGCTGTCCCTGTGGTCTGCCCTCAGTCTGGCCTCAGAGAAACAGCAACCGCCTCCCGCCCCGAGAGAGGAACTGAAATCCATTTCAGACCCAAACCCCCCCCAGCAGGCCCTCCCTACCTGTGGTGAGGCTGTGGGCCGGGACAGGATGAGGGACAGGCGAGCAGCCTTTGTCTCAAACCGGCTAGACGGCAAACGGCGCCCTGGGGATTCAGCCACTGCCGGCATCCCGGGCTGTGCCTTTCAGGCCTGGCAGGGCGTTGCCAGACCCTGGGGTGCACTGGGGTGAGGTGGCAGAGACGCATGGCAAGTGGCCTTGTCCCCTCCTGGCACCGGCTTGGTCTTTAGCTGGCTGTCCCCGAGTCCCCAGGCGATCAGAAACTGCTGTCTCCTCCCCTGTGGGCTTGGCAGACCCTCCTAGGTCAGGTCGACAGCCCTCTGGGCCCTTCACCCCCCGTCCGTCGGACTGGAACCCATTCTGGGTGGGCCTGCCGCCTGCTGCCGAGTGGCCTCGGCTGGGCTTGTCGGTCAGCCCCTCCGTTCCTCAGGGTCCTCATCTGTGGAGAGCCAGCAGGGGTGTCCCTCGCAGTCCGTGACAAAGGTGGAAGTGATGGTGCTGGGGAGGACGTTGGCCGGAGCCTGTGCTCGGGCCACACCGTGAGAATCTGGATCTGTCCCCTGTGGTGAGCACAGGCCTTGACCCATGTGCCTCCGGACCCCTGCCTTCCCCCCACACCCTGCATTTCCATCTGTCCCGGGTTGACTAGCAGGCCCTCAAGTTCATGTTCACCTGGAACCGGGTTATTTGGAGACAGGGTCTGTACAGATGTGATCACAGTAAAGCTTTGGGATGAGCTCATCCTGCATTGGAGTGGGCCCCGACCCGACGACTGTGTCCTTTTAAGAGGGGAATTTGGACACAGACACACATGGGGAGGAGGCCCCCAGATGGCCAGGAAGAGACTGGAGAGAGGTACCCGCAAGCTAAGGGTTGCCAGCAGCTGCCTGCCCCTGGGAGAGAGCCGTGGGACAGATTCTCCGTCAGAGCTCCAGGTGGAACCACCCTGGGACGCCTGATCTCAGACTTTGGGCCTCCAGACCAAGAGGATGAACGCTGGCTAAGCCGCCCAGGCTGTGTGCTTTGTTATGGCAGCCCCAGGACACTGACACGCCCTCTTGCCCATGATGGGCCAGGCCTTGCCTCTGTTTTGCTGCCTTTTTTTTCAAAGACTATATTTATTTATTTTGAGAGAGAGAGAGAGAGTGAGCACACATGAGGGGGAGGAGCAGAGGGAGAGGGAGAAGCAGACTCCCCGCTGAGCAGGGAGCCTGGTGTGGGACTCCATCCCAGGACCCGAGGATCATGAACCAAGCTGAAGACAGATGCTTAACTGACTGAGCTGCCCAGGTGCCCTCTTCTTTGTTTTTTGTGCCGAGAAGGTGTTTCCTCTCCAACCGAGTGATGACCACCATTCCTCCAGGACACCCACCTTCCTGCCGCCTTCTGGGGTCGCATTGGTACCACGCCTTACCAATGTGGCTCTGTCCCCTGCGGGCTCCCGGCTCCTTGGAGGCTGCAGTGGGACCTCTCCCTGCAGTGCCCCAGGGGTGGGCCCCCCACCAGGGACAAGGTCGTAGGATGGCCTCTATGAAGACCCACAGAGTAAACCTTCACTTGTAGTATCTGTGGCTCTGCGGGAAGCACCTGCTGGTGGATGTCCCGCCACCGTGGTGGGACTGTTCGGTCTCTCTCCTCCTGTGACCTGGGGACAACGAGGTGACTCACCTTGCTGAAGAAAGCAGTGGAAATCGCACTGGCCTGATTTGGGGCACCTCCAAGCTGGTTTGTGGCCCTTGCTTGTGGGCAGAGCCCCAGGGGAGCTCCGCGTCTCCTAGAATGAAAATGGGCTCTTCGGGGATAAACACTGAATGAAATAAAATGGTGCAGGAAGGTCTAGAGGGGAAAGTAAAAGTCACCTAAATAGCAGCAAAGTGACAGCACTCCTCCGAACTGTCACGGTCAGCAAAGCAAGGGCCATCTGGGAAGCTGTCCCAGCAGGGCAGAGCTAAGAGGACGCGACGGCTGTCGTGTGAGGTCCTCGAAGGGGTCCTGGACCAGGACGCGGGCAGCAGGGAAAAGTAGGGAGCTAACGTGATTCTGTCCATAATAGGGGACACGGCGCTGAGCATGCGGAAGCTCTGTACTGTCTCGCGATGCTTCTGTAACACGGACACTGTGCTCAGGTGAACGCGTATCGAAGACAAACAGGGACGCGAGCAGGACCCGTCACCCTCGCAGGACCCGTCACCCTCGCAGGTGTTCGCTTACTTGCCGATAGCTCTAGGGCTCTGCACAAACGCATGTTCTTGTCTGTGGGAAGAAGCAGCTCACTCTTCCCCTAGCATCACATCGTCAGATCTGCCTCACTGTCACCCTCTGTTGTGGTGGGGACACACAGCGCCCCATGTTGGGGACGGCCGCAGTGTTTCCGTGGTCCGTGGCCCCCGAGGATGTGCGGCAGTCGGGCGTGTGCCTGTGGAGGCCCAGAGATCCCGCCTGAGTGACCCAGGTTCAAAGCGAAGCCATCACCTCCACAAGACCTGGGGTGTCCGGGATGATCGCGGGTCTGAAGGAGGTTGACGGTCAGAGTCCTAGCAAGAGGGGTGTTCTGTTTTCTTGCGCGTCCGACCTGAGTTAATGTGTCGGTGCTTTGTCCCTGAGTGGAGCGGTCTGTCCCTGGAACGCAGCTCCCTGTTCCCGGGCATTCCTCCATGCAGTGCCCTCCCGGCAGCCTGCAGGACGGTGGTTGAGATGACAAGGGTGTTTCCTAACAGCTGGCATCGGGAAGCAGGCACACACTACCCTGCATCCTGTATTATTATCATGGGCCGTGGGAAGAAGGAAAGAAAGACAGACATCACCAAAAAATTAGCTTACGTGGCACACTGAGACCCAGATCTGTGTGTGTGATGTCCGTCTTGGGGTTAAAGAGACGCCGGTGCAAACCCTCGTTTTTCCCTGCCCCTCCCTCCTCGCGTGCCCCCTCCCACGAAGGTTTATCTGGCCACTTCGGAGTGCCAGCAGCTGGTACAGCAGGAATGAGACCTGAAGGTTCTCAGTCCTCGTGGGCTCCCGGGGAGACACGTACACACAGTCCGGTCGGGCCCCTCCTGAGCAGGAGAGTGGGGGTGTGGCAGAGTGTGGATGGGGGAACATGGGGGGCCCCTGTGACGGGGCCCAGATGACTGAGGGAGTACCCACCAGCCGGCAAGGAGGTCAGCACGCTGGGCAGAAGATAAGGTGTGCAAAAGCCCTGGGGCAGTGAGGGGCACCCGGGTGGCTCAGTGGGTTAAAGCCTCTGCTTTCGGCTCAGGTCATGGTCTCAGGGTCCTGAAATTGAGCCCCACATCGGGCTCTTTGCTCAGCGGGGAGCCTGCTTCCTCCTCTCTCCCTGCCTGTCTCCCTGCCTATTTGTGATCTCTGTCAAATAAATAAATAAATAAATAAATATATCCTTTTAAAGAAAAAAGGCCCTGGGGCAGGGAGATCACATAGGACCCCCAGATGCAGTACGAAGTGTGGGTTTTATTCTGGAAGCCACTGGGGGCCCCGGGGCCTGGCGGGATGAGGTGGGCGTTTTGGGATGCCTGTGCGAGGACCATGGTGGGAGGAAACCGAGGCAGCTCCAGGTCAGCCCACATTCCGGGGAGGGGCAGGGCCTGTGTGGGGGGAGGGTAGGAAAGGACCCTGTCCTGCCACAACGTGCTTTGCCACTTCTTCTTGCCTTAATTTACTTCTGACTGTGGCGGCCCCAGGCCCTTTGAATGTGAGCTCCCAACTTCGCTCTGTTGCGGCTCTGAAGAGGTTGTCGTCGGAGTGTGCCCTTCCCTTGCGGGCTCTCTACACCGAGGTGACACCGGTGTGGAGAGCCCGCTTCCACTTTCTAAATTCGGCCCTGCTGGGTTTTCGTGAGGACGAGCTGGACCAGTGGCGGAGCGCCCCGTGCCCGTGCTCCCGAGCCGGGCTGCTGTCAGTGGGGCGCACACGGGGCCCCCTCCAGCTGTGAAGTGGGGGATGCTGGTTTTCTCTGCATCTGAGGGTCTCGGGTCTGCTGTGGCCATCAGACGGGGTACCCGGAAATACTGCGACTCAGGGGCACTTATGTTTTTCTTGTTGTTGGGACAAGTTTGGTGACTCAGGTCCCTCCCGAAGGGGAGTGTGGTGCTCCAGTGGCCGAGAGAAACATTCCTAGTGTCCACAAGCTTCGGTGCGTCTGTCCCAAGTGATTTGGGGCTTTGTGGGGACTGTGCTAGGGCCACAGGGACAAGGTGGCCCCCGGGTTTCACCGTGTGACTTGCCTTCTCAGTCATCCTGGTTTTCCAGAAACAAGTGGGGAAGGGTCCCTGCGTGGCTCCTGTGCTCTGGGGAAGCACCCCAAGGCTGCGAGTTATGAGAGGGTAGGAGGGGTCCCCCCAGGGCTCACTGGCCTACACAGTTGTCTCTGTGCCCCATGGAGCTGGCGGTGCACTCGTGAGGGGCACCGGCTGGAGCACGTTGAGGGAGCAGACGGGAGGATTGGGCACAGCTGCAGGGCCGGAGAAACCAAGCCGAGCCAGAAGGGTGCGAACCTGCCAGGTTTTTCTCAGGGACCCGTAGCACATTGGGGGTGAGGCCTGGGAGGCAGGTGAAGGCCCCCTGGGCGTGGCGGCTGCGCCTGTCCGGGTGCTGGGGAGGCTAATGGTACCAGCCTAGAGCTACGCTGGGAGAGCCCCCATGGCCGGCCCTCGGACAGCTCCGCGGAGGCTGGGCTCAGAACCGATGCTGTGCTCAACAGCGTAACCCGGATATTGCGCCCTCTCTGGCCTCACAGCCCTACCTACCTCGACGCAGGGGTCGCTTACCTTTGTCGGCGCGGGTGCACCTCGTCTCGTGTGTGTCTTTCTAAAGCAGCATTTGCTGAGCGTCTCCTCCGTGCGGGGCTCGTAGGGAAGCATAGTGTAGAGCCAAGGGAAGACGCGCCGTCTGAGTGGTGCAGACCAGGGTTGACCTGGACAGCGCCCTCCTGGACACTGTGGGGTCTGAGCTGGGCGGGGCTGGGTGGGATCAGAGTGGGGTCTTTCTTCTAGTGTCTGGAACAGCTACAGAGATGGCAGATGGGGCTCAGTGTCCCCATGGGTCTGGAGCAAAGCATATGAGGAGGGGGGCTCAGGCGGCACGGGGCTGGGTTGTGGGTGGTCCTGGGATGTCCTGCTGAGCGGTTGGAGGGCCCATGGGGTTCCTTTGAGCAAGACAGACTCAGTGGGAGCTGTGCTTTGGGAAGCCGGGTGTGGAGGGAGAACGGGGGCTGGGAGCAGGGGTCAAGGTGGAGGTCACTGGCGGGGCGGCACGTGGGGCTTGGGGAGGCTCGGCTCGCCTCTGCCACACTGAGTGCATCCGAGGCTGTTTCCAGGTGGGACTGGAGGGGCCCAGGACTTCGAGTGACCCCGACCCCCTGTGTCCACAGATGGCGTCCACAGCGTGGCCGCGCTCTGCACCCTTCGGGTCACCATCATCACGGACGACATGCTGACCAACAGCATCACCGTCCGCCTGGAGAACATGTCGCAGGAGAAGTTCCTCTCCCCGCTGCTGTCCCTGTTCGTGGAAGGCGTGGCCACGGTGCTGTCCACCACCAAGGACGACGTCTTCGTCTTCAACATCCAGAACGACACGGACGTCAGCGCCAACATCCTGAACGTGACCTTCTCGGCCTTGCTCCCCGGCGGCGTCCGCGACAAGTTCTTCCCGTCGGAGGACCTGCAGGAGCAGATCTACCTGAATAGGACGCTGCTTACGGCCGTGTCTGCCCAGCGCGTGCTGCCCTTCGACGACAACATCTGCCTGCGCGAGCCCTGCGAGAACTACATGAAGTGCGTGTCGGTGCTCAAGTTCGACAGCTCGGCGCCCTTCATCAGCTCCACCACCGTGCTCTTCCGGCCCATCCACCCCATCACCGGGCTGCGCTGCCGCTGCCCGCCCGGCTTCACGGGCGACTACTGCGAGACGGAGATCGACCTCTGCTACTCCAGCCCCTGCGGTGCCCACGGCCGCTGCCACAGCCGCGAGGGCGGCTACACCTGCGAGTGTCTGGAGGACTTCACAGGTACATGGGCTCCCGGGGAGGCGGGGGCGGCCTTGCCGTGATGCGGGGGGGCGGCATCTCCTTCGTGACACGCAGGCAGGCGGCCGGTTTCCTGCCAAATGCCCAGAGGTTGCTGTGGACCCCGCGTGATTGGACTCACCCTCTTTTTTTTTTTTTTTTAATTAAGATTTTATTTATTTGTCAGAAAGAGAGAGAGCATGAGCAGGGGGAGGTAGAGAGTAAGGCAGGCGTCCCGCTGAGCAGGGAGCCCGATGGGGGGTTCGATCCCAGGATCCTGAGAGCATGGCCTGAGCCGAAGGCAGACGCTTAATGGACTGAGCCCCCCAGGCACCCCCGGAGTCACCCTCTTGGTGAGGAAGATGATAGAGTGAGGGCCACCTAAAAACCTGCACCCGTGACATGGCATGCGCTGCTCTAAGTGGCTTCAAACCGGAAGGGCTTGATTCCGGCTTTCAGGTTAATTGGTCCTTGTGCGTACTGTCCCCGGGGGAGCCGGGAATCCTTTGGGTCTGGAGAGACGGGGCTCGTTGTTCACGCCCTGTTGTCCCCGTGGAGATGACTCATCTTCACCGTGAAGGGGCTCCTGCCTGTAGACGTCCTGGCCAGGTGCAAGGATGCACCTGCCTCTGCTCCAGGGGCAGCTGACGATTATTTCTGGGAACACGGAGGCCGAGCAGTACAGAAATGCACGACCTTGCCTTGGCCTTCCATTGCAGGTCACGTAAGATTTTGGCCCGTTTGAGAGAGACATTTCCAGGGGCCCCGCGGTGAGCAGCCTGGCGTTCGGGAAGGCTGTCTGGGATCCCGTGGGACCTCACGCGTGCCGGCGGGGGCGTCGTGATTCCCGTGTGGACCGTGGCCTCGGCTGTGCTGTTCGGAATCCACAGCCGAGACGTCGTCGTCGGCTCGTGTGGGACAGGACACAGTTCTCGGGCTTAGAGCAGGGTTGTAGGGTATTAGCGGCTGTTTATGAAGCAGGGAGAGAGAGTGGGGTGGGGGGCACGGAGCGAGACGGCGGCTGTTCACGCGCTCTGCATTGGAAGAGGAGGGAGGGGGCTGTTGGCAGCCAGGGGCGATGGGGTGCAGGCCCCGGCTTGCTGGGTCTGAGCCCCAGACTGGCCGCAATCCAGCGGTGCGGCGAGAAAGGCACCTGATTGCCGGCCCCGTGTCCTTCCTTCCCCCGCCCGTCTGGGGCGGGCTGTCCGTCTGTCTGTCCCGCTGGGGCCCAGAGGTGTCTCCCCCACTGTCTCCCTGAGTTGTAGCCCTGAACTCCTGGCTGTGCCGGGGCGTGGTGTTGAGCGGGGACGGAAGGCTAAGGAGACCCCTGGCCCTGCTTCCTGGACGATGTAGCTGGGGCTCTGGTCGTGCTGCGAGGCCAGGACCGAGCTCCCGTCTCCCCGGCTCCTCCCTGCCCCGAGCTGCCGTGGGAGCTCCGTGGAGCTTCGCCGCGTGGTGGTGGCAGGTGCCCGCCTCTCCTTCCCTGTTCACTGCAGTGAGCCGGCCTCTCGGCCTCTTATGCGGTGGCTGACAGGCAGCGGCTGATGATGCGGCAGCCTCCCTCCCCCCCGTGAGCTGCTGTCCCCTGTCCCCTCCCCTGCACGTGGCCTCGGCCGGGAGAGTGCTTCCTCCTGTGACTCCTGCTTCTGATGGAGAAGCTGTGGCCCCAGATGCCGGAGTGCTCTGGGGATGCAGCTGGTGTACAGTTACTCCCTTGCTCCGTGAGTATTAATTGAGTGCCTACTGCTCACCTACCCAGTGCCCACATCAGACTTGCCCCTGCCCAGCTGGGTGCGCCACCCATGGTTGTCTGCGCAGCTGGCCCTCTTTGGGGTCAAGACAGGTGGCGATGGGGACCAGGAAGGGGACAGCCCCTCAGGCAGCCTCCACACGCTGGCAGAGGCCTCGGGTGGGGTCTGGTTGGTCCCGGAGACCAACTTCACCTTGGGGGCCACAGCAGGCCTGGGTTCCAGAGGTCCTGGATGTAAGCGTGGGGCTTTGTCTGGGCTGGGAAAACCGAACCTGTGGACCCTTGATTCCCTCCTAAGAGGGCTCGAGCCGCTGGGTGGACGGGACGTTTTCATCACGGGAGTCATTGCTGGAGAAATAATGACCGCGAATGGCCCGATGTGTCATCACCAGGAGACCCGCTGAGTGCCGCGAGGGGCAGGGGCGTCATTTGAGTGTCTCTGGCCCTAAGGTCATCACATGTGTTTCCCTCGGAGATG
Source organism: Mustela lutreola (assembly GCF_030435805.1). Classification (NCBI taxonomy): domain Eukaryota; kingdom Metazoa; phylum Chordata; class Mammalia; order Carnivora; family Mustelidae; genus Mustela; species Mustela lutreola. The sequence goes on along the minus strand of NC_081297.1, from coordinate 148,382,446 downwards.
AGACAGGCTCAGCCTGATTGCTTTTCCTCGGTCCCCCTTCCTCGGGGTCTCCTGGGCTCCCTTTGAAGCCCTCCTCTTGCGGGCGGTAATTGCGCTCATTTGCTGGTGCTGAAGGCAAGCCTGTCGTCGCCAGGGTTTTGTTACCTGCTCCCTGGTAAGCCGAGCCCCGGCCGCGGCGGGGAAGCTGGACTCGGCCCAAGGCCCCCGGAAGACCCCGGCTTCCTGTGTGCCGCCGTCAGACAGGAGATGGGCTGCGCGAAAGAGGGTGTCTGTTAATCTCAGGCAAGGCTCCTGAGTCTGGGCAGCATATCCCCGGCGGCTCTCCTGCGTGTTTCTTAAATCCGTGCTGGGCTCAGAGCCCCAGGGACGGGAGCACCGTTGTTGCAGGGGAGCCCGGCCCCGCTCCTGGAGGAGCAGACAGGACGGCGGACCATGTTGTGCACGCCTTTTCCTGGGTTCCTCCTGAGCCCCGCAGATGTCGCCCAACGAGCCGTCCCCTGCCCTGTGAAGGTTCTGGAAGGTTTCCCAACATCCTCGGTGCCGTGTTTATGGGTCAGTGGCTCTGCTGTCATGTTGGGTAGAGATTCCCTTATTTCTGTGCCTCTCAGGGCAGTGGTAACTTGCTGCTAACGGTCCTGAGCCTTCCGTGTGCTGTGCTGTTCTAGAGGATTCCACATTTGGTATACCCGAGTCCCCACTTTGGCAACAGGCCCTGTCTGTTAGTGGGGTGACTCAGGTGCAGAACGGAACAGTGTCTAGTGGTTCTGACCGGGGGGATTCTGCCCCCAGGGACATTTGGTGCTACCCGAGGACATTTTTCTTTTATTTATTTATTTGACAGAGAGATTACAAGTAGGCAGAGAGGCAGGCAGAGAGAGAGAGGAGGAAGCAGGCTCCCTGCTGAGCAGAGAGCCCGATGCGGGGCTCGATCCCAGGACCCTGAGATCATGACCTGAGCCGAAGGCAGCGGCTTAACCCACTGAGCCACCCAGGCGCCCCACGAGGACATTTTTCTTTTAAGATTTTATTGGTTGATTTGAGAGAGAGTGAGAGAGAGAAAGTGTGAGCATGGAGGGCAGAGGGAGAGGGAGAATCCCAAGAAGACCTCGCACTGAGTGTGGAGCCCGACACGGGGTTCGGTCCCACCACCCTGCTCATGGTCTGAGCTGAAATCTGGAGAATGCTCAGTGCAGTTCGCCACCCAGGTGCCCCCCCAGGGCATGTTTGGGGCAGGCGGGAGAACGCCCGGTGTGCTGCCCAGCGTCGCAGAGCACCCAGGACGGCCCCGCACAGAGCCATCCCGCTGGCCAGTGTGTGCTGGGGCAGGGGAGCCCACCGCTGCCGACGGCACGGGGACCCAGGATGCCAGCCCAGCGCTCTGCTTCTGGGCTCTGGCTCGTCCACCCTCTGGACTCGGGGGTGGCACGGCCTGGCTGTGACCTGGCTCTTCTGGCAGGTGTGTCCCAGCTTCTTGTAGGAGGTGCCTCCCATGTGCAGTGCACGGAGGGTGCAGCGTGCAGCACGATGACGGGCGCAAGGAGGGCAGTGGCGCTGAGCAGGCCAGCCACCCGGAGAGGCCGCCCGCCCGCTGCCCGTGGGGCCAGCAGGATGCTCTTCCTTCCCAGAGACACTGGACCTGATTAAACCAGGGCCTGACTCCGAGTCCTGGTGTTGTGGTCTCTGTGTCTGTCCCTCCTCATTCCCTCCCCTGCTGACGCTCACCAACGCTGGCTGTGGCGGTGGCTGTGGCGGTGGCACAGACGGAGTGTAGGCTGGCCCTTGCCCCATGTCTCTGACAGCCCCATGAGGTGTGGGACCATCCTCATCCAGTTTTCAGAACACCAAGCGGAGGAGCTGGGTGGGGGGCCTGGGGAGCTCCGTCCTGAGCTCCTGTGCTGCCCAGGCCAGGCTCGCCCACCCCCTGCCCCTCCTCCCTGGGCTCACAGGACATAAACCCCTCATACCCCCCATGACTCATCAGCCAGCACAACCCGACAGTTGTGGCTCCATGTCCTGTCCCATCTCTCCAGCGCGCCTGGGAGACACTGCCCCTGGAGTGGGGGGGCCTCACCCTGCGTCTCCCGCCCCGCGAGCTGCTCTCTGCAGAGTGCCCCGAGAGGCCAGTGACAGGTGCGCTGGGTCACATCCGTGCTGCTTAAGCCTTCCCAGGGCCCTGCTGCTCTCATGCATAGTCGGTGGCCCAGGTCCGCCATGTCTCCAGTGGCCCTTCACTGGCCTTCCGGAGACACGGCGGCTGTCACTGAGGACTGGCGTGGGGAGCGCACCTTCCCCCATGTCTGTGCCCTCGTCGTGGCCCCGACCCCCCGTCTGCCTGCTGCCACCTGCTCCCTCCTCGGTGCCGGGCACACAGAACCTGCTTAATCGGTACCTGCGCACAGGTGACGGGGTCTGGCCCGTTTGTCCGTGGAGGCCAGAGAAGACGTCCTAGGGGTTCTCCTGTATCGTGCTCAAAGCAGTGCCCTTGCTGCTTTTGTCACTGAGCTGGAGTGGACAGGAGAGTCCCTTCTCGGGGGTGAGGGGTCACCAAGGCGTTTATGACTCTGCCCTGCTGGTGGGACGCCTGGCCAAGCGCGTGTTCTTGCCGCACAGCCGTGGGCCGACGCTCGCTCCCGGGCTTCTCATGCAGGAGTGTCTTCTTGTGGAGCCCTGCCGGGTGGTTTATGGTCCCAGGTGAACGTCGGGCCTCGAGGTGCATTCCTGAGAAGGCGGCAACTTTGATATCTCGGGGGGCAGGGTGGGGTGGGGGCAGGGTCTTCTGTGGAGGGAGGCCTGGTGGTGGCCACACCCAGACGGGGACCATCGGGGTGCCCCTCCGCTGTCGCCGTGGCCGAGTCTTGTGCTTACAGTCCTGGTGACATTAGACCCCGAGGCCGCCTGACTGGACGAGTCCCAGAGACCAGCTCTGCCGTGCAGTGGGAGGCCTGTGGCCGTCCCCAGGCTTCAGCGTCCGGGCTGGGGACACGGCATGGTAGCGGGGGCTCTTCTGCTGACAGTTGGTCTGCTCTGGGGGTCAGTGGGTCAGTGGCCACTTAGGAGAGTCTCAGTGATGCTGGCTTTTTGTGCTAACCACTCCTGGGTGGAATGTCCCAGTTTTCCTGAGGGAGGGCCTTCTGGGGATCTGTCCTTGTGCTGGCACCCCCAGGGCCGGGGCCCAGACTATCCCCTGTGCTGATCCCCTCGGGCTGGGGGCCCTATCCCCTGTGGGGAGCTGTCCAGGACCAGCGCATTCTGAGAAAGTTCAAGGCCAAAGAAACTGTTAGTATAAAAACCTAATGACCTTTTCTGCTAAGAAAAACATTTAAAATCAATTCTGGCCCCTCTTGGATTCTGTTGTTAGAAAAATGCACGTCACTCCAACCGCATGTTTTATCTTGAATTCTCTTGTTGGCGTCCAGACCCTGCGGTCATCACGTGACACATGAATGCGCGGCACGGTCCCAGGACCCCGCGCCTCTGTGCCGGTGTCGGGGTGGGGGGCACCCACACAGCGCAGGGTTGGGGGCTCGCCAGCGCCGGCCGCGGTCCCCGCGGTTAGAGGCCCCCCTCGGAGCCATCTGCGAGGCCGGTTTGGTCCTTAAACCAGAGGGTTCCTGGTTATTCAGAGTGAGAATCATGGCCTGGCCCGTCAGGAAACGCCTGAGCAGAACGGAGTTCGCCCTCGGGAAACCGTGCTTTTCGGGTGGTGGGCGCGCTGGGACCGCCTCTCCCGCCCTCTGGCTTTGGCTCTTTCTGCAGACCCCGGGGTGGCCGCTGGCCCTCTTTGGCCTGTTACCGCACAGCTGCGTGTCGCTGCCCTCCTGGGCGACTTTGTTCTCTTAGACTCGTGCACTGGGACCGCGGCGAGGGTAGACTGAGCCGGGAATCTCGTGTTCACGGAATCCGCAGTGCCCTCCAGTCCCGGCCGCGCGCCCCGGCGGGCTCCTGTCAGCTCCCTGCAGGCGCCCACACGAAGGAGCCCTCGCCGGGGGGCGGGACGCCACAGAAACCGGTCACCTCACAGGCCCGCAGGCCCCAGTCCGGGACCGAGCGGGGCAGCCGCAGCCCTCGGGAGGCTCGAGGGGAGGCTCCTTACAGCCTCTTCACTTCCGGTGCCTCGGGTGGCCCTCGGCGCTTGTCCCTGGTCCTGCCCCTGGCCCTCGCCCGGCGTGTGGGCTGGTCTGCATCCCAGTGGCCACTTGAAGGACAGTGGCGCTGAGGCTGGGGTCCTCCCTCGTCTAGTGTCATCTTGTTTTAACTTGATCGCGCCTGCAAGAGCCTGTTTCTGAATAAGGTCACGGCCGCAGGTGCCCGGGAGTTTCAGGAGTCGAGTGTATGGTTTGGGGGCGGGGAACACCATTCCACAGGCTTCGGGCTGCTGGTGATCAGCTGTGATGTCCCCCCCCCTTGCCAGCCTGCTAGTCGGGAGTCCGCTGGGGCCAGAGGACCCTCCTGGGCAGGTGCAGCCTCCTGCGGTTTGTTTCTCTCTTAGGGACCTCAGCCCAAGAGCCTCCCCGCTAGCCTCACGTGGCGGGCAGGTGAGCCGGCCGTGGGAACGGGCTGGCCAGGAGCGGAAGTGTAAACAGCATGTCCAACGTCCAGCGGTGAGCCACCGGCTCGGGGATGTGCCTCCTGCAGGCCCAAAGCCCCCCCCCCCCCCCCCCCCGTGCTGTCACGCTGCACCATGGGAGGGGGACGTGGCTCTGGGCCCGCAGAGGCTGGGCTCACCTGGTCTCCCCTCAGCCAAGCTCCTGCAACAGCTACCTCAGGTCCACGAATGAGTGGGTTTAGTGGCTGTTCGCGGGTCTCTTCTCTTAGGGCTCCTCCGGGAGGCTGGGGGGAGGCTCTCCGTTTCCAGCGTCCAGCCTCAGCCTGAACTCCTCGGCTCCTTTCCCAGAGGGAGAAGGGGAGAGGGAGAGAAGCTGTCTCCTTGCTGAGCACGGAGCCCGACGCAGGGCACCATCTCACAACCCTGAGATCATGACGGGTCCTCGACCGACTGAGCCCCCCGGGTGCCCCAGGACACGGACATCTTGGGGACTCGGTCATTGTGTTGAGACACCCCTGCCCCCCCAGCAGCACCTGGTCCCCACTCAGCCCTCAGCAGACATCTGTGGCAGGCATGGGTGAGCAAGGCCTTTGCCGTGGCACCCCGTGGGGGTCGGCTACACCCCCCCAACCCTGGTCTGAGCCCAGGGCCATCAGGAGATGCTGGGAAGTCTGGCTTGCGTCCCTGACCTGAGTTTGGCAACCCCAGACATCCCCAGGGAGAGTGGTTTCTGGTGGCATCCATTCCCCAGTGCCCACGGCTGAGACCTTTCCCCGGGGTGGACAGACGCCCGGTGCTCTGCTGTGCCCCCTGCGGGGCTGGACGGTCAGGAAGGCAGGGCTCACCCGGAGCTGCCGGCCACAGCTGGAGGGGGGGAGGGTGTGTTAACCAGGGCTCTTGGACTCTTCTGCTGACTCCAAGCCACGAGTCAAGGAAATGGGTTCTTTCTGGACATCAATCTGTCCCGCCTCCCCAGCACCCCATGGGAAGTGGAATTCGAACTGTGTAGGGGCTGAGCGGCTGTGTGTGGAGGACGGAGGTTTCCATCAGCATTCCAGCTGAGTTTGGACACGTTTGCTGTTTGAAAACTGGCTCGGTTTCCCTACAAACCGATAACGTAGCGGGGGAGCCCCCTTCCCAGCCTCGAGGCGCGCAGGGGCCAGCTCTCCCTTCCACCGCCAGGTTCTGCCCCGCGGCCCTCCCCCGCTCACCACTCCGCCTGGGCGGGGCCCTGCCTCTGTCCCCCTGGGGGCAGGGCCCCACCCGTCCCCACCTGCACAGCCTCTCTTGAGGAGACCTCCTGCACCCAGCCTCCCTCCCACCGTCGGATGTCTCTGTGTCATTAGGACTAAATCATAGTCCTGTGTTGACGATGTCATCTTGGAGATATCGCCGATGGACGCCCAGGCCACAAGGTGCCGCCCGGCCCTCCAGCACCCCCGCAGCACCTGCAGAGAGGCCGCTGTGAGCCCCAGATGGGCGCACAGGGAGCCCTGAAGTTCCCACCATGGGGACTGTGGCTTCTCAGGGTGTGGGTGTCCTCAGGGCTCTGGGAAAGCTGTGTCCCTCCAGGACCAGGGGAGGTGGGCTGGAGCCCAAGCGGCCTGAGTGAGGACCCTCTCCCAGGCTGCGTCTCACGGTGGTCCTGACTCACCTCCCAAGCGGCCACTAACATCCTTCTGAGCCCACGCCCCGGGCCCGGCCCCTGACTCAGAAGGATCGTGACTTCGCTTCAGAGGTGTTGGAGGTGCCCTTGTTGAAGGGGCTGAGATGGGCATCTGGGCACTTGGTGCTGGTGGTCAGCTCCGTGGACCCCGGTCCCCATGGCATCCAGGGCCCTCTGGTTGGCCTCCCCCAACCCCCATCCCTAGTCTGCGCAGCTCAACTCAGTGAAGTTCACCTGAGTTATGTTCCTTCGGCGCCTCCTGGGTCCTCGGCCACTGGCAGCAAGGGCCGCCACGAGGGCCTGGGGGTGCAGAGGGCACTTTGCCACCAGCAGCTCCTGGTCCCCTGAAGTTCACGGGCTGCAGCTTTCTCTGGAGGCCGGAATCTGGCGGGTGCCCTTGGTGTGATTCAGATTGGCTCCGGGGCTTCCCTGGGGGCCTTCCAGCGGCAGGAGTGCTTCTCACGGTTTTAGAGGCCAGAATTCTGGAATCAAGGTGTCACGTCCCTTGTCCCTTCCGACAGCTCTGGGGAGGGTCCTCATCTCCTGCAGCTCCCTGTAGCCTGGGTGGCCCTGGGCTGGGGGCCACACCCCTGGCGTCTGCCTTTGTCCTTGCTCGTAGGGTAGGGACGTGGGACTGCTGGGGCTGCTCCTCCGAGGCGGCTCCATGTGGCCGCATCTCTGCCGCGCAAGGCCGTGTTCACTGGTTCTGGTGATCAGGATGTGCACATAACTTTCGGGGGCCACTGTTACCTGCCCTCAGGGTTGCCTACTGCCTGTGCCCCCCCGGCCTCCTGGGCATGAGGAAGCAGAGGGTGCGGAGGGGTCCTTTCCTGAAAGCAGGGCTCCTCGGGTGCAGCGGGCCGGGGGCTGGCTGGGACTGGCTGGGCCCTGTGCCTGCTGGAGCCCTTCTGCTTTGAGCATGAGGCGTTTCAGACGCGCACTGATCTTTCCGGTCAGCCGGGTTTCAGCCCTCCGGTGCACGGGTGACTCCGGTCAGTGGAGCTGTGGGTAAGCCCGACCCGTTTTTCTTTCCTGCTGGAATGCAGTTTTTTATTTATATTTTAAAAAATGGGTGTGTTGGGGTTCTGGGAAATTGCTCCAAAGACAATAATGAAGTCATTTGAGAAGGCCCAGAGAAGGCCCAACCCGGACGAGCCTGCAGTGGTCGGGGCTTCCGGCTGCCCCTTCCTCCCGGTGCGGGGGCCAGGCAGGGGGGCCGGCAGGTGTCTCTGCTCTTTGCAGAGGCCTTTTCTGGCAGCCTTGCCTCCTGGGGGAGGAGGCTCCAGGGCAGAGACAGTCACCGGGAGGTAAGAAAAGTCGAATAGCGGAGGGAGGAGAGGGAGCGGGCTGTGGGGGGCGGGCGGATGAGGCCTGCAGTGCGCCAGCAGGAACAGCGGGCCGGGCCGGGTGCTCAGCTGAGAACTTGACAGAATCCTCTCCTTCCACCTTGACACCAGCCCCCGTCAGCCCCCTGGGGCTAGGGATCTCTCCAGGGCAATGCCTGGAAATCCTGCCTCCGGGGAGGGATTTACAGCTGGGGAAACTGAGGCACTGGTGGGGAGCCTGCTGGGGACAAGACAGCTCTGTCCCTGGCACCCATGCTGGGGGGAATTGCTGAGGCCCTGGGTGGGCGGAAGGAGGGAAGGGCCAGTTTTCCTGGGGTTTAAGCATCTCTAATGTCCCCTCCCCTTTTTTCAGAGACCCTTGCTCTCTGTGCTTCTCCTGGGAGTGAGGCTTCTGACACGAAGCACACGTCTGGTTCTGTGGTTCTGTCCGTTTTGTTCAGCTGCAAGAACCTTTCGCGACCTGACCTCCGCTGTGAGGACGGGCCAGCGGGCCGGGGTTGCCGTCAGGTTCCGTGTCCTTGTGTGCGAGGACGTGTCTCCAAAGCCATTTCACGTCGGAGCTGCTGGGCCCTGCGCCCTCTCCTGCCGCTCCGTCCTCCGCGGGCCTTACGGATCCGCCGCCCTGCCCCAGCGTCAGGCCTCAGGGTGCCTGGAGTGCGCCTCCCCTGGCGTGCCCTCCCCTTGCTGCCTTTGGAAACTATCATTTTTCTAGTTCGAAGCCCTTAGCTAGATCTTCAGACTAGAAGGGGGTTGTCGTTCTGTTTATCGAACAACTTAAGTCTTCAAATTTGTGCTCCCCCTCCCCCTCGTGGGGCCCGTCCCCAGACCCCCTCCAGTCCCGAGTGTCTCCGCCATCTGGCTGTGCCCCCTCCTGGCTGGCCGGGACCCTGTTCGTCTGTCTCCAGCCCCGAGCATTCCCGGGGGCAAGTTCCGAAGCTGGCTGTTGGCAGATGCTGGTCTGAATCCCCATCAGTGTCTTCTTGCTTCCGGACCCGCCCTCCGCTCCGTCCTGCCGTGACCATCACACACCCCGCACGCACAGCCCACACATGGCACACATGCATACACGTACACACATATACACAACACACACGCACATATCACACACCACACACAACCTACACATCACACCCACGTCCCCTACGTCACACACACACCACACACTCACACCTCATGCACACACACACCGTACGTGCACACTTGCACACACGCCTCACTCTTACGCCATCTGCTTCCTTGGTTTTGTTCGCCCACCGGTTCTCTCTATGGTGAGACCAAGGGGCTCGGCCTCCCCCTCCTCGCTCACAGACCTCCTGCCGCAGCATGGTGTCCTGATAGCCGGGATCGGGGTCCTCCTGCCCTTTCTGGGGCTGAGTGGTCGCCCGGCCCCTCACGCCACAACCCCCCAACATCTGGGCAGGTCCCGCTCGAAGGCTCCCACAGCCAGGCACTTCTCTTCCTTGCGTTTTTGTTACGTACAAAAAATGGTAATTTTGATACCTTCTGCCAGGCCTCAGTTTCCCCGTCTGCAAGATGGCCACATAGACAGCCCCCTTATCTGGTGCTGTGGGGTTCAGAGCAGTAGGGAAGCAAGTGCGGGGCTGGCCAGCACCCCCCCCATAACCCCGTGTTTCTAGTGGTCACGTTGCAGGCACACCCTGGCCTCCAGCCCAGTTTTTCCCGGGGATTCAGCCCCCTCAGCTGGAGGGTCTGTGGCTCTGACACCGAGCGCTGGGGCCCTGGGTAGGCACGCAGTGTCCCCTCACTCCCAGCCCCAAGGCTGGAGTGGGACCGGCATCCTGTCGCAGGTGTGTGCGTGAGGCCATGGGGGGAGGGGCCTCGGCTCCTGCCAGCTTGTTTTCATGGTCAAGCATGGTTTCAGGCGGTTGGGGGGACTCTCCAAAATATCTGCTTGGGGTTCTGCCTTTGTGGTGTGAGCAGGAGACTGCGCCTGGGTCCCTTCCCTGCGGGGGCTCCTGGCGTGGCGCGTCACTATGCATTATTGAACATGGGTGTCAGCTTGCGCAGGTGAACCCGATCCCGGGCGTGGGGGCGGGGCTGGCAGTCGCGGGGGGGGGGGGGGCGGGGCACGTGGTGGGAGCAGCGAGCCTTGTCCCACAGTGGAATGGCTCAGAGCAAGTGTCTGACTCCGAGCGGGATGTCGGGATGCGGGAAGCCCACGCTTCGCTTGAGAATCCCCAGAAAAGAGAAGAGGGCGCTCACTCCGGATAGGAAGTCTGTCTGGGCGCACTTGGAGCTCATCCTAATAGTCGTTTCTTAGGAGAGCTATATCGGGACTTGAAGATGTGGGGCTCACTAAGTTCGATCCAAGTTCGTTCCCTAAAGTGAGATGATTTTTAGCGTTAAAAACGATCTTATCGCCTCTCTTCCGAGCTCCGTGCTTGAAATGGGCCACGAGGGGAGTGTGCACGCCGTGGAAGTGGGAGAGTGCTACACATCGGGGCCCCCCCCACCGAGGCCTAGCTCCTAGACCTGGCCAGCACCCCACTGCATGGGACAGACATCACAGAGGAAGCGCTCATGGACGGACGATCATGTAGTCCACCAGCCACAGTGGCGGTTGTGGGACGCACCCTCAGGAGACCTGGGGTCACGGAGTGGAGGTCCCAGACCCCCGACAGGGGACGCTTTCCAGGCTCACCCAGGTCATTGGAAACCCCACTCAGATCTCTCACTGGCCTCTTCCGAAAAGGCGTGTTTAACTATGAAAGCAATTCTTTGTGTGTTACGTCAACGTTTTCCCAACACCGCGTGAATCAAATACATGAATTATGTAGGTTTCACAGTTTCGTGCAAGCATTAATCACTGGCTCGGACCTGGGGAAAACCTGGCATTTCGTGACTTCATTTCAGGAGCATTTGCCGTGTACCTGCCACGTGCTGGGTATCGTCGGGTGCCCCCTCTGTGTCTGGCCCCCTCTGTGTGCCGGACATTCCTAGGCTTGGCTCCAGCAGCCCCTGCCCCCACCCTGGAGCGTGGGGAGGCGGCCAGTGTGAGCCCGAACTGGAACTCACTCTCTAGAGGGAGGCTTTTGGGCCCTTTAGCATCTGTCGTGGGACCCTGGTCCTGGTCAGGCGAGCAGAGGAGGTTTGCTAAGGGGAGGATGCCCAAGACGGTGTTGCATCTAGGGCCAGGGAAGCCACCCGCAGAGGCCAGGAGAGAGGCCCAGCCCTGTGGAAGACGGTCACCGCTGGGTTATCTTTGTTCGTGGTGAACACCCACCCAGAATGTTGGGGCCCTTGCATTAACCCGTTGCATCCCCCGACTGCCTCGTGAGGAGGGAGACCGTGTGGCTGGAGTGTGGGGTGTGTAGTGGGCAGATGTGGTGTGCACGGGGCCAGGAGTGTGGCTAAGGGCCAGGCCCCAGGGCTGAGGGGGGTCTTCACGGAGCCAGTACCTCGCAAGGCCAGCCTTCTGGAAAGCTCTGTGTGGCGTTATGTGAGGCACAAGCAGGTTTGTAAGTCAGCAGGTGTCTGGCCTGGAGTCAGGGCATCCGTGGCGAGGTTGCTGTGATTGTGCGGATGGGGGGAGCTGCATGGCTGGGGGTGTGGGCCGCCATGCAGGTGCATGACACGGGACCCCAGGAGGCGGCTGGGCGGCACTGAGGGGGAGGATGGGGGAGCGAAGGGGGTGGCTGGCTCTGGGCTTGACCCCCCTGGACAGAGGGTGGACCCCGGGGGATGGGGTTTGAGGTCTAGGCTTTCTGGGGCCGTGGTTGGGTTGGTTGGGGGCCGGGCCCAGAGGAGAGCACCTGAGGCCTGGCCATGGGGGGTGGGACGCTGCCTCCTTTGCTGGCCTCCGGACCAGGCTGGGGAAGAGCGCTCCTGAGGCTGGAGATGCGAGGTCTCTGGGGTGCAGCCCCAGAGTCAGATGCTGCTGCCCTCGGCACCACACGCTGAGGCCAAAATTTACTGCGATTGTAACTTTAGGACGAACGTGGAGGACTGCTGTAGTAGGTTAAGTAGTGCCCCCGCCCCCCGCCACTCGTATCCAGAGCCTCAGGATTGTCCTCGCTTCCAGATAGGGTCTTTCAAGTTGTATTAAGTTGAGCCTCTCAGGAGGAGAGCCTCCTGGAGTTGGGGTCTGCCCTAAATCCGGGCACTGGGTGTCCTTGTGGGAGGGGTGGATTTGGGACACAGGGCAGGTGTGCAGGTGAAGATGGAGGCAGACAGTGGAGATGTGGCCACGAGCCTGGGAGCCACGGGAGCCACGGGAGGCAGAAGGTGCTAGAAGGATTGGGACCATCCCCTGGAGCCTCCGAGGAGACCAGCCTTGCCCACACCTTCATTCTGAACTCCTGGCCCCCAGAACTGTGAGAGATTACGGATTCTGTGGTTTTAAGCCACCAAATTTGTTGTGATTTGTTCCAGCAGCCCTAGAAGATGAATAGAATCGGAAATGAAAAAAACAGCAACCCAAAAGCGTTACGGTTAAATCAACACAAACAGCCCCACGGGGACCTGGTTTTATTTACAGCTTATTTAACATCACATGATCTGCAAGGAGCAGGACAGGGAGAGCCCCGTGGTACTGTCTCCCCCTTTCTGTGGACAGCGGCTGGCGGGTCCCCGCGAGGCTGTCCTTCCTGCTCCCTCCGAGGAAGGATGTCTGCGGCTGCGGAAAACTGCTCTGGCAGCCGGAATGCCGAGCAGCGGCGTTGAAGTCGGATCTGCCAGAGCGGCCGAGCTCTCTGGCCGGTGTGCGGGGCCTCCTGTCTCTGGGCTGCGGAGTTCATTAGAGGCCGGGTGAGGGGCAGGGCCCTCGGGCCAGGGTCCGCTGAGGGCAGACCTCGTGGTCCACAGCCATTCCGAGCTCAGGAGGCCGGTGGGGGTGGGGGCTTCACACTCGGCAGGTAGACGTGGGAGCGCCTGGCCCGGCCCCGGGGGCGGATTCTGGAACAACTCGGGGCGGAGCCCTGGGGGAAGGGCCGTGCCGGGCCTCCCTTTGTTTGCCGTCAGGGTTTGGGGAGCACACCCCGCCCTGTCCCCGCACGGTGGCTCTGGTCCAGGATACACTGTGCTTGGCCACCAACATGCCCACCTGGAACTTGGAAAGCAAACACTCCCAGATGTCAAACACATTTCTCCAGCAGAGATTAGAGAACGTGAAGTGTACCCAGGACAAACACCGCAAGCAAAGGGCGGAAAATGGGCGCAGAGAAGTTAAGAAGGCCCCAGGCCGTCCACCCAGGGGAGGCGCGGAGCACTGCTCCGCGAGTGTGTGGGGGAGGGTGTGTGTGTACGAGCAGGTGTGCGACAGAGTGCGAGCATCGTGATGTGTGACACCATGTGTGCACATGTGTGAGGGCACACGTGTGTGCACAGGTGTGTGCTGGCGCATGTGAGGGTGCACTCGTGGGACGTTATGAGTGCGTTGTAAGGGCGTGTGCAGCTGTGTTAGTGTGTGTGCGAGAGTGCATGTGTGTGTGAAGTTATGAGTATGTGTGAGGATACGTGTGGGGGGTGTGCAGGCACACCTGAGTCTGTGTGTGTGCAAGCACAAGTCTGTGTGGCGCTGTGGCGGGGCCCGGCGCCGTGGCGGGCAGAGCACCCTGGTAGCGGGAGCCGACTGGGGGACAGCAGTGCCTTCGAGGGTGGAGCTTCGAGGGGGTCCGGCGGGTCGGTGGGCTCCTGACCTGTTCCTTTCGCTTCGGAGCAGGGTGCGAACCAGGCCTTTCTGTGAGCACTTGCCCGATGGGCAGCCCGGCCCGTGCCCGTGGGGAACAGGTGCGTGGGCTGCTGGGGCTCCGGGCCTCAGCCTCCTTGCTTGGCTCGGCAGGGCTGGAGGGGTGGGCTCAGCCCCGGGGCGGGGGCGTTCACTGGCCTGCTGGACCTGCGTGGACATGGGATTCGGCGAGTCGTCAGCAGTGTGCAGCCCCCTCCTCTGTTTTTGACGGGGCTCAGACTGGAGGCACCTTTGCTGAGCGAGTTGTGTTTTCTGGGACTGTTGCCACCGGTGATGAAGCCGAGGGGGTCAGTCGGGCAAGGAGGGGAGGCACACGTGCTCAGGAGCACCGTTTGTTTCCCGTGCTCATCACAGGTCCGTTTTGCCTGTGCCCCCAAAATAAGCTCCTGTGAGGATTCCGTCGAGCGACCCAAAGCCTCTCCTTAGTCTGTCGGTGACCGCGCTGTCTGAAACCTGTGTGTCTGCGTCGCCTGCCTGAGACGCGCTCCTGGGCTCTGCGGCGGGCTGCCTTCTGAGGAGCCGCGTGTGGCGGCGGGCGTGGGGGACGCAGGGCCGTCCTCTGCTGTCCTGTCTCCCTGCTCCGCGATGGCCAGCCCTGGGCCGACTCCATGCGGGCTGCTCATGGCGTGGGACCGGCCCCAGCAAGGGCGGCTTCTCGGCCGAGGGGTTGTGCAGGGATGACCTGGGTGCAGGGTCCCAGCTGGGAGGCGTCGGTACCCGGCTTGCTGGGGCTGCAGAGGGATCGGTGACCTCCCACGCAGAGACGCCAGCGAGCTCGCTGTGCACACACATGCAGGTGACGGCCGTGTGAGCGCCGCGAGCTCCCGGACACCCGGGGCACTTGGCCCGCGACACCCTGATCACGGACGTCCAGTCCCAGATCTGTGAGGAACGAGTGTTGTTCGAAGCCACCGGGCCTGCGGTGTTCTGTTAGTCGGCCCGGACGGCCGAGACAAGGCTGGGGGCCCCGGTGACAGCCACTGCCGCGTGAAGGCTGCCGTCGGTGGGCAGCAAGGGGACTCGGGAGGTCTGTGACCCGCACCCTGTCCTGCTGGCCCTCATTGATATTCGTGACCGTCTGCGGATGCAACATTTCTGTGTGGCCTCAAATACAGGAACAAAGGTGAACCTCAAGCTGATCGATGTCGCCAATAAGACACAAAGGGACGCTGGCCTCCCCCGAAATAAATGCACAGAAGGGCGCCTCTGTCGTTGGCCACAAATGGAAACTCTCACAGGGCGCTCGCACCTGCTGCTGCTGGGGGCCGCTATGTTCTGCCTCCTGTTTGGAGGGCAGCGGGGAAACGCTTGTCATAATTATCCGAGTCTAGACTGTGTCCCCTCTGCCTCAGTGTGGGCAGGGCCTTCCTCGGGGGGCACGAAGGCCAGGCCAGCACGGAGGGGCCAGAAGAAATTGGCAATAAAAGAAGCTTTAGAAGCACCCAGTGGGTCCGCTGGTGACCCGTCTGCCTTCGGCTCAGCTCATGATCTCAGGTCCTGGGATCGAGTCCCGCCTCGGGCTCCCTGCTCAGCGGCGAGCCTGCTCCCTCCTCTCCCTGCTCTTAAACTCTCTCTCTCCCTTTTCAAATAAATACATAAAATCTTTTAAAAAAGAGGAAGTAGCAGCAGAAGCTATAAATAGCTTATACACAGCGACAGTAGCGCCGGTGGGTCGTCCGCAGGGTACTGAGCAGCCGTGAGCAGTGGCAGAAGCCCAGGCGCCGACGGGAGGATCTCCAGGGAGAGCCCTGGGCAGAGGGGGCAGAGGCCGGCCAGCACCAGCCGGGCATCCAGCGTCCCCAACTCGTTCCTCGGTGGGCGTGCAGGAGACCGCTGACAACTGGCACTCTCCGTGCCGTGTTTTTGTGTAATGATTTTTTCTTAGATGTGAATACCGTACTCTCATTTTATTTTTTATTTTATTTCTTTATTTTTAAAGGATTTTATTTATTTGAGCGATCGAGCGAGCTCACAGAGGGAGAGGGAGACGCTGACTCCCCGCCGAGCAGGGAGCCCGACACGGGGCTCGGCTGGAGGCCTCCCGCAGGGGTAGCCTGGGTGCAGGGCGCTCCCGCGGCTCCCCGGTCTCCCTCTGCTCTGACTGTGCGGCCGCCGCCCCCGCACGGGCGCTGAAGGGGCGTGAGGACCCCTGTTGGTCTCATCACTTCCAGCTGATTCTCTCCTAAGAGAGGGTCCTCACGGCTGCACTTGACTCTGCCCCCCAGAGGGTGGGGACCCCGCAGGGCTGGGACAGGGATGGGGCCCCCTGCGGAGGAAGCCCCGGGCGTGATGCCAGCGGCACAGTTCTGGGAAAGCCGGGTCCCACAGCGTCTACACCGCACCTCGGCCCCCGGCCCTGCCTCGCGGCTCCTTCAGGCGGCGGCCCTGGCGGCTCGGGGCTCGAGGCTCAGGGTGACGTCCCCCGCCTCTGTCTCGTCCTGCAGGAGAGCACTGCGAGGTGAACACGCGCTCGGGCCGCTGCGCCCACGGGGTGTGCAAGAATGGGGGCACGTGCGTCAACCTGCTCATCGGCGGCTTCCACTGCGTGTGTCCTCCCGGCGAGTTCGAGAGGCCCTACTGCGAGGTGACCACCAGGACCTTCCCGCCCCGGTCCTTTGTCACCTTCCGAGGCCTGAGGCAGCGTTTCCACTTCACCGTCTCCCTCACGTGAGTGTGGCCCCGCGCCCCTGCCGAGCTCCTGTCGCGGGAGCGTCATGGGTCCCTGCGGCGCGTCTGTCCGGGTGCCCGTGGGGCTGCGTCTGCTGGTCAGGCCTGGCTGTAGGACCGGCTGGCTGATCGGGGGGTGGGGGGCTGCACATCGGGAATGGGGGACCCTGGGGCAAAAATGAAGACTTTCAGGACGGCGGCCATGGAGGGCTGAGCCCGGCATGGGTCCCTTACGGTGGCCCAGGTCACACAGCGGGAAGCCAGTCCTTGCCTTTCGGGTCATGCCCACTCGCCGACACCTGGGTGCCTCTGACACCCGGCGGCCGGAGGTGGAGGGCTCTTGGCGCCAGACGGCGGACTCGGCTGGGCTTCCTGCCTTGCGTTCCGGGGCCCAGCGGCCCAGAGGCCCCCCTCCCCACCTGGGATCACGGCGTGGGCTTATCGTGGGCTCTGCTCTCTCTGTCTGCTGATGTTTCTCCAAGAGAGTGGAGGTTTAACTTAATTGTAAAAAAATCTATCATTTCTACTTTAAAGATTCCATCAGGTTTAACTTAGGGAAGGGGGTGTATTTTTTGTTTGGTCTTTAGTGCCGTTGTTTGGGGACCCTTACCGTGGTCTTCTAGTGGGAATGTAGCGCCCCAAGTCCTTCGAGCAGGCACCCCCGAAGCGGCTCCCCTGCAAGCTGCCCTTTGAGGACAGGCTCCTCTCTGGAGATCCTGCCCCTGAATGGGTGAGGGGTGCAGCCCGGAATAGTCGGGAATGAGGTCAGATCTCCTCAGTGAATGGCCGGGACGCAGCCCCGCTGGCCCGAGCCCCCTGGAGCCAGGAGTGGCTGCATCAAGGGAAGAGCTGTCCCTGGGAAGTGCAGTGAGCGTGCTGGGGACAGAGCAGGACAGAGCAGGACAGAGCAGGACAGGGCAGGACGCTGGGGACGGGGCAGGAGGTGGGAGCCAGCTTGTGCCAGCATGAGGGCCACGTGGCGTGTTCCGAGCATTAAGCGCGGTTGGGCCCCCCGTGTGCTGTTTGCTCTGGCGCTTACTGACCACTTGTCATGCATGAGACGCTCTGGGTGACATTAGGTAAGTCAGAAAGGATTTTAGAAATGTCCCTAGGGATCTTAAATCCAAGGGGGCAGGACCCTGGGTGTCAGAGCTGGGGAAAGGGCCCCATTACGTGGCGATCCCAGGTGAAGCCCGCTCTGGCTCCAAGGGCTGGGCTGTTGGACACGGGGTTCAGGCCCGCCGAGCTCTCCGCGTAGGCGTCCCCGAGCTTCCCTTCAGAACTGAAAGGAACCTTTCTCTTCAGAGCTGCTTGAGGCACAGGGCCCACCTTGGCCTCTCCTTGAAGCACTCACTCTGAGTCAGGTCCTGTCCCCTGTCTGGACATTTCTCCCTTCACGGTCCCCAGCACCTTGGTCCTATCCTCTCTCCATGGTGACCTGGCGTGGCAGCGCCGGCCTCATCTGCTTGACCCGAGTCAGCCTGAGTCCTGCCAGGCCTGCCCACTGCCGGGGGTAAAGCCTGCCCTTCCCAACGGGATGCAAGTCCTCTGTGGCCTGGGCCCTAGTCCCCCCCCAAATCCGGCACCTTGTGCCCTGTGATGGGGCCGCCCTCCCTTGCTCGTGGCCTCACCCAAGCTTTCCCACCTCCTGCTGGCCCACCCACCCCCACTGCTTCCTCCGGGGGACCCCTCCCCAGGCTGGACAGTACGTGTGTTCCAGCTCTGGCTGGGCAGGTGGTCACTGCCCGCTCGTGCACTCCCCTCCCTCTGGTGTCCCTGCCTGTGGGGTCAGGCTGCCGTCGACCCTGGTGCTCTGTCCGCACCTGCCAGCCATTGAGCTGAAGGTACAGGGGCTTTTCGTCCTATATCCTGACGCCCCAGGTGCCCCGAAGTCAGCAGGCGCTCGGCTGCTTCTTCCTGGCCAGTGACCTCAAGATGCCAGCTTTAATCAAATAAAGCGCTGTGATCATGGAGCCCAAGTGGGAGCTCGAGGCCTGGTGTCTGACCCGAGGGTGCCACCCCCTTCCTGGGGCCCGAGCGGGGAGACAGGACATGGGAATCTCCTCGGCTCTCCAGGACTGCACTGTAGGTTCCTGTGACTGTAACAGCCGTCCTGAGACTCGGGTCACCTGGGGGCCCGCGGTTTTGAGGTTGTTGCTGTTTTATTTCGACCCACAGTCCGCGGCTCTGCCCCATTCTGTTAGAACAGCCAGTGGGGTCCATGCCTGGGCCGTGCTGTGAGGGCTTGGGGTGCAGAGGACGTGCCTGGCTTTCGGGACTTGGCCCGGCCCACCCGTTCCCCAGGCTGCAGCAGGAGCGCGTGGCGTCCGCCTTCGGCGTGGATGGCTCAGCTGGGCCACGCCTGCCTGGCCCAGTGTCCTGGCTCTCTGCCCACAAGACCTGCCCCAGAAGGGCCACCCCATGGGCACGGCCTCCAAAACGAGGGCTCTGCCGTGGGATGGCTCTGGACGCTCTGTGCTCCACGTGGCTTGACGTTTAAAACATCACGCTCCCGCGGGCACCCGCCCTCCAAACCAGACACGTTTGTGTCTTCAGGCAGACGTGTCCCTGGCATGTGACGGGTGTTGGTTTGGGAGCACGTGATGTTGACATCTGTAAGGTCGTGGCAACCCTCCCCACTTCCGGGGCGTGGCTGGCAGCCTGCGTCACATGCTCGGTAGTGACCGTGGGTGGCTGGTGGGGCGCCTGTTGGGGACTGACCTAAGAGGTGACCGGAAGTCCCGGGGGGGGGGGCGGAGACCAACAGGAAGTCTGCGACTCCAGACTCAGCGACTAGAAAGTAAAGCGTTTGACTCAACGTGCGGGGAGCTAACGGGACGCCCACTTGCTTGTCAGGTGCAGCGTTTTCAGGTGATCACCCTGCCGGCAGCCTGTGCGGCCCCGGTGCCTCCGGGAGTAGATTTTGAAGGAACGACTTCCAGAAACCATGGAAAGTCCTCCCAAAACTTGAGCAGAGGAGCTGCCCTAAAACTGTTCATTTTAGGGTACTCAGGGAAGGCTGGAGGCCCATGTCTGAGGCTGGTTGGAACAGACGCTCCTTCAGAAACAGAGAAACCAGCCTTGACCCAAAGGGAGTAGTTCTGCCCCCCCGCCAGCCCCCCGATCCAGCCCACTTGGGACCCAGTCCCAAGTTCATACAGGACACCTTCTAGGGTCTCTGTAAGCGGGTGTCCGGAGGCGTATCTGTGACGCAGGGATCGCTGGGTCTGAGGGGCTGGCCTTCCTGGGATCATGGGGTTGGGAGTAGGACCTCTGAGGGTGTAACTCTTGTTGAAGTAAGTGGCTCTTAGGTCTTCAGAAGTGTGAGGTCTGACAGCTCTGTTTTATTTCACGAACCACTTTGTCAGTTAGTCATGCTTTCCATGCGTTCACCTGTTCAGCCCATCGTTATGAAGCTCTTCTGTGGGCCCCGTCTTGGGCTCCAGGATGCAGCACAGAATGAGTCATTCCCTCGCCCTTAAGGATCGTAGGTTCTTTTTTTTTTTTTAATTTTTTAAAAAAGATTTTATTTATTTATTTGACAGAGATCACAAGCAGGCAGAGAGGCAGGCAGAGAGAGAGAGGAGGAAGCAGGCTCCCTGCTGAGCAGAGAGCCCGATGTGGGGCTGGATCCCAGGATCCTGGTATCATGACCTGAGCTGAAGGCAGAGGTTTTAACCGACTGAGCCACCCAGGCGCCCTGGGATCATAGGTTCTTAAACACAAATAAACAAGCAGGATAAGTTCTGAAATCGACTGCATGATGTGATAGATTCAACGGGGCTGGGGGCACAGTGTGGGTAAAATGAGTTACGGAATAAAGCGCATTAGAGCGTCTCTGGAGAGATCTGCAGAGAGGGGAAGATTTGGCAGAGGGAGCAGCAGGTGCAAAGGTCCTGGGGCGGGGAAAACTGTAATGTTTGGGAGGAAAAGAGCTGGTGTAGGTGGAGTCCAGTGGTGGAGACAAGGGACGAAGGCCCTGAGGTAGTCATCAACACAGCCTCCCTGCATGCGGGGACCGTGTACCTGTGTCCTGGTGAGCGCGCATGGGGGTCCGTTTCTAGGAGCTGAAGATGCCCGCCATGTGCTCCTGTTCAGACATCTCCTATTGGTTCAGTGGCTTTTAGGACACCATTCGGATGTCATCTATTCGTATTCTGCAGCCCGTGGAAACCAGATTCCTCTGTGCAGACTGGTTTGCTGCTTCCAGAAAAGAACATCGCTAAGCAGGTTTTATGGGCTGTCAACTGCTGATGAGAAAGATGAGTGCCGGGGCATCAGAGTCTTCCCTGTGTGTGGCCCCGCGCTCAGCCGCGGCGGGCTGGCCGTGCTGCGTCGTGGCCGCCTCTTGCTTCCACCGCCCGCATACCTTCTGCGCGGGGCTCATTCGTTCTGTGACATGCTCCTGCTTGGTCCCACAGGTTTGCCACCCGGGAGAGGGACGCCCTGCTGCTCTACAATGGGCGCTTCAACGAGAAGCACGACTTCATCGCCCTGGAGATCGTGGGCGAGCAGGTGCAGCTCACCTTCTCAGCAGGTGGGCCCCCCCTCCCCCGAAGGAGCAGCTCCCTGAGCCCTGTGCGGGCACCTTGTTGGTGGGAACCACCCCAGTCCTGGGCAGCACCTTTTCGTGTGCTTACCCCTGTTTCCACTAGGAATCTGTGCTGGGGTGGGGAGGGGTAGGAATCCAGAACACATAGTGGTGTTCATTGCGGTGTGCTCCATGACACCGAAAATACGGAGGACATAGCTCAGATTTCCAGGTGGGGAGTCACTGTACGTCTTCCATCAGCAATATTTGAGAACCCGTTAACTGCGTTATCCTCACTGTCGGCACAGAGTGTTCTTCTGGACTGTCTTATTCGTGGCGCACTAATGTGTGTTCTCTCCGACCTCCCCCCACCCGCCCGCCCGCAGGTGAGACTACAACCACGGTGACACCCCAGGTGCCCGGGGGCGTGAGCGACGGGCGCTGGCACTCGGTGCAGGTGCAATATTACAACAAGGTAGGACGGGCCCCTCCCCCACGTGTCCCGTCTGTTTTAAGTCACTTATACTCTGCAATTTAAAAATGGCTATACTCACTGGAAAAGGGACTGAGGCAATGAGCATTTGTTGAGGGTGTGTGTGCTGGGGTGGGGAGACCTGGGGACCCCCGGGGTCACCCCGTGGCACAGGAAGGCACGGAAGGCGATCACACATTGCGGCTGCCTTGGCTCGAGTCATTACTGGTGGCCTCGATTCCTGGCCATTCACACGTGAACCCAAAGCCCGAGTTATCCACTGTGACCTGGACGTGACCTGAGGCAGAGTCAGAAGGGTCTTGGAGGAAATGCTGCGAAGCTGTAGGCCGTTCGGGTTTCGTTTTATTTGGCTGTGCACGGGCTTGTAGGGAGACACGTTAAGTGATTTCATCAGAATGCTCTGTTTTCCCTCGCTGTGGTTTTGGCAAATCACTTTTCTCTTTCCTGGGGAACTCCGGGGCGGCTCCCCCCATGGGAAGGTGAGGGACAGCAGCCTTCTCTTGGGCACAGGTGAGGAGACGGTGCCCCTGTGTCCTGGGGGGGTCAGAGCCCCCCACCCCGAGGACAGGGCTGTGTCTCCGTAGTGTGGGGCCGAATCCCTCTGAGCTCAGGGCTCTTCTGCTCTTCTGTCTGCCTGAGTCTGCCCGCGCCAGCAGGACAGATGTGGACAGAGCCACGCTTCCTGGGTTCTCTGTCTGTGGGATGTGGGCTGCTGCATCCAGCAGGAGCCATGAGGACAGATTGGTGGCAGAACTCCTCTGAGGCTGACACCCCCCCAGGGCTCCTCTGAGGCTGCCACTCCCCCCGCCCATGGCCCTAGGATGGGGACTTGGAGTTAGTGGTTTTTCTGGCCTGGATGTATCCAGGCTTTTGCTGGAGTGTCGCCCGTGCCCTTGAGTAGAGAGAGGGAAGGTCAGCGCTAGGGTATCTCTCATTTCCCGCCTCCGCAGGGCCAAGAGGTGTCGCCACCAACCACGTCCCGCCCCATGGTCTGGCCCCTGCGGGCCTCTGAGCCAGCCCCGTCTGCCTCTGTGGTGTTCACAGGACGCCGGGGGCCCACACTCTCTGGTGCCATGTGTTTCTCGGTGGCTGTGTGCCAGCCGGGGTGCCAGTCCACCTGCTTGGGCTGAGAGGCCCGTCTGGAGCCCAGGTCCTGTCGGAAGCAGAGAAGGCCCACCTGTGACTTCTGCCTGCTTGCGTGGGAACCTGCCTCCCCAGGCCCAGCTGATGGCTTTGGGCTATGGCGCCGTGTCAGCCTTGGCGTCCACGTTGGGGTCCCTGCACATAGCATGTTCTAGAATCAGCCGTGGATGGTCCAAGAGCCACATGTCTCAGTTGAGCAGGGTCGGGACTCCTAGTGGGGTCACCTCTACTTGGGTCCTAATACATTACCCTCGGCCGTCACCTGTGTGCCAGGTGACATGTGGTGCCAGCCACATGTCTCAGTTGAGCAGGGTTGGGACTCCTAGTGGGGTCACCTCTACTTGGGTCCTAATACATTACCCTCAGCCGTCACCTGTGTGCCGGGAGCACCTGCCGGGGACCTGCCCATGGGTAATGTCCCCCCACAGTGCACCCCCAGAATGTCCCAGAGGAGGGATCCTCCCGCCGGGAGCCGCGCAGGGGTGCGTCCTCATAGCCTGCGGTTTCCGTTCCCAGGGCGGCAGCGCTGAGCCAGGCCCTCAGCCCGGGATTAGGCTGCTCCTTTCCCAGGGCTCAGCTGCTTCCTCTGTTGCCGAGGTGATTCCACACGAGGAACCGAGCGGTTGTTGTCAGGCTTCCATGGTGGGGTTTGCGGGCCACACAGCTGTCTTGTGGGGGCGGGGGAGGGGGCATGTTGTTTCCACAGGACTCTGCGCCTGGGGCTCTTTTTTTTTTTTTTTTTAAAGATTATATTTATTTATTTGACAGACAAAGATCACAAGTAGGCAGAGAGGCAGGCAGAGAGAGGAGGAAGCAGGCTTCCTGCTGAGCAGAGAGCCCGATGCGGGGCTGGATCCCAGGACCCTGAGATCATGACCTGAGCCGAAGACAGAGGCTTTAACCCACTGAGCCACCCAGGTGCCCCAATGCGCCCGGGGCTCTTAACGTCCCCAGATGCGGCCATGTTCTTCAGCGGGGTCTGCAGTCCCGGGATAAGGGGTGAACGTGACTCAGGAAATGGTCCTTAAGGGCTGGTGGCTCTGCCCTCCGGACCCTGGTTCCGTGGTCTGTGCTGACTGTGGCCCTTGGTGCAGCCCCACTCGCCTGGGCCCCCCAAGTACCTCAGCCCTGGGCCCCTCCCCTGCGCTGTGCATAAGACAGCGTGTCCGAGTAGATCGGGCAGCCCGATTGGGAGGTGTGGTGGAGAGTCCGAGGCCCGCTCCTGCACCCGCCCTGCTCTCCCGCTGCCCGGCTCTGGCTCACGTGCTCTCCCTCACCTCCTGTTTCTCCGGGGTGCGGTCTGCTGTGCATGTCTTGCATCCTGTGTGGGAACCCACGCGGCTCCGTGGACCCCCCCCCCGCCCCGAGTCTGGCCAGTTTGTCTTATCAGGCAGGGTCCTCACAGGAAGCGGGGAGCCCTCGAAGACCCAGCAAGGGCAGGATGGGGGGCGTCCTTGAGGGCTGGTGTGTGATCCCGGATGGGGGCAGCAGTCAGGCTGAGACCACCTTCAGGCCTGGAGGGACAGGCGGAGGGCAGAGCCCACAAGGACAGAGTCGCGGAGAGAAGCCACTTATGTGGGCCAGTGACCTCCCCGGAGGCCCTTCTGAAGGCTTGCCCTGCCCTCCCTCTGATCCCCTGTTGGGTTCCCATGGGCCAAAGCCAGCCAGAAGCCAGACACAGTAGGTAGGGTCCATGTGGATTGGCCTCCGACGCAGGGAACAGGCCAGAGTCTGTTTACTTTTTCTCTGCTTGATGACATCGTAGACAAGAACGTCCGTTGGGGTCATTTGCTCTCCATGAAGGGAAGCCGCGCGAGCGCTGGGTTCTCCCCTGGGAAGGTGTCTCTGAAAGCAGATGCTTTGCATAAACATGTTGGTCTTTGCCGGGCCTGGCGGAGCCCCTGCCACACCTGGTCTGGGGCAGCTCGGGAGGACCAAGGACTGGCGATCTGATGGGCAGACGTGCGTTTCTTCTGAGGCTATTTTGCGGGATAAACGTGCACCACCAACGTGCAGAAGGGTGAGTGTGCCCGATGGGGAAGGCTGTGCCTCCCCCGGCCACCGGGAACTCAGGCTTGGGCACGGGGCGGGGAGAAGCACGCTCCTTACGGAAACAGCTCTCACGTGGACGTCTCGTCTCTTTGTTCTTCCTGGAGAGACTCTGCGAAAGGGGGTCACACCCTCCCTGGGAGCCTTCTGTGTGCCTGGGGCTACTCTCACATGGGCCACCTGCCGGGGTCCTGGGGAGGCCCCTCACTCTGCTCCAGCGTCTCTCAGCCCCAGGCTGGGGACACAGATGTCATCAAGGGAATGTTCCGTGAGATCCTGGGGAAACAGGATGGCTCATCTGCCTTGGCCGTGGCACCGGGGAGTGTCTGCCCAAGCCAGCCGTGCCCACTAGCAGTCTGCAGGGTGACCTCCTGGCCGCTGGGCAGACAAGGACTGTGCAGGGCGTGGGGCTCGGAGCTAGAGCGGGTGCTGGGGGCGGGGTGTGAGCAGGGCCGACGGGCTGGGGATTTTGATGTTGGGGAAGAAGGGACTTAGGAGGGGTGCAGTAGGTGTCTCCGCCTCAGCACTGTTGGCACCTGTCCGTGGTGGCTCAGTCTCCGTCCCAGGGGCCTGCAGGGTGCTGAGCAGTGTCCCTGGCTTCTGTCCATTAGCGCCAGCAGCACCCCTCCGTCGTGACAACCAGAATTATCTCCCGTCCCTGTCACGTGTCCCTGAGGCCTCAGCAGGGGAGACTGCTGCGTTGTGTGGCCCCGCGTTCCCGGACGAGGCGGTGGAGCCCCTTGTGACAGGGCCGGTGGCACGAGCCCAGGTGGGCTACCTTTTGGAAAGTGCTGGAAATATTTCCATAGAGCGCTCCGGCTGAATGGAAACTCTCCCCTCCGCATCAGCGTCCTCGGCTTCTTATCCGGCGGAACATCCAAATGCCCGAGATTTCCATGACCTTGGGGAAAGGGGCCAACCAGAGCAGGGGTCGTTGGGAACTGCTCTCCTGGGCATTTCTTCAAATCACTCCTCACCTCTTGGGTCTGAGCCTCACCCTTAGAACTCCAGGTGTCCCGAGGGACGTGGGCGATGCTCGGTGCGGTGCGGAGGGATGGCCCCACACGCCACGCTCTGGGGTTGGGGAGGGCGTGGGTCTCTCTCTGCTTGACTGAATGTTCCAAAACACTCGAGGGCTTCAGAGGCGAGGTGTGTACTTCTTTCCAACACCGTGCACGTGGCAGCGTTCGTAAGGGTCACGTTTAATAGGCGGCGAGGCGTCGTTCCCTGGTAGAGCCCCGCCTCCAGAAACGCAGGACTCGTTCAGTAGAAAGGAGGGTCGTGCGTGCAGTGCAGTGTCGCGCAGCCATGAGAAGGGATGTGGCCGAGCTCTGTGTGCGGATGTGGAAGACCTCTAGGAACATGGCTCGAGGGTTTAACAAGGACACGGAAGACCAGGTTGTGGACGGGACAGTTTTTTTTTTTTTTTTTGAAAGATTTATTTATTTGTTTGAGAGAGAGAGAGAGCGTGCACCCAGGAGAGAACCTGAGCAGAGGGGAGCGCGGAGGGAGAGAGACCCGAGCAGACTCCTTGCTGAGTGTGGAGCCCGACCCTGAGATCGTGACCTGAGCCAAAATCAAGAGTCGGACTCTTAGCTGACCCAGCCGCCCAGTCGCCCTGATCCGTCCATGTTTTAATTTCAGACTGCAGACTGTCAGAAGTTGCAGAGTTAAAACAAGAACTCATGATCCCTCGGCCCAGGTGCCCTGTTGTTGACGTTTTTCCACTTTCACTTTACCATTCTCGGTCCGCCCTCCCCCAACCCCCGCAGGCCTGTCCTCTCACAGGCTTGCATCTGCTGCTCCCAGCCCCTCGGTGGTCACACCTGTGTCCGGTGTCCCTGTGCTGGGTGTCGGCTGTGGCTAATTCCGTCAAGCCATCGGCGTGTATTGGTTGGCTTTCTGCTGTACCGAGGAGTTCTCTCTTCCTTCTGTGTATTTATATTATTGTGGTTTCACGAACTCCTGTTTTATTAGATGGATCATAATCTTCTCCTTTCATTAACCTGATGTGCAGATTGTTTCCTGTTTGGCCCACGTCTCAGACGTGGCAATAGGGATGCAGGGGTAAGTGCTGGCCACGCGTAGCTCCGGGCTTTTGGCAGCTCCATGGTTTTTATGAGTGCTCCTTTGCTTTTTGGCAGAAAAAGACATTCCAGGCTTATTTTGTACTTTCTCTGTCCCAACCCTGGAGTCAGCCATTTACTCACAGAGCTCTGGATCCTTTGCGAAAATGGCATTTGGGAACCAAGGTCGGGGTGCAGGTGTTCTTATTGCTGCCGGGGTGTCTCGCTCACCGTCTCTATCACCGGATGGAGTTGGGACGCATAGCTGTGTGTAGGTGTGCACACACCCAAGTTCTGATTTATTTCAATCCTACTTCTTGAAATCCTTGAACTCCATCCCAACACAACAGAGTTAATCTAGTTTTTCCTTTTTTTTTGAGATTTTATTTATTTGACGGAGAGAGACACAGTAAGAGAGGAAACGAAACACAGGCAGGGGGAGTAGGAGAAGAAGTAGCAGGCTACCTACCAAGCAAGGAGCCTGATGCAGGGCTCCATCCAGGACCCCAGGATCATGACCTAAGCCGAAGGCAGATGCTTAACGACTGAGCCCCCCAGGTGCCCCTAGTTTTTCCTCTTTCATGTTTGTTACTCTTTTCTCTCAGTGAGAGACCTGTTCCCATTATCCTCAATATGGTTATTTATTTTCTCAGTCCACTGTTATTTAAACAATGTGTTGGCCCACTGGACCACTGACTTACAAGCTGCTCACTCCTTGGGCCTCTCTACCATTGACTTCAGCAGGTGCTAGGAACAAGGGGCCCTAATAGAGATTTGGCTGATATAATAGATTATTCAGAAAATAGAGGAAGGAAAGAAGGAAGAGAGTTTGCTTAAGATTTGTTATAAACTTAGAGGTGATGAAATGCAGAATTCCAAGATACATGGGTTTGCAGCTAGAGCAGTGCCTCGAGGAAAAGTCATAGCCCTAAAACTACTGTAAGGAAGAAAAGGAAAGTCTCAAATCAGTAATAAGCTTCTACCTTGAGAACCTCTGAAAATAAGAGCAAAATACACTCAAAGCAGGCAAGCAGAATGAAGGAAATAAAGAGAAGAGGAGAAACTAGAGGAGTCGAAAACAGAAAAACAATACAGAAAATTGATGAAACAGAGAGCTTTGGAAAGATCAATAACACTGATAAGCTTCTAGAATGACAGACAAGAAAAGAAAGACAATACAGTTCCCTCTGTGAGGAATAAAACAGGACATCAGTACAGACCCTGTGGATCCCAATGGGTAGCAGAGGAATTTCACATGCAACCCTACCTACATGCATTTAAGGCCCAGATGAAATGATCTAATTTCTCAAAAATACAAGCCACCACAACCCACCCAATATGAAATAAAGAATTCAATGACCGCATTACTATTAAGGAAATAGTACTTGTAATTTAAAAACTTCCCCCAAACTCTGCAGGCCCAGATGGTTTCACTGCAGGATTCTACCAAATGTTTAAAGAATGACACCAATTCTATATGGTCTCTCCCAGAAAAATAGGAGAGGAGGGGTTGCCTCCCAGGTCACTGGGCCTTTTGTAGTACCCCGATAGGAAACCTAGATGAAGACCTCACAGAAGAAGAAAGCCAGAGGCTGGTGTCCCCCATGACTCTGAGTGGCTCATGTCCCCACAGAGGCCCGCACACGGGTGTTCACGGCAGCCCCAGACTGGAAACAACCCAGTGGCCTCAGTGGGTGAATGGTGAAATGGCTGGTGGGTGCACCCCTGCCACGTTATGTGGGCCATGACCCAAGATGGCCCAGGGTACTCGCAGCAGAGTCCTGTGCGGAGTGACGAACGCCGGCCTTGCCAGCTTACATACCGCACAAGTCCATTTATAAAACATTCTCGAGGTGTTGAAAGGACAGAATTGGACAGGAGATTAGTGGCTCTCCGGGGTCAAGGTGAGGGCAGAAGGGAAGTAGGCGTGGCCGTCGAAGGACAGGAGGTGGGGTCCCAGGGGTGACGGACCGTCCTCTGTCCTGCCTGGTCAGCACCTGCACTAGGCAGGCTCCTGCCGCTTGACGATGTTTGCTCTTGGGGGAAACTGGGGACCAGCGTGTGGGATCTCTGTTATTTTTTACAACGGCATGCACATCTAAAATGATCTCGAAATAAAAGGCACAATTAAAGGAGCTTTGAAAGGTAGATAAATGGGTGCTGGTGTTTGTCTATTGTCTCTGAAGGGTCCCCCTCCCCTCCAAACCCCAAATCCATCAACAGCTTGTATGAGAAACCTTCTGCTAGGTCACAGACCACTCCGAGGGGAGGTGTCTTAAAATGCCAGATAGTTCTTATTCCTTGGGGTTCTGTGGCAGAAGCATCATGGCTTTTTTGGGGCCAGCAGTCTACCCGAGGTGAGGCGTCTTTTTTTTTTTTTTTTTTTTTTTTTTTAAAGATTTTATTTATTTATTTGTCAGAGAGAGAGAGAGTGAGAGCGAGCACAGGCAGACAGAGTGGAAGGCAGAGGCAGAGGGAGAAGCAGGCTCCCTGCGGAGCAAGGAGCCCGATGTGGGACTCGATCCCAGGACGCTGGGATCATGACCTGAGCCGAAGGCAGCTGCTTAACCAACTGAGCCACCCAGGCGTCCCGGTGAGGCGTCTTAAAATGCCAGATAGTTCTTATTCCTTGGGGCTCTGTGTGGCAGAAGCATCATGGCTTTTTGGGGGCCAGCAGTCTACCACGTGGTGGACAGATCTGGGGTTCCCCGGGCCCGGAATGGCCTCTGTTGCATCTGCATGGGTGGGTAGTTGATAAATACCGAGCATCAGTGCTCTCGTGACAGAATTAGAGGGCCGTGTCTGCCACCGCTTTATGCTTCGCCTGGGCCTGGAAGGTTCGGTACCCCCCTGGGGCCCCAGCAGGCAGAGAGGAAAGCCTGGCGAGCCGCCTCTGTGGGGGTCTGGGCCGGCGGTCCCCAAAGGAGGGGAGGGCCCAGCCTGCGGGTGGCCCAGGGGCTGGGACTCACACGCTTCCTGTCCAGCACGCGGCCTCATCAGATGCTGGACGGTCACCTGGTTGGAAACATGACTCCTGCCCGGGACTCACGCAGCCCCGCCCTGGGGCCTTTGTGTCCCACGGCCTGGCCTCGAACGTCCGCCGCGGGCCTGGGCTCCGGGTCTGGCAGCCGTCGCCGATCCGCACCTGCCACCTGCCCCACGCTCCCGCCCTCCCAGCTTCCCCTCCCCGCCCCAGGCTCGCTGCCTTTCCTTGCTCTGCCCCACCCCGGGACAAGGACATTACTGACCAGGGTCCTCACCTCCCACCTTGGAGGAGGAACGGAGCCCCCGAGCTAGGCTGTGGGGGCCACAGGTGGGCCAAGCGGGTCCAGTGCCCACGGGTGGCTTCGTGATCCGAGGGCTAGCACGGATTCCCAGAGCCTGGGGGTTTGTGCGTGGCCCAGTGGAACCAGGGGCCGGGGGGGGTGTCTCTGTGCTGCTGTCCAGACTGGGGACTGAGAGGGGCCTGTTAGGGTCCCAGCAGGAGCAGGCGAGGGTTTGCACGCGTGTGTGTGTGTGTGTGTGAGCACGTGCATGTGTGTGCTAACGGACGGGTGTAGTCACAAGTGCGTGAGTACGTGTGAGTGTGTAAGTATGCATCTCCTATAAGCCTTTCTCCCGTCATCTGAGGCGGCTTTCTGCAAAGGTGTCCTTGGGGGAGTGGGTTGAGTGCTGAGCCCACCTTGGTGACCCCAGGAGCCCCTCCCTGGTGCCAGGGCCCCTTGCATGGGACCCTGCGGGCTTTTGCTCCCAGCGCTCCCTGCCCCACCTGTCGTCCAGCGGGAAGTAGCCGGCCGTCAGACCTCTAGACCCCACTGTGGAGGGCCGTGAACGGCTCATCCAGGGCCTGGAGGTCCCCCCAGTTTGGTCGAGTAAAGCCCCCCCAGAAAAGGATCATTACCCCAACTTTCAGAAAAGGTGTGGTTTAAACTTTAGGAACCCCTACCTTGAGCCCTTCGCTTGACCCTCCTTGGAGCAAATCTGCATAAACTCCCTGGGTCCCAGAAAACCCCGGGGAGCCTGCTGGCCAAGCTGGCCGCAGAGGGGGGGCCGGACCTCTGCTGGCAGGGACAGTGGTGGAGGCTCCTGGCCCCCCGCACAGACTGGGGAGCTTTTGTCTGGGGCAGTGAGGGGCTGGCACTGTGCCCCGTGGATCTCGTCCAGAGCAGAAGTCACCCCCTCAGAGATCACTGGGGCCTGGAAGAGACGCTCAGGACCCCGGGGCCAGCACACGGGCCTTCCAGATGCGGCCCCGGCCGTGCTCTTGTCATATACGTCCACAGAGCAGCACAGGGCTCCCTTCTAATCTGTGGCAGGAGTTGTTCAAGAACTAGGCTCGGACACCTTGCCTGAGGAACAAGGCGCTGGTGTGATCTTTTATTTTTTTAAAGAAACTCTAGCGTGAGCTCTTGGTTCTAACCCTTGTTGAAAATCTTCTCTTTTAAATGCCCCCAAACACGGAGCATGTGCTGGCCCCATCCAGCATTTTCTGGGGCCGCTCCAGAGAAGAACCAGGGGCTTCCCCGAAGGCGTGGTTACGTGCAGGCTGCAAATTGCTTTTTCTCTAAAGACGTAAAAGAGTTTTTTTTTTTTAACTATAAGAAAATATTAGGACAACAATACAAAGAGAACAACC
Organism: Mustela lutreola; assembly: GCF_030435805.1. Taxonomy (NCBI): domain Eukaryota; kingdom Metazoa; phylum Chordata; class Mammalia; order Carnivora; family Mustelidae; genus Mustela; species Mustela lutreola. Next base: position 148,351,596 of record NC_081297.1, on the reverse strand, counting down.
GAGAACAACTGCTTGAACTTTTTATTTTTGGGTTCTCATCCTATCTTTTTTTTTTTTTTTTTAAAGATTTTATTTATTTATTTGACAGAGAAAGATCACAGGTAGGCAGAGAGGCAGGCAGAGAGAGAGAAGCAGGCTCCCTGCTGAGCAAAGAGCCCGATGTGGGGTTCGATCCCAGGACCCCGAGATCATGACCCGAGCCGAAGGCAGCGGCTTAACCCACTGAGCCACCCAGGCGCCCCTCATCCTATCTTTTTAGCAGCACATGGCAGCAGGAAACTTTGGGGGAGCACTCCCCCCCCACGCTGGTGTGGAGCCAGACCTCGCATACAATATGCATTTAGTCCTACAAGGAAGGTGCTATTTTTACCCGTTTTACAGATGAGTCTGACGGGTAAGGAAGTCAGGTGACTTTCCTACGTGGGGTCAGGATGTGAACTCTTGGCCTCCGGGAGGTGATGCTCATCGCAGGCTGTGGACGCCGCTGTCCCGGGTCCCCTGCAGCCTTCGCTCTCACGGCTGGGCGTCCCGTTGGCGTGAGACCAGCTTCAGGCGCTCTGCAAAGGGGCTCACAACCACTTCTCCGTCCTCTTCCCGAAGGACGCTAGAGGTGGTGGCTGTGAACTTTTCCAGTCCCCGGAAGAGGCTGCCCAGGCGCCGGGTGGTAGGGACCCTGCCCCCGGCCACTAGCGGGTGAGGGAGTCGGGAGCCCCGGCTACTCCCCAGTCGCAGCTGGCGCAGGAACTTGGCCTTGTCTCCGAATGCAGAACTGTCTGCCCCACCTGGTGGCTAGTCAATGGCCTTGCCTGAGGGCCCAGTCTGGCCGCCTAAGGGGGGAGCTGTGTCCTCAGGACAGAGGTTTCTAACGTCCATACAAGAAACCAATCAAGAAATCAAGAGAGATCTGGGCTTTTTTTTTTTTTTTTTTTTTTAAATTCTTAACGTTAAGCTTGAGGACTACATACTTTCATACCTTAACTTTGGGGAGCTTCTGCTGGCCACTGAGTTTTTACCCTAGCCCCTGACTGCAAACGCAGGGGAGGAGGAACAGGGCAGTGAGCTGTAGCTCAAGACCCATCTCCCGGCCTGGGCGGTGCGCCCCAGCTCCGCTCGGAGGGCGGGGCAGCCCGGTTCTCGGGGAGCAGGCCGTTTTGTCCTCGTGGAGACACGGCATGGTGCGCCGAGTTCCAAAGACGCCCTGGGGAAGCCCGTGTCGTCCGTGTAGCTCGCAGGCAGATCCGGTGCAGGCAGGCCCAACGTTCGTGGCTCCCATGCATGGGTCTGACGTGGCCAAGCCTTGTTTGGGGATCCGGCATAAGCGGGCAGGTGGGGTTCCTGCGGCAGAGACTTGCTTGTGGGGTGGGGAAAGCCAGGCAAGTCGGGGAGAGAAAAATCTAGTAGCCTGGGGCGCCTGGGTGGGGGTGGGGGGCTCCGTCGTTCAGCGTCCGCCTTCAGCTTAGGCCTTGATCTAGGGTCCGGGGGTTGAGTCCCCTGTCAGGCTCCGTGCTCAGCAGGGAGGCTGCTTCTCCCTCTCCCTCTGCTCCTCCTGCTGCTTGGGCGCACGCCCCAAATAAATAAATAAAATCTAAAAAAAAAAAAAAAAAAAAAGTAAAGGAAACATCAAGTAGCTTAAGAGCTTGAAGAAGAATCAAAGGGTGCGGTGATGGCAAGTGGGTTAAACCCCCCAGGTTCTTAATCTGTCTTTCCTACATCGCTTCTCTGGCCCTTTCTTGTGTGGTGCTGGGGTGCATCCCCGCCAGCACCTCGATGCCCCGGAGTCCGGCTTGCCTGGGGCAGGGATCCTGCCAGGAGGGCAGCAGGGACGCCACACCCATGTGGTACAGGTGGGGAAACTGAGGCTCCGAGTGGTTTCCAGCTAGACCGTGGTCTGCTGCCTGCCTACCAGCGTGGGCGCTCCGTCCGGCCCCGCTTTGGGCCTCCGGGGAGTCTGCACCTCAGTCCTGTGTTTGAGTCCCTCAACGTCCTGTCGGGGGCCCCCTTAGGAATCTGGTATGATCCTGGAATTATGTGTGCTTCTGAGGGTTACTCTCCTCATGAGCCAGTCTTCCCATTCGCTTCAAAGAAATGCTGTGCCTGCTTCCCAGGGAGGGCTGTTCGCCTCCGAGCCGGGATTGGGGTGGGGTTGGGGGGACGGTCCGGCCCACGTTTCCCAGGGTAGCGGCCGTCACCCGCGGGCTGTGTTCAGCAGACCCTCACGTCCGATCTGAGCCTCCCTGCATGTGAGAAGTGACAGCTCGGTACATGTTCAAGGCTGCATTTTGACTCCTTGTGACATTCCCAAAGTCCACCCAAGTGTGAATTCTTTGACGTGAATTCTGGTTGATCGTTTCTGACCCAGAGCACGAATCCATTTACTTCCCAAGACTTGCCGCTCCTGGTGTCTGGTTTCGAGGCGCCCCCACGCTGCCTTCCCCCCCGCGTCCAGCACTTGAAACCGAACCCCACCAGCCTCCCTGATGAGGAATTGTTTGCAGCGGGGTAAAAGGCTGTAGAAATGTGAGCACTTCGTAAGGACCCAGCGCTTTTGTGCAGGCAAGAAAATCTCCACCAGCTGCTTGAGAGCATCTGAATGGAGGTGCGCGGGGATGGTCTGCATGTGGAGAAGAAAATAAATTGAAGGAGAAAGAGAAAGGGACAGACCCCAAGTGATGACTTCTGATTGCCTTACTGAAAATCAAGAACCTGGATCGGTGCGGAGTCGCAAAGCTTTCTGCTTTCAGGTCCCCTGCCCCAAGCACATGACAGCCCTCTTGGTTTTTCTCAGTTGATGGCAGGGGTGAGCATGGTGGGGTCTGTCCTTGCTGGCCCCAATTCTACCTGCCCCGTGGCTGGCTCTGCTCAGGGGCCCCTGTGCACGCTGGTGTCCAGGCCGGGCTGCTGCAGGTGAGGTGTGGGGTCCCCCGAGGTCTGGCTGGCCGCCCCACCGGGCAGGCTGAGCCCAGGGAAGAGAGAGGCAGGGATGCCAGCCTCCGTCCTCCCTGTGTCCCGCTCCCTTCTAACGTGAGAACTGTTGCCACGTGACCCCTCACTTCCCGTGTCTTTTTCTTGTGTGCTAATGCGTGGCGAAGGTTCACAGTTCTTAAGAATATTAGAGACCGTTTGTTTTTGTCTTGTTCTTTATCTAATTCCTCTGTACCCGTGCCAGCAGAGCCCCCGTGAGCTCTCTCATTCGCCTGGGCCAAATCCCCACGTCCGCGCTCTGAATGAGCAGCTTAAACCGTTCTCTCTTCTTCAAACACGAGAGCTGGACACACGGAAGCCGGGGGGGCTGCCACGGCGCTCCGAGTTCGGCCCCGCGGGGAGTTCCTTCCACACACTGGCCGAGCCGGGTAAGACATGCTTTGTCTTCCGTTGGCAAGAGCCGATGACCCGAGCCCCAGTTGAGTGCTCCTGCCCGTGTGTTCGATTCGCTTCTCAGCCTGACCCGGGCTGCCTGCACCCGGCCCGCCCGCGAGCCGCCGCTCTGTCCCTGCATTTTATGGCGGGTGACGGTCTTGACACGTGGGCCACGAGGTACATTTTATCCCCACTTTCCAGATCACAATGGGAAGGAGCTTCCCATCTACCTGGTTGCCCGGGTAGATCGCGGCCACGGGGGTTGAGGAGGGCAGCCGCCATCCGGACCACCTCGGTTCACATCACGGAAGAGCTGTTGTCATGTGAGTGTCTCAGGGCCGCTCGGCGTGTTGGCGAACATGGTGCCACCGCCACCTCCGTCTAGGTCGGAGATCTTCCCAGTACCCTAAGAGGAGACTCTGTACCCCCAGCACTGCCTCTGCATCTCCCCCAGCCCCCAAAACCTCCAGGCTGCCTTCTGTCTGTGGATCTCTATATCCTGGACATTTCACATAAGTTGAGTCCTGCGACACGGGACCCTTTGTGTCCAGTGGCTGTCACTTAGTATCCTGTTTTGGAATCTCATTGTGCTGTAGCCGCCATCACTGCTCCATCCCTTTTATTTTTTTAAAGATTTTTATTTATTGATTTGACAGAGAGAGATCACAAGTGGACAGAGCGGCAGGCAGAGAGAGAGAGAGGAGGAAGCAGGCTCCCTGCTGAGCAGAGAGCCCGATGTGGGGCTCGATCCCAGGACCCTGGGTTCATGACCAGAGCCAAAGGCAGAGGCTTTAACCCACCGAGCCACCCAGGTGCCACTGCTCCATCCCTTTTAAAGGTGGCATCATAATTCCGTGGAATGCATAGGCCATGTTTTGTTCATCCATCCTTCTGTGGACGGACGTTTGGGTGGTCTCCCCCTCCTGCTATCAACTACGGTGCTGCTGTGGACATCCGCGAGCAGATTCTCGTGGCAGTCCCTGTGCTCAGCTTCTCAGGTCTGTCCCCAGCAGGGGAGCTGCCAGGTACCACGGGGACTCTAGGAGGCGCACCCCCCACGTGTCCCCAGGCCCCCTGCACGTGCCTCTCCTGGCATGCCCTGCATGTTCTGCTGCAGTGGCTGACCACATGGTGGCTGTTGGCATGTGGGGCAGGCGTGGCAAGTCGCTACCCGCCCCCCACCATGCTGCGTGTTCTGGGGCCTGAGAAAGGGTGGGACAGTAGTGGGGCGCTCTGTGGGGCACTGGTTTTCCCGGGTACTTCACGGTGTCTCTCCGGCTGGTCCCTTTCGTTCCCCATCTAAGAATGCTCACTCTCGTGGCTGGAAGAGCCGTCGCTTCTGACCTGACCGCCCGTGGGTCCGGGAGCGGGAATCGAGAAGCAGGTGTTGGATGGTGTTTATCAGACCCTGTCTGTTGTCCCGAAAGCCAAGCTTGCTGCTTTGGTGAAGTGTCATCAGGCTCTGAAGTCTGTCTTCGCGGTGGGCTGTCCTGAGTCAGCAAGTGTGCTCTCAGCACAAGTGTTGGCGTTGGCAGGGCCTTTGCCTCCTGTCATCCACCCCCCCCCCCACTGCCGCGCCCCCCCCCCCCCCCACTGCTCTTGCTTGCATCCCGGGACCTGGCCCGGTGCTGACGGACAGCTGTTAACCATGACCGCAGTCTCGCAAACGGCAGCTCAGCCTCATGAGAGCTTTCTGAGGATAAATGCCACTTACGTCTTCAGAGAAGTCTCCCACCCAGCCTCCAAAATGTAAATTATAAGTTGTAGAGCTAACGCGGGGCTCGCACGGCCTGGGGACGGTTCTTCCTGAGGACAGCACCTAGCACTTAAGCAGCCCTTAATAGGCACTTGGACGTGTTTTTCCAAAGCACGCTGCTGTAACAGAGTGAGAAAACAGATCATTTTTTTTTTTTTAAGATTTTATTTATTTATTTGACAGACAGAGATCACAAGTAGGCAGAGAGGCAGGCAGAGAGAGAGAGAGAGGAGGAAGCAGGCTCTCCGCGGAGCAGACAGCCCGATGCGGGGCTCGATCCCAGGACCCTGGGATCATGACCTGAGCCAAAGGCAGAGGCTTTAACCCACTGAGCCCCCCAGGTGCCCCCAAAACAGATAAATTTTTTATACTCATCTCACTGTTGCTGAATCAAAGGTGGAATCTTTGAGGATGCAGCTTCTCAGATCTTGTGATCTCATCAACTGATACAAAAGAAAATGAAGAAGGTTATCCAGGAACCAAGGTACTGGGTGGCCTGGTAAAAGCCTCCCTTGGATTCACCCAAGAAGGGTTCCTGGGACAATCATGTGTCTTCTATTGATGTCACTCTCGAAGTCCCTGTAACATAGAGAGGACAGGCATTCTAATATAAAACGCTTTTCTTTTTTTTTTTTTTAAAGATTTTATTTATTTATTTGACAGACTGAGATCACAAGTAGGCAGAGAGGCAGGCAGAGAGAGAGAGAGAGGAGGAAGCAGGCTCTTCACGGAGCAGACAGCCCAATGCGGGGCTCGATCTCAGGACCCTGGGATCATGACCTGAGCTGAAGGCAGAGGCTTTAACCCACTGAGCCACCCAGGCGCCCCTAAAACGCTTTTCTGTGGGTAGAGAAACTGAGGATCAGTGATGAACCTTTTCTAGTCAGATGGTTGGCTGAGAGGGAGTATGAGGCTCAGGTGGGGTCACCATGTACAGTGGTGCAGGCTGTGCACTGCACAACGCAGGGGAGGAGAGCATCACCAGGATGAAGAGAGCAGCCCGTGGCGTCACAGCTTGGCCACCTGGCCGAGCTCCTGTTATCAGCAGCTCCTTGTCCTGCCCAGTGTCCTCGATCCAATAGGTACTTCTTTACTCCTTTGAAGACCTGAAGTTTTCTTTTCGAATGAACTGTGCAGTTGTCATTTCCTTGTTAAAAGACATGGATTTAATTAATTTAATTGATTCAATTAAATTCTCCTCTTTTTTTACAACTGCCTGTTTTGAATACCATTGTAAAGAAGTATAAAATTGTACCATATTACAAACTCAGGCTGACCCCAGAGCTCTCACGGTGGACACCAAGTCTTGTTTTTAGGGGCTATGGGAAGGGCTGTCAGGGCCGGGAAAGCACGTCCCCTCTGTGGGGAGGAAGGAGCCCTGTGTGCCGTGAGCTGATTGGGAGGCCTGGAGGCACTTCATGCGCACCACGGGGTTAATCCAGGCCACCTGCTGCTGGCCGGTCTTGTCGTGACCCGGGCTGGACAGATGGGGACCGTAGCTGCCTGGCCCAGCCCGAGCCGGTTGTCGGGCTGCCCGCTCCTTTTCCAGAACTTTGAGACCTACGTGCTCACATCATTGGTGGCGTCAGCAGGCTCCCGGGCCCGAGCCGGACGCTGTCCGAGGGCTGTATGGAGCACGTGCTCAGGTGCTAGAGGGACAGGCTGGAAGACTGGGGGGTGCCAGGGACAGGGTGGGACTGCCTGGTGTTGCTGTCATGGACACTGACCACAGCCTCCTTGAGAAGGGACCCTGCTTCTTCCAGAAGTGAGCCAGCTCTCTCCAAAGCCACCAGTTGGGGAGGAATTCTTATAACCAGCGCTCGGTGGGGAGACCGTGTGCGTGAGGCCCTCAGGGACGGCCGAGGAGGGAGAAGCTCCGAGGCAAGTGGGGCTTGGCCTTGGGGCTGGAAGTGTGTCCGGCCTCCAGTAAGGGGCACAGGAGGGTCATTCCAGGACGAGGGAAGACCTGGCCCAGGAGTGCCTGGGGGCCCGGAGGGGCCACTCCCTAGAACGTGAAAGTGTGCGTGGGACCCGGGTCAGGAGGCGTGTGGCCGCGGGACCAGCCATTGCTTGGACACCAGGCAGAATATGGGGCAGGAGGCGTCTCGGGCTGTGGTGCTGGCTGCTGTGGCAAATTCACAAACTGGGTGGCTAAGGACACCAGAAATTATTCTATGATGGTTATGGAGGCCGGAAGCCCAGGATCGAGGCATCAGCGGGGCCGAGCTCCATCTGAGGGCTCCAAGGGCAGGCCTCCCTTTGTCCCTCAGATGCAGGTGGTGCTGGCGACTGTTGGGGCTCCTGGGCCTAGGGTGCCTCCCTCTGTCTTCCTCCATCGCCACATGGCCTTCTCCCAGGGCTCGCTCTGGGCCTCGTAAGGTCGCCAGTCACATGGGACCAGGGTCCACCGTCCTACACTGTACCTCGTCTGCTAATCACACCCGCAGACCCGAGGTGCTGGCAAGGACATACGTTTTAGGGGTACCCAGTACAGCTGGTTTAGGGGACTAATTTAAAACAAGGCTGTCCACACGTGGCCTTCCAATGTCCTCAGCGCCTATGCACGATTGGCACGTGCCGCCGGTGGGAGCCCACGCTGATGCCTTCTGTGCTTTCTCTTCCTGCAGCCCAACATTGGCCGCCTGGGCCTGCCGCATGGGCCGTCTGGAGAGAAGGTGGCTGTGGTGACTGTGGATGACTGTGACACGGCCGTGGCTGTGCGTTTCGGCAGCCTCGTCGGGAACTACAGCTGCGCTGCCCAGGGCACACAGAGCGGCTCCAAGAAGTGAGCATCCCGGGAGAGGGGAGGCCCAGGCACCCCCCACCCCGCCATGACTGTTGCTCCCCAACAGGGTCGTCTGGGGCAGGACCCTGATCAGATGCAGGCGCCTTGGACTCAGCATCCCGGCCGCCCCAGTCCAGGCTGAAATCAGGGTCCCTCCCATCGTTCAGGGCACCTTCTGTCTGAACGTCAGAACCTTCTAGAATAAGTCCCCTTACCACTTCTGCCAAAGTAATGGCAAGGCCAAGTCTGGCTTACAGACCCCAGAGACCATGGGGTCGCCTGCCCCCGTCCGTTGGGCATGGGTCCCTGCGGTCTGGTCCACCTCCCTCGGTGAGAGCCTGGAGATTCTCTGCGGATCGTGCTAACTCAGAAACTGACCTGCTAGTGCAGACAGCCGTCAGGCCGTCCCTCCAGCCAGAGCAGACAGTCCTGTTCCTTTCTAATCGTGTTTTGGTGGCATATTCGGCAGTAAGTTTGGAAGCCCACTGTTCGACCACCCAATCTGTGCCGAGTGTCCGGAGCGGTGTGGGGGAGGTGGGGTCGTGCCCATTTTATGGATAAGAAAGATGTCACCGGACAGATTAGGCCCCTTCTCCGTGGCCATGCAGGTGCTCACGCAGAACCAGGGTCTAGTTTGCTGTGAGCTCAAGGTCATCAGAGGTCGGAGGGGTCGTGCCACTGTTTGGCATGGGCTGGACTGGTCGTTCTGCGTGGGCTGAGCTGGCCCAGCTACAGATGGGACTCCATTTGGATGTGGCTTGGGTTCGAGGGGCTGGTAGTGGCCCTGGAAGTAGGATCTGGCTTTTGTGTCCTGGCCCATTGGCTGCCTGCTTCCCTGTTCAGTTGTCGGTGCTGTGGGTGTCCGGTGGCATAGGCCACCGTGATGGGATGGCAGCATCAGGACCCCAGCGCTGCCTCCGGCTAGCCTGACCCAGAGGCCAGACGGGTCGGCTTTGCATCCCCAGGTCCCTGGACCTGACCGGCCCTCTGCTCTTGGGCGGCGTCCCCAACCTGCCTGAAGCCTTCCCGGTGCACAATCGGCAGTTTGTGGGTTGCATGCGGAACCTGACCGTGGATGGGAGGAACGTGGACATGGCCAGCTTCATTGCCAACAATGGCACAAGGGCAGGTAGGTTGGGGACGGCCACGGCCGCAGCCCGGGCCACGACTGCTGCTCAGGCGGAGCCCTTGTTCCCCTAGCTGTGGGCCTGCAAGTGGGGAGCCCTGGCTCATGGAGGTGCTGCTCGGGAGCTGGGCGTCCTGCAGCGTGCGATGCCGGGTGCCACGGGGCTGGGCAGTGCACCCCTGGTGTCCCAGCAGGACAGGCATGTGTCCTGTGCCACTTCTGATGGTCCTCCAGCTCGGGGGGTCTCAGGCCAGCCTGCCTCCCCTCAGGGCTGTTGCTCATGGGGCTGTCTTCCCACCACACGGGTTGGTCTCAGCAACCATTCCCCTGCGACCCATGCAGTCCCCTCGTGTTCCCCGCTCTGTGTCCCCAGGCTGCGCTGCTCAGAGGAACTTCTGTGAGGGGACCTGGTGTCAGAATGGGGGCACCTGTGTCAGCCGGTGGGACACCTACCTCTGTGAGTGCCCACTCCGGTTCGGCGGGAAGAACTGCGAACAAGGTGAGGGGCTGGCCTGGGGACCTGCCCAGCCTCGGGGCCTTGGGGACCTCCCTCCGGGGCGTCTGGGCTCCCACGGTGGCGTGTGTGTCCTCAGGCGTGGGCTGCGGTGGGGCGTAGGAGCACACACAAGACCCGGCTGGGGGCGGTGTGCAGGAAGCTGGGGCGGCGGCTGGGCGGACACGCGCCCACCCCAGAGTTCCTGTTATGGAGACCGTGAGCCCATCCAGAGAAAACAGATGCCAACGCTGGGTTCAAAAGAGCAGGAAACAGACAGCCTGGGGCTCATGAGGCTGTTGCCCCCGGAGGCAGCCCCCAGTTGGTGTGCCCTGTGCTGTCATCGGGCTGTCCCCTCGGGGGTGCCCCTATGTGACACCCGGGGTCTGGAGACAGAGAGGCCCACCCGGCACCCGGTTTATCCGAGTGTAACAGACCACACAAGGCTCTCAGTCCCCCCATTGTCACTCCCTGGTCTCCCCCAAAATGTGCCGGAGCCCTCGGCTGGCCAGCGGGCTCCCCACCTCCTTGCCCATCGCCAGGAACAGAGCAAGCGACTGTGGCCGGTGTGCCTGGGGGTCGGAGCCCACCCGGACACACATGAGGGCTGGTTAGGCTGCGGGGTTGGGGTGGGGTGCCGGCACACGTGTGGTAGTCACGGCAGGCCCATACTGTCCTGCTGGGGGACCCTGCTCCTGCCCCCCGGGTGTCCCAGCCAGTCGGTGGGAGGTGGGACACGTGGGTTGTGATCGCAGCCCCCCAGTACCCCGTCTGCTGAGCCCAAGGATTCAGGCCACCGGGCTGTGCCTGCCAGCCGGCCCGAGAGCCCCTTGTCATGCCCTCTCTGGGGCTGAGAACCTCCCCACAAGCCTGTCTCTCCCTCCCCAGGAAGGTGGCAGGTGACTCGGGGGTGGGCTCCTGGAAGCCTGCAGCTCCCGGACTCAGGATTGGACGCTGGACACACAGAGTCCGAGACGGGCCTTTGCATTAAAATGAAAATCCTGCCCCACCCCACTCCTGCCTCCCCGGGAGCCTGCCCTGCCCCCCTGCAACTGAAGAAGGTTCCCTGCGGCATGTCTGATGTCCAGGGCCCCGCACTTCTGTGTCCACAGTCATGCCGCACCCCCAGCGCTTCAGCGGGGAGAGCCTCGTGTCCTGGAGCGACCTGGACATCACCATCTCCGTGCCCTGGTACCTGGGGCTCATGTTCCGGACCAGGAAGGAGGATGGCGTACTGATGGAGGCTGTGGCGGGCGCGTCCTCCAGGCTCCATCTCCAGGTGAGGGAGAACCGCGTCCACCCCCACCCCCTCCCCGGGCATTGGCGGGGCTGGTGTGCGCCCGAGGGGGGCAGCCCGAGCTCCCAGGCCGCATGCACGGGCCCCTGGCGCCCAGGGGCAGGGAGGGGACCTTGGCACTTCCCGCCCCCGCTCTGCCCGCACCGGCCCGGCCCGGCGGGGTCCCCAGCGAGAGTAAGAAAGGAAACACGAGCCTGCTTTCCCAGCAGGCCGCACAATCTCGCCATTCATACGCAGGAAGAGCACAGGGAATCCAGCATGCATCTACGGTTCCCACGGGGGGGTCGATTCCAGAGCTTTCTTTCTTCTTTTATCGCCGAGATGGAGTAGGTGCGGGGCTGGCTGGACCCATGGCCCGGCCTCTCGGCTGCAGAACTCAGCCAAGGTGTGTTTTAGATCCTGGCTGTGGCCCCCGGGCGTCTGGCACTGGAGGTGGCGGCGAGCACCTGCGGGCCGGGACGGGGGTCCCCGAGGCTCGAGGCTGCGGCCACGGGCGTGAGGGGGCCGTGTGGACTGGCACCCTGACGTTCCTGGGTCCTCCTGAACTGGGAATCCCCTTCTGCGGGTTCTGTCTTAATCTCTCTGGACTTTACTGTTTTGCTGATTAAAAGCGTCAGGTAAGCAGTCACTAAAACCCTTTAAAACGTGAAGTTGACACGCCGTCCTGGTGTTTGCTCCACAAGCAGCTCCCCCTCGCGTCCTGCCAGCTCCGTGGACATCTCATTTGGGCGGACAAAGGGCGTTCGTGCAGGTTGTGCAAGTCACCCAGCGACGCCGGCGGGCGGGCCGAGCCCCGGACCTCCCACCCGCGCCGCCAGCCTGGGGTTTGATGGGCTGCAGGGTTCGGGGGACTCTGCCCCGGTGGGGCCCCGGGTGCAGACCCGCCGTCTCCCGTCTCCGGGCGCTTTCTGTCTGCAGCGATGGGGGGATGGGAGGTTCTTGAGCAAACCCTCTCTCTCTGAACACCCTCAACTGGGGTGCCACAGCCCAGGGTTCTCCCCCCCGCCAGAAAAGGCCACCTTGTGACCCTTTTCAGACCCCATCTGCCTCCCCACACGGCGGCGGCCAGTGGGACCCAGGATTAGAAGGAATCCCATAGCCAGGTTGCTTTTTCCTGCCTTTCTTCGGGAGTTCTCTTCAAGTACGTGTACGTGTCTGTGCATGTGTGTGTGTGTGGACATGCGTGTCTGCACACGTGTGATGGAGGACCTGGGTGCACGTGGCCACAGGAGCGCCGACCCCCTTCGCACGGGTCCTGCATGGTCTTCAGCCACGCCGAGTCTCCGTCCAGACCGAGCTCCTCTCCTGCCTCGGGGCCGGACTGGCTCGGAGCTCCCCACTGTGCCCCAGGGTCGGTCTGCCCAGCCGTAACGGCTCCCCCGGCGGTGGGGGTTCCTCACGGAGCTGTGTGTCCTTCCTCGCTGCTGCCCTGGGCCCCGGGGACTGCACGTCCTCGTGCGGAGTGGACTTCTGTCCCCAGGCAGAGCGGGCTGTGCTGCGGTCAGAGAAGGTCAGACGTGAGATGGACCCCACGGAGCGTCCACCCCCGTCCCTTTTCGTTCAGGGAAGCCTCGTTCCCTCATCACCCAGCCTCTGTGGTGTCCACATCACCCCCTTCCATCGCTCCTGTGGGCTGCACGCCTGGAAACACCTGTGAGTGGCGGGGACAGCAGGCAGGGACAGAGGCACTGCCCGGTGCCCCCTGTGAGCTCCGTGTCAGAGGTCAGCAGGGGCCGGACCCACAGACCTGTGAGGACAGGGTCTCAGGGGGCTGTGACTCACCCTGTGCGGGCAGGGGGCTGGGGGCCACAGCCCCCCAGCAGAAGCCTCTCTCCCCAGACCTGCCCCGCTCCCCTGCCTGCTGGCTCAGCCCCAGTGTGAGCCCATTCAGGTCACACTGAAGGTGCAGGCTGTGTATCCCATAGTTACAGCTGTCACTGTGTTCCCCTTATTAACTCGTGATTTCGTAGGTTTACCAGCAGTTCCAGAGGCTAGCTCTGGGCCAGCACTTGGCAAGCTCAGTTCTGCCTCAGGATGGTATTTTTCCTCTGTGGTTGTTTCACTGTTGGAACAAATTAAATTGGCTGTTTGGGACTCAGGTGATGAATTAGAACTTGCAGGTTGTCATTCGGCAGTGGGGGTCTCTGTAGGAAAAAAGTATGCTATCAGGAGGAACCAACAGTGAAAGCCAAAAACTCCCGTGTTGTTTGAGTAATTACGTTATGCATAGCTAATCCAAAAATTTAGGGTTTGCTTTTGGCCGGGGACTATGGCCAGCTCCTCCCTGTGGAAGTCTGGGTGGCAAGACAAGTGGCCTTGTGGGCAATCCTCCAGGTCCTCCAGACCCAGAAGTCCACTCCAGGACCCAATGGGTCAGCTGGGGAATACGGGCATGTTCAGCGTTATTTCTACGTGGTGTGTCTGAAGGCAGGCCTCCTGCAGGCTTGTGAGCTCCGTGGGGCAGCTGCGTAGGTGTTCCTGGCATCCGCAGCAGCCCGACCAGCTACAACCAGCTACAACCAGCTGCGCAGTCGTCCCGCAGCCCACACAATTCGGGTAATTGCTCTCAGGCGCCCTCACTCCGCCTGCATTGTCCAGGGGGATCACCTGGCTATTGTCGAATGCTCCCCTCCGATCCGGCAACAGACCGGAGGGGGCGGGCAGTCGCGGCGCGTGGGCCTGGGAGTCATGCTTTCGCCTTTGTCCGTAGACAGATGTCATGTTTATTGTTGATCACCGGCCTTGGGCTTCTGTCGGCAAGGGCGGTGAGAGAGCACAGCCAGGGGCGTGCGGGAGGTTGACTGCACTCCTGTGGACGAAAGGGGACACGGCGTAAGAAGGTGAAGAGTCGCCTTCTTGCTGTCACTCCCGACTAAGACTAAAAACCAAAACACATAATTAGTTGCATTGTCTTTATAATCAGCTGAAAATACCTTCTGTTTTCCCATCATGATCTCTTTCTTAATCCGTGGGGTACGTAGAAGTGTTTCGGGGTGCCTGGTGGCTCCCTCGGTTGAGCGTCTGACTCTTGATTTCAGCACAGAACATGATCTCGGGGTCTCAAGATCGAGCCCCGTGTTGGGTTCTGCACTGGGCGTGGAGCCTGCTCTGGATTCTGTCTCTCCCTCTGCCCCTCCCAGCACCCGAGCTTATGCACACTCTCCCTTCCTTTCAAAAAGATTTCTTTTTAAAGATCTTATTTATTTATTTGCGAGACAGCATGCGCACATGCAAGCGGCGGGGAGGGGCATACGGAAAGGGAGAAGAACAGACTCTTGAGCAGACGCGGTGCTGAGCACGGAGCCTAAAGTGGGGCTCGATCCCACGGCCCTGAGATCAAGACCTGAGCTGAAATCCAGAGTTAGACGCTTCAGTGACCGAGCCACTTAGGCACCCTGGGAGTATGTTTGTGAATCAGCAAACAGGTGGCATTTTCTAGTAAATCATTTTGTTGTTGATTCTGGCGTAGCTGCAGGTCGGAGAAGGCATGCTGTGGGACTCCAGAGCCTCGAAGTGCGTGGCACTTGCTTCCCAGCCCAGCATCTCATCTTTCTTGTGAATGTCCCACCTTTACGTTCCGAATATGTGTCCTGCAGTTGGGTTCTGGGTACATCAAATGAGTGAAGTTTGCTCATGGGGGTGCTCGGACCTTCTTGGTCATTGATTTTTTTGGTGGTGGTGTTTCTCTGCTCGGTTACTGAGAGACGTGAATTGAAAAAGTTTGCAGCCCTCCTGGTGGATTCACCTCTTCGCCCTTTTAGTTCTGTCAAGTTGCGCTTTGTGCATTTTGAGGCTGTGTTATTAGGTGCATACAAAGTTAGAATTGTTTTGTCTTCCTGGATAAGCAGTGCTGTCATCAGTATGAAAATTGCTTTTATCTCTGGAATTTCTTTGTTTGCCTTCAGGTGTCCTTTGTGTCATTCCTAGAGCTACACCAGATCTCTTTGGTTGGTGTTTACATCATGTCTTTTTCCGGCCTTTTACTTTCAGCACTTTTGAATCTTTACATTTTAGGCGTGTCTCTTTGAAACAGTGCGTTAATAGTTGTTCGTGTTTTTCTAAACTGTACTTTGCTTGAGATGATCTTTCAACGCGAGTATCTTATGTGCGTTGCCCGGCTAGGTCCCCACCTTCTTACAGTACATCTTCAAACTGGCTAGCTTGAATCTTGTCTCCCGAAATAGAATGTTTATCCACAAAAATAAGAGTCTCATGGTCACCCGAACTCGTTTCCTTGCAAGTTCTGTGGTTCCCACTATTGTTCTCAAGTCTGTGTCCGATGACTCTATTTTACAGACCCCTGGGTGGGGCGGGGGCGGTGCTCTGTTTCCAGCCTCTCTTGGTGTTCACGCGCACCGTCTTGTCTCCTCCCGTGCTGGGTTATTTTTGATCGAGTGCCGAGCATCATAGCGAAGACAGTGAGAACTGGAAACTAGAATGCTGCTGTCCCTGCCCCTCACTTTTGCTTCCAGCAAGCCCTGCCCCCACCCTGACCCGGCTCTGAATTCTGGTTTTTATCATCCCAGCGCCGGGAGACTGGAAAGCCCTGCTCAGTTTCCAGCCTCCGCTGTGTCTTCCAGAACCAGCTGCCAACGGTCAGCAGAAGCGAACACCCCAAGTCCGGTCCTGCGGATTACCGTCTTCTACCTGGTTGTGGCTCCGTCACTCTGCCTTGAGTCACTCTGGCGCCTTCAGACGGCGACGCTTTAGTGTCTGTCTCGCGGTTCTCGGTGTTCTTGGGGGGTGCTGGTGCCAACTACCAAGTCCCTCATTAGGGCAAATAAGATCTGGCGTCGCTCCTGGCTACGCTTTCTTTGAACGTGAACACCTTAGGCCAGTTACTTTGCCAGCAGCTGTTTTTTTGTTTTGTACAAACACATAAATGTGGTGGCCTGAATCCCGTCTCATAAAGTGGAATGCACGCCTCCAGAAACTCCAGAAATAAGAGCTCAGAACCGCACCTGGGGTTGTTCCCGGTAATTAAGTCCAGTGGGCTTTATCTTACCCAGTTCTGTCCACAATTGACCCTTCTTGCCCCAGAAAAAGGCACGTAAGTCTGAAGAGTGATACAGGCGATAATTAGAAACAAAACTTGGCCTCATTTTTAGGTCCGTCTTCGGCCCCGTGCCCTGGGGTAGGTCTGTGTACGTGGCTTTGTTATTTAAGCGACTGCGGAGCATTTTCTGTTCTGTTGTCATCAATTCAGCTGGTGGGTCTGGCTCTCCCTGTCCTCCAGATCCTAAACAAGTATGTCCAGTTCGAGGTGTCCCATGGTCCCTCAGACGTGGCTTCCATGAGGTTGTCCAGGTCCCGTGTGACTGACGGGGAGTGGCACCACCTGTTGATAGAACTGAAGAGCGCCAAGGAGGGCAAAGACATCAAGTACCTGGCGGTCATGACCTTGGACTATGGGTTGGACCAGGTGAGTTGGCGCCTGTACCCTCTTTGGAACAGACACCTTCCCCACGCCCGTGAGAGAACAGAGTGACCCCTCCGTGTGCCTGGACCTGCCAGAGTCCTAGAGGACTTGGGGGCACACATTCTGGGCCCCCTGAGTTTGGGTCTCACAGGCTGCCTTATGCTGTGGGCGCCAGTATCTGTGCCTTTCTAGATGGTCCGCTCCTGGACTCTGTGTGTCCCGTCACAGTGCTGTTAGCACCTTCCACGGTGGTTCCTTATAGCAGAGCTGTCCTGAGTCACGACAGCGTGCGTGGTTCTGTGCCTCTGGGGCACATAGATGAACAAGGCACGGGTCCTTACCCCAGCACGGTGCTGTGTGATGGTGACTGAGCAGATGAGCCCCGAGGACCAGAGGGGGCCAGGGCACACCGGACAAGGGCTCCTGTCCCAGATGGGCATGTGGCACTCCAGGCAGGGCTCACTCATAGCATGCTGGGTGAGCCACACTCGAGGTCCATGGTTTGCAGACAGTAGCAAGAGGCCTTTTTTTCTGGGACACTTTGGGCTCCTCTTGAGTTCTGTGCCCTTAGAGTCTGGGCGCTTCTCCCCCTTGGTTCTGAGAATAAGCAGCTGTCATGTTCAGGACGCAGCCCTCCAGGGCCTGATGGTCCAGTGGGAACATCCTTACTTCCGGCCACGGTGCACGTAATCTATACCCGCTGCCATCTTGCTGCCGTCTCCCTAGCTCACCAGCGCTTTCTCAGAGCGGCTCGGGAGCGGCGCCACTACAGAGCTGGCAGCATTGCCCGTGTCCCCCCAGTTGGCCATCTTGGCTGTGCTGGGATGGGGACGTGTGTCCTGCAACCCAGTTCCCACTCCTGCCCGTCCCCCACACACAACCCAGCTCACCCCCCGCCCACCCTGTTTGGAGGCCCAGATGCCCTAGGGCTGTGGGGAGTTGGTCAGAGTGACCGTGTTTCGGCCTTCAAGCACGTTCCTCCCAGGGGTTCCAGCCCGTGGTTGTAGCCTCCTCTCCCCGCTCAGGACACGGTGCAGATCGGGAACCAGCTCCCAGGCCTCAGGATGAGAAGCGTCGTCGTGGGCGGCGTGTCGGAGGACAAGGTCACGGTGCGCCGTGGCTTCCGGGGCTGTATGCAGGTACGGCAGGGCCGTGGGGCGTGCCCGGTCACAAGACGCCCGCAGAGGCGTTGTTCAGCCCGCTGGTTTTCAGTAAATGAATGACGGGTCTCAGCCAACCCCACCGTAGCAGGTCCTGCTTCCAGCTCAGACTCATCCTCCCCGCGGTCCCCCTCCAGGCCTCCCCCCGCATCCCTGTCCCCACGCCACAGTCCGCCACCTGCAGCTCTGCCCTCGTGTCCTGTCTGGAATGTGGCCTTTGCTGCCTCCTCCCCGAACCCCACACTCACCTGAACGGTGCCACTGTCGTCGCCCCCTGGAGCAGGTGTTCTAGCGGCAGCCGGAGTGAGCTGTTGATCAAGTAGCCCCGGTCATGCCCCTGGGCCTCCCGCTGCAGAGAAGGGAACCCTATGTGCCTCCCCTCCACGCGCCCACCCTCCCCAGGGGCGGCCTTCCATCTCCCTGCTGTCCTCCAAGGTGGGACTTGCTGGGTGCGGCCCCCCGTGGTCCCCATCCTCTGCCGGGATGCCCCGTCCCCCGAGGCGCCTCGCCTGCCTTCATCCACGGCCACGCTCTCCCTCTACGTCCACGGCCGCGCTCTCCCTCTACGTCCACGGCCGCGCTCTTCCTCTGCGTCCACGGCCGCCCTCTCCCTCTGCGTCCACGGCCACGCTCTCCCTCTACCCTCGCTTACTTTTTCGTCGTGCACCAACCATGGTGCTTTGGGTCTTCGTTTCTGGGCAGCTGGTCCACCCACCTGGACCACACGCCCGAAGGCAGCACACGTGACCCTGCCCTGCCCCGTGCCAGTCCAGCTCTACACAATGAGGCATTGCTTCTTGGGGACCCGAGAGAGTTTGGGGCTCTCTTAACCCCTGGTTGCCTTTTGAGGTCCCTGCAACCCCCAAGAGGCTGGACTGAGCCTGGCTGCCCCTTTCTAACTCAGGGAGTGAGGATGGGGGAGACGTCCACCAACATCGCCACGCTGAACATGGACGACGCCCTCAAGGTCCGGGTGAAGGACGGCTGTGACGTGGAGGACCCGTGCTCCTCCAGCCCCTGCCCTCAGCACAGCCGCTGCCGCGACACCTGGGACGGCTACTCCTGCATCTGCGACAAAGGTGGGAGCCCGCGCCCGCACCCCGCCGTCCTGAAGCCCGCGGGCGGAGGGCAGTGCTTTGGTGTGGAGAGCGCCCTGGGGCACGCGAAGCAGGAGCACCCCCGCCGGGGCTGCGGGTCTGCGAGGCCTGAGCCTCCGTGACTGGGAAGAGGGGTCACTTCTCAGAGCGGATTCGGACATTGGTCCTCACTTGGGACGTGGGGCCTCCGGGCTTTATTCTCAGAACGCGTGATGAGAGGGGGAGGGAATTCGTGAGAAATCCCCACGCTCAGAGTCGATACTTTCAGTGGCCGCCTGGATTTTGAGGGGCTGCGATCCCACTGTGTGACCTGGGGTGGCCGGGACTCCCTCCCTAGGCCTCCTGCCGTCCCGGTGGAGGGGGACCCAGGAGGCCCGCGTCGCTGCGTTTCCAGGTCCGACCCACCGCACTGTTGGACACACTGTTGGTGTGTCCCGGGACACCAAGCGAGGCACCACGTCCCTCTGTGGCGGCGTGGCAGGAGGAGTGGAGTCTGGGGAAGACGCAGACGGCCCGAGACGTCTTCCCCCGAGGCTCCGGCTCTGCGGCGGGGACGAGCAACGTCGCGGGCGGGTTCTGGGGTGGCGGTGACGCTGGCCTGTCCCCACAGGGTACTTCGGAAGGCAGTGTGTGGACGTGTGCCATCTGAACCCCTGCGAGCACGTCTCGGCGTGCGTGCACAGGCCCGGCTCCCCGCGGGGCTACGCGTGCGAGTGCGGGCCCGGCCACTACGGCCAGTACTGCGAGAACAGGTAGGGGCAGCCCCTCACGGAGCGCGGCCGCCACGTCCCTCCCACGCCTCTCCTCTTGGTCGCGTCACACAAAGGCACACAGAATTGTGGCTAACGTGGGCATAGTTCGGGTTGTTTTTTCAAATTTGTCGAATAAGACTCTGAGCGAGCATCTCAGACTAACCCCGTTGGAGTGGGTTTGCAGCTGAACCACGGGGCAAGCGGAGCGCCTGCTTCCAGAGCCCCACCGCGCACGCAGCCGTGGGTGCCGAGCCGCAGGGGCCCACCCCGTGAGCCGGAAACAGAACGTGGCTTTGTGGGGCTGTGGGAGCCTCGAGCGGTGTGGCCGACTGGAGCCCGGGTCTCCCAGGGCCCCAGCTGCCACGTGGAGCGTGGGAGGAGTAGGTGGAAGTGGGAGGTGGGGGTGGCCTGGAGGCAGACCGTGTCCCCAGGGGCTGGCACTGCAGGCACAGAGGACTGAGGAGGCTGTAGGGAGAAGGGGTCACCAGAGCTCCAGGGTCCCCCTGTCGTACGTGCAGACCCACGAACATACAGAGTCCCCAGCTCAGCTGTGTTGCTTGTGGTGGTTTTTATGCTCATGCTGTGTATACTGTCGGTACTTAATAACTGCTTGCCAGGTGAGCGAGTGAGTAGGAGAGGTGGACTGCCGGTTAGGTGGGTGGACGGAATGCCGTCAGCCTAGACAGAAAGCCCATGGCGGCCCTTCATTTCGAGGAGCCTGAGGGGTTTGGTTGGGGTGTGCGTCCCACGGGTGGGGGAGCGGTCAGTGGGGATCGGCGGGGGGTGGGTGACAGCGACCGGCAGTGGCCAGAGCCTGGGAGGGGTGAGCCTGACCTCACGACCTTTGATGTCCTACGTCTTGGGGCCTGCTGGGCACTCAAGAGCAGGCCTGGGCATGTGTCATGATCCCAAATCCACCAGACCCAGCCCGTGGCTGCTCAGAGCTGACCATGGCGCCTGTCACGTCTGCGGAAAGGCAGCTTGGCTGGGGGCACACAGGCAGTGTTTGCCTCAGGGCACCCCAGAAAGCATGGATGCCCCAGGATCCCGTGTTCGGAACTACCCACCAGGGATCTCATGTTGACAGACACCCCAGGTCCTACAGGAAGGTTGCCCGGGGAGGCTGGGCTCCGTGGGTGCCACTGGGGCTAGGGCTGCTGCTGGAGCTGGCCTAGCTGTGGGGTCACCTGTCCCTGAGCTCCCCCGTGAGCCAGGCACCGTTGTCCTGGTGCTGGGACAGAGTGAGCACAGGTCAGTGCTGTTCCCCCCCTGCAGGGAGTGTGGCAAGGTCATGCTCCTAGGAGGCCCAGGTTGGGATCCTCAGCTGTGTCTTCCAGGTAAAAAAAAAAGTGAGCAACAAACCATTTTAGAAATAAGTTTTGTAGTAGATGCCTGGAACTAGGCTTCTATAGACCTGGGACCCCTGGAGTCTGGGATCATAAGCCGTCAGGGGCGAGTGAGGTTGAGAACCAGCAAGGGGAAACTGAGGCTACTCCGGGGGAGGGAGGGGTCCAAAAGCAGGCCAGGTGAGGCTCCTGGCCTCTGACATCTTCCTCTGGCTCGAAGGACGGTTATGCACACCTACCCTCTGCTCTCCTATTTCCCCAACAGGATTGACCTTCCGTGCCCCAAAGGCTGGTGGGGGAACCCCGTGTGCGGACCTTGCCACTGTGCCGTCAGCAAAGGCTTTGATCCCGACTGTAACAAGACCAACGGGCAGTGCCAGTGCAAGGTGAGCCCGGCTCGCAGGCAGATACTGGCTGCATTCCCACCCCCCTCCGGTGGCCACGCCTAGAGATAGTTGTATGCACTCTCAGGTCCTGAGCCCTGAGAGATGGCTCTGTGCACACCCCAGTGCACACACACGAGGTAAGGTCCTGAGCCCAGGGAAGCGGCTGCTCACCGAGGCACTGAGTACCCCGGGCTGGTCTTCACGTGGACACTGACGTGGAGCCCTGAGAACTGAGTCATCAGCCGCGCAGCCACTTGGTAACAGGAAACGATAATTTCTGTGAGGTTTGCTCTACCTCAGCACCGACCACTATTTGACCTCTGGGCCGTTTTCCTTGGGCTCTTGTCATGCTGGCCCTTGAGGATGGCTGAAATTTCTAAACCAGGGAAAGCTTTGCCACACCCCAGCCAGGGCATCTGTGTTCTGTGCAGCACAGAGTCACCTCCTCACAGCATCAGACGTGCCGCCGTGCTCCCGGGCAGGCCCTGGGTCGCTGTCCCCTGCGGCATCCTGGGGAAGGCCACAGCCCTTCAGAACCGTGTCTGCACGGCTGTTGAGCTGCCGGTTGTTTGGAACCCAGAGGAAGGATCTGTCTTGTCGGATGAGGACCATGTGCTGCGGGGCGTAGTTTGCCGGCCCCAGAGGGGAGGTCGCCGGCACGGGTCCCGTCCGCACTCCGGGAGCTTTAACACTGGGAATGTCCCCCGTGTGCTCATGCACTTCTGGAAACACAAATGTCTGCTGAAACATTTAAATGAAAAACCGCACTGGCGGGAGCAGATGGGGACCGGGGAAGCCACACGGAGCCGCATGGCAGTCGGCACATCCATGGGTGGCGTGGTGGGCAGGAGGGAGGCTTGGAGCGCATTTCGAGAAATTGTGCCTCGAATGTTTTCTCATCAGAAATTATAGAAAATACAGAAAGGTGTCAAAAAGTGACGCCCATGTTCCTGCCCGGGTGACTGGTAACGTGTTTGTGTCTCCTCCCAGGTGCTCGAACACACAAGGTTAGACCTCCCAGTGGGGACGGTTCATGTCCCTGCCTGACATGGGACCGGGACACAGGCCGTGGCTCTGCTGAGTCACAGCCCATCCCACTCTTCAGCAGGGGACGCTTGAGTCCCCTGCAAGGGCAGTATGGCCAGAGATGGGCACTAACCCGGGACTTGGCAATCTGAAGCCCGTGCCCTTGACCATTCCCTGACCTGCCCAGTGGTGGACCTTCAGGTGCCTTCTAACTTTTCACAATGAAAAAAATACACCACATACATCTCCATCTGAATCCAGGGTTTTTGAGGATAGATAGGCAGGTGGCCCATGACAAGTATTAGCTAAGAAGTTAGGGGGGTACTTTCCCAGACAGTGCACCTGCCCCGTCGGGCACAGTGGGCAGCCCAGAAGCCACTCCTGGGGGGATGTGGGTGGAGGGCGGCGGGGAGAGGCCCGGGAGCCCGGCTGTAACCTTGGCACACCCAGGAGCCATCCTGCGGGAGAGGAGCCTGAGTCCCATGATCCCCTTCTGGTTTTACAGGAGAATCACTACAGGCCCCCGGGTCAGGACGCCTGCCTGCCGTGTGACTGCTTTCCGCACGGCTCGGACAGCCGGGCCTGCGACATGGACACGGGGCAGTGTGTCTGCAAGTCTGGCGTCATCGGCCGCCAGTGCAATCACTGTGACAACCCTTTCGCCGAGGTCACCACGCTCGGCTGTGAAGGTCTGAGTTGCCCCTCGACCCCTTCGGGCCGTGTCAAAGGGACAGACTACTGGGCTCTGCACACGTGCCCGTGTCTGCATGTGCACCACACACTCCTGGGGTCCGGGGAGCGTTCAACAGCCTCATGGTCTGACAGTGTGCGCTTGGCCTTCCATGACCTGGCCCTCCTGGAGGGCACGGATCAGAGCCTGGGTCCCACCTTCCCCTGTCCTAACCCGGATGAGGGTCCGGTTCTTGGTGGGGGCAGAGGAGTCCAAGAGCCACGCACACTTGTGGGCATGGCCGTGGCCGGCTGAGCAGCCTTCTTTCCCCCCTGTGACCCCAGTGATCTACAACGGATGTCCCAGAGCATTTGAGGCTGGCATCTGGTGGCCACAGACCAAGTTCGGGCAGCCGGCGGCGGTGCCGTGCCCCAGGGGGTCCGTGGGTAAGTACCATGGCCTCTGGCATCCATTCCAGGCAGGAGCTTGGTCGAGGCGTGCAGCTTGCAAAGATTTGGCCAAAGCGTCCGAACTCGTGGGATGTTCTTTAGCCAAAGTGTTGGGGGAAGATAAAACCTTGTTCTTTAATAATAAATGACAAAACCTGGAAAAGCCGTAATGCAAACATGACACACGCCTATGGGCCGGGACGCAGGCTGCTTTGCCCCTCCCAGCGCCGGGTTCTCTATAAAATGGGGGTGGTAGCTGTGTCCACACCCTGAGGGGTGTCCGGAGACCCAAGGGGACGACCCACCAAAGCACCCGGCCGTGAGTCGGGTTCGTGGCTGGCGTGCAGAGCCCACAGGTGCTGTGGGTATTTGGCAAATGATGGACTGGTTTCTCCCTTTGTGGACTTGCTCACGTGTTTGCTCACGGCGGCGGGGCGGCTTGGGCAGCTTCAGCGTGGCCCTGGGCACGTGGGGAGAGAACTTGGGTTGGTTTCGTGGCCGTGGCACCTGCCTGTCCCTGGGCTGGCCGAGGGGTGTGCATTGAGCCTGGGGTTTCACCCCCCCGCTGGGCACACTGGGTTCCGGTACACACAGGTCAACAAGCACGACCACTAACTGGGGTTTCAGGTCTTCCCCCCTGTTCCCCGTTCCCTAGGCAACGCCGTGCGACACTGCAGCGGGGAAAAGGGCTGGCTGCCCGCGGAGCTCTTCAACTGCACCACCGTCTCCTTCCTGGAGCTCAAAGCCACGGTAGGCTCCACCTCGGGGAGCTGCGTGCGTGCGGGGTCGGGGAGCGTGGCCGGCGCGAGGCCCTGCATCCCTCTGGCCGGGGGCTAGGCCCGGCTCAGGACCGCCGCGCCCACGTCTGTCCTGAGTGCCCACGGCGGAGCACAGCTGCTCTTCCCGTCAGGACCAGCCCTGCGTCTGGGTCTGCAAACGAGGGGTCTCCATATTCCGGCCCGCTGCCCCCGACCTCGCCCTTCGTCACTGCCACTCCCCTGGTGTCTCTTTCCAGCACGTTTGGCCTGACCGTCCCTCCTCTTTGGTCCCAGAGTTACTCACCAATGTCCCTGCTTGGTTTGGGTTTTCAAGTTCTTGCCTGAAAAGGAAGTTTCTACGAGAAAGGATCAGGTTTTCTGAATCACAGGAAGGAGCAAAGCAGCCGCGGTGGGCGTGCAAACATCTCGTGTGCTCCCCCTTCCCAGAACGAGAAGCTGAGCCGGAACGAGACACGGATGGACGGCGACCAGTCCGTGCGGCTGGCCAAGGCGCTGCGGAACGCCACGCGCCTCCCGGGCCCGCTCTTCGGCAACGACGTGCGCACGGCCTATCAGTTGCTGGCCCGTGTCCTGCTGCACGAGAGTGGCCGCCAGGGCTTCGAGCTGGCGGCCACGCGGGACGCCGACTT
Organism: Mustela lutreola; assembly: GCF_030435805.1. NCBI lineage: Eukaryota > Metazoa > Chordata > Mammalia > Carnivora > Mustelidae > Mustela > Mustela lutreola. Next base: position 148,327,069 of record NC_081297.1, on the reverse strand, counting down.
CCACCAGGTGATGGCGTGTGGCGGGTCACCCCCGGGGGGCCCCGCGGTCCTGTGGGGCTCGAGGGCAGTGGGGGGTCCGTGCTCAGCTGTGCGACATCCCTGCTCCCTGCGTCCTCAGGGCAAAACTTCGCTCTGCACCCGGGCCGGGCCAGCGTGGTGACCGGGGACACTGGGTGCAAGTGCTCGGGGTGTGTGGGCGAGGACATGTGTGGGGCATAGTCTTGGTGGTGGGGACAGTCACCGTCACTGACAACTGACCCTTAGTACCGGCCAGCAGTCTGCGTGGCTTCCGTGTGTTAGCCACTCGCTGCCTACACTGCCTGTGATGGTGCGTGGTTGCTGCCTCATTTTACAGGTAAGGAGACCGAGGCAGAGAGAGTCGGGGGCATGTAGCTCCTCGGGGGCTCAGAGTCTCCGCTCCCACCTTGGGGTCCTGCTTTCAGAGATACGAGGTCTCATAGAGACCGTCCTGTTCTGTGTTTAAGTAACGGGTCCCTAAGAAATGTCTGTTTATGGTGGTTGGTGAGGAGACCCTCGTTCATCCTCACATGTCTGATCTGCTGGGCAGTGAGCGTCGGCAGCCATAATGCCTCTGGACCCCTCCCCAGGCCTCCCCATCCACGCAGAGACCCTCGGGGAACCTCTCTGTCCATGCAGAGACCCTTGAGGAACCTCCCCGTCCATGCAGAGACACTCAGGGAACCTCTCTGTCCATGCAGAGAGCCCCCAGGGAACCTCCCTGTCCGCCCCCGGGGAACCTCCCCGTCCACGTGCCTTCTCCCCTCTGCATCTTGGAGTGTACATGGGGGACCCCCCAGCAGAGTGTCTCCCTGATGCACGGCTCCTGTCCCCCAGGGTCTGTCCCATATCTGATCCTGCCCAGCCTGGTCTCAGGGAGCTGGAGACTTTCCCGAGCCTGATGTGCCCCTGCCTCCCACCATGTCACCTCGGCCTCCTGGGGCCGGGCTCACTCACCTGCTGAGCGCCGTCCGTCTGTCTGTCTGTCTGACAGGATGTGGTCCACACAGGCAGCACGCTTTTGGCCCCAGACACGCAGGCCGCGTGGGAGCAGATCCAGCGGAGCGAGGGGGGCGCCGTGCGGCTGCTGGGCGGCTTTGAGGCCTACGTCACCAACCTGGCGCGCAATGTTCAGAGGACCTACCTGAGGCCTTTTGTCATCGTCACCGCCAACATGAGTAAGGCCGCGAGTCTGCGGGGCTGAGCGGAACTTGCGTGTGCTCCGGGGTCGGACCCCGGGGGGCCTGTCGGGGGGGCCCTGCTGGGCTATCTTTAGGGGACGGTCAGCTGCTCTGGCCTCTGGTGCCTTGTCTGCAGTAGGGAGTCAGGACCCTCCTTGTCCGGCCTCTCAGAGCTGAACCAGGGAAACACACACGTGACTCCTGGGCTCTGAGCAGGAATCGGGGCGGGTCAGAGGCTGTGTGGTCGGCTCTGGGAGGCCTGCCGGCCTCTTGGGACGTGGGTGTGAGGCTGTCCAGAGGGGCATGGCCGGGGTCAGGCTGCGGGTCCCTCCCTCCAGGCTCACCGGGGGAGGCACAGACCCAGGGAAGGACAAGGGACAGGCCAGCCAGGTACCTGGGTGGCGGGGGGATGTCTGCCCTTCCTGAGTCAGGGGCTGAAGGTCAGCAAGCAGGTACCTCGTGAACCGAGTCACCCCCAGCGCCCGGGAGGCGCCACGCTGAGGTCCAGGGGTTTCCACGGTCAGACTCCTTCACAGGGAGAAAGCCCCGATGGGAGAACCAGCCCCCACCTGACCCACCCAGATGGAGCTGGCCAAGTCCTGGAGTAGGGGTTGGGGCTCCTGCAGGGGAGGGCCTTGCTTTCTCCTCTTGCTGATGTTTATTAGGCCGCCAGGCAGGGCAATGGGGAAGCGTGGGGCAGGGTGGTGGGGCTGGGGGGATTGCCTTGGCACACCTGTCACTGGAGGGGCTGAGCCTTAATCTGGAAGTGGTGGCCCTCACTGGAGCCCAGCGGCCAGCTGGGGCGGGGCCTCCCGAATGGGGTGGGGCCTCCCGTGCTGGCCAGGAGATGTTCTGGCTTCTGCATCTCCTGGGCCCTTCTGGGGGGGGGGGCCCGACGGGCCTGCCTTGTGCCGGGGTGGCGGTGGGCTCAGGGCCCCCGTCATCACTGGGGGTGGGAAAAAAGGATGCGTGTGCTTCTGCAGAGCTGGCCTCGGGGCCGGACAGGACCCGGACCTGGACACGGTGCCGCCTGCAGCCCAGGGCCTCCTGGAGCACTCAGGCGGTTCCAAGTGTCCTACCTACTTCTGCCCGCAGCCCCTCTGGCGTTGTCCCTGCTGCTCTATGGCCGGGAGCATCCGTCCTGCCCTGGGTCCTGTCTGTCCTCCTGTGTCCCGTGTCCCCTGCCATCCCTGACCACCAGCAGCTCGGGGTGGGTGCCTGGCCTGTCCGTGTGGGCAGCTCGTGGGCACCCTTCCTGTGGGGCCTATTGGACCAGTCAGCTCAGTGGGATGACGTTGGGGGTCATGTGCAGGGGTGACACTAGGCCTCTCTGTGGGGAGGCTCCTTAGAGCGGTGGCGGTTGGTGCCAACAGAGGGGTGACCCCACAGCCTCCGAGAGCCAACAGGACTCAGGAGCCCCTTGGGTCGGTCCGAGTGTCCACTCGGGCTCTGCCTCTGCCGGCCGGGGAGTGGGTTCCTATTCTCCGGCCATCTTGTTCTACCCCAGCCGGCCGGTCCCCGATGCCGCCGGGACGTCTCACTTCACCCTCAGGGCTGGCGCTGTGTGACTCAGCCGGTCCGGAGGGCGCGGCAGAGTGGAGGCCACTCTGTTAGGAAGGCTGTCGCCGGTCAGGGTGCTGGCTCTGTTCGGTCTGGATGCGGAGCCGGTGGAGGGTGCTCTCGGGAGGAGCTGGGGCTGGATGACAGGGGGACCTGTCCCCACAGTTCTGGCCGTCGACATCTTCGACACGTTCAACTTCACGGGAGCCAGGGTGCCGCGATTCGAGGACATCCGTGACGAGTTCCCGAAGGAGTTGGGGTCATCGGTGTTCTTCTCCGCTGACTTCTTCAAGCCGCCGGAGAGCAAAGGTGAAGTCTTGTGGACGCTACGGTGCCCCGCCGTTCGGGGGAGGGGTGGGGGCCTCCGAGGGTCCTGTGAGAAGGAACAGAACGGTTCCTAGTAGCGGAGCGTGTTGTGTGCGTGTGTGTCACATGCGTGCCCTGAGAAGGGGGCCGCCGCGGGGCGTGAGCTGGCGTCGGACCCCCGTGCCGTGGCCAGGCGTCTCCGGCAGGTACTTGGCTAACTCGTGACGTGACAAATGAGATAACACCTGACACACGTGTGCACTAGTCTTCCCTGATGGGCGGGGGAAGCTGCCTCTACCTGTGGGTAATTGTAGAACCTGCCCGCCCCCAACCCCCGCCCCCCAACCCCCGCCACCGCCAAGCCAGTTTTTCAGTCCTGGGTTGGGGTTCCATTACCAAATGGCTTAAACGTTCAGAATTTTCTTTTTCTTTTTCTTTTTTAAAAGATTTCATTTATTTATTTGAGACAGAGTCAGAGAGAGCACGAGCAGGGGGCAAGGGTAGAGGGAGAAGCCGGCTTCCCACCGAGCAGGGAGGTTGAGGGGGGGCTCGGTCCCAGGACCCCGGGATCATCCCCTGAGCTGAAGGCAGACACTTGACTGAGCCTCCCAGGCGCCCCTGGGATTTTCTTAGAGTGTATTTTTCACAGATCCACTCCAGCTACTGAAAATGTCTTAAAATAATGGGGACATGACAAGGTAAAATTCCGTAGTGGACAATTTACAGTTTGAGGTGTTCTTAGTAAATCAGTCGGTCAGCTGCGTGGCGTTATTATTCGGGTGTCGGAACCTCTGGAAGAGGATTTTACTGCGATGCGGGATCCACACCGACACCATCTTTCATACCGTCTTTTGGGCCGGCCTGGGTTTTCCCGCCCTCGGCCGAGTTCCCAGCGGTCGTCAGCACTGACGGACGAGCGGACCCTGCAGATACTGCCGCTCATCCTGACCCAAAAACATTGTCCGGGCTCGTGCTCCTCAACGGACCCCGGGTCCTCCTCTGTGTCCGAGGCTGAGGCATCCGGAGTGGACACGCAGGAGCCTCGTTTGCTTTAGACAGTCCCGCAAGAGAAGCTTCTGGTGCTTGCTGCCCTGCTGGCCTTGGGACGGCAGCCGGCTGACCTCAGTCCCCTCAGCTCCGTACGTGGTGCCACGTTCAACTTGTCTGTTAGCCGGAACCATCACCACGGAGTAAACCCTGCCAGATCTTTTACTGATGGGAAGCCTCGGCCGCTGGGCTTGGGTGGCTCCTCCCCCTTCCACTGCCCAACACCTGACAGGTCCCCTGGAAGGCAAGCAGAGGAGGAAGCATCCTGTGCTCCCAGAGCCAGAACTCAGGGCAAGATCTGGGCGGACGACCTTGCAGGAGCTAGAGAGGGTGCAGTCTAGCCCCGGCCCCTGGCACCCACCGCCTCCTGGTGTCCCTCCCACCTCGGCTCAAATCCTTCTTTGCCGCGACCAGCCCCTGGACAGGCTTCATCCCAGCCCCGGAATCCGGGCCCTTCTCCTCCCCTTGCCCTGGCCCAGCCTTGGCCCAGATAGTGTGTGTGTGTGTGCGCACGCTCATGCCCATGGCAGCACGCATAAGGCTTTTCTCCTGAGGCAAGGGAGGGGCCCCTGCCTGCCCTCCCCGCAGGGCCCCCCTGGGACTCGCTGGCCAGCTGACTGGTTCGCTGGGGATGCAGGGAGCCACTCGAGTCCGGGAGCAAAGTAAGGTTCCGGCCGCAGCCATGCACCGGCGCCGGGAGCCAACACCGGGCAGGGCCAGGCCTGGGGTCTGTGAGCGCCCCGGGACGCGGTCCAGTGCGCCCACCGCTGCCTCTGGTACGGTCGAGGCTGCCCAGAGTTGCTGGCCCTGCTGGAGGAGCGCCCCTGGAGAGCGGCCGCGGGGACTCAGCTGCCTTCCACTGCCGGGAGCAAGCCGCCGAGAGGCAGCAGGACCCGGGGGGACTGAGGCGGCAACTTTCTTTGGCCTCTACTCTGTCGGTTGTCCAGGAGCAAAGGACCCATAAATGTCACGTCTGACCCATTGGGTGGCATCTGACCCATGGGCAGAGGCCTGGGGAGGGTCGTCTGGCCTGGGGCAGCACCTGACCCTTTCACTCAGGAAAGCCCCCGCCTATATCACCCCCCCCCCCGCCCCTGGAGGAGGAGCTGGGTGTCGCTGAGCAGTGTTGTCACCAGTCATCAGCCCTGAGCAGGGTCAGGAAGATGCTGAGGGTGCGTGTGCCACCTCAGAGGGGTGGATGCTGTTGGTCACACGGCATGTTGCCGGCACCGGTGAGCCGTTCTGAGCTGCAGTGGCCCCCCACAGGGGGCCAAGAGGTTCCCCGCCCCACTGCACCTCACAGCCCCTCCGCAGGCCCCCCTCGGTCTTGCCCTTTCTAGAAGCCCTGTCTCTCAGGGCTTGGCCCTCCCGCCTCCCTGGAGCTCAGCCTCCCGTGCTCGGTGCCAGACAGTCTGGGTGGCTGCAGAGCTGGCTTCTGGGCCACCCAGGGCATTTTGTCGGTTGTTGAGAATGTGAGTGAGTGTGGCCAGGCTAACAGAGCGTCGGAGGGGACTGTCCCTCGGCTGCTGGGAAGGGGAGGGTCAGTACTCCCTCCTGTGAGCCCGTGTGGACACAGGGACTGGGGAAGTTTTCAACCTTCCTGCGCCTGTGCTCCCGTGCCCCGGTCAGTGGCATGATATCGTAAGCGCCTATGCCCCAAAATACGTGTGCGGACGTATTTATGCGGGTCATATGTGACTTCTGTGTTCCTAGAGCGCGTACAACTTCACACACCCCTGTCATTCACATGGGATCAAAGCAGGGGGCACAAACCCACGCAGACGGTTCCCGGTCCCCATCCATCCCTCCCAGAGCAGCCCCGGTGTCGCCCCCTGTGTGGGGTGAGGGACTCGGCCGGTTAGCCCGTGACAGCTATCACCTTTTCCTGGGTCGAGCTGAGATGCCGGGAGCCGGCGCCATCCTGGTCGCTCTGGGAGCGGAGTTTAGTCACGTTCCGTCCGTCCACAGTGTTGGGCAGGCACCACCACCTTCGTCCCCAGGAATGACAGTCTGTCCCCGTTCCCTCCCCCAGCCCCTGGAAGCCTCTGTGCTGCAGTCGCGTGGGGCTCTGTGTTTACTCCGCCGGGGCCCAGCGAGCATCTGTGACCTCAGGAGGTCCCTGCTCTTGTAGGAAGCGGCCTGGTAGGCGCACCGCCCCACGCTCACGCTCCGTTTGCACTGCAGGGACCCCCACAGTGCGGCCAGCCGGTCGGAAAGCTGCCCCGCAGGCGGCGCCCCCGGGGCCTGGCACAGAGGGGGAGGCCCCATTCAGGAGGCGGAAGAGGCACCCGGACGAGCCCGGCCGGTTCGCCGTCGCCCTCGTCATCATCTACCGGACCCTAGGCCGGCTCCTGCCTGAGCGCTATGACCCTGACCGCCGCAGCCTCCGGTAAGGCCTGTTTCCAGAGGATTCCAAAGGGCTTCCCCAGGCATCCGTGTGAGGACATTCCGCCGTGAGCCTGGGCCACGGCCACAGACCACTGCCCTGAGAGCCCCCGGGATGAGGTTCTGGGCATCCAGGTGGCCCTTCCATGGTGCTGCCGCCTAGCTGGAGGTGACCAATGCCTCGCACACGCCCCATTGCTCACAGAGCCGCGGCCACAGCCCAGGGCCTTGGGGACAGCGGCTGGGGCTCTGGCTCCGGGCCTCCTGGAGAGACGTCTACAGTGCATGCTTCTGGGGTCGTCGATGCACAGATTTGAGACAGGTGTCTTCTAACTGTGCCTTTTCCCGTGTTCTCACTTCTCTGCCCCAGGCTGCCCAACCGGCCAGTCATTAACACGCCGGTGGTGAGCGCCGTGGTGTACAGCGAGGGGGCCGCCCTGCCCAGCCCCCTGGAGAGGCCTGTCCTGGTGGAGCATGTCCTGCTGGAGACCGAGGAGCGCACCAAGCCCGTCTGCGTGTTCTGGAACCACTCCATCATGTAAGGGTGCCGCCAGCGTGAGGACCCTTCATCCTCCTACCCCCCCGGAGCTGGGCCCCGTGTGGGGGGTCTGCCATGGCTGCTGGAAGCTGGGACGGACGTCGGTGCAGCTGGGCGCCTGTTTCTGTGCAACCCAGACAGACGTGCCCGCACATCGTGCTGCAGACGGACTGAGTCGGTGTCGCCAAGCAGGCTTCCAGCCGGGAGCTGGTGGCCGGCGGGAGCGTGCGGGCGCCCGGCTGCAGGGGGCTCGTGCTGGGAAGCAGGCTTGGCTGGGCAGGGATCTCGCGGCTCCTTTACTTTCCAAAATCTAGTTAATGAGCGAGCAGCATCGTGCCGGCGTGTGAGAGAGGCTTGGCTTACAGAGGCAAGAAAGAAGGGCCACTTCCATGGCGAGGGTCGTGCGAGGGACACACGAGGCGCGGCCGTCTCTCACGGCGCAGGACTGGATCTTAGCAATTAGCTGTTGCCTAATTACCCTCTGTGCCTCCGCGGTGCCTCTCATCCCCAGATCTTGGGGCTCTTGGCAGACACGTATTAGCCTTCACTGGCCATTTTACAGATGAATAACCGAAGGACCAGAGAAGTTACTTGATTTTCCCAGAGGGAGGGAGGGCGGGGCTCTCTCCGAGCCCGGGACACACCCTTCAGCCCCTTGTCATTTGGGGCTTCCCATCCATAACAGGGAGGTCATAATTGGGCCCTGCTTGCAGGCGGCTGCCGTAAAACATCGCGCAGTCTGAAGATGAAAGTGCAGAACCAACGTGGGGTATGATTTCCTGAAGCGCCTAGACTCCAAAGAAGGCTGAAGTACAAAGCAGCCCTTTTAACAACTGACTAATGTTTCTGACAAAAGGGGCGTGGGGTCCGGTTGAAGTTTTATTGTGAGATGACACAGAGACCGTGCACTTCAGAGGATTGCTTTAGGGCACTCCCCAGCCATGAAAGGGAAGGGAGAGTGTGCACGCAGTCCCGAGGGCCGTTGTCCTCACAGCACGCGGCGGTGGGCTGGGGGAGGCAGGCGGGCCAGCCTTGGGGGTGCGGGATGGGCTTTCCCAGGGGCGGCGGGGCCTCCGAGACCCTGCTGGTGGAAGGCGTCCCTCTCACGCCTGCCTTTTCTCTGCAGGATCGGGGGAACGGGAGGGTGGTCGGCCAAGGGCTGCGAGCTGCTGTCCCGGAACCGGACCCACGTCGCCTGCCAGTGCAGCCACACGGCCAGCTTCGCCGTGCTCATGGACGTCTCCAGACGCGAGGTGGGCGCGGCCCCCTGGGCAGTCCTGCCCTCCCGGCGAGTGTGTCCAGGGAGGAGTCCCTTTGGAGAGTCTGTGTGGCCCCAAATTGAGTCCACAATTTACGCCTGTGTTCGGGAGGGTTGGCTGGAATCTGCCAGGATTCCCAAAACAAAACTCCTTGGAAACTGTTTTTCAAAGGGGCTGGGTTGTAAATTAAAAACCCGGTGGCAGATCCCCAAGCCTCAGCCCAAAAAGAGAGCCCTGGAAGAGCCTCACTTCGAAGCCGGATTCTCTGTGTTCTCTTGGATGGTGCTGTGCCGGCCCCACTTTAAATTTTAAGGGAGAACAGAGCCGGCTGTCCGGAGCAAAGGGAGGGTCTCCCGTTAGCACCGCATGCACTGGCCCGGAGACAGAAGAAGGGGCTCAGTCAGGAGCCCCCGTGGCCAGCTGATGTTTAACCTCTGGCCTTTTCCTGGGCCTGGGAATGCAAGGCTCTGGGAGCCTGCGGGTAAATAGAGGGAGCAGGGCCGCGGCCCCCCGTGGGCGGGCGCAAGGTCAACCTGGGTTCCTAGGAACCAGAACAGAGGCCTGGGGGGCTTCACCTGGCACCTTTTCTTCAGGACTGGGATGTGTCCCAGGAGGCCAGGTCATTGTCCCTCCCAAAAGCTCTGTGGCTTGCAGGTTCCTGTCACATTGTTGGGAGGGTGACTGCTGCTGATAGCGGCCAGGGAGACAATAGGGAAGGGTGTGGCCTCAGGTCTTCCCCTGACTGCCAGGCTCCAGTGGGCAGGCAGCACTTTTTTTTTTTTTTTTTTTTAATTTTTTATTTTTTATAAACATATATTTTTATCCCCAGGTCTGTGAATCACCAGGTTTACACACTTCACAGCACTCACCAAATCACATACCCTTCCCAATGTCCATAATCCCACCCCCTTCTCCCCAACCCCCTCCCCCCGGCAACCCTCAGTTTGTTTTGTGAGATTAAGAGTCACTTATGGTTGGTCTCCCTCCCAATCCCATCTTGTTTCATTTATTCTTCTACCCACTTAAGCCTCCATGTTGCATCACCACTTCCTCATATCAGGGAGATCATATGATAGTTGTCTTTCTCTGCTTGACTTATTTCGCTAAGCATGATACGCTCTAGTTCCATCCACGTTGTTGCAAATGGCAAGATTTCATTTCTTTTGATGGCTGCATAGTATTCCATTGTGTATATATACCACATCTTCTTGATCCATTCATCTGTTGATGGACATCTAGGTTCTTTCCATAGTTTGGCTATTGTGGACATTGCTGCTATAAACATTCGGGTGCATGTGTCCCTTTGGATCACTACATTTGTATCTTTAGGGTAAATACCCAATAGTGCAATTGCTGGGTCATAGGGCAGTTCTATTTTCAACATTTTGAGGAACCTCCATGCTGTTTTCCAGAGTGAAGGCAGCACTTTTGAGCTGGGAGCCCCAGGGTCCTGGCCTGGAGGAGGTTAGTTATTAGTAGTCTCAGAGGCAGGAGGAAGCCGAAATTTAGGGAGAAGTGGAACTAGAAGCGGGCTCACTGCTCCCTGCCCCGGGGCCTCAAAGCCAGTGCTGGTCCAACAGCAGGAGGCAGCCCCTGGGCCTCCGGAGGGCAGGAGGAGAGCCCTGAGCCCTGAGCCCTCAGCCTCCGGGGCCCAACCCCCTCCCGGCTCCCCAGCAGCCCAGCTCCCGGGGAGCCGTGGCACACCCACCTTCTGTGTGCAAGCCCCTCCCGGGCAGGCTGTGCATCTCCTGGATGGTAACGTTTATGTATGGAGGGTTGTTTTGTTTTAAACATTTTTTTAAACATTTTTTTATTGGAGCAAAATACACGGGATAGACATTCACCACCGCAGCCACGTGTCTGGACACTGTCCCGCTCCAGAACTTTCTAACGTCTCATTAATCCATTTGGTGTTTTCCATGGTTTCTGGCAGCCTGAGAACCGTGTCAGTTGTGCAGGCTCTGCCCATAGTAAAGTCGACCTTAAAGTGCCTTTCCTGTGCAAAGCCTCATCCAGCCAGTTCTCATGTCCCTCTGCCCACCCCCCGCCCGCAGCACGGAGAGGTCCTGCCCCTGAAGATCGTCACCTACGCCGCCGTGTCCTTGTCGCTGGCCGCCCTGCTGGTGGCCTTCGTCCTCCTCGCGCTGGCGCGGACGTTACGCTCCAACCTGCACGGCATCCACAGGAACCTCATCGGGGCGCTCTTCTGCTCCCAGCTGGTGTTTGTGATCGGGATCACCCAGACTGGAAACCCGGTGAGTTCCCGGGCGCTGCCCCGGACCTCTGTAACTGACAAAGGAGCCGGTGGAAGTGACCGCGCCGGAGACCGGAAGTGGGTCGGCCTCGAGGGAGGCGAGGACGGGCGGCGAGTGGCAGCTGGCAGAGCTTCCGTGGGGGGCCTGAGATCAGAGCCCCTGTGCCGGCTAGGGGAGGAGGGGGGGGGGCTGTTGGCCGGGGCGGGGTCCCTGGGGTGTGGGGTAGGGAGCAGCCTCGAGGCGGAGGTGGTGGCACAGCCGGTGGGACGGGCGCGAGAGCGAAGCCGGAAGCTCTGTGGCTTCCGCGGTGCCTGCCTGGTGGCAACGTGATTTTCCATTTTTACAGCAGGATTTACAAAACACAGGGTCAGCACGCTGACCCTGGAGGGGGTGGGGGCACGGCGGGCGGCGGAGGCTGTGTGCCCGAGGCTTGACACACACACTTGGGCTCCCTGAATCCCCCCCGGCCCTGGGAAGGGGGAGCATCCCTTCACACGGGAGAGGCGCCCGGGGACCAGTGAGGATGAGCGAGTGCCCGCCTCCGTGCGGGTTCCCTTACGTGTCCATTGCGAAATGGGGACCCTAGATCCCTGAAGCGCCGCGAGGCTGGCTGATGGGCACGTGTGTATGTGGGGACTCGGGAAGTCTGGAAGTTACTCTCACCTAATCCTGATCTCTCCGAGGGTGAGCGGTGGGCTCTCGATGGGCCATTCCAATATGGCCAGCACATGCTGTTGGCAGAGCTGTCATTTCTTCCTTCCTCATGCGGCGAGGACCTGCTGGTTGTCTCTGAGTTCCGCCTATCCGAGACCCAGGTGCAAGAGGCCCTCCCGTCCCCGCCCAGGGAGCCCCCCTTCCTGGCACGGACACGAGTGGTCGTCGTAGAGTGTCACAGGCCAGAATGGTGTCCCGGTGGCAGGTTGGGGAGTCGTGCTTGGTTAGGGAAGGACTGACCATCCGGTGGGAGAGGTCCAGGAGAAATCGGGACAGGTTGGGGAGTCTGGTCTCCCAGAGCCTGAGGGGCCCTGCCGGGCAGTGCCGTGTTCCTTTTGCAGGCAGCTCGTGCCGCGGAGAGCGCAGCCAGCCAGTTAGGAAGCTGCCCAGAGGTCAGCAGAGCGGCAGAGGGGCTATCCTCATAGGTCCGCCGGGTGGAGGTGAGGCCCAGAGCCGAAGCCAGGACAGCGGGCAGGGCGGGAAGGGCAGGGGGCAGGGCGGGAAAGTGGGCAAGGAGAGAGGAGGAGGAAGGGCGCCGCAGGTCTCCGGAAGGGGGACGAGCAGGGGAGGACACCCCAAAGTGAGGTGGAAATTGAGACAGTGACTGGTCTGGGTGTGGCTGGCCGAGCCCTTGGAGGCCAAGGGGAGGCATCTCCCCCACGTGGCGAGGAAACGTGTCTGTGGGAGTGGGTCAGCCCTAGGAGAGGACGTGGCCTAAAAGGCAGAGAGGGAATGTTCTGGCTCGCTGGTCAGGGCCGCCGGCACGCTTGAGCCCTTCCTCCTCGTTTGCTGCCGGCAGCGGGCTCCCCTCGAGACCCTCTGGGGCGGCCTAACCTCCTTGGAAGGAAGGTAGGTGAAGGCAAAGTGTCACGGGAAGACGGCCTTGATGGTCCCGGGGCTTCTTAGCCGTGACTCGGGGAGCAGCGGGCCTGGCAGAGGAACCCCCAAGCGCAAACTTCCGTGCTGCTCTCCGGGGCGCTGCCCGTGGTGCTGGGCCGGGGTGGGGAGAGGCGCCATCGCCACGTGGGGCCCTGCAGGGTTTCCGTGCATCCAGCCGGGCAGGGGGACCTCTCCCTGCCTGTCCTTATCAGCGCATCACACAGGTGAAGCCTCATCTCCAAACCCTTCAAGCGTGCCCTTGAGTGGTCTCCACAGAGGCAAGCCACGCCTTGCAGCCACATAGCGCGTGTGAAAGCAGCGAGGCTGTCCGCTTCTTCCAGGCGCGGGGCGCGAGAGAAGGAATGCTGGCCGCGTCATTCGAGGGCCTTGGCCCCTTGCCTGGGTTTTATGGGTTTTCTGTAAACTCACAGTCCCGTCTCTGGGCGAGGTTTTTCATCTCCCAGATTACTGGCAGGTTGAAATGATTTATTAGGCATTAGCATTTTGTCTTTGTTCTGTTTCTGGAAAAGGTAGTACATTTAGGGCAAAAGTCTGTACACGTACAGCCCCATTAAATTTTAAAATGTATCTCTAACACTTCTTTTTTTTTAAAGGTGGTTTTGTGGGTTTACTTTTCACATGATTGAAGGCAGCCAGCCAGCGAGCCTCCTCGCCGCTGTCCCTTGTCTAAGCCCACTGTGCTTTGCATGTGGGGACCCTGGGAGTGGTGTGGGGCTCCCCCAGCCCCAGGCTCGCCCTGGCGTCCGGGCTGATGGCTCTGCTCATCGCCCAGGGCAGACCTCCTGTCCCCCGACCGTGGGGTCCAAGGCGGAGAGCAGGTTGTCCGGTCGTAATGTGCAGTGCTGTCTTCCCTTCTGGTTGAGCTCCTGTTTCGCCCCGTGTCAGACAGATGTCAGGCCTAGGAGTTTCCTCCTCCGTCTCTGGGGTTTTGTTTCCGGGGAGAAGCCGGCCTGTGCAGGCTGACAGCGGCAGCAGGGGTGACGTATATTCCAGCCAGCCTGTGCTTGGGTCAGCTCCCCGCAGGGTACACTGGCCTGGCACCTGACGGAGCGGAGTGGCCTCCAGTGTGGGCCCCGGGGGTGGCCCGGTGTCTGTTGGGTGGAGGGTGGGCGGGGGGCTCCTTGGCGGGGACACTGAGACCCTGGGAGGTTGCACGGATGGTGTGGCAGCCAGGACTAGACAGAATGTCTCAGGAATGGGGCGGGACTGGGATGTGGCCTGGGGGTAGGACAGCTGCAGGTTGTGGGTGGGGCCAGGAGGGCTGTGACTAGGAGGGGCGGGCCAAAGAGTGGGGCGGGGCCAGGAGCAGCGGGCTGAGTGTGGGTGTGGCTAGGATGGACAGGGCCTGGGGCTTTCTCTTCCCTCCCCTCCACGTTCCCCTCTCCTCAGTGCCTGCCTGGCTTTTTAGGTCCTTGAAGGGGCGCCTGCTCTCCCCCAGCTGGGCAGCCTGGGGGCCCGGCCAGCGCAGCCCCTCCCAGGGGAACCCCCATGAGGCTGCTCTGGGCCAAGGCACGAGCTCTTTGAGGTCTGGCCTAGAGCACCTCATGGTAGATGATTCACACAGAGGCTGGACTCCCTGTGTCCGCGCCGCGTCCCCAGCCGCTCCCTGACGCTGCTTTCTTCCCATTCTCAGGGACACTGGGTTGGCTCGCCCGGGTCGGGAGAGGGCAGGATGCTGGACCTCCGCTGCCCTGTGGAGGTGGTTTTCTCTTGGGCACCGGCTGGAGGGCAGCCCTGCCTGGCGGAGGACAGGACAGACAGACAGGCTCCCGTAGTCTCGTTTTGGCGGGAAGCAGAAGGCTCTGTTAACTTGGTGGAGGCAGGAGGACCTTATTTGGCGGTGAGGTCACGAAGCACGAGGCTTCCCCTCCCTCTGGCCACTGCTGGACCCCGCAGACACCCCCACAGGGGTGCTGGGTAGCGGGTGGAGGCCACACCGCAGTTGGGCCCGCAGCCTGGGCTGGCTGCCTTCATGCTATTTCTTTTAAATTTAAACGCCTGAAGGAAAGAATCTGGAGCCATGACAGGAAAATACGTTTCCAGCTTCTAATGAAAACGCTAGAGGCTCTGTCCACCCCCTGTCCTGTGGCTGTGCTCACTCCAGGCGCCGATCTGGGTTGGGCAGTGGTCTCCCCCCCCACCCCCACCCCGGTGCCTCCCTCTCCGTCCTCTGCTCCACTCGGGGAGCAGAGACACGGCGCCTCACCGCCCAGCTGTTCCTGCGTGAATCACACAGAAAAACCCAACTAACTCGGTCTCCCTACTCCGACCTGCAGACCCTCACATTTGTGCAGTGCGCGGACTCGGTGCCTGCCCTTGGTGCCCGGCGCGCGTCTGGCCCCTGGTCCGAGGGGTGGGGTGGGCTCCTGCGGGGCCTGTGCTGAGCCAGCGCCCCGTGCCCTCCCCCACAGTTCCTGTGCACGGTCGTCGCCATCCTCCTGCACTACGTCTACACGAGCACCTTCGCCTGGACCTTTGTGGAGAGCCTGCACGTCTACCGCATGCTGACCGAGGTGCGCAACATCGACGCCGGGCCCATGAGGTTCTACTATGTCGTGGGCTGGGGCATCCCGGCCATCATCACAGGTGAGGACTGGAGGAGCCGCCCTGCTGGGGAGGCCTGGGCCTGGGGACCACCACTGCGTGGGCAGCCCGCGTGACCTCACCCACCCGGGAGCCCACAGCTGGTGAGCCCACACCCCTGGGCCCGGGCGGGCGAGCTCCCTGGCCTCCTCTGGGTACCACAGACACCCCGCGGGACTGGCCCCTGGCAGAGGAGGCTCTCCCCGCCCTTGCACCTGTGCCGTGAGTGTGACCACTCGGTGCCCACTGCGGGGGTGCGTCTCTGGTCAGGGGTGGTGTGGGCTCCTTGAGGGCTGAGTGCCGTCTCCTTAGGGTTCTGTCTGTGGCACCTAACAGACAGAAACTCCACGTCCGCCCGGCTTCTGGGTGGATGGGTATGTGCACGTGTGTTGTCTGTGGTATGTGTCTTGTGTGTGTGGGATGTGTAGTCTGCATTGTGTGTGTGTGTGTGTGTGTGTGTGTGAAGGGTCTATACGTTGTGGGGTGTGTGTGCATGTGTACCCTGTAGTGTATGTGTGGGGTGTGTGGGGTCTGTACGGGACGTGTGTATGTCATGTGCATCGGTTGTGTGGTCTGTATGTAGGGTGTGTATGTGCTGTGTGTGGTCTGTATGTGATGTGTGTATGTAGTGTGTGTGGTGTGTGTGGTCTATGAGACATGAATGGGGTGTGTGTATATGGTGTCTGTGGTCTGTATCTGACGTGTGTATGTCGTGTGGGGTGTGTGGTCTGTATGTGATGCGTGTGTGGCGTGTGTGTGGTCTGTATGTGATGTGTATATAGTGTGGGGGGTGTGTGGTCTGTATGTGATGTGCGTATATAGTATGTGTGGTGTGTGTGGTCTATATGTGACACATGTGTGCTGTGTGTGGTCTGTATGTGATGTGTATATAGTGTGTGTGCTGTGTGTGGTCTGTATGTGACGTGTATGTGGTGTGTGGATCTGTATGTGACGTGTGTGTGTCGAGCTGGGAATGCTGCTTGTGGCCATGTCACGTGCCCCCTCAGGCCGGCCCTCAGGAGGGGCCCCTCCCGGGATGAGTCCCCACTTCCCTCCCTGCTGTCCAGGACTCGCGGTGGGCCTGGACCCCCAGGGCTATGGAAACCCCGACTTCTGCTGGCTGTCCCTTCGAGACACCCTGATCTGGAGCTTCGCCGGGCCCATCGGAGCGGTTATCATTGTGAGTCCGGGAGTTTTGCAGAGCCCACGATTCTTGGGGGTGTGGGAAACTGGGCGCGTGGGCTGGAAGGGGTTTTGGGGGCCGGTGGGGTCCTTGGCTCCTCAGAGCAGCCCGTTGGGCAGGAAGGGGTGATCTCATGGTGCTGAGGCCTCGCCATTGGACCTGCGGGTTCGTCCCACGTCTGTGTCTTCGTCCACTGGGAGGCAGCTCGGCGTCCACCCTCGGGAGGGTCCCGCAGGCAGGGGGGCGTGGGAGCCCTTCTCATTCCAGCCATACCTGGAGATGCAGGCGGAGCCTCTCAGAAGCGTTGGGTCTTCTGATCTGTTGTGGCGACATTGACCAGCCGGCCACCTGACTTGGGTTTTTAAAAAAACGTTTTTCAGGTCAACACAGTCATTTTTGTCCTGTCTGCGAAGGTTTCCTGCCAAAGAAAGCACCATTATTATGAAAGGAAAGGGGTTGTGTAAGTGGGTCCCAGTGTGGGACTAAACGCCTAGCAGAGCCCCCTGAAGGCGTCCGTCTCCCTGTGCCCAGGCCCTTGGCCACCCCTCAGCTCAGCCCCGGGGGACATGACGGCCACGTGGATGCATCAGCAGGCTGCAGTGGGGAGAGGCGGGGGGCAGCGGGCACGTAGTGGAGGAGAGGGAGGGCGCTGAGCATGAGGAGGCGGGGGGCAGGCCGCCTTGGCCCATGGGACCCGGGGACAGTAGGGGGTAGGCTCTGCAGCAGCTGGTGGCAGAGGGAGCAGGATGGGGCTCTGTGCCCCTCGCCCAGGCCCTGTTAACGGATGGGTGGAGGGGAGGGGGGTGGTGACGGCTGGGTCTGGGGAGGTGTGAGGGGCCGGGATGCCACGGGGAGGAGCCCCGCAGGGTGTTGGGGCTCGGGGGTGCGGCTGGGACTTTCTGGGTTGGTGGCGATGGTGATGCTGTGGCCGCAGGAGTGGAGAGTGACCAGGTGCTTTAAAAAGTTTTGGGAAGTTAAGTGTTGGGGCTGACGGTGGGCCGAGAGGGGGCGGGTGGAGGGGAGGGCGGGGCCCGGAGTCACGCCGCCCCGCCCCCGGCAGCCCCCTGCTGCGGACCGCCTTCCTGCTGCTGCTGCTCGTCAGCGCCACCTGGCTGCTGGGGCTGCTGGCCGTGAACCGCGACGCGCTGGCCTTCCACTACCTCTTCGCCGTCTTCAGCTGCCTACAGGTGGGCCGTCCCGTCCCCGTGACCTGGCGGGCCTCGCTGGGGCCTCCCTTGGTGAGGTCGTGAGTCGCTTACGCTACCTCCTGTCTGAAAGGCCTGGGGGAGATCCTGGACCGGCGTCCGGGGCAGAGGGGCCACGGCATGGTGGTCCCCGTGTGGCCGGAATGTGCCGGGGGCTCCCGTGACGCCAAGGAACCCGGGCTCCAGAGCGCAGCTCTGTCCAGGGCCTTCCCAGGGACCCCTGGGGCACTGTCCCTTGCTCGGCCGGTGCCGGGGCTCATCCTCCCTCCGCGGGGCAGCGTACATCCCACTTTTGTCTGCGGGGACGGTGTTGGCCATTTACAGTTTGCACTGAGGGCTTCCCAGCAAGTGATGTCATGTTGGAGATGCAGATGGACGGGGATGTGGCTGGGACCAGCCCCCCCTTGGCCCCTGGCATGCTGGCTGCCCCGTCCCTGCTCCCCTGGGCAAGCAGAGGCCCCGGGGAGGGGGCGCCCAGGGCGGGCCCCTCGTAGCCAGGCTGGCTCTGGGCACTCCGCGGCACATGGTGTGGCCGTGCTGTCTGCTTCCTTGGGCAGACGGATGTGCCCACCGGCCTGGCAGCCACAGGACCCTAGCTGCTTCGCTGCCAGCCCATCCCCGCCCTGACCAGCCGTCCCCTCCCTCCAGGGTCTCTTCGTCCTCCTGTTCCACTGCGTGCTCAACAGGGAGGTCCGGAAGCACCTGAAGGCCGTGCTTGCTGGGAAGAAGCTGCACCTGGATGACTCCGCCACCACGAGGGCCACCCTGCTGACGGTAGGTGGCACCCGGGGACCGGGGCGAGGCGGGGGGAGGGGTTTGCCCTGTGGGTCTCTAGACCAAGCATTCAACATAGCTGCCCGGTCTCCATTGACCCTGGCATCAGAGAGCCCCTTGGAGAGTGGCATTGAGCTTGATTCCATTCCTGACATCCGGGGAAGGGAGCAAGGTTCACTAGATGGGGTCCATCCTCATCACAGCCCCATTGGTCAAGGTCACAGAGGACAGGGCGGCAGCAAAAGCCGTGGCTGCAGGCAGGGAGACGTCCTCAGACCACTGCGGGGACTGGGGGTGCTGTCCTCCAGGCCGCCACGAGGCCTGTGTGCTCTGTGCTGGGTGGGGGCACCTTCAGGGTGCTGGCACCGGGGCTTGCTGTGGAGACAGAGCCATCCTCTGCAGGCCAGTGGCCTCTGCTCCGGTGATAACCGTGCCCCCTCCCGCAGCGCTCCCTCAACTGCAACCACACGTACAGCGAGGAGCCCAACATGTTCCGCACGGCCCTGGGCGAGTCCACTGCCTCACTGGACAGCACCGTCAGGTCAGGCCTGAGCCGGTGCCCTCGCTTGTCCCGGGGGCACAGTGGGGCGGGGGGAGGCCCAGCTCTAGGGGCGAATGCAGGCTGCATTCGCTCGGAATGGCCCTAGTGGTGTGCCCTCCTGTTCCAGAGGGCGTGTGGCTCCCCACGCGCTCCGGGAGTCTTTCGTGGCAGCAAACCTTCCAGAGCCCCGTGGGGCCACCTTGGCACATGCGAAAGGTGCCCGGTGATGTTGGGTGGTCGTGTCATGTAAACCCCGGAGTGATGGTGCTGAGCCCACCCTCCTACCCCCTCTCTAGGGACGAAGGGGGTCAGAAGCTCAGCGTGTCCTCTGGGCCAGCACGGGGCGGCCATGGGGAGCCAGATTCGTCCTTTGTCCCCAGAAGCACCAAGAAGCACCATGGTATGTGTCCCCCGGAAGACGGCCCCTGGGCATCTCCTTCCTGGGCGGTCCGTGGGGGGAGCTTCTTCCTGGCTCTTGTCAGGCCCGGGGGCCTCTCAGTCACTGGACGTACAGGCTCAGAGGACATCTGTGGCCCATCCCATTCAGAAGGTCCCCAGGGGAACGATCACTCCCCCGTGCCCAGCTGGCCCCACTCAGCCCTTGGCCTGAGCCTCCGGCCCTCCTGCCCTCCCCGCAGAGCAGGACTCGGACTCGGACAGCGAGCTGTCCCTGGATGAGCAAAGCAGCTCCTACGCCTCCTCGCACTCGTCAGACAGCGAGGACGATGGGGCGGAGGCCGAGGGCAAGTGGGACTCGGCGCGGGGCCCCGTCCACAGCACCCCTAAAGGTGAGGCAGTGTTGGGTGGCGTGTCTGAGGCCTGCCTCCTGTGATGGAGAGCAGCAGCAGCGGGGAGGGACGGCAGGGGTGTGGACAGCAGGGGGGAGGTGCTGGCCGGGGAAGGTCCTGTCCACAGCATCTGCAGAGCAGAGGCAGGGAGGTCTTTGAGGGTCTCTCCGGGAACCCCCACTTCAAGGACGCTACTGGCTGGCCCCGATTGTTGCTGGGCGGCCCGTGTTGAGGCGCTGGGGTGTTGAGGCAGGGCACTGTGGGCTGGGCCCCGCTGTCAGTGGTAGCTGCCCCACTGAGGGCGGCACTTCATCGAGGGCGGCACCGCCTCCGCCTCGGCCAGCGGCTCAGGGCCACGTGGAAGGCAGGCTCCCCGCGGAGGGATGCGAGGGAAGCTTTCAGGGGGGCAGGGAGTCCCCGCTGTTGACGGCCGCTCTTGTGCCTCAGTGGACGCCGTGGCGAACCACATCCCGGCCGGCTGGCCCAGCGAGAGCCCGGCGGGCAGCGACAGTGAGGAGCCTGGCAACCAGCCACGCCTGAAGGTCGAGACCAAGGTCAGCGTGGAGCTGCACCTGGACGGGGAGCGGCCCCCGGAGCAGGAGAGCGGCGGCCCGCTGAGGCCTGCGGGCGGGCTCCCCGGCCAGCCCCCGGAGCAGAGAAAAGGTGCTTTGGGCGTGGGGAGGCCGCGCTGTTCCCGGGAAGCTGGGGGACTTGGAAGCCCCTCAGCGGGGGAAGGGACAGGGTCCTGGTGGGGACAGAGAACAGAGGGGCGGGGCCGGGGTCCCAGCAGGGCGAATGGGTGGGGTGGAGTGCAGTTGGGGGCAGGACAGAGGTGCAGGTTGGTGGAGGGCGGGGCAGTGGGCTGGATGGGGCACGGGGAGGGGGCGGTGTGGGGGCTGGGTCTGGGTGGGGTGCTGGGGGGGCGGAGTGCACGCTGGTGGGGGGGCCCAGCGGAGGGGGGGGCAGGGGCGGGGCACAGGAGCAGCCAGTGCCAGTGGGTCCGGGTCTCCACGGGTCCGATTCCCCGCACAGGGGTGACCCTTTGGGAGGGAAGAGCAGGGGCTCCCCTGGGCCCAGAGTCTGCTCCTCGGGTCCTTGCCCTGGCCGTCCAGGCTGACCACGACTCCCCACCTCCCCACTTCCAGGCATCTTGAAAAACAAGGTCACCTACCCGCCGCCGCTGACCGAGAAGAGCCTCAAGTCGCGGCTGCGGGAGAAGCTGGCCGAGTGCGAGCAGAGCCCCGCGTCTTCACGCTCGTCCTCCGTGGGCTCGAGCGACGGGGCCCGCGCCCCCGACGGCACCATCACCATCAAGAGCCCACGCCGGGAGCCGGGGCGCGAGCACCTCAACGGGGTGGCCATGAACGTGCGGGCTGGGAGCGCCCAGGCGGCAGGCTCCGACTCCGAGTGAGTAGCCTCGGCCTGGGCTGCAGGGCAGCAGGAGCGGCCCTGGCCAGCTTTCCCATCATCGCCTGCCCAGGGGACCGGTGTCCAGTCCAGACAGGAGCCCCCGGGGCTGTGCTGGGGTCTTGTGGAGGGAGGGGCTTCAGCGGGGTCAGGGGCAGCCCGCCGAAGGACAAAGTGGACTTCTGACCAGGGCGGGCCCAACTGCCAACATCCAGGAGGTGGCCGCATTGGCCAAAGCCCTAAACCCCTGGCCAGCCCTGGGATTCTAGGATTTGAGACCCTGTGGGACTAAGCACTTTGTAAGGATCTTAGTCCAGGAAATCAAGCCTCCGGGGGACCCCTGCAGAGGAACGGAGCAGGGATCTTGGCTCCAGACGGGCCTGCTGGCCTCCCCCCATGGCTCCTCCGTCCTGCAGACGGCTAAGGGAGGAGCAAAGAGTGGGAGCCCGGTCCTCTAGAATGGCGCTCTGAAAACTGAGTTTGGTTGCCCCGCAGCAGGGCAGGCTGTGTGGACGCTGATGGGCATGGCCCTCCCGGGGCCCTGGGTGTCAGGGTGCAGACTCGACTGCCCCCTCTCTTGCCTAGTGTAGCTATGTCCACGTGCGAGCTTGTCTCTCTCTGTGCCCCCTGACTGGGGGATTCTGCCCCCCCCTGTCCTGAGTTGGGGGGGATAGGTGTCTGCCCCCGCGTGACCCCCAGCCTGGCCCCCCTGCTGGCTTCACGCGTAGCAAGGGCCATTCTTGCTGACCTCCACCTGCCTGATGGCTTCTTCCCATGCGCAGAGGCAGTAACGAAACTTCAATCTGAACCGTCAGGAAACCATGAGACAAGCCCACCGTCTCCAGCCAGGCCTCTGTGCTGCACTGACACACCCTTGGACCGTGGAAACCCAGGGGCCACTGCCCTGGCAGTGAAGGGGGCCCTGCAGTGGCAGCCCCATGACTGGTGTGACCCACAGTCCAGACACAAAGCCCTGGGCTGCCCCCAGGGGCTGGGGCCCAGCTGAACTGTGACAAGTGCCAAAGGCCACGGGCACAAGGATGCGTGTGTGGGCTCCCGGGCTGGCTCATCTGGATCCCGACTGCGGACAGAGGCAGAGCCGTGCACCGGCAGGCTAGGAATGGGCCCAGCACGAGAGCTGACAGGGCCGGAAGCTGCCAGGCCTGGCTTGCTGGGGTTCGGGGGTGCCAGGCATAGGCGGAAGACGGAGGGCCACTGGCCATGCGAGCGCCCCCTGCAACACAGACCCCTGGCCGGTGGCCTTGATGGTCCTTTGCAGAGACATTCCTCGTCTCGAAGCAAACTACTGTCTTTTGTTGAAAACGTGTAGATACTTCTCTATATATTTGTACGGGACTCTGAGAAGGTGGAAAGCCTGTGTATATTTTGCATTTGTACTGTTGATACTCAGAGATCCGTGGGATGATCTCTATTTTTTTATACAAGGAAGATTGCACAGTTGTACTTGAACTTGGCATGCATTGATGCAACTGGTGTCCCGGTAGATCGGAGTGGGAAGTGCGTCGGGGAGAGGCCGTCCTCGAACAGAGGCTCCTGCCCCTGCGCTCGGCCAGAACGCGGGGATTGTGTGGGCATCGCGAGCAACGGCCTGAATTCACGGCGCGTGTTTCTGGGACGTGTGTCCTCCACTCCCCGCCGCCCCAACTGTGATGGATCAGAGACAGGGCAGCCTACAACTGCTGTAGCCTACGACAGCCCACGGCAGCCTTCGGCAGCCTATGACGATCCGTCCCACGGATCTCCCAGCAGCCTGCGATGGGGCGGGACGGAGGGAGCCCCCCCAGGTTGGTGGTGGAGAAACGCAGGTGACCTAGCTCTGGCAGTTCCCTGGCCACCCCCATCCCGGACTCATGCTCAGCCTGCAGCGCCTTCCTGGCCCCTGTCCCAGTCATGGGGTACCACAGGTGGGATGTCTTTTGTCCCTCTGCTCCTGTTCTTGGTGGATCTTACAGTGCTCACATGTTCCCGATTTAGATGGAGGTGTGGGGCCTTCCAGGATGTCATATTCCTTCCTGCCAAATCGTTCAGTTCTTTGAGACGCCGAGGATCCCCGGGCGGGCTGGGGCCCCGCCCCCAGAACCCAACCAATTACTTCATTTTGCTTCAAATGGCCAATTGTGCAGAGGGACAAAGCCACAGCCACAGCCATGGTTACCAAGCTGTTTCTTGGAAGCTCAAGGAGCGGCTGTGCTATCCCACAGTGGGCACTTGGCACGGCATGGCCGCAGGGGCTGTGGAGCGGGGCCCAGAATGACTCAGACGCATCTCGCTCTGGCGCTTTGTTCTTCCAATCAGGCGCCCGAACGCACGGTTAGCACAGCTGCGTCCGCATACGGGAAACCGTGAGACAGGAAGAGAATCCAGTCAAACGCGAAGATGTCTGCGCTGTGTTCTGATGGAAACGTGAGCGCTGTTCACGACCACACCGGGAGCAGCAGGTGCGGGGCGGGTCTCAGGCCACACACCGCACACAGGAGGGACACGACACTGCAGGGTCCACATGCGGGATGAATTACAAATGTGCCTTAGCGGGCGAGCGGCGTTCCGAAGGCAGAAGGGTGTCTGCAGATGTTTACCCGACCAGACCTTTTCCTAAGTACGAACAGTGAACACCCTCGAGTCGGGACCCCCCCACCCCGCGTCCTCACTCTTCCACAGCTGGGTCCTGCCCCTTGAGCTGCAGTTTTCAATCTGATCACAATTGTTACCAAAAAACAACTGTCCGTTGTATTAAGACAGGAAAAACTGTAAACCTATTTTTGTGACTTAAGACTTTATGAGAAATGAGACACTGGAGATTTTTTTTTTTAACAAATGTCTATTTATTAATATTGGAAACACTGGAATTACAACACCAGAGAAGAGTCTGCAATAAATTAAGATTTTTGAATTTGTGTTTCTGCTGTGCTGCTCTTCCCTGGCCCCACTCCCTGAGCCAGCCGGGGACTGTGGACAGGGTGTGGGGGACAGGCCCTGGGGGAAAGGAACCGTACTGGAAATTTCTGTCCATCCCCCTAACGCAGTCGGGATGAGCAGGCCCTGTCTGGGGTTCCCCAAGAGCTTTAACTCTCTCCCCGCGTGTGCAGCACCGGCCCTGGGCCTCCTTCCCTCAGGGTCTGGGAACCTGGGGCAGTGGCGGGGCCTGGCAACTGGGGTGCCCATCTGGGAGACGGGAACAGGGGGATACATGTCCTACCCCTCAGCTCCACCCCCTTCAGCCTGCCCAGGGTCTCCTGAAGGTCGCCGGGGGTGGGGGGTTCGGGGGGTGGGGTACAGTCCTGGGGCCCGCCAGCAGGCCAGCGCAGGGCAGTGCAGAGTCTCAGCTCATGAACCTGGCCTCCTGGTGCCCCCTGGCGGACAGCTTACGCAATGCACAAAGTGGCCTCCTGCACTTGGGTGGTGGCCTCAGGGGCACGCGGAGGGCAGGCTGTGCCCAACGGAGGGAGGGTGGCACCACCGGCTGGAAGGCTGCCATGGGCCCCACCACAGGGGAGGCCTGGGTGGGCAGAGCGGCCGCTAGGCCAGCTGGGAGCCTGGCGCTGGGCTGGAAGCACGGGCAGCCACCCCCAACACCTGCCTGTGCCCGAGACTCCCACCTGGCTGCCCTTCCTCCTGTTCCTGCTGCCGCTGCCCAGGCTCGGCCTTCCCAGCAGGACAAGAGGCCCAGCCACCAGGGCCGCGGATCGGGAACCCCGAGGCCCGGGAGGCTCCACGCTGTCCTGTGAGCTGGTGGAACGTGGCCGGGGTTTCAGTCCCTGCCTCGACCACCGTGGAGCACAACGAGCAAGTGCGGAATGGGGGCAGGCCCGAGCCGCCCGCCTCTCAGGGCCTCCTTTATTGGGCTCAGCTGCCCTGAAGGCCTCCTGCTGGGTGGGGAGCAGGCAGGGAGGCAGCAGCTCCTGCTGTCACAACGGTGTGGAGGGGAAAGTCTCTGCTCTGGGCACAGCCCCAGCACCCTGACCGTCCCTGAGGGCGACTGCGTTCATCCTGCCTCTGGGAGGGGGCTGGCACTGAGCTCTCAGCCCCCCCATGGCAGGCTGGCCTTAAAGCCCCCCCCAACGGTGCGGCCCATCGGCCCCACTCCGGGTCCCACTAAACGATGGCGGGGCCCACCCTCCTTGCTCCCTCTGCCCCAGGCCGGCAGGGACGGGCCGCCAGGAAGGCTGGTCTCGCCAGCAGGCTGCAGCCGCCGCACCAGAGCTGAGAGGTGCCGAGCGGGGTCCCAGGCCTGGGCCTCCCTTCCTGGCTGCACGGGACGGCGGCTGCTCTGCTCCCAACACACCGCGTCCTGACGTGCTGGGGACAGAGGTCTTGGGCGCCCACCCCTGCTCCTGAGCCGCTGCACAGGACTTCCTATTTTAGTATATGTGCTGCTGAAGCGAAGCGAGCACTGCACAGGACTTTCTAAATCGAACCCCCATCCCTGACTGCCACCACGCCCAACCCCACAGCCCACCTGGTCGCCCATTCCTTCCCCACCTGCACCTCAGACGCCAGAGGGATTTTCTGTTCAAAAACACCTGCCCCCTCCCTCCTCTTCAGAAGGAAGCCCTCCTCCCACTGTAGCACTCTGGGGCTGAGATGACCGTCACCCCACTCTGGGCTCCTCCCTTGTGGTCTGCGGTCTGGGACCTGCCTCTGTGGGCGGCAGGCGGGGGCGGGGGGGAGGGTACTGGATGGCTGGCACTCAAGACCCCAGGCTAGACCTGTCACCACCAGAGGCCCTCAAGGGTGGCAGCTATGGGACAACCTTCCCAGGTGCTCCTCTAGCAGCACTGCTAGAGATAGGCTACCTCTGGTCTAGAACCTTCTGTCCATAGAAGACAGGAAACCACACTTCTGGCCCCCACAGAAGCCTGGCTCAGTGCACCAAGAATGTGTCGGGTATGAGGCTAGTGAGAGGAGGGAGCCCAAGCTCTGTCCCTGGTGCCCAGCCCCCACTGTCAGGGCAGGCGAGCTGGAGGCAGGGGGCTCACGGACACCCGGCCCCCACGTGCCCCGCAGGCACTGAGAAGAGAACGAGTCGGGTCCCAGGCGTCTGCCCACCTCCCACCCGCAGGGCCACCCGGCCTGGCGGAACCCTGACATGCACAGAGGCAGCAGGGGTCACGCTGGGACTCCGCGGGGGTCAACAGTCCCCCTGGGCCACAGGCTGCCCCGCACAGAGCGCAGGGGGCTCTGAACATCTTCACACTTCTCTGCCAAGCAGCTCCCGGCCTGGCCTGCTGCCCTCTCACGGCAACACACAAGCGTGCCCGCACCCCCATGCTGGCAGCTGTGCGTTCTCCCAGCGCCACGGGGAATCCCTGAATCCCTAGTGTCACGGCGTGACGACACTAGGCCTTTGGGAGGCACTAGGCCATGAGGGTGGCCCCAGGGAGACCCCTCGTCCTGGCCACTGGGGCCACAGTGCGAAGTCAGCCGCTGGCGAACCACAGGGGAACCTCAGCCAACCATCGGTCCCCACTGCCGTGAGACATAGACGTCTGTCGTGTGTCCGCCGCAGGAACGGACACCGCCTGCCACCAACCCCCCCTCGCTGGGATGAAGGCCCTTGGTCCTCCTGGTAGCCATGTGACTGCAGCAGAGGCACCGGGCACTCAGCAGGGGGAGGGACGACCTCCCCGCAGCTGCCCCCGCTCGCATGGCCGCGGGGCACCCCTGCAGGCCAGGACTCGGCCCAGGTCCCACCACTGTTGGCCCTCCCAGGGGAAGGAGAGTGCGGCGGGAACGGGGGGGGGGGGGGGGGGCTTGTGTCACTCGGCCGGAGCTGTGCGCCAGAGGCCCGCACCCCTCAGGAGACCCCATCAGACTCTGTCCCAAACACACGCTTTATTGGGCGCCGCCCCGCATCCCTGCTGCCTCCTCGCCGGGCCGCCTATGCGCCTGCGGGTGGGAGACCTTCCCTGGGCCAGAAGAGCAACTGTACACACCGGGCACTCGGGACCCACCACTAGGCAGCAAGTCCTTCTGGCCAGAGCGCCGACTTGGGGGAGATAGGACAAGCCCTTCTGGGGCTCGCCCGGCACTGTGAGGCCGGCCCGGCTAGAACCGGGGCAGCAGGCTCAGCCGCGCTCCCCTGGACAGCTCCGCACTGGGCTCTGCTCCTGCGGGGCTGCTCCCGGGCACGCAGCAGCCGCTCAGCCTCCTTCAGAGCACGGGGCCCAGCCCTGGGCCATCGCTGGGGCTGTCGCTGGGGCCCTCGACGGCCACTCTGGACTTGCTCTTGCCCTTCTGGAGTATGTAGGCAGATGGCCCCAAGCGCAGGATCTTCCCGCTGCCCAGACACTCCTCCCCTTTATAGAAGACGGCAAACTAAGAAGTAAAGAGGCCCGTGTGAGCTCTGTGGGGCCCGGCGCCGGGTGCCCACCAACAGCCAGGAGTGTGGGTCTGTGGCTGCTGGGCTGCGGGCGTCGGGGAGGGCAGGCCCAGACAGGGCAGCTGGGCCCTCCCAGCATCAAGCAGGGGCAGGTATCACTGGCATGGCTGGGGGGTGGGGGTGAGGGGGACACTAGGCACGGGGGGGCCGCAGCTTCCACCCTCACTGGCTGCGTGAGTCACGCGCTCGCGCCCAGCCCGCAGCTCAGCACCCCCAACCTGTAAACGGGGCGCTCCGGTGGGGAGGAAGTGCGGTCTGTCCTTCCAGAGCACGGAGGCCACTGGCCAGAGCCCTCTCGGCCACACGTGGACGTGGAGAGAGGCCCGGTCCTGCCTTCCATCCAGGTTCCCCGCCTCCCTGGGCAGCCCGGGCGCAGGGCCAGGCACATCCCACTCACCTGTCCCGGGGCCAGGGCCCGCACAGCCCGCACAGCTGTCACCCACACGGTGCCGTCTTGGTTGAGGGTCAGCACACAGGGCACTGGGTGAACAAGAGGGATCTTTGGAGGGGGCCCCAGCCTTCCCACGTGTGGCCGGCCCCAGGCCTCACACCCCCAATGGATGGAAGGAGCATTGGCAGCGGGGCCACAGCCGGGGCGGCTCAGTGCCACCTGCTTCCTGGCCTGCCACTCCAGCACCTCCAGGACACGTCCTGCACGGAGGACGAGGGCGGCCACGCGGGCCTCAGCGCCTTCCTGTCAGGGCTCCCAGGGAACGAAGGCGAAGAGGGGGTTCCGAATACGTTATGCAACCTGAACATTGGGGGACGCTCCGGCCCCAAATCTAAGGACCATGCAGACCCTGGGCCCCCCCTCTGCAGGGCCCCTCCCGCTCGGTCACCTAGCGCCATCTGGTGGCGGAACCGGAAGTGGCACTCCATCATCTTGTCCCGGACCAGGGCTGCCGGCGGCTCCTCTGCGATCCAGTGCACGCGGTTGGTCCGCAGCAGGTCCCTGTACAGAGCCGGGTGGTCTGTCCGGGGGGCCTGTGGGGCAGAACGCGCAGGTCAGGACACGGGAGCCCTCAGCGGAGGGGGCCCCCACCCCAAGCCTGCACTTCATCAGTAGTGACCCCAACGGCATGCTGACTGCTGACTACGGCGTCCGCCCAGAAAGGCGTGGGACCACCCCACGCCGCTGGAGCCCATTCTGCACAGGAGGAAACTGAGGCGTAGGAGGGAAAGGGTCTTGTCACAGTCACACTTGACAAGCAGCAAACCATGGTCAACACCCGCCAGTTCCAGCCTCACGTCCTGCCACACCTGCCGAGGCAGGGCCCGCCACGCTGCTGGCTTGTCTCCAAACAGTCACCCCAGGAGCCCATCAAACTCCAGGCAGCAGGGAAAGAAGGCACAGGGCCGGCTCCCCGGGGCTGTACTGAGGCCCTCTGACCCAAGCCCCAGGCAGGGGTACCCACACGGGGACAGATGCCAGGTGACGACCCTCCTGGTTTCTCAGAACGCAACAGAGACCACTGAAGTTTTACAGGAAAACCACTTTAATTTACGTGTGACCACAATCCCTGCTCCGGCTGTGACGCCCACGGCTCTTTGAGGAAGGAGATGGCCCAGAATCAGTAGGCCAGGTCTGCCGGCCGCTCTGCCTGTGTCTAAGGCTCCTCCAGCCCTGTGCCCGGGCACCCAGCTCTCCCAGGGCAAGGGCTCTCGACCTTGGTACAGCTCAGACGGGAGGCTGAGTCATCTGTTCAGGGTGGGGGCTTTCCTGTAGGATGTCCGGGGACCCCCTTGGCCTCCACCCATGAGATACCATAGGGACACTGCCGAGTGTCCTGGGGGCGGGGAGGAGCAGGGCCAACTCACCCTCTTTGGGAAGACCTGCTCCAGAGCCTGGGGACAGGGTCAAGTCACTGCAGCCCACAAATGGCTCTGGTCCCGGCTCGGCTGCTTCCGTGTGTCCAGCAGTGGCCTGCGCAGCCATGGGCCAGCCCTGTCCTAAGCACTGAGGGACCTTTGGACTCTTGCATAAAATCAGAAAAATAGGATCTGTTCACAGCCATTAACGTGTCTCCCAGAGTGGCTGGCATACAGTTAAGACCCTGATGAGTACCTTCCCCAAAGCCCTGCTGATACTTCGGGGGCCAGTCCCAGGAGGACACAGAGGCAGGGATGATCCATCCGCCACTGCTGCTCTGTAGGACGCCACAGCCCTGCCTGGTCTTCTGCCACAAACAGACCTTGGTCACCTGTCTCAAAGGCCACCCGACTCACCACAAACACGTCGCCCGTGGCGCTGTCCTTCTCCACCACGTACCAGGGCTCCCGCAGGCCGCCCATCTTGGCTCTCTGGCCCAAAGTATACAGGAACCAACCTAGGAAAGACGGTTCTCGGCAGCCGGCACCAGCTCCTTCATATCACCCCCCTCTTGATGGGGCACAGAGCATGGGGGGAGAGGCAGCAGTCGGGAGGCTCTGGGGGCCCCCGAGGGGTAGGCAGTCCAGAGCAGCTGTGTTCACCCACCACAAGCCTCAGCCCTGACCTCATCAGGGCCGTGTCAGGCTGCACCTTGTGCCCCGCCAGGAGCCATGCCAGCTGCTGGACCACCCAAACCAGGGGCCGCAGGGACCAGTCCTCTGGAATGTGCCCAGAAGCCCTAAGTCCCCTCCTGCTGAGCCCCCAGGAACCCCTCTGATGGAAGAACTGCACGGGGGGCTGGGGCATCAGGGCTGCCCCTACTTCTCTGTGTACCCCAACCGTGCAACAAACATCACAAGACTGGATGGCTAGCCCCCCCCCCCCCCCACCTCTCGAGGAACAGCACTAGCACAGAAGAGACCAACTGAGGGGATCTCGTCCTGCTGGAGGCCGGCTGGGAGGGAGCATCCTGCAGGCCTGTCCCTCCTCCCGTCTTAGGAATGCATGGGGCTTCTCTGCCCGGCTCCCCAGGAGCCCTGGACAGCCAAGTCCAGCTCCCCCAATGGGAAAGAGAAGCCTTCTGCCCAATCTGGGTCGGGGGATTCCAAAGAGCCATCAGTGAGCCTGTCCATGCCTGAGCACCAGCCCCTGTCCTCCTCAACAGGTCAGACACGTTCTGGGTCAAGACCTACCTGGTCTCCAGCCCCCAAAGGCTTCTCTCTGATGCCCTGGGAGCACAGGCCCACCACTCACCAACCCACTCTCTGTCCTCCCACTGCAATGTGAATGCTGGAGCCTGACCTGTCTGCTGCAGCCTCCCCACCCCGAACGTCTGCCCCCAAGTGCAACACCCCTGCCTCATGGGGACACCCTCTGATCCTGTCCTGTCCTCGTCCTAGATCTGGAAGCTCAGCCTGAAGTCAGTCACACTTTCATCAGGGTGGACCTCTCTGTGTTCTCACGTTTTCTTCCCCTGCAGTGAGAGGGTACTTTTACTTACAGAGACACAACACGGGTCTTCCCGAATCGGAGGGCATCCCTCTTTTTTTTTTTTTTTTTAATTTGTCAGAGAGAGAGGGAGAGAGAGCGAGCACAGGCGGACAGAATGGCAGACAGAGGCAGAGGGAGAAGCAGGCTCCCTGCCAAGCAAGGAGCCCGATGTGGGACTCGATCCCAGGACGCTGGGATCATGACCTGAGCCGAAGGCAGTGGCTTAACCCACTGAGCCACCCAGGCGTCCCGAGGGCATCCCTCTTTATTAGCTGCCAGGCCTCACGGAGACCACGCGCAGCACTGGCCACCACACTTGCTCGAGCCACCTGCGACCCCTGCCCACAGGCCTCTTGGACTCATGCGCAGACGCAGATGAGTACAGGCTTCTTGTCTGACTCTCCCAGAGCTGGAACTTGCCCCACGACTCAGGGAGTTTATGACGAAAGGCACCCCAAGGTGGTGTCTCACCTTTGTGTGTTCCCAGAACTTTATTGTCTTCTATAGAAATGAATTTACCAGGCCGGGGCTGTAAATACTGAAAAACAAGCAAGCTCTTACTCACGAATCCAGGCCCACAGCAGAAATGTGCCTCCATTCTTTCGCCTCTAAGAATACTCACCTGAAGAATGAAATTTTCAAAATTTCTTTTACCAACGAAACAGATGCCCATGCTCTGGAACGAAAGGAGAGCCGAGCGTGAGAACGGACAGGCAGGTGTCCGCAAGAGAACAAGCCGGTGCCGGGAGAAGCAGGCCGCGGGCCTGGCTCTCCTCGGCCAGTACCCGCATGCGCCGGCCGGGCCCCGCAAATGGACCTTGAGGGCTTTCAGAG
This sequence comes from Mustela lutreola, assembly GCF_030435805.1. Lineage (NCBI taxonomy): Eukaryota > Metazoa > Chordata > Mammalia > Carnivora > Mustelidae > Mustela > Mustela lutreola. The sequence continues at coordinate 148,295,830 of NC_081297.1, read as the reverse complement.
TGTCTCAGCCTCCCAGGGTCTGCTTCAGGCCCCCACCCGGGATCTGGTGAGTAAGCAAGGCCACACCACGTCCACCCCCACAGGAGAGAGAGCCGGAGCTGGGCCAGCCCTTCGGACCACCATCTGCAAGCCGCGGGGAAGCCGGGAGCAGGGGTCGGCCTGGGAAGGAGAGCAGCTGGGCCAGAAGCTGACACGCGCAGGGGAGTCAGAGGAAGGAGCGGCCCGTCAAGGCGGTCTCCTCTAGCCCAGGAGACAAGCAGAGGGTGCGCTCCAGCGCGGGTCCCGCCACACGGCTCTCTCACCGGCTCTCCGCTTGTGTCTCCCGGAGATGTGGCCCCCTCAGCTGCCACCACAGAACTACACCCAGAACCCGAACCAGTGAAGAGAGGGACAGAGATGATGGGCGGATGCATGCGTGAAAAGATGTCTTCCTTGGGGACAATGACTTGCTGATAAAAAAGGTCATGCTCATTCCCAGGAAGACAAAAGGGCAGCAGCAGCCTCAGCTAAAGGTGACCCAATCCCTGACATGGCCCGACCACACTGAGCACACCGGGACCATCCTGTAGCACCAGACCCCAGCCATGCTGGCCTCACCGTCGTTCCAATGCCCAGGCTCTTCTTGCCTCAGGGCCTTTGCACACCCTCTTCCCACTACTGGGGCTATTCTCCCCCAGCTGTCTTTGGGACACTAAATCCTATTCATCCCGAGGCCTTACGTTAAATAAAATGTTAACTCCCCAGAGCCCGTCTCTGGCTCTAGCCCAAACTAGTTAGAGCCCACAGGTGCCTCCTACACATTTTCCAGTTTTGCCGTGGTATGTTTCGTGTCTGTCTCCCCTTCCTGCGAGCTCCATGAAGGCAGGAGTGAGGAGCCCATGTGCTCTTACCCTATCCTCAGGGGCCATCAGCACGGCACCCAGGACAGGAAGGCCCTCGACAAGGAGGAGCTAGACTGTGTGAAAAAGGCAGATGTGTGAGCAGGCAGGGACAAAGCCCCGGCCAGGGTGCCTCAGGGCCCTGTCCTTTAGCTCTCCCCTGGCAGGCTGGGCCAAGGGCACCCCAACAAGCTAGCCGGGCCGCTGTGAAAGCCGCGCACCCACAGGGAGAAATCGTGTCTGAGCAGCTCCTGGAACGTCAACAGCGTGCCCTACTGCACGCGTGACCCGGGCTCTGTCCTGACGCTGGCTCCCGGGGAGGAAACGCCCAGACGGGGCCGCGCCCCCGCTTCTCCGCAGACCGTGGCCGCGAGCAAACCCCCCTCAGTCCTACCTCCTTCTTCTGAAGCACGTGATGGAGTCTATTCTCAGCAGCTATTTTCTTGACAAAATCTTTCGTTAGCCCCCCCAGAGGGAAGAGGGTTCTCCTCAGGGCATCTTGGGAAACCTGGCTGAGAAAGAAGGTCTGGTCTTTAAAGCTGTCAGCTGCTTGAAGAAGTTTAACCGCTGCCAAGAGTAAAGAACAAAACACGGTGCGGGAATGAACATAACGGTCCTTGGCCGCGGGTCCCGTCCCAGTAGCTCCTCCCTGCTCTGTCGGAGGCAGAAAGCAGTGCTCAAAGGCAGACCACCAGGCAAGACAGACAATCCCGTGCTTCAGGGGAGACAGGTTCTCACCCCGAGTTTAGGCGCCGTTAATAATAAGGCTACGTGAGCAGGAAGTTTAATCCAGTTCCCTCCCCGGGTCATGGTACTTTACAGACCCAACTCGGCACAGGCCCGCTCTGAGGAGGGGACGTGAAAGCGAGCCAAGATGCGCGCAGCCGAGCATGAGAAAGCTGGACGGGGGACCCCGGAGGACGCCGGGCCGGGGGTCAGCCGCTCCCCACGCCCCCCACCGTCGCAGTCAGGGGTTTCCGCGGAAAGCGGGTTTCATTCAGAGTCACGCGGACATCTGTGCGCTGCTCCTCCACGGCCTCCCCCTGCTCGTCTCCCTGGCAGAGAAGCGCGTCTGGCCCTGAGGCCTCGCGGCACAGGCGTGACTGACCTCGGCCCCGTGACACTGGGTCAGAGAAGGAGGCCCGGCTCCACTGCTGGGCCACATCACACCTGCAGGCTCGTGCCGGGACCGCCGCGATTGCAAGCAACAAACTCCCCAGTGTCAAGTTCAGCGAGCCACGGGAAACGGCATGTGGGCTTTCAGTACCGGAGCTCCGACACTCCTGAGATGCAGCGCGAGGAGAGGCCGCTGCACGGCACCCTCAGGGCGTGTGACGTGTGCACTGGGGCCCATACGACGCACGTGTGCCTGTCAGCTCCCACAGTCGTGTGGGGAACATGGGCTCTGGGGAGGGGACCTTCTCCACCCGCGGCCTCAAATGTGAGTCTCACTTTAACCATCGGAGGGTCCATGACCCCATTTTACAGACAAGGAAACTGAGGCTGAGCTCGTCGGAGAGGTGCAACAGCACACGCAGGCGTGGCCTTAGTCCGAGGCCGTCCCTTCCTGCGCGCAGAGCAACACGACCGGCTGAGAAATGGAAAAGAGCCAGTCATCGGGGAGGCAGGCTCTGCCCAAGGCCACTTTCTGCTTCAAAAGGAAGACCGGTCAGCCGCGTACACGGGGCCTCAGGACACTGGAAGCAACGGGCATTTCCTCACCGCTCCGAGTCAGCATAAAACAGACCCCACATCTGGGGCGCCCAGGGGGCTCAGTGGGTTAAGTAAGCGTCTGCCTTTGGCTCAGGTCATGATGCCAGCACCCTGGGGTCGAGCCCCACATCGGGCTCCCTGCTCGGCGGGGAGCCTGCTTCCCCCTCTTCTCCCACTCTATCTGTGTCACACACTCTCTCAAATAAATAAAATCTTAATAAGTAAATAAACAAATAAATAAGACAGGCGCAAAATCTTTTTTCTTTAAAGGAGGCCGGTGATCTTAAACCGTAGAAGGGTCACGGTCTGGCGTTTTAGTCACACCCCCTCCCAGCTCGTCCTCGGTCAGGCCGGCGCCGCGCCCCCTCCACACGGGTGAGGCCTAACCAGGCGCCAGGCCGGGGCCCAGGAGCGCCGACGAGCCTAGGCGGGCTGTGCGCGGCCCCGTGTGCGCGGCCCGTGCCGTGCTGCTCAGGGACCAGGTCCAGGTCTCCAGGCAACTAAGTAAGAATTAGAGGAAAAGCGCCGTGTGACTCCATGTTACGTCGCTCAGGAGCGCCCATCAGCGTGATCGGAGGAGCTTCCGAGGGCCCGCGGCCTCACATAAAGGTCCAGACAGCTCTGCAGTGCAAACCGGTTTCTAGGTGGTGAGCGAGCACGTCTATTCTGTGTGGAAATAAATCCTTCAGCCATTCAGGACCCTTCAATCCGTGTTTACTTGCTGACTTCTGCTGCGGAGCGCCCACGTGGCAGCGCTCTGCCTTCTTCCCGACACGGAGGGGCTTCCCAGGACAGGGGTGCCGGGGGCTGTGAGACGCGGCCCTCGGAAGCAACTGAAAGGGAGGCCGAGGGAACCTGTCCCCTCTCCCCGCGTCTGTACCTGAGGCCCTGGTGGCAAGCGCGCGGCTAAGGGCCCCGCACCCCGCAGGCAGCAGAGGGAGACCGTCCCAAAAAGCAAGTGCTGCCCTTGTCTGCGTTCAAATCGGAAGGTGATCTGCATCCCCTCTGCTGTGAAGAAGGGGCGGGGTTCGAAACCAGGCCAGCCAAGCACCGCCAGCAGCCTCGGGGCTCCGCAACACAGCAGATGGCCACACGGACGGGGTGGCCCCCTGAACAGACTCAGTGACACGGAGGACAGAGCTCGACTGGGGCCTGGCGTAGCAGAAAGAGCACAACTATGGAGCTGGGCCAAACAGGGCTGAGCTCCAGCTTGACGGCCACATGCCGCCTGTCAAATGACTCCATGCCTCAGTTTCCCCACCTGTGAGGTGGGGCGAGCGCTTCCACCTCTGCTCTCAGAGGGGCCAAGCGGAGCGCGTGCCCGTCACAGCTGCGCGCGGGGGAAGGGGCAGGTGCGGTGAGGCAGGCGCTCGGCGGACCAACCCTCCGGCGATCCCACAGCAACGGAAACTCCTTGCCCAGGCGTGGCTCTGAGCTCCCCTCACAATGGCGTGAATTTCTCTCTTCTACACACAAATGTACGCCAGGACGAGCCAGCAGCAGCCCTGCTGACAGCTGGGCATTGTTCTGGAACGGTGACACTCGGCTCCCTCTAATGCCGACACACGGCTCCGTATCCACCATCTCTGCACATGCTTCTCCAGCAGGCCCGAGTGTCAGGCCCCAGCGCCTGGGTCCCGCAGAAGTGCGCACACCCTGGTCTCGAGCCCTCAAGAGCTCATGGTAAGCACCGCGGCCATGGTAAGCTCCGACTATGAACAAGTATTTCCTCAAACACCTGGGAACCTTCGAGTCACTGGCAGAGAGTAAGGGCTGGGTCAGAAATCACAGAAGCAGGTTCCAAGCAGGCTCTGCGGGGAGGTGGCCTCCTGATGTTTACTCTTCAACACCCGCCAGCTAGTGCAGGCCACACAGGGACGCGGCGGCCGCCTCCACGACACCTGCCGCCACACTCCACTAGCTCCCTCTGCGCACCCACCCCTGCGGTCTGACCCGGCACTTTTGCTTACCATTTCTGACTTCAAAGCGGTTTCTGAAAAGCCCTTCTGGCCTCCTAATGTGCTTCTGCTGAAAGACTTCCTCGTCTTCCAGTGAGGTCCTGGCGTAGTGGCCCGTGGCAACTGCGTCTGCTCCTGTGAGGTTTTTAAAAACCCAAGATCAAACTCCAGACTCGCATGTGTGGTCGGGCCGCCTCGGGCCTTGGGAGCTCCCAGAAGTCTGCAGATACTAAGCCTTGCGCTGGACAGTCTGCACCGATGGCCCAGCTCCCTCCCAAACACGGAGGTCCAGGCGAGGAGGCCCTCCACAACACGCCAACATTCTCATCAACTGTGGCCTTGAACTCTCCATTTACAAGGAGACAACCTTGCTACAAGGTTTTACTGCAGCTTTATGGGACTTTCAAAAGTCTGTATCTATCCACTCATTCACTCTAGCTTAAGGAAAGAAATATGCACACAAAGATTTAACGATAAAAAGTTCATTTCAGTGTCTCCTATACTAAGGAAAATTGAAACCACCAAAATGTTCGGAGAATATGAAATTAAAATGCCACAAGAATGGCGCCGCGCTCGAGGAGTTTTTCATAATGTTCAATGGGGGAAATACATAATACTATAATCCCACTTTTTAAAAAATATTATTTATTTATTTGAGAGAGAGACAGCGAGAGAGAGCATGAGAGGGGAGAAGGTCAGGGGGAGAAGCAGACTCCCCATGGAGCTGGGAGCCCCATGCGGGACTCGATCCCGGGACTCCAGGACCATGACCTGAACCGAAGGCAGTCGCTTAACCAACTGAGCTACCCAGGTGCCCCCCACTCTTTTTAATGCACAAAGATTAGGAAAAATATGAGAAAGTCCATTCCTTTGATTCCAGGAAGAGAAATGATAGATGACATCTCCCTATTTTCACTCTGCTGTCATGCACTTGAACTTTGAACTTTTTCTGATACCCACACATTATTTCCACCGCAGTGAAGGACCATCCAGCATATTCCATCTCTTCCCTCCCCGTTATGCAAAAAACCAAAAGAACCTACTAGAGCACGTATTAGTTCACAACCTTTCCCTGAACGAACACTTCAGATGCTCCACGTGGCAAGAGACTCATTCCAGGAAGGGGCAGCAAACCGAGCCCGTGCCTTGCCAGCGAGACAAGCTCAGTGTAAGACGAGAGGGACACCGAGCATTAGCTGCTGAGGGCACCTGGCGGGCTCCGTCAGAGGAGCGTGCAGGTTCTGACCTTGGGGTCATGCGTTCAAGGCCCACACTGGATGTAGAGACTTACTCAAAAAAAAAAAAAAAAAAAAAAAAAAAGTTCTCTCCATTAAAAAACAACACAAAAGGGAAGTTCTGGTAATACTGGTCTGACATGAGCTGCAGTAAAACAGCAGACGACGCCTCGGCTCAGGAGTGGGCTCTCCAGTTTGCCAAACGCATTCTCCACCCTAAGGCAGATTCTTACCAGCACAAGAACTGTTGTATATGAACTACCAGAAAAAGCACATTTGGGAACCTATTATTATACCTTGATTGCTTTTCAGAGAGGAAAACAACCCTCCTTAAATCTATTTCCCCAAACAACGAGCACTTACACTGCCAAGCGTTGAGTCCCCCGGGAGGGACCTCAAGGTCTCACGGACTGACACTCCGTGCCATGCTGCCCACGCGGGCAACTCGGATGCGCAAGCGCGCCCCGCAGAAACTCCTTCTGACGCGTCCCCAACAGACGGCCACCTCGGGCTGGCTCCCTGAGAGGCTAAGACAACAGGGAGCCACTCTCGCCATAGGAAGGTGTCACCCCCTCCCACAGAGCTGGCTGCGCCCCTCCCGAGTGCGGTCCTTCTGCACGGCCAGGCCCTGCCCTGCGTGGTGCGCACATAAACAGAGGCCATCACCGGGCACGACCACATGGTAATCACCCGGCTCATCCGAGGTCCTGTCTCCTAACACTAACACACTCAAAACCAAAGTCACTGCACAAGCCAGGAACCTGTCGCTCCCTTCCTGAATAAACGGGAGCTAACTGTAAGCCCCCCAGACGTGGCCCATGAGGGCATCCACGAGGGCAGAGCAGGGCCGATGCCTTTCCTTCCTGACACCCCCAACCACCAGGTAATGCCAGACTGCAGGCAGCCGGAGGCCCAGATCTGCTCCCCACCACGGACGAGAGGGAAGACTGACCCTAGTGAGCCAACTTGGAATACGATCTCTACCGAGGTTCAGTTTTGGCATCAGTCACTCAAACGCATCCAGAATTCTGGAGCCTTTGTCTTGCAGGCATTACTGAGGCCTGTGACCCGTGTGTGCTCCTCTCCAGCGGCAGGGCCCTGTGTGCTGGCTCTGCAGGCCTAGAGTGAGCCCGCTTCTGTCACTGCGGCACAGCTGATGCACAGAGCAGCCAACAGTCCTGGGACGCTACTGGACTGCTGGCACAGGACGGTCACAATAACGTCTGGGCACGTGGGCAGATACAGCAAAGAGCCGCACGGGACAGAAGACACGGAAAGGCCAGAATTGGAAATTTCTGCGAGGGCAGGGCAGGGCAGGGCAGGGCACAGAAGCGAGCATGTGGGTTTTAAGGCAGCAGAGGCCACGGGCAGCCCCAGCAAGCAAGGCAGCATCAGGGAGCCCCACAAAGGCACAGGAATGCCCCAGCAGCAGCAGGAGAGGAGAAAGGAGAACTATGGAAACAGACAGAATCTGCAGGCAGCTGTGAGCAGGGAGCAGGGCCTCCATGGGCTTTGAGAAGAGACCACCAGAGGCAACGGGGTGGCTCAGTCAGTGAGGTATCGGCTCAGGTCCTGATCTTCGGGTCCTGGGATCGAGCCCCACTCCCAGCTCCTTACTCAGCAGGGAGCCTGCTTCTCCCTCTCCCTCTGCCCCTCACCCCTGCCCATGCTCTGTCTCTCTCTCAAACAGAATCTTTAAAAAAAAAAAAAAAAAGAACAGACCACTAAAATGTGGCTCAAATCCAGGAGGGAAAGAAAGGCCCAGAAACCAAGCTACCCAGAGCAGGGGAATAGTCTCAGCAGGACTGGGAAAAAGGACACCCAGAGAGACACCGAAGCCGACTTTCCGGAGCTCTAAAGAGGGCCTGTGACACTCCCGCTGTGACCCTGCCTGCAACCGGGGCTGCTCTGAGCGAAGCTGGACCCGCAGGCAAGCTCTGGCGGCCCCGCTTCTGGCTCTCTGCCTGCGACCTGTTTCGGCAGGATGCTCAGAAGTTGGTGCTCCTCAACCTGAAGCACTGCCCCCACACCTGAGAGGTCCATGATGAGGACACACTCCTTCCTCCCTGAGACCCTGTAATTTGCATATTGCCAGAAAGTTCTTTCTTACTCAGGACGATAACAGAATATTATCATCTCCACTGCTTCCTTTCCTTCTGAAGATGAAACTGTTTACTGGGATTTGGCTCCTGAATATCTCTGAAAACCTTACAATTTTAAAGAGATTAAATGGAAAGAGCAAAATGACTTACCGAGATTATCCACAGCATAATGGAAAAAACAACTGAATTTGATGTGCTTGTTGCAGACTATGTCAGGATTAGGGGTCCTTCCTTTTTCATATTCACTTAAAAAGTCACTGGAACAGAAGAAAACGATTTTCATTTCTAAGTGAAACGTTCCTCAAAAAAATAAATCTACTGGGGCGCCTGGGTGGCTCAGTGAGTTGAGTGTCCGGCTCTAGATTTCGGCTCAGGTCATGATCTCGGGGTTGTAGGGTTGAGCTGCTGGTTGGGCTCCGCACTTGGCACAGGGTCTGCCTGAGATTCTCGCTCTCCCCCTCTGCCCACCCCCAACCCGCTTGAGCTCACATTCTCTCTCTCAAATAAATAAATAAAATCTTTAAAAATGATTAGGTTGAATTACTTGCTTAAGTTAGCTTCTCCTTGTCTTACCAAAGCTACAATTTTCCTGAAATCAGGAGAGCTTCAGTGGATAGCCACTGTCAGTGTTTTCATCAAACGTTCGCGTAAAGCCGCTGCACTTTCCATCTGAATCTATGGTAACAGACAAAGCCAGACAGAAAGCCAGGGGTCACCTGCCACTCCAGCCCAGCAGCCACTCCGTTTCCCCAGAGACTCACAGATTGTGCGGGGCCCCATGCAGGATGGACTCACTCAACCCCAGCCTCCCCTGACTCCGCCAGCAGAGGACGGCTTGGAGGAAGAACACGCCGGAGAGCAGGAACCCAACGACCCAGAGCCACCGCGTGGGGCTCCATGAGCTATTCCACAATCTCGGCCTGGGGACCCAGGTCACTGGGCGAATAAATGTGCCAGGTGATACTTTTCTACTGTGACTCCCGTACTTCTGAGGGCCAGCAATGGCCTGGATGCTTCCAGGGCACAGGCAGCCTGGCTGGCCTGACGTGAGAGGAGGACAGTCCGGCAACAAGTTCACGGTCTCACAGTGTCCACTCTAGGAGGATTGCGATGCCTGTTCCAGGAGTCTAAAGTGAGTATTAAAGGGTTGGGGGCACCCGGCTGGCTCAGCCGGAGGAGCGTGCGACTCTCGATCTCGGGGTCATGGGTTTGAGCTTCGAGCTGGGTGTGGAGGTGACCTCAAAATAAAATCTTTAAAAAAGAAAAAAGTGACAGGTGTATCTGGAATACCTGTGATCATTTTCCATGGAACTTAAAGCTCTGTGTTGCTCTACCATGGTTACAAATGACAACGCTGACCCAGCGGGCCACGTCGCGAGGACACTGAGAATCTGCGTGGGGTCACAGGTCACACGTGTATCTTCAACTCCAGCAGGCGATGCCACACGTCCCTACCACCCCTCAGTCCTCTCAGGAAGGGAGAACACTTGTGTTGCTCTATATTTCAATTATTTAACTGTTAGAAAGTTGTCAAGAGTCTCATTAAACTCTTGCTTTACTCTCCGTGAGTCCACAGCCCCCAGAACATCTTCTACATAACAAGTTCTGAATGAATGCTGAAGAGGCTGAAGGTGTCCACCTGCTTCTGAAAATCATGCTAACCATTTCCCAAACGGCTTAACGGAAAAGAGGTCAGTGGAGTCAGCAAAAACCATGGAGCACAGCCTGTTTGGCGAGGGGACAGAACCCGTCTGCACCCCAGGAGGGAGACGGCAAGCGGAAAGAACACCCACACTCTGACCCTTGCAGCCCCAACGGGCCTCGTGACCATGGAACGCAGAAGAAATCGCGGAGCTAGAGAGTGCTATCAGAGCGGTGAGCGTTCGGGGACTCCTGAGGGGCTCAGATGGTTAAGCGGCTACCTTTGGCTCAAGTCACGATCTGAGTCCTGGGACCGAGCCCCGCATCGGGCTCCCTGCGTGGTGGGGAGCCTGCTTCTCCCTCTCCCTCTGCCCCTCCCCACAGCTCGTGCACACACTCTCTCTCAAATAACACATTTAAACAAAACAAAACAGAGTGGTGAGCGTTCAGAACGCCAAGATCACTAGCGCAATTCTAACCGCCCACCAGGCCACCAGGACGAAACGGAGGCAGAGGGCAGACTGGCCAGAGCCCGCCTGGCCTCCGTTAAACGTGAGTTAACCTCCAGAAAATCACGTTCGCTCACACGCTTTCCAAACGTAGCAATGAAGGGGAAGTTTAAATCCGCCTGGATTTCTTGCTATCACCTGAAGCCCTGCAGTACTGAAAGGATGCCCCAAAACAGCTTTCCCCACCCACCCAGATTCAACGGCAAAGCTACCCCTGCCTCCTCTTCCTCCCACTCCTACACTCGTCAGTCACCAAGCCCCTCGACGCCATTTCCCACGTAAGACCGGATGGATCTCCCCACCAGAATGAACCCAAGTGCTTGTCGCAGTGTGGGTTCCAAGGCTGACATCCCACAGCCCCGTCCAGGCGGATGTTTAACAAGCAGCCTCGCCAGTCCTTCAGCCCGACCTCCGCTGCCAGCGGATCTGCCCCCCAGGGCTGCTGCGGCCAGCTGTTACCCCTACTCCACGCTCTGGTCATTCCCACCCTCGAACAGCGGCTTCTCCCACGCTCTCTGCCTCCAATCTTCTCCCATAACTTACCCTACACTTGCCTCCCAGATTGCTCTTTTCAGTAATACATATCGCAAGAGCTACGTTTATTGCTTACTAATGTGCCAGGCACAGTGCGGGTAGCTTTATAGCTAATTTCATTTAATTCTTACAATAACCCCATGAGACAATATCCTCATTAAAGGGATTTTAAAAAAAGGCTTAGAGAGCCCACGGCCATGCAGTAAGTGGCAGGGTCAAGACTGGACCCAGGGATTTCCTGTGCACGCACCTACCCTAAACCTGCGCACATCACTGCTGCCCGGGACCTTCGATGGCCACGCACTGTGCAGAGTCTAGCTGGGCTCCCCATACCCCAGGTCAAGCAGCCTTCCTCCGCAGTGACAAGAGTCCAGCCAAAGCTGTCAACGTTCCCCCCCCAGAATGATGGGGATTTTCCTTGTCACCACTGCTCTTGCTATCCTGTTTGGAAAATCTTCTCTACTTCACTGTTATTTTCAAGAGCAGATCAAACCTCACCTCTTCCATGAAGCCCTCCTGACTGCTCCATATGACCCATTTCTCCCTCCTCTGAACGTGCAGCATTTTCGTATCGCTGGTACCTCCTACCCACTGCTCACCACTGTCCCCTCTGTTGAAGGGAACGTCCCCCTCCCACCGGGCTGCAAACTCCTGCAGAACGAGCCACAGCCTGTCCCCCTTGATGTCCCCCACACAGCACTGTGCCCAGTTTGGAGCAAGCACTGAAGGATCAACATTGGCAGCTGTCACATTTTTGAAGTTTTTGTGTTTCGTGTTTTCATGAGGTACCGGGGAGGGGCGCCTCACCTACTTCTTTTTCCCAGAAGCCTCTCACTGCTGACCCGCACAGGCACCCCCCATGCCACCTCTCAGGGAGGGCCTCAGCCTTAGTTCCCTCACCCAAAGCTAGCAGCAGAAACGACTCAAGGTTCCTGAAGGCCTTAGGGAGACTTCCAGCAGGTGGCACATAAGGAAATAGGAGGCCGGCTGCTCTAGGACCTGCCATCCACGGTCTCGGGCGCCACTGCCTAACAGCAGTGGCCACGTGCCCCTGGTCCGGCTGATGACGGCAGTCCCTCCTGCAGAAAGGCGGTACGGCACATCGGGAAGCCTTCTGCGTCTCTGAAAAGGACCCACCTGAACACATCATTCCAGTACTCCTTCACATAGGACACTTGGTGGAAAGGGATGTCGAGGATCCGGCAAACTCTGTAAGCATCTTCACAGTCCCTGTCGGCAGTGCACACTCCGTGTTCATCCAGTGAGTCCCAGTTCTTCATGAACACCCCTGTCACCTGATAGCCTGGGGGCGGAAGGGGGCACAAGTCAGAGTCCATACTCAATAATCGGAGTGTAAGCCACTGGCCTTCCCAGCTGGCCGAGACGCCCTTTCCCCCACACTCCCGTGACACTTGGTAACGCCTCCATTGTCACAGTGGGCTGCAGGACTGCAACTGTTGGCCTGTGTCGCCCAGGTGAGCGAGGGGCTGTACTTTCATCTCTCTGTCCCACCCTGTGTCTGCACAATGCCTGGCACGCGGGAGAGGCTCAGCAAACGGTGCTGAACGACAGAAGAGCAGAAATTCAACATTTTTCAAAGCATTCTGTTATCGAGAAAATAAACTAATTTCAAAGACTTTTTCCAATTACCATCTAGAACTTAGACTCTAAGCCATCAGACAAGAAGACAATTAAAATCCAGGCTATTTTATTATAAAGGTTATACTAATTATATATTTAAACACCTTTTTTTGACTTCTATTTTAATGAAGTACTCAACCAAATACCAGAAAGCCCAGTGTTAGCTTTCAAGCATCTCAGCGACCCACTCAGGTGCCTACCCCGTGGGAGAAATGTTTAAGAAATGTTTCTCAGTGGTTAGGCTCAATGTAACAGAACCCAAGACGTGACTAAGTTTGTGACTAAGTTTAATAGAGTGCGCCGCCGGACACCCGCCAGACCACCCCCTCCACCCAGACCACCCCCTCCACGGCTGCCTGCAGTTAACCAGCCCCTACTGACTCTCCTCCAGTGCACACCATACTCTGCTGCGCTCCTGGTGCCAGTCAGCCCCCTTCTGCCATCCACCACAGCCCGGAGCTCTTAGAGAGCAGTCTCATCAACCCTGTGTCCCTGCACAGAGCCTGGAGCTAACCCTGTGTCCCTGCACAGAGCCCAGAGCTAACGAGGTGCTCGCAGAAGAGACGACCCCACACACAGTTTATCCTTCTTCTCAAGGACACGGACCCACTTAGGGGCCCAGGCGCAGGCACTCCCGAATGCGACCTGAGCCTTGTGGGGGGCACAGGATAGGACGTGCAACTCCCACAAGACTAGGGAAACCCATGATGCCAAGGAGAGGACCACGCTTTTCCTCTGCTAAGTCCATCAGCGTCCCCCACTGAGGAGGAAACCCCAGAGAAGGCTGGAATATGGAGTGATCGTCTGGATCCTGGGAGAAGGGACAGCCGACCTTCCTGAAGAGTAAAAGGAGTCCCCGCGGTCTGCCCACGGCTAGTCTGCCCCATGTGTCAGAGCACGTCACACACATCATCGGGAACCTTCAAGGGCTCTGCACGGTCTAGTCCCGCATAGTCCAAAGTCTCTCAGGTAACATCAGCCATAATCACTCTTTCCTTCGGCCGTCCAGACCCGGCCAACACTTGCATGCTTCTGACCTTCTGCTGGAGCTGCGGCCTGTCAGGAGCACTGTCCTCACACTTCACGCCGATGTCCTGCTTAGTGAAATGCTACTCCGCCTCCGGGTCTCGCCTTAAACACCACCACCACCGCGGGTGAGGCTTTAAATCCCCATCTCAAATGACAGGTGCGCAGCGCGCCTACGTCGTTCCCACGGATCCAGTTATCTGAGACAGGGAGAGCGCTGCAGGTGCACGAGTGGGTGGGGAGGAAGGGACAGGATCGCCAGCAGACCCCGACGAGTGTGCAGCCCTCCCCGGGCTCATCTCACCACTCAGATCAGAGATCGTCACCCCGGCGAGGCTCAACGGACTGCGCCACCCAGGCGCCCCGGGTGCCTGCATTTCCACGTAACCACGACTGTCTTCCGAGCGCCCACTGTGTGCCGGGCTCCGCGGTGACGCGGCGCGGGCTCGTGTCAGCCCATCCCCCCAGCGGCCCGGCGACGTGCGGGGGTCCCTCCACCTTTCAGAGAAGGACGCTGGGCTCACCGAGGAGCCCCCCGCTCCAGCCCTGCGTTCCGGGAGCTCAGAGCGGGGAGCGCACGCGAGCCACCCCGTGGAGGCGGCCTCACACGCGGAACGCAGCTCGGGCGGCGCCCGACCCGGGCACTCCCCGGACGCCTGCCACGGCCGCTGGCGCTCGGCACCGGCGTGCCGCCGTGAACGGAGCGCACGGACGTTCCGGGGACGTTTTGGCCGCACGGGCCCCGGCGGGGCCAGGACCGTCCCCGGCTCAGCGCAGTCCCCGGCTCAGCGCTGACCGCGCCGCCGCCGTCCCCCGCGTCGGGGGGTCCCGGGGCCGCAGCCCGCCAGGGCATGCGGGACCTGGCGCAGCCAGAGTCCCCGAGAAGCGGTCGCTCACCTCTCCGCCTCAGCAGCAGCGCGGCCACGGCGCTGTCCACCCCGCCGGACAGGGCGACCACGACGTGCCGCGCCGCCTGCATCGGCTCACCGACAGCCTCCCGCAAGCGGGGCGACCGCTTCCGCGCCGCGCCGGAAGTCCCTCCTCCGCCGCGGCGACGCCGACGCGGCCCGACCGGAAACGCGCTTTCACGAGCGGCGCTCCGGCCCCGCCCCGGCTTCCGCTCCCGAGGCTCCGCCCACCCCTCCTGCGCGCGCAGCCGCGCTCGGGCTCTCTGCTGCGCTTGCGCACGCTGCTCCGGGGTGGGGGCGGGTGCTGTCCGCCTGAGCGCGGTGGAGGGAGCCGAGGTCGTCCTGGAGGGGTGCGGCGAGGAGCCGGGTTCTAGGAGAGGGGGCCAGGAAGCAGGGGAGCCGAAGGATCCCGTGTAAATTTCGAGAGTTCTCCGTGGCTGCCCTGGGTTAGGGTTAGGGTTAGGGTTAGGGACGAGCGGGGAGCTGGTTGGCAGCCCGGGACAGCGCCTGGGCGGCGGAGCATTTGCGGGGCGACTCTGCACCCGCGCCTGCGGGAACGGACGCGGGGGGACGGGAGAGAGGGTGGGGGCTTGATGTTTCCGTCTTGCGGGATGTCCCCGGGGAGGGAGTGGCCCGCCAGGTCCGCCCCCGCGCGTCAGTGGCTCGGGCCGTCACCCTCCGACGGGAGATGCGGCTGTTCGGGACCGGTCGCGCGCGGGGGCGCACGCGGGGCACCGGGCGGGTGACCGAGGCGGCACGTTTCCGGCGCGGGGGACGGCGGGCCGCGGAGACCTCCGCTGGGCCTAAGGAGAGCGTGGGAAGGTGGAGGTGAGCAAAGCATCGGAGCCCGGGTAGGAAACCTGGCCGAGCCGCGCGGGCTGGAGGTCCGCTGACCGGCTGGCCGAGGGGCGCTCAGTGCGGAGTGCCAAGGCAGGGGGCGGCACGCACCGGACCAGGAGCGCCCCCGGGCCCAAAGGACTGAGATCTGCGTTGGCACCTGACGCTGTGGTCTACACAAGCGAGATCGGACACCCTTTAACTCCGCGACTCGGGGGGTGCCTGGGGGGCTCAGTGGGTTAAGCCTCTGCCTTCGGCTCAGGTCATGATCCCAGGGTCCTGGGATGGAGCCCCGCATCGGGCTCTCTGCTCAGCGGGGAGCCTGCCCCCCCCCCCCGCCTGCCTCTCTGCCTGCTTGTGAGCCGTGTCTGTCAGATAAATAACATCTTTTAAAAATAAATTGGCAGCTCTGACCTTTCTTCACCTCCAACATCTTAGAGTGGCCCAGAGGACACACCAATCATAGCATTAAAAGAAGCCTCTCTAAACAGTTTTATCTTTGCAACGTGCCATGTAGTCTTTCTGTTTGGTTCTCAGTCATGTTTAAAAACCGTTGGTGCAGCCCACTAAAACTGGACGGCAATTGGATGGAGAGCTACCTGATTTCATGTAGAACTGGAACCATGGTTTGAAAGTGCAAGGGAACAGGTGCGAATAGATGGGAATCAGGCCAAGAACACCCACCACCCAAAGCCTCGGGATAAAACTGGGGTAGTTTGTTCACACTCTCCCAGTAGATTGGCAGTGGACCGAAAACATGGATCATTCTTAAGGATCATTTTCCTGAGGGCAGGAATAGCTTCAGGGTCTGGAGAGAAACAAGGAAGGCCCCAAGACTCTGTTTCTGAGAAGAGAAGCAGGACCTGTGACCTAGAGAGTCATGACCACTGGTGCCAGGAGCAGCCACAGGGCGAGCTCCCTGACAGAAGGGCCGGTCACAGGGCCCCGTGGGGAAACAGGAATGATGGTGTTTTCCAAAGAACAAGGTATCAGCCAACGAAACACCGACGAGTGTCTGTTTCATCTCACACCTCCCAGAAGAGCTGACAGCAAATGTGGGGCAAACGTGCCGTTGAGTCTGGAGTGGCTGAGCTGAGGCCACTGGACATTTTGGCTCAGTCTAGAGGACTTCACCCTTCCTAGGTGTGGCATTTCGGTACAAGGTTAGGGCGGAAGTCCACTTTCCTGCCTGAGCAAAGGGTTTGGGTTTAGGTATGCGGCAAACCCACCCACGAGGTGGCTGAAACGTGAAACGTTTGCAGCATTTTCTGCCGCTTTTCAGTTAAAAATCTGGCCTTTCAGCCGCTTTGGATGGTTCAGCCATGGGAAGGACGGCGACGTCCTAAATGCCATCTGTCAACAGCGATGTAGTAGTATGTGTAGGTTCTGGAGCTGTGCATCAGGAGCTTAATGAAATCCGGTAAAAATGGCATGGAGTTGGACCTCTTAAACCCGGGAGGGTGGCTCTGTAGTGGCCACCAACGCCCCTCACACTACTGTGTGGAGAACGTGGCCACCACTCAGGGAGCTCGAGTATCTGTCTTTTTAACAGGATTAAAATCCTATTACTTCTGTCCTCTCTGGCCACACCTGTAGATTGGGCGATGCCCCTGGGCCCCAAGAGCCTGGCCGCTCCCCAGGCAGCCTGAGGGAGGGGAGGGGCCTTGGGCGAGAAGAGCCAGGGAGCAGGCCAAGGCCCAAGGCCCAGCTCATCCCCTAGGTTTGGATGGGATGGCCAGAGCCCCACTTAATGTTTGTATATTGACTAAGAGTTTAATGTCCCTCCTTCATATTGAACCGTAAAGCCGCAGGTGAGGGGGAGGCATGAGCTTTGCTCGCTTCTGTGTCGCTGGGAGCAACGCAGCCTGCCTGTAGTAGTCTCCATCAATACGTAGGGCGCCTGTCCTCTTAAGAAGAGCTTGCGATTCTTGGTCTCGGGTTCATGAGTTCCAGCCCCAAGTTCAGTGTGAAGACTGCTTAAAACTAGATAAATAAGACATAAGTAACATGTGAAGGATGAGTTCCAGGCTTTGGGTTTTCCCCTGTGAGCTGAGGGGCCACATCAGAGGACACCCTGCATGAATATGGGAGCCTAGCATGCTTGTTGCCCACAGGAACAGAGCCGAGGGAAGAGAAGGCTGCCGTGATTCTGGTCGCTTCTCTGTCCCCCTGGCCAGGGAGCGTACCTAGAGCAGGGCACCCAGCTTCCAGAGTCTGAGCTAACGCAGACATCCAGGTAAGCGCTCACACGTGCAAGCATTCCTGCCTTTGGATGGAAAGCTCCTCCACAAGTGCGGTGCTGTCCAGGAGACACGCGGGCCTTTTCTGGGCAGCCCAGGAGTCCCCTCTCCATTTGAAACGTTAACCAGAGAAAGCTCAAAGCACGGCCCCCGGCTTGTCCCCCTCTGCGCTCTGTGGACCGAGGCTCCCTGGTGTTGGGCAGGAAATACCAGACGGGAGCCCAAACAGCAGGCCCCGTGACTCCGGTCTGCTGAGAGGCCACTGCACTCAGACTGCGAAATTTTCTCAAAAAATGAGGTATCTATACAGATCATTGGCTTCCAGGCCAGCTAGTTTTAGTTTTTTAAAAGATTTAGATGAGAATGGCTTCAGTCGGGGAAGAAACCTTCCAGTGGCCCTCAGCTCCCTCTACCAGATCGGCTCCTGCTTTGAGCACATGGAGGGGTCCTCCTCACCCCCGTGCCCACATGGGCTGGACCTCAGCTCCCACACCTCTCCCTCGGCCTGGCCCCCTCACTCCCCAGAGCAAACTCTTCTCCAGCTGTGTCCTGAGTGTGGGCTGGAAGTGCAGATTACTAAGCCTGCCCCAGACCTGGGCCGTGAGCCTGGGTCTGCATTTAAACCAATTTTTATTCATACTCAATTTTGAAAATCACTTGAAACAACTAAAGTTTGGATAACCTAGGGGCGCCTGGGTGGCTCAGTTGGTTAAGCCTCTGCTTTGGGCTCAGATCATGATCTTGGAGTCCTGGGACTGAGTCCCGCCAAGGGATCTCTGCTAGCGGGAACCTGCTTCTCCCTCTGCCTGTAGCTCCCCCTGCTTGTGCAGGGGGACAAGTAAATAAATAAAATCTTTAAAAAAAGAAAAGAAAAGAAAAGAAAAGAAAGTTTGCATACCTAATCTGATAGTAATAAAAATAGTTATGCATGTTTGAAAATCCAGACAACCTTAAAAACCAAGGTGTGTTTTAATAATTTTCATTTATTTTACAATTTAAGTCTAGAATATTTAACTTTCATACAAACTTAATTTTAAAAATAGTTATGTGCTATTTTACATCCAAAACAGAATTCTTCAACCGGAGCAACCGCACCTCCGCGTCTCAGCCCAGCACTCGGGCAACATGTGCAGGAGACGCTGGGCAGCAGGTGACCCGGGAGCCACAAACACCCCCACCCTGGCCCACAGCAACCACTCCAGGCACAGAACCCTTACCAAAGGTTGGCTTTTCCCCTCAGTACAACTTCTCCTAAGATTTATTTCTAAGGGTTGAAAACCACCTTAGGACTGAAGGTTCTTTTAGAAAGAGTGAAACGAGCAGCGGACTGTGTTCTTCTCAGAACTTGAGAAGTGGAGAATCCAGGTTTTCCTTGTCAGCTGCAGGGCTCAGCTGGATCAGAGGAGAAGCCAAGTCAATCAGCTGCAAGAAGCGACAGGCGGTGAGCCGTGTGGCCACACTGCCCCTGGAAGCCCATCGGCTCCCCTCGAGGCCTCTCTGCCGCAGCGCGGGGCCGCCAACTGCCCGGACAGCCTGGCTCAGGCCCGCGGACAGAGGAGCTGGAAGGGGAAAATGCCACACGGAAGGACTCGGAGTTCCCTCGTCACAGAGTAGGCACGGGGTGGGGGGTGGTGGTGGTGGTGAGGCCCTGTGGGGCCGTGATGTGACCCCCGCCCTCTGAGAGCCTGGGCTTCCCAGGCAGGATCCTATAGCAGGACCTGGTGCCCCAGGGGGTGTGTGCCCTGAGCCATGTCACTTTAGAAACCTCCCGGGCCACTCTCAAGGGTCACTGTGAAGCACCGTAGGACAAGGAACAGACCCAGAACAGAGACTACCCGAGGCGACATGGCCACAGAGCCCGAGGCGGCTCCTCACCTGTCCCACCTCCTGGGAGGCCTTGGACGCAGTGTTCCTGTCCATGTCTGGAGTGTTGAGCAGCAGGTCGATCAGCGGTCCACGCTCAGATCCCAGAGCCACATGCACCTCCGGACTATTGCAAAAGTCAATGAGAGGGACCTCGAGGCGGGCTGTGCTTTCAGCTTGTGGGGTGATGGCCAGCTGGTCCAGTCTGAGATCCACGAGAAGAGCCTAAACAAGAACACAAGACTTAAAGGCACTTCCAGGAACTTTCTGTCAACCATTCTGAGAAAACATAGGAGACCCAGGGAAGGAGGGGCCTTTAGGGGTTGGAGTGGCTGTGTGGGCACCTGCTGAGTTCTCTCCTCTCTGGCTGCCCCCCACACAACCCCACCCCCATCCGCCGCCCCAGCCAACAGCCCGCACCGGAGCTCCCTCCGAACCCCCTGTTGCTGCCCTGCTTCCCATGCTGGAGCCTGGCCCTCTCCCATCCGACACGGGGGTGGGGGGGCAGGGTGTGGCTTCGGTCCCCGCTAGAGGCTGGAGGTGCACACTCCCTCTCTCTGGCATGGCTGGCACCGGAGGTCCCGGGGATGACGGATCAAGTCCTGGAGAGTGCCTCTGGGGACCGTTGTGCTAAGTCTGCCGGGTCACCCGGGGTGACACAGGTACCTCACTGGCGGCTGTGTCTCCAGGGGGCTGGGCCGCACCCAGGGCTACTTCCGTGCTGACGCTTTTTGCAAAACTCAAGTCCCTCTCCTCTGGAGAAAAGTGAAGTGCCTGTGGCACGGCCGACGGAGGGGACAAAGGCCCCTCAGGTGACGAGTCCTTGCACCCAGAGGTGGCCTCACTGCTGTTCCTCTGCCTTGGTGCAGCTCTGCCAGACAGAGAAACAGAAATCTTAGGAGGGGGTCTGGGGATGTGTTGGCCTGTGGGCGAGGAGTCCAGCTTTGGAGGAGGTGTGTTACGTGGCGTGTGCCGTCCACGGCAGCTCCGACCATGCGCGAGGCTCCTTCCAGCCTTAAGCCTCTTCGTGGATAAAAATAAAAGTCTGAGGTCCTCTGGCTCTAACTGTTCGCTAGCCTGCTGTCCCCACGGGCCTATTTCGCTCCCCTTTCCTGGGGAATCTGGTAACTAGACAAGTACGTACTCCACGTTTGGCAGCAAGGAGAGAGACGCTCTGAAGACGATCAAGCAGGAAAATGGAAGAGTGACCGGGTGGGGAGCTGAGGCTTTCTGGAAAGGCCCCTGAGGTTGGCCCTTCAACATGGACTTCAACTGTGGACGGCGGTGCATTCTAGGCAGAGCACGGCCAGGACAGCCTATTTGCCATGTTGGGGGCCGGGGGCATCACGGCAGGAGCAAAGTGGTGGGGAAAGAGCAGAGGAAGGGGGAGAGGCAGGTAGGACAGACAGTCTAGAGAATTCAGTTTGTTTCTCAGGAAATCTGGGTGTGGTCACCCGTGACCAACACCCTAGCAGCTAGACTGTGGGACTCTCCCGGGGACCCAGTTGCAAAGACCGCACCAGACCAGAGCTCTGGATGTGGCGCACCTTACAGAGCCCTCTGTCCACAGGGCTCCTCCCAGTGAGAGGCCGAGGCCCACAGCGACGGGCGATCAGGACAGATGCTCTCCCTCCTTGCCCAGCCCAGCAGCCCAACCGGGACAGGACGCTGGGTGGGGACATGACAGTGGAACAAGCAGGTGCCCTCCCTCGCTTCAGAGGGCCACTGACAGGCCCCCGCGGCTGCAGCTGATCAGACATGATGAGCCTCGGCCCGGCTGGTTCCTGACAAGTGACTCACCCGCCAGACTAGGGTGGGTTCCTGACAAGTGACTCACCCGCCAGACTTTCTAGTGGAAGAATCACCTTGGGTCCTGAGAGTCCGAGACGAACTTACTGCAGCCTTTACCTCTTACCTCACTGAAGACTTTTTCCGGGGCTCAGAAGAAAGCCGCCGAGCGGACACGCACAGAGGTGAAGCCAGAGCTCTGGGCACGGTTTTAGGGGTCATCACTGGAAGGCCAGAGAGCCGACGGCTGGCAGGTGTGGGCAGGGCTGACGTGTGCTTCCTACTCAAGGGGGTCCTTGTACAGCTTCCAAGTCTCTGTGGGGCCGCCACGGACGAGCGTCTAGCGGGAGTGCTATGGACAACCACCCTGGAAAAACAAAACTGGAGTCTTCAGCAGATGTGACTAAAAAAGATCTATCCATTCAGCCAATATGCTAATGCGGTAAAAACCCCAGGATTTCAACACGAAGGATAAAAGACTGAAGCCCATGAAGCCTGCTGGAGTTCTGCTCTGGGCAGGAAGGGCTGCCCCAGCCCCCCCGGGAGGCCCTGGTGTGGGCTTCTGGTTCCTCCATCAGTGGCGGCTCCGCCCTGCCCGCAGGTTCTGACCAGACATGACGGGGCACCCTCCAGGCGGGGTCGTGCACACGCACTGCGTGGAAGGGTCAGAGACATCTGGAAGTCACCTGATGGGGTAGGTGTTTCCAGAAGGAAAGGCAGACCCACAGTGGGGCCTGGCCTGGGCTCATGAGCGCGTCCACTCATTCCCGGGGGAAGGGCCCCCCAATCACGTGTGAGCTCCCATGAGTACGTCAGGCAGCTGCACAGGTCTCGCACATCCTCCTTCCAACCTGGGCGATCCATGTGGCTTTGATGGCCAGTGAATCCGCCCATCTGCGTGGAGCCCGCTGCTACTTTCAAGTAAACAAGTCGAAGCTGTCCTACCAACATGCGGCCCAAGGAGGGCTGCGGGGGATATACCATCCGTCAGGGACAATCTTTACGTGCTTCGGAAAGAGTCTGAAAACAAACCTTAATCAATGTTAACTGGAAAACTGAATCACTCCAGGGCACTGGCAGGAGAGGCGGGGCTCGGTCAAGCAGCCACTCCCTGCAAAGTTCTGGAACCACTGCCTTACTCCCCTTACTGCTGAACTCCAGTAAGAACAGATGAAAATGCAAACAAATATGATCTTCATTGTAACCCAGGGAGGCAGGAACTACTGTCCTGTTGCACAGGTAGCGGACTGAGGGACGGGGTACAATGAGGCAGGCCGTGGCTGTCTGGCCATGGGTGCGAAGGCAAAGACCCGCAGCACGGCTAACCCTGTGAGGGGGAGCATCCGTCCACCCATGAGGCACCTCCAAAGTTCGCACTCAATTAAATGAAAGGTCAAGGCCAGTCTGTGGCAGAGCCAGCATCAGGGCCCCCGCTCTGGTGTCTGAGCCACCACTTGGCTTAACCCCTTACCCCTGCCCCGCCCAGCCCAGCCGTGTGCAAAGCAGCGCCCCCGTGCTGCACACGGGGCCTGGAAACGCTGCTCCCCTGGGGGAGCATCCTCACATCCGCCTCCTCTCCCAGTGGACGCGCGCAGGGAGCAGAGCTGGGATGGAGTGCCCAGGCAGCCGGGCCGGGGCCAGGCTGTCACAGAGGGCCCTCGAACCCCAGCAGGTGGCAGTAAAGGGTGGCAGGGGAAGGACAGTCCTGGCCTGGGCCTCAGGCACGTGTGTGTTTGTGTGCGTGCGTGTTCTGACTGTCTGCCGTGCTGAGTGTGCGCCGTCCCCAGCGCACTGCTGAGGAGATGGTCAGGGATGTCCAGGAACTCGCATTAGCTCACGGACCAGAGACCGTGCAGCCAGGATTCAAACCCCAGCCAGACTAACGACACTGCTCCGGTCTCTGCCCGTGGCACAAACGAGAGCCCCCTTTCACACCTGTAGGGGTGGATGTTTCTGCCACGAGGTCAGGCCTGAGAGCTCGTTATAGCACTGTCAGCAAGCCTGCGACTGTCACGAAGCAGATGGGACAGACCGACTGGGGATCAGGCCACGTGGGGCTAGGCTGTGGGGTCACCACACACCTGCTTGAGAACGCTCAGAGCCGAGCAGGCTCCTTCTCAGAGTGATATAAACTCAAAGGATGCACTGACTCACCTCCCCACGGATGTGCAGGACTGCGGCCTCTGTGCTCGACAGGACCTCGGTGTCGTGCTGTCTGGGGGCTCACCTGGGCCAGGAGAGGAAGCATGTACAATCTGTCACACATGGGGTGAGGGACAAACCCCCCATCCAGGGCTCTTCACCAAGAGCAACTCTCCTCAAACACTGAACGCTCTGGGGCAGGGCCCTGTTCCTAGGGTACCCATGTCCCCTCGACCATGACAGCTGGCATCATGACCCCCAGTGCGCGCAGCCAGAGGGAGCATGCTGCCACACGGTCACAGAGCGGGGTGTTCTGAGCAGGGTGGTGGCTCCTCGCAGCCTCGCCAGCCCGGACTTTGTGGGAGCAGCCTGCCCCAGGGCGGATGATGAAAGACGCTCGTGAGACAGCCCTGTCCCTGACACGGTGAGGAAAGGACAACCACACCCCAGAGTAGCTGGAGGCGCTGTAAGGGCCCGGAACGGGCAGGAGAGGGCAGCAGGTGATGGGCACTGGGACCGGTACTATTCCTGTGGCCTCGCAGCTCGACGAGGCCAGCAGACAAAGGCCGTTGGAGGGCCACGGCTATGGGCATCTGGCAGGAAAGGAAGCAAGCTCTGCTGGATACGGTCACCCTGAAAAACCCATTTTCGCAAACACACTGGGCCCTCGGCTGGACTTTACACTTTATCTCTAGGTGCGGTTTCTCCCGCGGGATCCAAACTCATGCGTTCACCCGCCTGCTCAGCCCAGGCCACAGGAGCCCTGCGGCATCTCCAACTCAACACATCCAGACTGGCCCGTGGGCCAGCGCCAGGCCTGTGCTTTCTCATGCGGTCCCCCGATGTGGGAGGCAGGCCCTGGGTGGTGTGCGGAGGCCCCTCCCCACACTGCGGCAGGCTCCCCCAATCTCCCAGCAACCCCCGCCCCAGTCTCTAGTTCACATCCTGGCAAGGCCTCCACCCAACTCTCTCAGTTTCCATTCTTTTCTTTTCTTTCTTTCTTTCTTTTTTTTTTTTTTTTTAAGATTTTCTTCATTTATTTGACAGAGATCACAAGCAGGCAGAGAGGCAGGCAAAGAGAGAGGCAGAAGTAGGTTCCCTGCTGAGCAGAGAGCCCGATGCGGGGCTCGATCCTAGGACCCTGGGATCATGACCTGAGCTGAAGGCAGAAGTTTTAACCACTGAGCCACCCAGGAGCCCCCCAGCTTCCATTCTTGACCACGAGGGCCTCCTTGTCCCTCAGGGGAGGGCTCTGTAGAAGGCCTAAAGCCCCATGGAGGCCCCTACACTGAATTACTCCGATCCATTCCTCAGTCCTGAGGTGCTGGGGAGCCGGCCCCTGCTGCCCCTCGGCTCTCACCTCTCACCTCGCCCGCTAACTTGGCTGAAGCCGCTAGTTCGTTCAACAGCCACTCTCCTCTTCTTAGTAAGAACCGTCAGCGAGGCAGGAGGACAACCTGCCTCTGCTTCCCTGGCAGGTGAGCACAGTCCCAGGACTGAGGCCCAGGCAATGGGGCAGAGATGGGCGTGGCACGCGGAACTGCCGGAGAGCCTCCTTGCTCCTCCTCACTGGCCGCACCTTCGAGGCTGGGAGCATGAAGAAGAGGAGCTAATTACAGTAAAACAAGTCAAAGGAGGCCCCAGGCCTCCAAAGGAGGCTTCTGGGCCATAAAGGCCACCTGTGCGGGCCGGCGGTGCTGGAAACTTCGAACATCTGCCTGGAAAGCACATTCACGAGGGAGAGGCTACAACTACCATCTTCCTTGAGTCTGTGCTGTACAACGTTCACATTAACGCATTTCTTAGATGAATGTACCTCCACTGAACACCCACCTACTATCTGCCCGACACCATGCCGGTGCAGGTTGGGGAGGCCACAGCAGCCCCCCCGGTCGTACTGATCATAGGATGCGGAGGGGAGCGGGAATTTGGGGGGTGGACCTAGACAGGTGGGAGCTACAGAGGAAAAGCTCTAGAAATGGGGAGGGAGCCCAGGCCAGCTGCACAAGGAACAGCAGCACATGTATAACAGCACGAGACTCCAATAGGCCATGATGAAGATAGCCAGTGGGAACAACTGTCACCACTCGTAGGGGGCTGCGGGACCGCCACGCCGATCCGACCAGAGCGGAGACCTCAGGAGCATATATCACGTTCAGCAGGGACTCAGACAGGCAAGTGTTCATAGCAGGGCTGCCTGGTCCCCAGGGTAACGGCTTCAAGACCTGCCCCATCAAAACTTAAAAAGAATCCACAAAAGGATCAAGTTGACCCACAATTTGAATGCCTTTCGGGGTAAGATTCAGCTCATTAAAGCAGGACAACAAAACCCAGATATCAAAAATCCTGAACTTAACCATCTAAGAGATGATCAACAATTATTAAACATGTGAAGAAGCAGGAAAATGTGACCATCACCAGAAAAACACTTAGTGGTAGAAATGGACCCCAGCATGACAGGGAAGATGGCATCAAAGAAATAGCTTAAAACAACCATTATAAATATGTTCAAAAATTTAAACAAACACTGTTAGGACAAAGACGGGAAAACTACCGTATCAGAAATGAAAAATTAACTGGAAAGAAAGATGTAAACGCGAAGATGTCACCTTGAAACGCCCAAACTGAAATACAAGAAAAGGTGGGGAAACCCAGGGCCTCCGTGACCGACAAGACCACATCGAGAGGCCTGTAATACTTGTGATCAAAGTCCCAGGAAATGAAGGGAAGCAAGAAAAAAGAATCTGAAGAAACAACGGCCAAGTTTTTTCCCCCAGAATTAACACAAATATCAACCCACGGATCAAAGCAGCTCACAGTCCCCAAGAAGGACGAACCCAAAGAAAGCCGCCTCAGAACTGCTAATGACCGACATGCTGAAACAGAACGAGAGAGGAATTTCTGAGAGCAGCACAGGCGCAGCGACGGGGCAGAGGGGAGTGACTGTGAGGCCAGAGTGCTGCGGAGTTCTCATCTGAAAGGGCGCAAGCTAGAAGATGCTAGAGCGACACACTGAAGTGCTGTAAGAAAAGCCGGCACCTGGGTGGCCCGGGTCATGATCCTGGAGTCCTGGATCAAGTCCCACATCAGGCTCCCGGCTCAGCGGGGAGTCTACTTTTCCCTCTGACTCTCCCCCATCTCATGCTCTCTCTTTTTCTCTCTCTCAAATAAATAAAGTCTTAAAAAAAAAGAGAGAGAGAGAGAGAAAGCTAAAAAAAAAAAACCTTATATAGAATCTGTTCAATATTTTAAAAACAGAGGAAAAACTCCTTACCAGTAGCAAACCTGGGGATCTTAAATTGACTTGTAGGGGTGGGCATGGCCTGCGTCCCACAGAGTAGGTAGGAGTCACGCCTTCTTGCACTCCCAGCTGCACTCAGGGGAGAGGGCTGTGACCAGGTGGGGCCGGAGTTCGGCCCAGGGCCTCCCTGTCCTGGTGACGAGGCTTGGGCGAGAGCCGCTTCGGGGGGCGCCTTGGCCGGCTCTACCAGTGCCTCAGTGGCCGCGGCGCACCTGCTCTGCCGGCTGGAGGCACCCGCAGGGCTGGCCCGCAGAGGCTGCCGCGGCACAGCAGGGCCCATCCTGCCCGGATGGCTGTTGGGTGGCAGAGGCGGGGAAGCGCCCGTGGAAATCCTTGCAGGCTTGCTGGATCTAGCTGCAAGAGGGGACGCAAAATCTGGTTACCACTTAAGTTTCCATTATTTTTAAATTACTAAATTACTTAGCACTTATAGTTTTCGAATGAAGAAGGTTATTTATTTCTATCACGATGATTTCCTCACGATCAAACACAGGACCTGTGAGCAACATCCCACATGCACGTCAGGTAATGTCCCCACACACAGGACAAGTGGGGCTGCTCCTGGCTTAGCTGAGTGTGTCCTAAGGTACAAACTCCAGACACATTACCAAGACGCATGTAAGTATTCGTGAGTTCCAGCTTTCCCGTCTTCCCTGCTGCTGTCGACAGCAGACCTCTGCCCTGGCTGAGCGGCCAGAAGTGGACGGGGTTGTCGCGCGCCCCACCCCTCTGGTCAGGGAGGTTGCGAGGGGACAGGGAGAGAAGGCGCTGTCCTAGCTGCTTGGTCCCTTCAAATCCCAGGGCGGTTGGGTCACAGCAATCCCGGGCACCATTTAAAACAGAAAGAAGATAAACCCGGGCAAGCACTCAGGTGCCAGTACGCCCCCCGCAGACGCCCATCTGGGAAGACTCCTGCAGAAAGCCCAAGAGGAGGGCTGAGGCCGCAGCCCGTGTTGCAGGGTGCGCACCAGCTTCGCAGTGCGCCTCACCGCACTCTGTCCCCGCGGACCTCACCAGCCCCATCTGTGCACACCACACACACCCCCCCCACACACACCCACACCCACACAGCAGCCGTCTCGCAGCCTTTATAAGAGGCAGGACTGCAGCAACCCCTAGTGAGAGCAGTGCAGTAGCCCTGCAGCCCCGGCCGCACAGACTGCACGGCCCCTCACTGGGGCAGGGATCCCTTTCCCCGGTCACGGCCACACTCCACTCCAGAGTCGGGGGCGGGCCCGTCACGCACTCCCTCTAAAGCCCGGACAATGCTGCAGGGGAGGCACCGTCCTGCCGTCTGTCCAGCTACGGAAACGAGTTCAGTTCTCCTCCCCACCACCGGGCAGGCAGGACTCCAAATCACATCAGTCCGATTCCAGAGAGGACGCTTGTCCCATTTTGTGAAGAAAATCCACACACGTCTAGACAGCAAATAGCACAGGACTAGCGGGTGGGTCTGGAAGGGACCGGAGGGCCGCTCCTCACCCAACCCCAACACACCAGGGCTTCTCCCCTTCACCGCGAGATGGCGCCCTCGGCTCGCGGAGACCACAAGGCAGCTGCCTTTCCTTGCTTCCGCTGTGGGGATTTAAATAAACGCTGAGTTGACTAGGGTCACTAAGTGGTCTGGAACAGTCCTATTTTTAACACCTGTGTCTGGTTACATGTCCAGGGGCCGGTCTCTGCGTCCTTGCACGTTCGCAGGCCCCTGGAGCACAGGGCAGCTGTGGCGGTGTGGGGGGAGGGCACCCTAAACTAACCCCAGCGCTCTCCTCGGAGGAAGGGAGCGCCACATGGGCAGGGACCCTGACACAATGGCCCCTACCCCACACCGCAGCAAACCCTCCACAACCTTCTGCGGAGCCAAACGGTCTGAGAGGGACATTGCCCTCACGGCTGGGCCTGGCTAGGCAGGGGTGGGTCTGGGCACCGAGCTCCCCTCCGGCCGCACCTCTGCCGGCTGCTGAAGCACCCACGCTGGAAATCGCCGCTGGAACAGACCCGGAGGAAGACTTTCTTGAGAGCCCGCCAGCACAGCCAGGTGGTTTCAACAGGGTTTTCTTCAGCCCCAACTGCAGCAAAATGTTAAGAACAAAACAAAAAACCCAGAGTCATCAAAGAGTTCAAGATCTATACCCATGATCTATACCTTTCTTTGCAAATCTAGGGTTTTTAAATAATTGAGTAATGATCACCTTGAATTTAAAGGGAAAGGCCAGGCCGCAGGGCTCAAGCGTAGTTTTCCAAGATACGCGCAAGACACATGGGACCTTGCTGAAAGGCCGATTTCCGGGCTCCAACCCCCACCCGCAGAGTCCGAGCTGTAGGGCCCAGCTTCTGGCAATTTTAACAAGTGGTTCTGACGCACAGCTCCGTTTAACCACAAGGCCAGGAAAGAACCGGCAGGGCTGTGGGCACCTGTGTCTGTGCCCACGAGGGGCAGAGCCAAGCACTGACAACCTGTTGCGTCTCTGAGGGAAGCAGGGAGCCGCAGACACACGGATGCTCGGAGATGCCGAGTCCGGTCCACGGAGCCCCCACCACACACCAGGCCGTGCGCTCTAGCTTCCGTCAAGTAGCCTCGCACCGATCCCATTTCCAACCTCCCCCAACTTGATTTCAAAGACACACAGCGTCTAGCGCGCTGCCCCTGAGATCGCTTTGCTCCCGGGCCATGCCCGCCTGCTGCCCTGCCGGACCCACCTTGTTCGGAACAGGGAGCGATCGCTTGCCTTGGACGGAGTGGTTTCCCCCAGCCGGTAGGCTGGCGGGCTCGCGGGCCACACTGGACTTGTCAGGGGCCGCGTCCCTGCGGGGTTCCTCTTCATTGAGGATTTTCAACTGGGAAGGACTGGCTGCTATCCTTTTCATAGGCTGAAAATTGTAAGATGAAATGTGAGAACTGTCTGGTCTTTAACAACGTACAGAAGTAGCAAGGCTTCGGTGTAGAGCAACGGCGGGCGCCGCCCATCTTCCCCGGCTGCACACGTCCCTCCACTCATCAGCAGACAGAAGTGAACACAGCAGCCCGCTTCCTGCACCGAGTCACCATGGACGAAAATGATGATGGCTTTTGCTTCCTCATTAACAACAGAGGGGAAGAATACTAAGACCATTAGCAAGGAGAGAGATCCTCTAAAGCTTTTCTTCAATCAGGATTCTTAGCTAAGGATGATGAGGAAATTGGTTCTAGTACCAAAACTTTTAAAATGCTGTCTAGAAAGGAATCACTGATTAAAACGTTATTCCTTCTAGCAGAGATGCTGCTCAGTTGTAATGAATCTTCCGGGCAGAGTACTGGAAGCCATTTTTCTCTGGGCAGCATAGTCAAACAAAGAATAAATTTCAGATAATATTTAGATCCAGGGGCATTCAGGGAATGAACCCCGGCTTATGTCGATAACCCCTTCTAACAAGGCCAGCTACGAAGAAGCAGCAGCAGATCATAAAGTAAGCACAGCATTAGAACAATAACTTTATTTTTCCTTTACAGCATTTTAAAACTGAGATATAGCTCACGAAACATAAAATTCACCATTTCAAAGTGTACGTGTCAGGGGTTTTTAGCAAATTCACAATGTTGTACAACCGGCATCAACCCAAGACATTCTTGTTGTTCCTGAAGGAAAGTGCTAGCCATCAGCAGTCACCTTCCACTCCCGTCAACCTCCCCGCCTAGACAGCCACTAACTACTCCCCTCTCTACAATTCGCCTATCATGGTCCCTTCCTGGAAATGGGAGCATACGATATGTGAACTTTTGTGTCTGGCTGCCTTCCCTAAGCATGTTCTCAAGGATCATTCATGTCATACTATTTTCTAATATTGCATTTCCTTATTGCCTGAGTCCACCTGTAATCCCTACCGCGGTCCACATACTCCCCATAAGACCCCGGCACTCCTTCTAGGCACATCACTTTTAGAAATTTAAAATGCTGTCTAGAAAGGAATCACTGATTAAAACGTCTATTTAGAGGCTACAGCTATTTAGAGGAAGCTACAGCGATCATTACCCCTGTCTAGGCTTCAGTGTGGCAGACAAGATCTGAGCTCGGATCAGCCCTGGGTTCTGAGGGCAGGAAGTCATGCAGCTCGTGAGATGTCCTTATAGAGGGAAAAGGAGCTCCTAGGCCCTTGCTGGGTGGTTTGCACTGACCCAGACCTGCTTACAACCGTACAGTACCATTCCTCTGCAACTGGCTCAGAGAGCAGAGGCCTGGGGCCCAGGTTAGCAGCGGAGCTGAGAAATGGCACACAGCAGGCTCTAACTGCTGCCTCCCCTCAAAGCAGGAGCTTCCTCCCCTGAGTAGACACAATGTCAGCAAAGCCTGGAAGTAGCCAGCCACCCTTTGACACCTTCCCCGACCGGAGCGCCCTGCCCCGCAAATCTCCAGGAGCCCCAGTGCACCAGAGTTGGCTAGCCGTATCCCAAAGACCTGGCTGTCAACTGCCACTTCCCAGGACAGCTTATCCGCATAGTTCCTGGGAGGAAAACGATCTGAACAAGGAAGCTAAGGAAGATAGCTACTGGCTGTTCCAGGAGGGGAATTTTTAGAAGTTGCTTGTTAATATACATGAAATCCCTAATAAGTAGAAAATCTAGTGTTGTAACAAAGCAAAAGGACAAATTTCAAAAGGCATTCAGGATGAGGTGTTTTTAAGTCATCACAAGAGGAAGGTAGTTCCGCCCCTGTCCATATCCACCTCAAACCTAGCTCTCCAGGCTGTCCCTGCTCTTCATGGACTTTGTGTCTATACTTCCTTCTTTTTTTTTTCCCTAAGATTTTATTTACTTATTGGTCAGAGAGAGAGAGCCCAAGCACGGGGAGCAGCAGGAAGAACCAGCAGAACAGGCAGAGGGAGAAGCTGGCTCCCCACTGAGCGGGGAGCCCCGATGTAGGGCTTAACTCCAGGACCCCAAGATCATGACCTGAGCCAAAGGCAGATGCTTAACCAACTGAGCCACCTGGGGCCTTGTTCCTATGCTTCTGAGCCCTCAGCACAGCTATGTTTCCAAGCTTCTCCCTGTCACAGTTTCCTTTAGGGTCATAAACCAAAGGGCTAAAACGCAAGGGAGCACCTAGCTCTCCAGACAGATGTTCTGGGATGTGTGTGTGTCTACCTGCTCCGTGGCCACAGGAATGTTCTTTCCTCTCGCAGAAAACGCCCGGGGCTGCACCAATTTGCTGATGACCTTTCTCTGAGTCCCTGACTGGTGTGGAGGGTGAGCAGTACTTGGTTCCGCTGGCAGAGAAGAGCGGGACGAACATGGTGGTTCCTGCGTCTGGGCGGGAGCCCTTGGGAGGGCCACTCCAGAGGGGGTCTGGGTTCCCAGGAGTGGTGTGCCCCGCAAGGGGCTGTCTGACAGATAATAGGTCTCCCTCTTAAGTGACTTGGGGCTTTTCTTCATTTCATTTTCTTTCTCAAATAGGCTTATTTTTAATTTTGATTCCTGTATAAATCTTTCCACGCCCTGGCTCCAGAGGTCTTCAGCTGTGACATCTTGGGCTGCCTTGCTTTTGCTCTTGCTTTCTATCTGTAAGGCGAGTAAGTGGGCTTCTTTATACACTTCCACAAATTTTTCCCCAGTGAGAGGACTCCAGGTGAAGTGACTTTCTGAGGCTGACAAGGGAGGTTCCTCAGGAATGTGACGGTTTAATTCCAAGCTGGCAGCAACACATCTTTCCTTATGCCCAATGGGTCCAAAGAAGACCTCATCATCTTCATTTGCACTGTTTTAAATAAAAGGATTATTAACAACAATGGCATTTAAATGAAAGACTTTAATGAATGACGTTAAACCCAAGGAAAGGGAAGAAAACTCATAATTTACCTTGAAGAAGACAATGAAAGATCGAAGTCAAATTTTTCATCAGCCAAGAGGAGAATGTCTGGGGGGGAAAAGTCCAGCATTATTTGAGGGTTGGGGCCAACAAAGAGAAACTATTCCCAGGCTCTGCAGCTATAAAAACAACAAAATTTCACTCCCCAAAGTGTACCTTCTCGTCATCTTAACAGAGAGCTCTAGATGCTCCAACAGTTTTGTTTTCTTTTTAAAATAACATTAAAAAACCCAATAATAAAATAAAATAGCATTGGCAATCCTGGGTTTGCTAAGCTGACCCAAAAATCCCAGTCCGCATCTTTAAGATATAATCTAAAATGCATTCACCAAGTCATTCAACCAGTTTTTTAAGGCTAGATAAATCATACTCAGGTATAGACAATTTTCAAAAGACCACCTGCTTCAGGTCCCCCAGAACTGAATTCCTTGCTTACAAACTACATCAACACCTACTCTTCCTTCAAAAACAAATTCAGTATTATTCCAGTGCACCCTCCGGACTCCACATGTATTTGCTGATGACCGGCTCTTCTTACAGCACACCCTGAACCCAGATGAAACTGCACCTGTACCCCCATCTGCACTTTCGCCATAGCTCCGTCACCAGCTCACCTAGAAGCTCAACCCCCTCTAGCAAACCTCCACTCTCTCTAACAAACCTCGGGCTCCAGGTTAGCGGATCTCCTTCCTGGAGCAACTGCACCCTTCCCCTAGATCCCACACCCCATCCACCCCCATGCGTCCCTAGGGCCTCCCTGCCCTAACACCTGTCGCTGTGCTGCCCTGCTGTTCTGTAATGTCCCTTTACCTTTCTGGGACCCCAGCTAGAGTGTAAGCTCCTCCAAGCCAGAAAATGTCTAATGCTCTCACAAATTCCTTTATGTCTGGCTAAGGGCCCTAAGGGCCACTTACAAATAATTATCAAAATGGGTAATTACACTGGGGGTAATAATAATTGCACTGAGTGGATATTTCTATACTGTAAAGTCTATACAGCAGTTTCACAATTCACATCTTATTTGATCCTAAAAAACAATGCAGCATGCTTACTAAAATTAGAAAAATTTGAAGTACAGTATTCTCATAATTAGGTCCTAATTAGTCACTTCAATTATTCTTAATTACCCAATCAAGGAAAAGGTAGAAAGCACAAATGCACAAACACAATAAAGAGAAATGACCAGAGAGAGAGGAAATTAAAAGATTCTTAAGTTAGATTGCTCAACTCCATGCATATAAACCTAAGAACTGGGCTGAAATGCATAATTTTCTAGAAGACACTATTTTTTGTATTTAAATTACTTAAGTGGATTTATTTTTAAAACTGACTCCAGAAGAGAGAAAAAAAAATCTTCATAGTTCAATTATCATAAAATAACTGCACTCATTTACTCAAGAGCTCTTGTCCTCGAAAGAGCACAAGTCCCAGACAGTTTCACAGGATAATTCTGTCAAGTCTTTCAAGAATGCATCATTCCAAAGTTATTTAGACTGCTTCACAGGAGAGAAAAAAGAAACCTTTAAACTTACTTCTAAGAAGCAAGCATAACCATTTCCCAAAACTCTAGTTAGCTCAATAAAGAAAGTTACAGACCAGACTCAGAAAAAACCCTAGAGAGGAATACTGGGTACCAGAATCCAGCAGCACATTAAAAGAAGAACACATCCCGACTAGGTGAAGTTTGTTTCAGGACTTGAGGACTGTAGGATGGTTCAATTTTACACAATCTAGTGACATGATTGTTATATTACCAGATCATAAAAGAAAGCCCTATATTGTGTCCATCTATGCTAATAAGACATATTAAAAAATGCAACATACCTTGTTGACTTTAAAAGCTCTTTATAAAAAGCAATAGATACATTAGAGACACATTTGATCATATAAGGAAGTATCTATCTCCAGCCAAAAGCCAAGGTCAGGTCTAATGGGACACGATCAGAAGCATTCCTTCTAAAGGCAGGAACCAGTGTACTCTATCAGTCAGGACAGGCTAACTTATGCTAAAGTAACAAACAACCCCCAAGCATCAAGTGCTCTATTTCTTACTCAAACTCTACGTATGTTGAGGCTTGGGTCCTGCTCCACATCCTTCTCACTGCAGAACACAGGCTGATGGAGCCTGGCCCTTGTCCTAAGGGGGGAAACAGCAAATTCATACTAGTTCTTAAAGACCTAGAAGTGACACATATCACAGCATTCCCATTTCACTGGCCACCCTTCAAGTCACTTGAGCTGAATCCAGCTGCAAGTGGGCAGACAAGTACAATTCCACCATGTACCCGGGAGGGGGAAAAAAAAAAAGTAGAAAGGAAGAAGGGAAAAAAAAAGTGGAAATACTGATAAACAGCACCAGGACTACCACCTATATGTAAATGAACTCACAAACCGGCATGAGAGTTAGTGGTATCTAAAGAGGCAATTCCACGAAAGGCGGGCACACGGCCACGATGTCTGCCGTCACGACAAGCCTGGACACTGTGCTGGGCGCACTAACCAGTGCAATCAGACAAAGGAGAGAATCTGGAGGGAACAGGATCGCAGCGCACGGATGCTATAATCACAGACATGAAAAAACAAGTGAACACTATTACAAGTAGCAAAAGGATAAAAGCAGGTGCCTGAAGACAAAATTACTGCACAGCAATCAATGGCATCATATCTACAAAGAACAGTGTGAAGATATGCTGGAAGAAAAGACCTCATTACAGTAGCCGCAAAACCCACTAAATACCTGGGAATAAACCTAACACATGCAAGACAGATAAAAGAAAACTTAGTATAACATAAAAGTAGCACATCAAATTAAAGGGGGAAATGGTGTATTCAATAAATGGTATTTTCCCTTAGGGAAAATATATATAAAAGGAAAAAGAGGGGCGCCTGGGTGGCTCAGTCGGTTAAGTGTCTGCCTTTGGCTCGGGTCGTGATCCTGGGGTCCTGGGATCGAGCCCCGCATCCGGCTCCCTGCTTGGTGGAGAGCCTGCTTCTCCCTCTCCCTCTGCCTGCTGCTCTGCCTACTTGTGCTCTCTCTCTCTCTATCTTTCTGTCAAATAAATAAATAAATAAAATCTTTAAAACAAAAAAAAAAAGGAAAAAGAAGGGGCACCTGGGTGACTCAGTGGGTTGAGCGACTGACTCTTGATTTTGGCTCAGGTCACGATCTCAGGGTTGTGAGCCTGAGTCCCATGTGGGGCTCCTCACTCAAGGTGGCATCGGCTTGAGATTCTCTCTCTCCCTCTCCCCGCTCACTCACGCGTGCATGCACTAATGCTCTCTCTCAAAATAAATAAGTACATCTTTAAAAAAAAAAAAAAGGAAAGAAAAGGAACAAGAAACCATGAGGAAATTGTCACCTGGAGACAAGAGGTCTAACTATGACACCAAACGGGAAACCGGAGGAGACTGATAGTACAATACGTAAAAAAACCAATTTAAATCTCTGCATAGCCAAAATCCCCATGAGCAAGGTTAAAGAAACAATAAGCAGGGGAAAACGTATCTGCGGCTCCCATCTCAGAGGGCTCATTTAAGAACGGTGCCTACAAACTGTAGGAAAACAAGCAGCGATGTAATGGAAGACCTGGCAAGTGACAGCACCAGATCAAATAACTGACAAAATTAAAACAAAAGTAACCCTGAGATTCCACTTTCACCTGTCAGGTTGTCAAAAAACCAGAGAGTTTGGTAAAACGGGTACAGGGCTGTGGAGAATGAAGACAGTCCACATAGCACTGGGGGAGGCGTCACTTAGTCACCTGGCAGCACCTACAAAAATCAGAAATGCGTGTGTCCTCCGGCCCAGCAAGGAGACCTACAGGCAGACGTCCCACAGCCGGTCCTGGTGCCGTTTGCTGCAACAGCATTTGAGAAAGCAAGACACAGGACACAAACGAACGTGCACCCACAGCAGATGGGAGGAATCAGTCCTTGTCCCCCAAGGCGGACCGCTACACACAGACCAAAGAGAACAGCAGCGGTGCACGTGCTGACATACAAAGATCACCCCATAAACCCGTACCATGAGCAAGATGCGGCACAGGGCTCCACCTGCTCTAAGAGAGGGGCGGTCGGCCGGCTGTATACACAGACTGGTTTGCTCTTGCACAGATCGGGTCTGGAAGAGCAAAGAGACCGAAGACACTGCTGGCCATCGGAGGGGCAGCTGAGGGGCTGAGGGAGAGGCTCCAGGAAGCAGAAACAGGTTGGGTCAGATCCTGGAGGGTTTGCAAGGCACTGCAAGGAGCTTCTATTCTAGCCAGAGTGCAACAGGAAGCTATGGAAGGCTCAAGCCTAAGAGTTATGGTCTAACCTGTGTTTCTCAAAGGTTAGCCTGGCTGCTGTGTTGAATGTATGGGAAGGGAAGGAAGTGGAATCTGCTGAAATCTCAGATGCCCACGGAGGTGGAGGTGAGTTAGTGTGGCTGAGGCACGGGGTGATGGCATCCGGGTGGGGCTGGAAAGAGGCAGATCCGAATGCATTCTGGAGGTGGAGACAGCGATAATGGGGGACTGAACGAACGTGGCCGCTTCACAACTTCGGTTGGTAAGGAGAGGGGCCATTTGCTTGCACAGGAGGACAAAGAGCCGGCGAAGAACAGGGCGAGCACATTGGGCTCGGAGTGCAAGCCATCTGGGGGAAGACGCCAAGGACAGGTGGATACAGGAACCCAGACTCTGGGGAAAGACTGTGTCCAAGACAAAACGGAGGCCCCGCTACAAAGCGGATGGAGTTTAAAACCTGGGAGCGTCTGAGAGCCCCTGGGGTCGGGGGGATCGAGAGAGACCCCAGACCATGTCCTGGGAAAGATCAGTTTCAGAAGACGACAGAGGAAGAAGAGCTTGCAAAGAGGAGGATAAACCAGCCAGAGAGGTGGAAGGTTGTGCCTGCAAGTCAGTGGTGAGCACAAGCACACGGACGGGCACGAAGTAAGGCTATGAGGGTCCGGGAGGGTTGGGACAAGGGCCGAAGTCCTCCAGCGCAGCCCATGGGACCCCGCGCTCTGCACTGGTAATGCCCGTGAGGGTAGGGACGGGAAGGAGGAAGGGATGCAGCGGCAACTATGTTTCTAGACAGGAGGAAGGCAACTATGTTTCTAGACAGGAGGAAGACGGGATGAAAGTGGGAAGCCCCCAGGACCCTCTTGGCAGGATGAAGTGTCCAGGATACCCAGTCCACCGGCCTCACACGGATGTTGCCAGGAGCACAGGATGCAGGGACGCCCACATGCCTTAGGGGAAAGAGAGGAGGGTTTGGGCCTCCGCTCATCTCCGGGGCTGTCTTCTCACCCGATGCTCAAGCCAGACCCGGACAGAACAAGACCAGAAACTCACGGAGATTCTAAACTAGCCTCAGCCGACAGGAGCCAGCAATGAACACCAAGAGGAAACATCAGATTCGGTCACGCCAGTCCCGAGCGCCTGCCAGGTGCCAGGCTGTGTTCTCCGCCCCGGGTATACCCGGCGGGTCGGGCTGCAGAGAACCCCGGCTTTGAGGGAAATCCGAAGCTGGGGGGAACGCGAGGGAGAAAAGCGAAAACCAAAGAGGCGGGACGGAGGCACACCGCTTAGGGCGGGGACGTGACTTTGGCCGGCGCGGGGCACCGGTGAGCGCCGAACAGACACCGGACTAAGCTCTCGCAGATGCGGGCACTCGAGCTCCCCGACCGCGGCGCTGCAGCGGCGGGGACGCACCGTTCTCCCCGGGGACGTCCATCTGCGCTTCTCCCGGCGGGCGGGCCTCCTTCCACGGCGACGGCTGTCGGAGTCACTGCGGGGAGGACAGGGCCGGCGGTGAGCAGGTGCGGCGCCCAGGCCCCCGGACCCGCCCCCGCACCCCGTGGAGGCCGGCGAGCGCCGCCGCAGCCCCGGCCCGGACGCAGGGAGAGGGCGGCCGCCGGCAGGCGGGGAGGGGAATGGCGGCCGGAGGCCACGGGAGGTGCCGCCGGGACCCTCTGCCTCGCACGCCCGGCCGCGCGCCCCCAGGCCGGGAGCTCCGCGGCCCTGCTCTGGACGGAGCTCCGCGGCCGAGCACAACGAAGTCCCCGCGCTCGCGGCAGCGCCACCGAAAGCGCGAGAGGACCCCGCCCGACCCACGGCGCCCCTCACCCGAGCGACGGCGGCCCCCGGCGGCCCCACCCCGGCCCGGGGTTTAAACGCGGCGCGGCGGGCGCGGCGCGGGCCGCCGATTGGCCGGTTTGAAGGCGCTGCGCCACGACGCCGCGCCCGGTGCATCCTGGGGGCTGGGGGCGGAGCCGCCGGGAGGAGGGGCGCGGCGCACATGCGCACTGCCTCCGCGTGCGGGTGGGCCGGGCGAGTCTCGGTGCCGCCGGCGCCCGGGGCTGGGCGGCAGAGGCGGGCGGGGGCTTCTTTGGGGCGTCGTGCCGGGTCCCCGCAGGCTTGGCGTCAGGGGAGCCGCGCGTGCCGAGGGACGTGGTTCGGACCCCAGCTTTTTGTCTGTACACGCAGGGGCTTCAGTTCCCCGCGAAGCGTGTCGGCGGGAACCGACCTGGGGGCGCGCCTGTGCCTCCTGCGCCCCCGCTTGCCGGTCGGCGCCAAGCCCCGGGCCCGCCCGCACCAGCGCACACCCGCCGGGGAGCTGGGTCTGTTCTGAGAGCAAGAGGCGGGGGCGGGCCGGAGGGGTGCGCAGGGCGCGTGGCCCGGGGGTGCAGTCCGCACGGGGAGCAAGAGCCCCGGTCCGAGCGACGCGGAGCACTGGCCAGTGAATGGTCAGACTGACCGCGCTGCGCCGTGGACTGTGAACCAGCTGTAAGTAACGCCCCGCTCGTGGCCGGGAGGGTGAGACACCGTGCCATGAAGCTGTTGCTCTGGGTATCTGGGACTGGTGGCTGGGGGAGGATGTGGGAAGGAGGGGCCTGGGATGCCCCATAGGGTCTGCCCTGGGAAGGTCTGAACTCCAGAGGGAGGAACACCTTTTTCAGGGTTGGAAATGAGTTGTTTACTTGGGGCAGATTGGATGGAGAGCTGTCCAGGGGGCAGCCTTCCCAGGCCCAGGACCTACGCCAAGGCTTCTATATTGGCTGGCATCTGGACTCCACGTTGTCCCTGGTTTCCCATCACCCGCGCCCATCACTCTGTGTGGTTGTGTTCCCTCTCCACTTCACCTGATTCCAGCTCCCTGTGAGACCCTGAGCCCCTAAAAGGCATGGCAGGGGCTCGGTTATGTGATGTCCCCCAGCCTCACGCAGCCCAGCCACGGACCCCAGGCAAGAGCTGGGAGAGTGGAGGCTGGATATTGAAGGGGTAGGAGGTGGAGAGAGGGGCTGGGGGGGCAGTGTCTTGTAGTTTGGACAGAGCCCAGCCTGACCTCTGCATCCCTTTTATCTTGTCCTGGCATCTCCAACATGTCTTTTCTATCAAAGGGCGCCCTCTGTGGCTGTTGGCTTCCCACTGCACTCGGCTGTGCTGGGTCCACCAAGACCTCGCCTCCACCACCTGAGTTTCCGTCCATGGGGTTCCTTCTGAATTCTATTGTCTTTTGGCCTTTTTTTTTTTTTCTTTAAGATTTATTTATTTGAGACAGAGAGAGAGGATGAGCATGACCAGGAGGGAGAGAATCTCCAGCAAACTCCACACTGGGCACAGAGCCTGACATGGGGCTCCGTCTCACAACCCTAAGACCACAACCCGAGCTAGACCCTCACCCACATGGCCACCCGGGCGCCCCATGAATTCCATTGCCTTTTGCTCAGGTTCCTGCTTAACTGGAGAAGAAAGGTGGTCCCAGGCACACCCAGCTTCAGGTATCTGTCAAGAGCCTTTGGATTGTAAGAAACACAAAACCAGCTTCAGGCTGGCTTTAGAAAGAGGAGAATTAACTGACTCGAGAAACCAGGAAGTCCAGGAAAGAGGGGCCCGAAGTCGGACTGGGTCAGGTCATCTCCCAGCTGCCTCTCTGGGGTCCTGCTCACCCTTGAGCACGCTGGCTTTGCTGGGCCCCCCAGTGCAGGAGCTCCAGCCTTCCCACCACTTAGCAGGGCCTCCTGAGGGCAGCAACTGGTTTGGGGGTGCCCGTGCCCTGTCGATGGTCCGAAGGCCTCTGTGTGCCTGACTCAATCACAAGGTGCCTGCAACAGGAGCTCGGGAGGGTGCTTGACCCAGGTCCCCACGGCCCTGTGGGCACCCTCGCCAGCCTACAGTGGCTTCGAGGAGGGCTTCCCCGAGGAGGGCTTCCCCAAGGAGGGATCAGGGCTCCTGGCTTCCCTGGCCAAGTTGTATCCTCCTTGGAACCAGGAGAGAGGAGGGCAGATGGAATGTGGGCAGGTAACAGGAGGGGACAGCTCAGGACGGGAGGGTAGGCTCCCCTCTGGCCTGTGTCCCTAGCTCCTGGATGGAGAGAGCACTTCTCTCGAAATCCTGTTGTAACTACCCATCTTCTGGACTCAATGTCCCGCCCCCACGCCCAAGTTCAAGGAGAAGCGTGTCTCCTCAGGACCCAGCCTGGCCCATGGGAGATGATGAAAGGTGCCGCCAGCACAGTCAGGCAAAGGAACCAATTAACTAATTTATTTTAATCTCAGAAATTTGTCTAATCCGTTTGGAGGCCTCCACTGCCCCTACCTGAGTCTCAGCCTACACTGAAGGAACCTGAGAAACATCTAGGGGTGGGGAATGCCCCTCACAAGCACATTCCAGTGAAATCAGCAGCTTGCTCAGGAGTGTCACTGGGACCATGTTAAGATGGGGAAACAGAAAACTGGCTCAGATCTCAGTAAAGCTCCATGGACTTTGGTTTTTGCCAGGACAGGGCAACCCTGAGTTCAGTCCACAACCCCCAGAAAGTGTGCCCGCTCAGTGCATGTGCGCCCATGTGATTCAAGTCCTAGTGGGCAAAGGAAGCCACATACCTGAGGTCCCTTAATTAGCACCACCGGAGTCCCCTGGGGAAGTCCACAGACTTCTCCAGAGACAGGAGAGGGCCACCCCACATGCCTGTGCTGCTTTGGGGGGGGTGCCACAGCTGGGGGGTCCAAGGTGAATCTCAGGGCCTCTGGTAGCTGTGACCCTGGGCAAGTCACTTCCCCCCATGGGTGCTCTCACCCAAAAGATGGGACAATGTATCTAGCATTTGCCGGGGAAGACCAAACAAGAGGGCTTATCCCAGGGGCAGCCTCAGGGGCAAGAGTGTTCCCCAGGGGAGGACTCCCCTTCCCCCGGCCAAGCCAGCCCCCCCAACCCAGGAGGTACAAGAGTCCCCTGGGAAAACAGTTTGCCAGGCCAACTGTGCTACAGTGGCAACAGTGCTACTGGCACATGCACTTTGGCCCTTGGCCCTTGGAACAAAGGGTTCCAAGATTCTGAGTCATGTGTAAAATTGATTTGTGTCCCTACTTCCCATAATGTTGCTGGTTACAGGGCTTTCTGCTTAAAGCTGCAAATTACTCAACAGCACTAACTAACAGACTCTAGCTGCTTCTAACCTCAGGGTTTAGGGGGCAGCTGATCCGATGCTGGGGAGGGGCCCAGGTCCAGCTCATTGGAGGAGGTGGACGGCAGCGGCCTTTCGGATGAGCCGCTGGGTCAGGGGTGAGTTGGGCTTCAAGGCGTCACGCTCCATCAGAAGGTTCCTGTGGAAACGGACAAGATCTGTGATGGAACCTCCTAGAAGTGAGGGGGCCCTGTGATCCCTGGGCCCCAAGAGAGGACAGGCAACTCGGGCCGGGGCTGAGATGGGAAGAGAGGGGACGGC
This sequence comes from Mustela lutreola, assembly GCF_030435805.1. Taxonomy (NCBI): domain Eukaryota; kingdom Metazoa; phylum Chordata; class Mammalia; order Carnivora; family Mustelidae; genus Mustela; species Mustela lutreola. The sequence continues at coordinate 148,253,963 of NC_081297.1, read as the reverse complement.
ATCGCTGCAGAGGGGAGGGACGGAGACCAACAGCAGAAGACCCGGTCTTGGCAGGGCCCTAGGTGGGCGGGGGAGGTCAAGGATGAGAAGGCAGGTCGGGGCAGGTCGGGGCATTGGTGTCGGAGAACATGTCCACACTCTCCCCAAGACGTAACTGGGTGAGCGCAAGACCATGGCCTCGTCTGCCTTGGGAAGCTGGGGGCCCATCCGCCTGCCAGACAAGAAGGTAGAGCCTGCCCGGAGGGTGGTGGGGAAGCCACGCTGAGGCCGACTCAGAAGGTAAGTGGCAGGAGACCAGGTATGGAGAAACCCACGTGTAAACAAGTTCTTAAGGCAAAGACCCTGAACGATGAGTAACAGTGCTTCTGCGGGGTGAAGGGTGGGGTTAAGGTGGGCTGCACTCAGAGTGGGGACACGACGGGTGGGGCGCAGGGTTTCCATCCTGGAGGGCAGGGGAGTGAGCTGCCCGTCACCCCGACAGCAGCAGGTTCTCCTCTGTGGCCAGCATCTGCTCTGGGCTGCCGCCGTGGCGTGTTGTCCCCCAACACCCCAGTAGGCGGACCACCCAGCTCAGAGGAGGCCCCCCACCCCACGCCTGCCCTCAGCCAGCCTGTCCAAGGGGCCCCACCTTCCCTGCCAACCTGAGATGCCAACTTGCACCCTCACGGGGGCCTGGAACTCTAAGCAGTGTGACCCCTAAAGAAAGGTGTGTGGCTGTGGCAGACGGCCACGGAGGGGTGAACAGTGAGGGGCGCGTAGGACGCATCAGCGATCCAGCCAATTCCAGCGTGCCCGGAGCGCGCACAGCTGTTTCATTAGTGCTGAGAACACCTGCTCTGCTCAGTGTGGAGACACTGTTGGGACAATGGGCCTCACGCAGCTTAAACCCTGGGCCTTTCTGCCTGACCTCCAGGGCTCAGCCTAGGGTCATCCCGACTTCACTGGGTCTCCCGACCCCTATTCTACCCACCAGGTACCCCACAGCCCCTCCCTGCCCCCTTTCTCGTTGGTGTTCCAGTGGGGTGCAGGGGACCCACAAGGACACCGGGCTGCCCGTGCAGGGCAAGGCGAGCTGAGGCGTGGGACCTCCCAGGCTGCAGGTGAGGGCTGGGCTTTGCCACGCTTTCTAATTCAGGTGCCCCCGCCCCAACACCCCTAACCCTCCAGCTACTGCTCCTCCTAGCCTGACCACTGCGCCTGATCAGATCTGCTGGTTTGCCGGCCGCCTCTCAACTGTCTCTTCTTCAGGGCACCCTCCCTCCCTGAGTCCCGGCCAGCTCAGCCTCCAGAGCAAGGTGTCCTGGCCCGCACTCATGGCAAGTTGATGTGTGCATGTGTACATGAGATAGTTGCTAGTGTTCCCACATGAGACGTACGCTCCACATGCCAGGCCCTGAGTTGGCCTGCCCCCCCCCCCCCCACCTTCTGGAACCCAGCAGAGCCCGTGAGAAAGGGCATCCCGGCAGAGTGCGCAGCATGTGCAAAGGCCCAGGCCCCTGAAGGAGCAGGACATGTTGGGTAACTATAGCTCAGCGTGGCTCGGCTGGGAGGGCTAGGAAGGGCAGGAGGGCCGGCCTGGGGGTGGGTGGACCCCAGTGGTCAAGTCGAGTGTGCCAACAGGGAAAACCAAGCACCCCATAGCCTCACATCCTTGCAACCTCAAAGGTGGGAACCGTCTCCGGCAGAGGGAGGTGGGAGTCTCGGCAGGCTGGAAGCCCCTGGGAAGACCCCCAAGTGAGATAGGCAGCTCAGCTCAGAGATGTCCCCAAGCCTGGCATGGGTGTGAGCGAGGAACTCACCGAGCCACGTTCTTGTGGACACCGGATGTACAGTTCAAGGCGGCGTGGATCAGCAGCTGGTTGAAGATGTCTCTCTGAGAAGTCAGTGGGGCAGGTTAGGCTGGTGTAACATGGGGTGAGGGCTGGGAGCCCCCATCCCACCGCGGGCAGGCCTGTTCTCGGGAACAAACTCCCCGGGTGTGGGAAAGACGAGGACACCCGCGCTCGTGGGCGCTGACCCGGAGAGAGGCTGCCGGCAGCGGTGCAGCCCAAGGCTGGGGGCTCACCTGGGCGTTGCTGCCCCCGATCTGGATGATCCGGTAGCGGATGGGAAGGAGCAGTTCCAGAACACGTCCCGGGTTCCCGTTCTCAGCCTCCACCAGGGCCTGGCACAGGGGCAGCCCCACATCACGGGCCAGGAGGTGCTGGCAGTTCTCCCCGGGGGCCCTGCCAGCCAAGGAGGTGCCCTCGGTTACTGGCAGGACACCTTACACTGCCTGACTCAGGTGTCCTGAGGGAATGGGCCGCTCTTCCTCAGCCCAGCATTCCTGGCTCTGTGCCCGACACAGCAGGTGCTTGAGTCAGGGGTGCTGACAGGGGAGAAGCGGGCGGGAAGGGGGAGAACAGGGTTCTCAACCCTGGCTTGAACAGCCCTTTCCACAGGGTTGGACTGTGCTGTTGGGGGACCTCGGGCAGGTCCCCCAACATCTGGCCTCAGTTTGCTCATCTGTGAAGTGGGTACAGTGCCAACCTCACAGGGCCGTCAGGATTGCACACTGTGCAGATAAAGCCCAGTGCTGAAGTTGGCCCCCACACTGGGGCACACGGCTGTCACGGTCCATGTCTCTGCTGGCCCACAGGTGGGGGTTGAGCTGGGTCATGGGGACAGTGGGCATGGTGGCAGCAGCCTGCTCCAAGCCTGTCTTAAAAGAAAGAATTAGGGGGGCCTGGTGGCTCAGTCACTAAGCATCTGCCTTCGGCTCAGGTCATTATCCCAGGGCTCTGGGATAGAGCCCCGCATCAGGCTCCCTGCTTGGTGGGAAGCCTGCTTCTCCCTCTTCCACTCCCCCTGCTTGTCTTCTCTCTCTCACTGGCTCTTTGTGTGTGTGTGTGTCAAATAAATAAATAAAATCTTGAAAAAAAATAAAATAAAAAGAAAGAATCAGATCTTGGAGTGCCCGGTGGGCTCCCCAGTCCTTCCCGGGCTGACATGACCGCCGCTGAGCTGCAGACACCTTGCCTGAAGCTGCCTCCCCAGTGGAGGCCCATGGATCCTGCAGCTCAGCTCTTGGGGGAGGGGACGGGCAGGCAGCTGGGTTGGTGGCCAGCTGAAGCACTGCCCCCAGGACAGCACCAGGGGTCCTGGCTCCCACAGCTCCAGCCCTCCGGGGGTGGGGGGGAGACCGAAGGGTGGCTGCTTCCCTGGCCTCTCCTGGGACGGAAACTGGCTCCCACCCATGGCAGGAACCAGGCCAGGGGGCTGTGTGGCCACACCACCGCACCTCCCTCTCTGGCCAGTCTGCCTCAGCAGGCACTGTCCCCAGTTGGCAGATAAAAAGACTGAGGCTCAGAACAGAGAAGCACTTTGTCCAGGATCTCAGAAGGTATGCAGCAAGGATTTCTGGTTGCAGAGCCTCACCGTGCCCCCTGTGGGAGGCGGCACCCATGGCACTGAGGCTTCCACCCCCAGCAGGGCGATGGAAAGGCAACTCTGGCTCCTAGGAGAATAGCCATGTCCTGGCGTGATATAGCTGGTGGGGGCACACACCTGTGGGACACACACAGGACAGCCACCCTCCATGGGCATCCCCACGGTGGCGTTCAAGTGGGGCCTCCAACCCCAGCCTCCTGGGCCGGTCTGGCCAGGGATGGAGCAGACCTCAGCCCGCCCCCAGCACCCCATGGCCCTCCCAGCGGGTCCCTGGCCCCTTGGCATACTTGCTGGCATCCTGCAGGGTGGTCAGGAGCTCCTGGGTGGTCCCGGAGTCCCGAGCTCCCAGGGATGCCATCAGGAAGTGTGCGTCGTTGAAGAGCAGGATGTGGTCCCGGCTGTGCTTCTGGGTTATAGGCAGGACCTCCTGCCACCGCTCACCCACAGACACCCCTGGGGGCACAGGGAAGAAACCTGCAGGCCTGGTGTCCCATGTGAGCATGTCCTACGCACGGGCCTCCTGAACCCCCATGCCCCCCAGAGGCCCTTGTGTTCCAGCTGGGGAGGCCGGGCAGGGGAACAGGGTGGCCGGTGGCCTCTGGCCTCACACAGAGACCTTTGGGCTCTGTTCATGTTAACCTCGTTAGTTGTAAATGCAGGAGACGCTTGCAATAGAGAAAACTACTGAAGGGTACGAAGTTTCTGGCCCCTTGGACGAAGCCCCAAACCATTTTTGAAATTTGTCCTGGGATTCCCATTGGCACCTGCTACCTAATAAAAGTCAGCAGAGTTAAATAGCATTCTCTCACATTTGTGTCGGGATTTCTCGGCGCTCCGGCCCCTTTCCCCGCCTCGCGTGCCTCCTGACTCCTCGAGTTACTACCTCCTTCCTGCCTCTGCTGTGGGTGACCCTATGGTAGAAACATTGCCCTTGAGCTGTCTCTGGCAGCAAATCAGACAGTTCTCTTGAGTGTCCGCCCTGCTCGCTGAGGGAGCAGCGGCCTTTCCCTTCCCTCCACTGTGCTGCCAGCTTCTGTCCCCGCAGGCCTCCCTGGGCATGTGCCCCGGGGCACGAGGCTTCAGGGTCCCCAGGGACCTCCAGGTGGCTTCAGAAAGTGTGGGCTTCGGCCTCCCTGAGCTCAGCGCCACGAGGCGGATGGGAATCCTGCCCAGCCCTGCTCTAGAAGGCTCCCTGCAGACCCGGATCAAAGCCAGACTCTTCACCGGTCTTCCTGGTACCTGGGCTCCAGCCGCCCACCTCTCATCCTTGCCCACACTGACCCTGTCTTCGGCCCCTCGCCCGGTAACAGGCAGCTGGTTTCTGTGTCCTGGGGGCCCTGGACAGGCTACTTTCTGCACATCACATCCTTTCCCACCTCTGCCAAGCAAAACCCTCCACGGGCCTCATGGCTCACATTTCACTCCCACCGGGAGGCTTTCCTGGAAACAGCTTGCCCTGTCCAGGCCCTCAACCCCACACTGTCCCGCCAGCCCAGGGCCTAGCGTGAGTAGAGCTTTGGCTCTGTTGGGCCTGAGGGAGAGGGGAAACCATCTGGCACCTGGGCTGTTGGCCAGAAGCACCAGAGCTGTGTTCACAGCTATCCAGGCTGCCTGCAGAGCTTGGGGTGACGATGTTGAGAAACCTCTCTGTCTGAAATCCCAGGGAGTTGAGGAAATGTCACCCTCTTCTACTAGGAAAGGAGGCAGCACGCAGAGCCTGCAGCACGCAGAGCACCCGTGCTCTGCCGGGCTGGCGGGCAGGCGGCGGGAACGGCCCGGACCCTGAGCTTGCACACCCAGAGATGTTGGCACTAGGAAGAAAGGGGGTGCAGAGGCTAGAACCCACTGGCTTCGGGCTGGCTGGAAGGTGGCTGCAGAGCCGGGACCCAAGGCCATACAAAGGCAAGCCGCTCGGGTCTGCGACAGGCCCTGGAGTGACTCAGTAATGAGTTCCTTCCCCTTGTTCTGTGGGAGGGAAGAGAGCAGAGGAGCCCAAGGGGAGGGCGCAGGTCTGTACCTTCCATCTGCAGCCGGTACAGCATGGAACAGCTGTCCACCACGTCCAGCATCGCCCCGCTGGCCTTCAAGCTGGGGAAGACCTAGAGGACAAGGGTGGTGGGCAAGTAAGGGGCCCCCGGGATGGGCCGCGTGTGGGGCCTGCACTGAGCCAGCCCTCAGCCAACGGCATCCACCGCCATCACCCTGCGCCCTCAGCTTCCAGAACCAGCCCGTCGCCCAGGGGTCTGGCCGCGCCAGGTGCCAGACCTGAAGCAAGGCCCCGGCCCTGAGCACAGGCCGGGCGCTGGCACCTGTCCCCTCCCGACCCTGGCCTCAGACCACCCTGGCGGGTTCTGTGTTCATCATGTCCCTCACGGCATGGAGGGAGCCGTCCTTCTGTATCACCCCACCATCCTGACAGAACTCAAAGGGAGGAATCAACTGACACTTTGCTGACGGTTTTCCTCGGGGTTAGAGACCTGGGCCCCAAGCATTTTTGTGACACCCCCCACAGCCTTCTATTACAAAGCATGCAGGGGGGTTCCCAGGAGCTGCAAGTCAGCCTTCTTTTCTCTTAAAAGCTGCCTGGGGGCTGGAGGAGGGGGCAGGGGAGTTGTGCTCACTGGGCCTGGGGCTGCAGTCTGTTCCAGAGACGGACTGTGGGGCTGGTGAGTGGCCTCAGTGCCATGGAACCCTAGGGTCAAAAACGGTCTCGGGGCAAATTTTGCGTATGTTTTACTAAAAAGAAAGAAAGAAAGAAAAATTCCTGCGGGCAGATCATTGGTTGTACCAAAGACAAGCCATGTAAAAGGACTACAGAAAATTCCGGGATTTCGGGAAAGACCAACTTGGCCGTGCCATTGTACCGGCGCCGGCGGGGACCCAGTGAGCACCTTCACCCTGTCCCAGCGGCGCCACCGCTTGGCAAGCACGAGGAGTTCTCTCTCCAGCTGCGTTTCTGGCGGAGACCGTGCTGACGGGCTCAACTATGTGCTAGAGACTAAAAGGCCAACGTCTGCCATCCACCGAGTTGGCTGCAGAAGTGGACTTACATGGTTATCGTAGATGGTCAAGGCGGCCTCGTATTCGCCCTGCAAGGATCAAGTGTGCGTGATCAACATGGGACGAAGGTCAGAGGTAACACCGCGAGAGGGGCTGGAGAGTCCATTCCCCTGCCTGCCACCCGCACGCTGCATGAGGGGATGGGCTGTGCTGCCTCGAGGGTCTGAGGGTCAATGAGCAGAAGCCCCTGTGCTCCGGGAGAGGCAGTGCTGACCTCTGCTACCCAACGGACAGTTTCTGTCGAGGCCTGAATGTCCCCACGGCACTTGTCGACGCTACAAGCTTTCTCATGTACTTCTAGTCTTTTCTTCTCTGTTTTCCTTTCAGTACCTTCAGTGGGGACCACTGCTCTCCTCCAGACCCTGAGCACAGCGGGCCCTCACCTCTCTATGATAAGCACCACTGCAAGAAGGTGCTGACTCCCTGGGATCAAGGGTGCTATCCCCGACCCTCACTTCCACTGGGACAAACCCTTTGGAGGCTCTCATGTCTCCTTCGGGTACAATCTGGGGGGTTGGGGTTGGCTGTTCACTCCAGCAGCAGAGGACTCTCGGTCTAGATCGTCTCCATAGATAATATATATAATTTCCATGTCCAGGCAGTGAAAAATGACTAAGGTCATTTAAGCCTGAAAAGCTATTTGAAAACGTGAATGCTCCGCTACAACCAGACATTATCTAAATGTGCAAACGCAAAAAATTATCCCTGGGATACAGCAAGAGGTAGAAAGAGACTGATTTCACTGGACGTCTAGACAGGTAAGAGTGGGCCGTCTTACCTTCTCAATCAGATACAGAGCCCAGTGCCAATAATTGTGACAAGCAAGCATATCGGAGTCCTGGAGAAAGAAGGGGAAAATTCGAGAAGAATCTGACAGCCCGTGGGACCGAAATTACTGGCTGTGGTTTGGTGACGGGGCCGAGCCCCTCCCCACTCTTTGAGCTCAGGAAACGTCTCCTGGGGCCAGCTTGCCTGGGCCCAGCTCGGAGGGACTGGTGACATGTCGGCCCCACAGCTAGAGTGGGAGGAGCAGGGCTGACATCCAGGCAGGCTTCAAGCCCTCCTTATGCACCGAGTAGAGAAAACGGGCGATAAATCCGTTGCACGAATGGGTGCAGAGCCCCGCTGGGTGTCCAAGTCCCAAGAAAGCCATGAGGATCAATAGGCCCCAGGCTGGACCCCTTCCAAATAAAGGGGGCGGGGTTGACATCTGGACAGTTACTACTGGCACCCCGTTTGGCCCCACCATGGATGCCCGGCTCTTCCTTCTGAAGCCACTGCAGATGCTTCCTCCCCTCCCTGGACACTACCTTCCCTTTCTTGGGAAAAGAAACTGGCCACGCCCCTTCCCTGGCTCACGTCCACCCTGCACCTGTGCTTGAGGACATCCAGATGCCTTCGTCTCTTCTTCCTCCCACGCTGGCCGGCCTTAGCGGCTGTGCTCCATCTGGTCCTGGGCTGGGACACCCTCCATCTCCCCACCCTTTACCTGGCAAACCCCTACCATCCTTCCATACTCAGCTCAGGGTTTGCCTCCTCCAGGAAGTCTTCCCTGACCACTTCCCCCTCAAATCCAATGGGGTCGAATGCCTCCTCTGAGTTTCCACATCCCTGAGAGTGCCCCCATCATGGTGTGGTTCATGGGCTGCTGGGAAACTGCTCACCCCACTTGACTGGGGCATTGAGGACACAGAAGTCTGGGCTGGACTCTCAGTGAGGTGTCCAGGGTGGCATAGTCTGAACTCTAGTCTGGGGCAGGAGCGGGAGGAAAGGGAGCGCCAGGTCACAGTATCAACTGCAGGGCTGTAATGCCAGGCCAGAGGCTGCCCGAAGCCACCACGGGGGACAGATGCAAACATCAGGGGACTAGCCAGCCTGGACTGCCTCATTTTACACATGACTGGAACCAACACCCATAGGAACTCATATGGGAGCAAGGGCTTCATAGTTGTTACAATAGCAGGTGTACCAAGGGGGAAACAAAGCTCAGAGGGTCACTTTCTTGCCCCAGGGTCCAACCAGACCTCAAACACCTGTAAAATCACAGCATCTGGGGGAGGGACATCTGGGGGAAGGCCCTGGCCAGGCCTTCCCTGGGCTCCCTCGGGTCTGCCTAGGCAAGCCCCTGGCCCTCAGCAGGGAGGGTGGCCACACAGTTGCGCCCCCGACCCCAGACCCACTGCTCTTGTAAGAGCTAGCAGTACCTGCCTGGGGGAGCCCGAGGGCAAGACTGCACCCCACCGTCCACCTCCCCAAGCCCTGGCTCAGGCTGCGCCAGTGCCTCTCCCGTCCCCAGTGTTTGTGGATCCTCAGAAAGATCTGGGTGTGAACCTCCCGGGATCATCGTTCTGAAAAGCTACCTCACCCCTGTTCACCTGCTCTGCCTAACTCCACTCCCACGTCCCGCTGGGACGTCCCAGGCCAGGGAGCAGCTTGGAGGGACGGAGGGGCTGTGCCGGTCCCTGCCTGCTCTCTGCCCGATTCCTGGTCTCCTCCTGGTTCCCTCAGGCACTGAGCACCTGCTGCTCAGTGCCAGACACAGACGCCCCGCCTTGGCCAGCGGGACCTGGGGAAGCCCACCATGGCACAGAGGAGGGCTGGGCTGCAGACCACACCTGGACAGGTGGCCAGGCTGACCACCAGAGATAACCATGGGGACACACGATGCACACAGAGGAAGGAGAGCTACGTGGCGCTGACCCCCGCCCCAGGAGTCCCTGCTGAGCCAGCTGGTGGGTGGTGGCAGAAGGGGCAGCTCAGGGCCCTCCAGGTTCTCAGTGGGGACAGGCTCTTGTGCCCTGGGAGTTTTCCGCTCCGTGCCTTTACACCAAATGCCCCAACACAAAACGTATTCTAGAATCACCTGCAAAACATTGGCAGGCTTGGCGGGGAGCCATGTGGCTCCAAGGGGGGACACTGTGTCTTGACAGAAACTCCTCTAAGCAGAACACAAGTTTTCCCAGAGCTAAGCTAAGCTGCACCCCGGAACTGCTGTCCATAAAGCCTCAGTTTAACTCAAGGGGCTGCCTGGGGTTTTCCAGGCAGGGGACCCGTGGACAAGAATCGTACCTTCCAGTGGGCTTCTGAGGACTGCATAAACTCTACTCCGTCCTTGATTTCTGCCTTCATCTCGTGAATGTGAGCAATGGTGTGCACTGACCACGCGTCTGTGGGGTTGATAGACAAAGCCTACACGGGGAGGGCATGAAAGACGATTAGAGAGAACGTGGATCTGTCGGGCCGCCCAGGGACCTGAGACACCTCCAAGTGACACGGGGACGAGGGGCCCACGCTGGACGGGCACATGTCGGGCTGGCACAAGTGTGGGCACCAGGCTCTGCCTCAGAACGACAATGATCCCCGAGTCCAGCCCCGCTGAGCGTCCGCGTGCTGTCACTAGTGAGGGTATCACTGCCCACCTCAAGCTGAGGGACCGAGCTTGGGGAGGCTGGCCGACTGACGCAGGACCGCAGCTGGCTCTTTCCAAGGCCGGGACTCGGCCCCAGGGCCCCACAGCCTCCTGCACGTGGCTGAGTCCCCTGCAACAGGCCAACCAGCCTCTCTGGGCCTGTCCGCCCTGGTGAGAAGCAACAGTGCCGCGGAAGTGAAGTGCCCCGGAAGGTCCGAATGCTGAGCCCACCGCCCCACCCCCAACTCGGGCTCCTGGCTCCCCCTTGCAGACGACCACACGCCTATGAATGGCCTTCTGGGCTCGTTCTGATGTTCTTACTATTCAGAACAGTAGGCCCTCCCATGACCAGTGAGCTTGACGGTGACCCGCAAGGCAGGCGGGACACAAGGTGGGAATCCGACCCCACCTTGTCTTCTTCTTTTCCTCCTGGGTTCAGCTTCTGTGTCCTGGGCACCTCCCGAGTGCCAGGCCCAGAGGAAGCTGAAGCTTGAAGCAGCGGACCATCCACAGGAGCCCAGGTCTCCTGCACCACACACCAGATCACGACGTCCCCCAGCCCCGCTGCCTCGGTGCCCCATGCTTTTCCCAGAGGCAGAGTCCCTGGCCTGGCCCCCTGCTGTGGGGTCTCGGCCGACAGGTTGTCCCCAGCAAGCCCAGCCTCTCTGCTCCACCGGCTGCTTGCACAGGCCCGCCCAGGCCACGTGCGGACGCTGTAAGAAAGGGGCGTCCCGAGAAGGGACCCACTGAGGTGCTGCCCTCCTGCAGGGTGGACGCGAGGCCTGCTGCTCAGTGTAGGGAGCGGGGCAGCTCCCAAGGTTAAGGCCCACCCTCTGCGAGGGACTCCAGACCAGTTTCCTCACTGGGTCAGAGTCACAGAGGCTCAGCACCACCCAGGAGGTCCCCCTAGCCTTTGCCCCCAGGGCCTGCCCTGCCCACCTCCCCCACCCGAAGCCTCAGCCTATCCCTGGGCTCCACACTTCCCGAGCACTGTGCTCCCCTGCCCTCCGCCCTTTGCTCTCCCTGCCCCTAGGGTTTGGCTCGCTAGGCCCACACCCCATGCACCACCAGCCTGAGGCCTCTCCAGACCTCAGCAGAGCTGGGTGCACGCGCCTTGCTCTCCTGGAGGCGGGGCGGTCACTGCCACTGTGGGGCCCTGCTCCGTGATCTCCGGCGTACTGGCACTGGGGTCAGAGTGTGCCGCCTGCAAGAGGGGGTGCAGCGGGAGAAAGGGGCATGAGGCCAGCAGAGCAGGGCTCCCCAGGCCACCACCTCCTTATGCCCCAGTGAGGCATAAGCCTGCGCCTTTTGTCTGTCCTCTGGCTTCTGGAAATATCCTGCCAGCCCTTGGCTGCCCAGATGGACATCACCGAAGGAGGGGGTCCAGCTGCCAGGGTCTCCAGAGCACCTTCCTGTGGCTGACCCCGCCGGACAGTGTGGCCTGCTCACCCCAGCCAGGGAGCCCAGAGGCCTTGCAGGGAGCCATCACCCTGCACTCGAGTCTGGGCTCCATCTCGATAACCGGAACACATTTCAGGAACCTCACGGCCTCCTGGGGAGGGGTACTGGGGGCCATCTAGGGCGATATCTGCGGGGAGGAGCACTGGGTGGGATGTGGGAAGCCGGGTCTGGTCCAGGCAGCCTGAAGGACAGCAGTCCGGTGAGGAGGCCTGGCCGAGCACCTGCTGTGCCCTCCCTGAGCTGCATGGAGTGAAGGAGGCTGCAGCCATGGCCCCTCTCTGAGCCGTGACCCCGTCATGGGGACAGTGAGGAAGATCGTGCCTCGTGGTAGACAGGAGCAGGTTAAGCAGCTGTGTATAAAGTGCCTGTATGTGTGACAGCCCCTCTGTGCCTGGCCTCAGTTTCCACTTGCCTGAGGAGAGGGGCTGGAGGACAGGGACTCCAAGGGCCACAGAGGACACCCCGAGCCCCAAGTCCACTGCCACAGCCTGCTGCCTGCTCCTGGGCCCCTGGTGAGGGGTGCCCACCACACGCCCGGGTACCAGCCGGCCCACCAGGAGAGCATGGCGGACGGACCCGGGCTGGCGGGCAGCACACACCCACCCTCCTCTGCACTTTCACCTGGGTTCCCTCCCTCTGGAAGGAGGCAGAGGTTCAGGGAAGGGCTGGCTGGCAGGAGCCCAGCCCCCGGGTCAGGGCCCTTGGGGAAGCAGCTTGCATTTGCAGTCCCAGGACATCTCCCTGAAGCTCTGCTCTGAGACAGACAGAGCTGGGGGAGCCTGGAGCTGCCTCCTGTGGGGCCGCGAGGGTGAGGTGAACACAGCCCTCCTCGGCCTCATCACACCCGGGAAGGCGGTGTGCGGACTGCAGACCGCGGGACGGGAGGCTGTGCTCGCCGTGGCCACGAGTCCTCCCCAGTGTCTCTGAGGAAAGGGAGGCTGGTGTGCTCTGCCCCACCTGACGGCCCTCCCTGAGGGGTCGGCACCTTGGCAAGGGCCCTCTCACCTCTTTGGCCAGCTTCTCTGCCTTGTCATAGAAGTTGGTTTCCATCAATCCAAATGAATAGATGCCTTTCACGTAGCTGAAAACAAAACAAAGTCTTCAGGAAAAGTGGCCTGTTTAGCCCTTAGTATGGGCTGAACCGTGTCCCCCAGAAGGACATCTGAACATGGACCCTAACATGAACGTGGACATGGAATTAGGATGTTTTCAGACGGTGCAGTGGTGATGAAGTCCTACGGGGTGAGGGCCGGCCCCGAATCCAATGACCGGTGTCCTTACGAGAGAGAGGAGAGAAGGCTTGGACACACACACACACACACACACATGCTGGAACCACAGAACACAGGCAGATGCTGGGGTGGCACAGCTCCAGGCCAAGGAGTGCCAAGGACTGCCAGCTACCTCCAGAAGCTAAGGAGAGGTGAGGAGGTGAGGAGGGTTCTCCCCTGGAGCCCTCAGGGGGAGCATGGCCCTACTCATCTCATGCCTTCATTTCTGCCTTGTGGCCTCCAGAACGCTGAGAGCATGGATGTCTGTTGTTTTACGCTGCCCGGCTTGTGGCACGGTTATGCCAACCCTGGGAGATGGGCCGCCCTCCCCTTCACCAGCTGGGCACCACCCCAAGTCGCTGGATACTCTGGCCCGTGGGGAGCACCATTACCACAACTGTCCGACCCCCAAGCCCTGTCTCTAGAGCAGGCCCCTTGGCAATTCACACCTTACCCCCATCAACTACAGTGTCTCCCCTGAGAATGCCGGGGGCCATTTCCTTCCTGTCCGGTTGGGGTCACTCACTGAGAGGCACAGCCCAGGAAGCCTCTCGGGGAAGCACCAGTGAGTGCAGGCTGGTGGTGGCTTTTAGGAGTGCCCAGCCCCTGGCCTGGCCTGACCTGCGCTCACTGGGCAGCTCCTCCCCAGACCCCAGCTTCTAGAGGCAGGGACCCTTCTGTCCTGCGCCCTCTTGGCCCAGGGCCAGCCCCGGATGGGCCTGAAGACACTTCCCGGGATACATGGGCACTATGATTTCTCAGCCATAACCGCCAGCAGAGTACTGGGCTGAAAGAAGCATTCTCTCCTGGGGTTTGGAGGGATTACGGGAAAACATGATAGAGTGATGGAGTTCCTATTTGTGACTCAGACATTACGCTTACTGCCGTGCACACAGATAAAGCCTGGCTCTCGTGATTCACAGAAGCCACGTCCTAGCACACTGGCTTTCAGACTTTTCTTTCAAATATTTATTTCTTTCAAACACTCAAGTATTTCTCTTAAATATTTAAGTATTTCTTTAAATATTTAAATATTTCTTTTAAATGTTTATCAGGGTCATTTCACCTGCAACATTTACACATGGACAGAATGCTCATGGTTTACCCTGTCCCATTGGGCTCTTGTGATGAGGTTATCTCATGGGCCCAATTGGCAGGGCTACAGCACTCAGTTGCTCGGCCAGACAATATCTAGGTGCTTTTGTGAAGGTTTTCTTCAGGTGTGATTAACTTTTAAATCTGTAGACTCTGGGTAAAGCAAATTACCCTCCATAGCATGGGTGGGCCTCATCCAATCCACTGAGGACGTCAGAGAAAGGAGTGAGGTCCCCAGAAGGCATTCTTCTTCCAGATTGCAACACAGAGACCCTGCCTGATCCTGTAGACTGCTGGCCCGGTCTGTGGATTTCAGACTCTCTTGCCAATCCCTGTAACTTCATGAGCCAATTCCTTAAAATCAATCAACCAATCTCCATACATACACACACACACACACACTCGCACACATACATACGTGTATGTGCGTATAAGTGATATGGCTACAGATATTCATACCCTCTTTGCTCTGTTTCTGTGAAGAACCCTGAGAACACAGCTCTCTAATCCATGAGCCCATCTGTGATGGACACAACCATGGTGTGGTTTTGTTTTTTTTAACTTGTATTTATTTAACTTGAGAGAGTGAGAGAGAGAGAGAGAGATCATGAGCAGGGGGGAGGGGTAGAAGGAGAAGCAGCCTCCTTGCTAAGCAGGGGGGACCCCGAAGCGAGACTTCATCCCAGGACCCCGAACCATGACCTGCCTGAGCAGAAGGCAGCCGCTTCACCGACTGAGCCACCCAGGCACCCCCATCCTGTGATTAGACATGATAGGGGTCTTTCGGTGTGGTGGTCACTAGGGTGGCTCCGGTACTCAGGGCCTCCCTCTCCTCCTGAGAACGGAACAGAGATGCACATCCTGCCCTCCCCTGGCTGCGTGACCAGCTCCGGCCGACGACTTGGAAGTGGCAGAGTGTGTCCCTTCCTTTCTGAGCCCTGCCACTGGGAGTCCCCCAGGGGTGCCCTCCTCTCTCCCTCAGTGATCAGCTAGATCCTCTGGGTCACTGATGCAGGAGGGAAACAGGAACAAGGTTGCAGAGCCCTCAGCCCTCCTGTGACAGGTGCGTAGTACGTGCGAGAAATGAGCCTTTGGAGAATCAGATCTAGGAGCTATTTGTTACTGTGGCACAACTACCCTGGGCTGATACATACGGTCCTGCCTCACCCACAGGACAGGATGCGATGAACAGCGAACAGAGAGACCTTTTCACTTGCAAGGACACGGAGAAGAGCCACAGTAGATTCAGTATTTTTAGGGCAGGGTCATGTTTTCAGGGCAGAGGAGGGGGAAGAAAGACACGACGTGGTTTCCAGCTGGCACGTACCTGCTCAGGGGGATGCTGGGTGTCCAGAAGGGGTAAATTCGGGCCACAGAATCTCGCATCTGCTCCTGGTAGCCCAGGTAAAAATAGGCATCGTGGGAAAATTTTAGGGCTAACATGTCTGTTGGGTGGTCCCAGAGGATCTGTTCCCATAGTTCACAGGCTCTGGAAAAGTTCCTGTGAGACAAAGAGAGATTTCTCCGCAACACTGGACGTACACTTTATCCACAGGAGGCAGAGAAGCCCTCGCTTCTTGCCAGTCCGCACCAATTCAACAGAAATGCATATAATATATCAGGAGGGGAGGGGAGAGGGAGGGGAGGTCGCGCAGAGAGGAGAGAGAGAGAGAGAGAGAGAACATACTATATATACACTCACACACAAAAGTTTCTGTGTTAGGTTGTGGCTCAGAAAATTGAAAAACCAGTGGGAAGCTTTACTCTGGAATTCAAACCAACCAAAAACTGGTTTAACAAGTTGCCAAAGCCGGTGAACCAGCTGCAGAAAGTCGGTAGGGCGGGGGGAAGCCCACCTTGGCCGGGCTGGCCACTGGCACTGACCCAGCAGAAAAGGCCAGGCACAATTTGCTTACTGCTTTGGAAGCCACATACCATCCACTCAGGTCACCTAGCTGGGCAGAGCGTCAACCCTGCCTGAGCAGATGCACTGGCTATCCCGGAGAGGGGCTGCAGGATCACGACATCCACACACAGGGGGACAGCTGTGGGGACAATGGAGGCAGGGGACAACCTTGAAGCCCACAGCAGACACTCACGAGGGTGTGTATGTGGCATGGATTATGTATGTATATGTATTAAGGATTTTGCCTTGAACGGTAGATCGGAAATCCTAGCCACCCGTCTCCTCATCTTTGGTCAGGTGCAGGCACAGCAGCAGACAGGGAGAGGGCCGCAGGAGGCAGGGTGAGGACCACCCCAAGTCCCCCTTGCCGAGGGTACTGGGTGCCCGTGGCATCGCCTGGCCAGGGAGGCTCTCACCCCTTGGCAAAGGTCTCCACCGCAGACACATGTAGCCGCTCCCGCTGCGTCAGCGGCTGTGTTTGGGAAACCTCCACCATTGTCTTCACGGCCTGATCCAGCTCCCTGTCCAGCCGCACGGAGCTTCCAGTGCCGATCAGCACGAGGCCATTGGCAATGGCGTGACCCATAGCTGGGGAAAGGTTGGAGAGCAACGAGTGACCGCGACGGCCCTGCCCCGCCCCGCCAGCCTGGCCAGAGTGTGAAATAAACACCCCCCATCCCAGGAGGGCCCCAGGCCGGCGGCCGGTGCGCTGCGCGCTGGGCCCCCACCACCGTCGGAGCTCAGCCGGACCCTGAGCGGCACACGGAGGAGCGGCACTGTGGACCAGTTTCTGCTAACAAGGGCGCTGCGGTGCGTGCCAGTGTCTGGGGCGTCTCCCCTCAGCCCTCCACTGGGTGGACCGGTTAGGCGCTGCCCGTGGGCTCCCATGGCCCTCCAGCCCTGCTTTCCCTCCCCTGCCAACACTCACTACCGCCCGCACAGAGACGCCAGGGAAGGGCTCAGCTGATGGTCCAGTGCCAGGGGCTGGTCTCTGGAGCACAGTGGGTTTGAGCCACGCCCATGCACGGAGAGCTTGGGGGTGCAGTGGGGGACGGGAGGGTCTGCCTCTGGCCCTTGCAGCAACCTTGCCGGCAGGTCCGCAGACCTCTAGGCCCTCCTTGAGCTTCCTAGCCCTCAGCCTGACAGAGCCAGGGTGTCTGCTGGCAGTTGGAACTCGGTCACTGGCCCAGGCCCGAGACCGAGGACCCGACTATAGTGTAGTGTTGGGATGACCCCGGTGGTCCCGGCTTCTATCCTGGGGCCAGAGGTCTGCTCAGCGTGCCTGAGCACACTCCTGACTCCTGGTCCCCTGTAGGCTGCGCTCAGCTTCCTTCTGCCCCCATTCTGGGCACTCTGTCCTCAGCAGGTTCCAGAATGCACTGGGCTGACCCACCTATGCCCACGGCACACACGGCTAATGTGGAAGGCAGCTACTGCTCACCACTGTACCACCAACACTCACGTGGCTTATCTGGGATGCCAACTTCTGTCATGAGGTCTCTGTGGCTGAGGCCTCACCAGCGTCCCGAAAGGCTGCCATAGCTGCCTCTCAGGCTCCAGAGACAGGTCCGGGATACAGAAAGCCTTATGTGGTCCCAGCCACCCAACTACCAGCTGGGTCATTTGGGATACATTTCTGGTTCCCTTTCTTCCTCTGAGAAGTGGGATCAGTATCTTTCATGCAGAACTGACCGACAATGAGGGAATAAATTAGGAAGATCCCTTCTGGAGAACCCGGCACCTGTACAAAACCAGCTGTTATTCCAAGCCCGACGGTGGCTGTCGGCTTCCTGCCCTCTCTCCGTGCAAATGCCAGCCTGATCACTGCCACCAGCCTGCCATCCCCATGCCAGCTGAGTCTCGAAGTCAGGGAACCAGAGAGGCATGGGACCCACACGAGGGGGCTCAACTCAGGGACGGCATCACTCACCGAAGGTTGGATCCGCGGCTTGGAGCTTCGACAGGCAGCCCTCAATGCCACCAAGACTTCTGTCGTTGGTCCATTTGACATACTGAAACAGAACAGACAGAACAGACCTGTCCCCAGGGAGTCCTTCGTTTGTGTTGACGAAGGCATGTGTCTCAGTCTGGATCTTCTCTCTAGAGAATTCAGGACTTTACAGTCCGAACTCCAAGCGACCACACCTGGGTTGGTGTCATGTGAAAAGACTAAACACCCAGAACTGAAGGCACGTTTTCTAGAAACGATCAGGTCACCATTTTCAGAAAGGAAAACATGTAACGGAAGCTTCGTCCTGACAGGCGACCTGCCCAGAGCAGTGGCTTCTTTAGTCAAAAGATGGGCCTTGAAATCCGATTACCACAGTAGGATTCATTCCTTCCAAAAAAGAACTTTATTAAACATTTAGGATAAAAATTTAGAAAGAGGCATGAAAGCCCAATGATCAAACTTAGTCTCACCCCCATTGGTAGATGTGTTTCTAATCCTTTTTTCCCCCAAAAAATGCTTATTTTGGGGGACACCTGCGTGGTTCCATTGGTGAGGGACAGGACTCTTGATCTCAGCTCAGGTGTTGATTTCAGGGCCATGAGTTTGGGCCCTGCAGTAGGCAAGAGAAAGTAAATAAAATAAATATGCTCATTTAAAAAAAAATCCTAAAACCATAATAGTACACTGGATTTTATTTATTTATTTTCTAAAGATTTATTTATTTATTTATTTATTTATTTATTCGACAGATCACAAGTAGGCAGAGAGGCAGGCAGAGAGAGAGGGCAGAGCAGGCCCCCCGCTGAGCAGACAGCCCCATGCGGGGCTCGATCCCAGGACCCTGAGATCATGACCCAAGCTGAAGGCAGAGGCCTAACCCACTGAGCCACCCAGGCGCTCCAATATACTGGAATTTAAAATGTGTCTCATCACGTTTGTCTAAATGTCTAGACATCACGATGTCTAACCTACATCTTCACAGAACTAGCCGAGCATGTTTTCCTAAGACACAGAGGAGGCAGTCTAACACAGACTGGCACAGTCTGACCCTGACCCATGGGACAGAATATACACAGGCCATGCGGGGGTCGGGGTAGACCATGCCACATTGAGGACTTGGGCTGTGTAACAAATCAAGGGCTCGACCAAGGCCAAAAGGATCAGGAAGAGCACAGAGCTCGCAGGCACACAGTGGAGTCCTGCGGCAAGCTAAGGGCATTTCATCGGCTGTGGCTTCTGCTTGGGTTTCTAAAAGCTTTTTCGGTCCTTAAGTCATATGGATGGACTTGGTAGGCAGTGCTCTCATTGCTCATGATAAACACCAGGTCTGGGGGTTTCTATTGGCATATACAGACCCAAGTGCATCCTGCTTCTGCCCTACCAGAATGCAGGAGCCAGCTCAGCTCCCTGGGCCTCAGTTTCCCCACCTGTCAGGGTAGTTGGACTGCACCTCTGAGACCCTCCCAGTTCCAAAACTATAGGCTCCTTCGCTGGTGTTGGAAATGGCTGGGAACACGGTGGACGGGCTCAGAACAGTCAAGCTGAGTGCAATATAGTCAAAGATTTGCTCCAGTCCAGGGCCCCAGGCCCTCAGTGGAGGGGACCCACATCAACCCCCGCAGGACACAGGGGGAGGCCCATGGAGGGCCAGCACCTCCATAAATATCCCACTGCTCTCTGCCCACCTCTGGGGCCACCTCTCAACTGTGCCATGGGTCGGCAAAGATGCCTCCAACACCAGGCCCCAGAGTACATAAATTTCACTGTCACTGGCTCCTAAATTCATCATGAAATGGAAAACAGCATGCACCACTTTCCAAGCTGTGGGCTCTGGGGATTCAAAGCATGATGAAGCATGTTTGTGTCGCCAGGACGCCCTACTGTACCCAAGCTGACCAGGAGATTTGGGTGGCCACGGGGCTGATGGGCTTTGCTGCTTATAAAACCAGAGTGCTGATAAAGGTGTTAAGCTGTAGAAGCTTCGAGTCTGGTGCCCGCCGTGGTCATCATTTAGCAGCTTTGCATGAGAGTGCATCGGGCGATAAGTGCGTTGGGCTAGAAATCGAAGTTCCCTGTGTTAGATGGGAGCGTGGGGCACAGCTGCTCACTTGCCGCAGGGCCGCTTACTTGCCGGCATAAAAAAGGGGATGCCAGAACATTTAAACATGAAAAATACGTTCCCTAAAAGCCTTCAGTAATTTTCAAACCTGCACGGTGGGCCTTCAGAGGGGAGACCACCACATTGCTCGGGGAGCATACCTGGGTCAGGGTAGCATCGAACAGCTTGCAGGCCTCGTTGCTTGTGGTTGAGAGTGGGAGCCCCGCATCCTTCCACGCCTACACATAGCGAGAAGAGAACACCCCTTTATCCTCCAAATGGAAACCCCCCACACCCAAGCACAGAGGGTCTCCAAATGCAGAAGCTTGTCACCCAGTCTGGGTTTCCAGAAACCCCAGCCTTGAGGGCATGGACTCTCAGATTTCAGAGACAGTGCAGAGCACACGAAGCTGAGCCCTGGGTGGGCGAACCTCATGTAAATTCCAGCGTGCGGGGGTCTCTGAGTAGCTGTGTGCCTCCTGGCAACGTCCTCTATCAGATCCTTGGCTGGCCCACATGGGGTTCTAGAGGATACATGGGGCACCCGTGCAGTGTCTGCTCAGAGAGCAAGCGCACAGTACATGTAAGTCCCTGATAAGACTGAAGGAAGGTCTGGGAGGCCAGGAAAGGGGTAGAACGCTAGCCTGCTTGGTGGGGAGGGTGGTATTTCCATCTGGCCCCCAAGTCTATCGGCCAAACACCAAAACAACGCCTCCCCTCTCTCAACTTCATCAGACACTCACACCTGTTCACCTTTAGAGCTGCCTTTGGGGCCCTACCAGGGCCTCACAGACCTGCGACTCCCCTGGGAAGAGAAATATCCTGTACCCACCCGTCCCCACCCCCAGGCCAGATTGCCTCTTGCATAACGCCGGGGCAAGGCCCCGGAACTCCACCTTCTTCTGCAAAATGTGTACAGGATTCCCACCCTGGAGGATCCCAAGCAAGCGGACGTCCCTCCTGTGCCATGCCTGGGCTAATGCTTTTTAGGTCCCGGGGTCTCCGAGGGGCCGACACACGCGGCCGGGGTCCCACGGGAGGGTGCTCTGGTCCCTTCCTGCAACCAGGACGCACGCCAGGACCTCACGACCGACTCCCCAGCTGACCTCCGTTCCCACGCTGGTGGATCCCGCCTCCTCCGCGGGCGCCACGCCAGCCCCGGGCCGTGGAGCCGGGCCGGGTTCTGCCTCCACTTACCTGGCAGTCACGCAGGGGAGCGGGAGCGGCCATGGAGCCGAGAGGGTGGCGGGGCAGGTATCAGGGTCCAGGCGCCTCCGCAGCCTTGCCTAGGGGGATGGGGGGAGGGGCCGGACACCGCGGGGCGGAGCGGGCGCGCTCCCGGCTCGCTCACTGGCCAGCGGCGCCGGCCCCGCCCCGGGGCGCTCTAAGGAGGTCCGCGCCTGCCGCGCAGGGGTTGGGCTGGAAGGGTCCGCCGCAGTGGGAGCGCCTACCCCGCCATCAGACACCTAGCCTGGGCCACAGGGCCCGAGGGCGCTCCACCCCTGCCAGGGGACTCCTCCCTGCTGGGGGCCCTGTTGGGGACTCAACTGTAGAGTCCCTTGAGAGGCAGGGGAACCCTAGAGCAGCTACCACTTTCAAGCTCTTCAGGGTGCCATCTTAAGCCTTGCCCAGCACACATGCCTGGAGGTCGTTTTTTGGAGTTAAATCAAACTGAATGGCGCTCACTACTAGAGCCTGTAGAAGAAAATCTGCTACATGATCCCATTAGGTAATGCTGATTAATATGCAACTAATATATGCTCAGGAACTGATTCCAATGTAAACGCAAAAGAAACCAGAGACGGGAGGAAAAACGGAATTCAGATCAATGGGTGCCTCCACCCCCAGTACTGAAGATTCTCTTTTCAAGGGTACCCTGAGGCCTTGCACTGCCCCCATAGTGCTGTCCCCTTACTTGTCTGTGAGTACCACGTGGGGGCGCTATTTTAATCTTTTCTGGTTATTCTTCTATCTTTTTGGATATCTAGATCTTTTATAATACTACCATTCCCCTCTGCCTACCGTCTGACTTCCTTGCTCTACCAAGTCTGCAAAACTTCCCAGAGTTTTATGTGGTTGTCACCACCAGAACACTGAACTTGCGCTTGTCAAGGACAGTAAAGGCCTTCCTACTCCAAACCCCATCGTTGCCTTGGCCACCTCTAGCACCTCCTCGTCCAATCTTCATCTGCTCTGACCCAGCAGACCAAGCTGCTCCTTTGATGAAATCCCCCTTCCTTTGGCTTTCAAGACACCATACCCTCCTGCTTTCCCTCCCACCCCACTGCCTGTCTCTGTCTGCCTCACCACTAAGTACGGAAGCGGCCAGAGTCTGTCTGTCTTCTCCATCTTGGCCTCCTCCCTATATGCCTCCTATGACCCCAATCTGAGTTTTCAGCCCTGACCTTTCCGGTTGTCTTAGCTCAGACTGATAAAACAAAATACCACGGAGGGGAGCGGAGTGGGGGCACTGTCTGAACAGCAAGGACTTATTTCTCACAGTTCTGGAGCCCCACGGCCAAGCTCAGGGTGGCAGCATGATCGCTTCTCAGTAAGGGCCATCTCCCTTCCTTGCAATGGCTGCCTTCTTCTGTCCTGACAATGGCTTGTCCTTCGGGGTGGTGCACTCAGAGAGAGAGGATAAGAAAAGAAAACCCTATTGCATGTTGCATTCAGAAGACCACTTTACATATAAAGACATACCTAAGCTGAAAAAGAAATGAATGAAAAAAAGATATGGCATGGAGACAGTAAGCATAAGAAGGCTAGTGTGGCTATTTCATTTCATTTTCCAGGTTTATTCAGATACAATCAACATATCATCTGGCATTGAACATCAGGACTTCCAGAGATGATTACTAGGGGTAAACAGAAACATCTCATCACGAGACAAGGACCAATTCACATGGACGTAACACCAATGTGTATCCATCTAATAGAGCCTGAAAAGACATGAAGCAAAGATGGACAGAAAGAAAGGGTCAAAGACACAGTTTCCCAGTCAGCACAGGAGAGAGTAACGGCCTCTCTCAGCGAGTGATAGAAAACCAGAGAAAACCCAGGGAAGACATAAAAGATGAAACACTTGGGTACCCACTCTCTTGATCTAGTTGATGTCTGTAGGACAACCCACCCAATGCCCTTGTTTTTAAGGGCACCAGGACGATACAGCAAGGTAGACCACACTACTGTATGGGCTCTCAAGCAAGTCTCAGTCCATGCAAAGGCTCAAAATCAGATGGAATGTATTCTCTGACCACGATAGACTTAAGTTAGAAACCAGCATAACTGTAAGATTTTACACAAGCTCCAAATACTGGGAAATTAAATAAGCCACTTGAACTGATGGTTCAAAACCCAAACAGGAACAAGTAGAAATAGTTTAAACTGAATGATAACAAAACTAGGCAAGCATGCAGGAGGCAGTTAAGCAGTGTTTGGTGGGACATTTACAGCATTAAATGCTTCTAGAGAAACGAAAAAGATCTAAAGACAAGGATTTGGAGTTTCATCCTAAGAAAGTAGGAAAAGCAAATCAAGAAACCCCGACTCAGACCTCCCTAGGCTCTCAGGAAGATCACAACACTGTGGTTTTTTGCCAGTGGAAGGGGATGCCAGCTAAGGTGGGGCCTTTCCAAGCTGTTGGGAGCCTGGGGCACCTTAATTCCAAGAGCACTCCTGCTTGGAGGCCTACAGGAGCAGGAAAGGGAGGGGGACCCCGGAAGCCCAACCCCATTCCATGCTCCAGGGTGGTGACCCGCAGCCCGCGCCCAGCCCCCAAGCCCGCGACCCCCGCCCCCCCCCCACTCCCCCACCCCCAACACCAAACGGTTAGCCAGATCCCGCGGCTACAGCTGTGGCTCCCAGGTTGCCCTTCAGGCAGCACCATGCGGCTTAGAACACTGCTTCTCCTCCTCCTGGGCCTGGGCCTGGGCCTGGGCCTGGGCCTGGGTCGCAGACGCCTCCCGCGGCCCACCTATCCTGGCAGAGCCCTGGCTGCCATCACCAACTCCCGGGCGACCGCCTCACCGGAGTCCGGACCCCACCCTGCGGATCCCGCCTTGGCCAGACGCCCCTCGCCAGCCGCCTGGACTCGCGGCCCAGCCCTCGGAGACGCGGCCGCGCTGCGCGCTTGGAGGGCCGCCCCGGGCCTCGGGGAGCCGGCCGGCAGCGCCCGCGTCCACCTGCGGCCCCGCGCGGCCCCTGGCGGCGGCGTGATCCTGGCCGGTGGCGGCCGCCTCTGCCTGCCCCGCGGCCCCGCGCGCCCGCTCTGTGTCCTGCTGCGCGTCCGGCTGCGCGCGCGCTTGGCCGCCGCGCCCGCGCTCGTGCACCTGCGGCTGTCTGCGCGCCGCGGCCGGCTGTCCCTGCTGTGGCGCACCGCGCTGCCCCGCGCGCCCGGGCGCCCGGAGTGGACCTTCTGGCTCGTGCCGCTGCGGCCCGCCGGCCCTCGGCGCCCCCGCCGTTCCACCTCCGACCTGCCGGCCGCCGGGCCTCGCCCCTCCGCGGGCTTCGTGGCCCAAACGCAGTGTCCCACGGATGGGCCCACGCCTGTTGTCCTGGAAGCTCTCACCTCGGATGGGCCTCAAGCCATCCAGTCTTCCGTGTCCTGCCAGGTATCCCCAGAGGCGCCGTGTGAGATCACCATGGTGAAGATCAACAGGAACAAAGATGGTGAACCCTTGGTGCTGACCAGGAAGATGGAGGCTACCCTCAGTGTATCCATTAAGCACAACTGCCCTAACACCACCTCAATTGTTCCAGAGTGGGACGTCTTTCCCGTGCGCTCCGGAAACATCCCGGACTGGAGTGCACCTTTGAAAACACGGGACACCAGACTTGGAATATCTCCACTACATTTGGAAATCCGCCCCAAAACCTTATCTTTCGGGTCGTATGCTTTCAGATTCACACTCAACATCTTTGATGCAAAAACAAAGATACTTAAGACAAAAGGTTCAGATTTCATCTATGTCAACATCACTAGAAGTGATCTATTGGCATTTATTCCCGGCAATCCCGACTTCGTAATCCAATTCACAGACAGGCTGATTCTGCAAGGAAGGGCGTCCTCTGATGCAGATTCGGAAAACCCATCCGAGGGAATGCTTTTTTCTTGGTACTGTACCACTGATCCGAAAAACTACCAGGGACATAAAATCACAGTGATGAGCAACAGCGTCTGCGCCCCACAGCAGACTGATCTGAACTGGAAGGAAGCCTCTGGTCCTGTCCTCACACTTCAGCCAAAAACACTGAAAGGTGGAGGTGTGTATTTTTTCAGAATGGTGATCCGCAAGGGTGCTAGGAGAGCCCATATTGATAGAAAGGTACACGTGCTAAAGGGACCAGTCCCCACAGCAAACATCTCGTGTATTGAAAACTGTGATGCAGTTTTGGGTATTTCAGCCAGATTTTCTTTGTTTCTCAATTGCACAACTGGTTCAACAAGCCAGGATGTGTATAAATGGTTGATTCTGTCATCTCTAGGGGATGAGTTAAACTTTGACTGGGCAAAACACACCACAACAGGAAGGAATGAGGCTCATTTGTCTATAAAACCTTTTGCTTTGAAGGATTTTCCTGAAGCTAAGTTTTGGGCTTCTGTGCATTTAGCAACTTGGAGTGGGCATAATGTGGACTTGAAGCACCCGTTTGTTATCAACCATGTCCCTGAAACCGGAGAGTGCAGCATTAATCCAGCTACAGGAGTTGCCTTTGTTACCAGGTTTGTCATCCGGTGCGATAATTTTAAGGATAAGAACATCCCACTTACGTACAAAATGGTAGTCTCTGATTTGTATGGTTTGGGTCA
This sequence comes from Mustela lutreola, assembly GCF_030435805.1. NCBI lineage: Eukaryota > Metazoa > Chordata > Mammalia > Carnivora > Mustelidae > Mustela > Mustela lutreola. The sequence continues at coordinate 148,228,471 of NC_081297.1, read as the reverse complement.
GATCAGTTCTGTGAAAGAGAACACCTTGGGGGCCATCCTGTATTTGGGGAATGAATCCACATCGCCCCCTTCATTTCTCCCCGTGGGTGTGTTGCCTAATCGTTATGCGATGAAGATATTTGTTCAGGTGTATGACTCTCTAGGAGCTTTTTCTCAGGCGACTTTGTATGCAACCGTACATGCCCCTACGGATAAAATCTCAGCAAAGGGCGTGCTCGATCGCTTATTCAATTTCACCATGGGACCAAATTCATCGCTATCTACTTTGCTTGACAGCCAGGAATTTCTACCTGCAGGCTATTTAATATATATAGCAGCTTCTGTTTTGAATATCATGAAACCTGAATTAAGTTTGGAAGCTGACAAAGCCAGACTCCGGGAATACCTTGTCAACCAGACTTTCATTCTTCCCAATAGCACTTTGGTGGAAATTAGCCAGGTTGTCATGAGTGTTACTGAGTTAACCCAGACGACCACTGGATTCACTCGAATGGCTCAGAAACTGGCCACAGTGAGGATTTGGCTAGCAAATCGAGCCCTACAACAGTCTCGACAGAAGGATTCACACGTTTACTCTGAACAAATAGAAACAGTGAGCACTGGGATATTAACAACTTTGTCTAATATCTTGAAACTGACCGTTAGCTATGAAGTGGTTGATGAGCCTTTCTACGTGTTGGAATCACTAGCAGACACAATACTGGCGGGTAAAGTGCCAGGGAACGAGACCACCGCAATGACGGCCTCCAGCCTTAACGTGTATGTCAGGAAAACTGAAAGTTGGGATGTTACTGATATCTTCATGAATGAGAAAAGCAGTCGCAATTATTTTCATCCGACGGTAAATGTGAGCAATATTCCTACTTTATCTGAAAACGCTCCAATTTCCACCATGTTTTGTGAGTTTGCAGATGATCCCTTTCCTTGGATGAATGATCAGGAAAGCTGTTCGGCAGAGGTGGTTGGATTCAGGATGACAGGAACCACACCTGACGGCGACGTGGTCGAGATCATGCCTGATGTAGCAGAAGTGTACATCGCCAGAAAAAACTTGAGCTTTGCAGCTTTTAACCTCACAGTGGGACCCGAGAGTGAGACCGAGGGAGCTGATGAGTCCTTGAAAAGGACGACAGGGAAGTTTAGGGTTGAGGTGGACAGCAGTGTAGTGAAGGAGTTGCTGGTCCACATTGTGACCGAAGTGACCGTGTTGTTCACGGTGTTGGTGTACGCTGGCAGTGAAATTACCCCCACTGCTCTGGTCGCCACCTTCCTTGTGCCCCATGACTTCCCTCCCATGACCAACCAGAGTGACCTGTTTGACTCAGCCTGTGCCGTTAGGGAGGCCCGCGTGGTTTGCCTTCCAGCGTCCCTGCTGCAAGTCATAGCTCAGCGAGGCGGCTCGCCTGAGTGCACCTTGGTCATAGCTCTGCAGGCACCTCGTTTTGTCCTGGCAGCCAATGATAAGCTCGTGAGAATCGCTCTTTTCAGTGCTCACTGCCTAGACATGTATGGGATCCAGAGCGATTGGAGAGAAGATACCTGTGTTCTCGGAGAGAGGACCACGTGGCGAAGAGTGCACTGCATCTGCCAAAGGACAAGGAGGGTCCGGCGGCAGCTGGATCTAATAAAACAAGCCAACCGGCACCTGCAAATCCACTTTCTGAAGGCCAATGTGATTGTGCTCCCTAATGCTGTGGATCTAAGGTTGGAGGTCATCAAGAACGTAACCCACAACCCTGTGACGCTCGTCACTGTACTTTTCATTATGATGATGTACATAATCCTAGCTTTCTGGGCTTTGCTGATGGATGGGAGGGATCGGTATCTTCGGCTACACGTGATAATTCTACTAGATAATGATCCTTATGATAAGGTGTGTTACCTCGTGACTATTTTTACAGGAAGCCGATTTCGGGCCGGGACCAGGGCCGATGTCTTCATGCAACTTATGGGAACGGAAGGTGCCAGCGATGTGCATTGTCTGAGCCATCCGCATTTTACAACCCTTTACCGGGGAGGCATCAACACTTTTCTCCTAACCACGAAAAGGGACTTGGGGGACATCCATTCCATTCGTGTGTGGCACAACAATGAGGGCAAATCCCCCAGCTGGTATCTAAGCAGAGTCAAGGTAGAAAATCTGTTCAGCCGACACATCTGGCTGTTTTTATGCCGGGAATGGCTTTGTATTGACACCTCTTTGGACAGAACACTTCATGTTACCCACCCAGACCAACCTATCAACAGAAAGGACTATTTCCTGATAGAATCAGCTTACAGGATGGGGAGAGATCACTCATGGTTCTCTATTTTCTCCCACAATACTTCTAGGGCATTCAGCAGGCTGCAGAGACTGTCCTGCTGTTTGGCAATTCTGATGGCCTCCCTTCTGTGTAATATTATGTTCTTTAATCTCGACAGACGAGAAAATTTGGATTCAGGAGAGGGGAGCTACGTCAGGTCAATGATGATAGGACTGGAAAGTGTGTTAATTACGCTGCCTCTGCAAATATTGATCATTTTTCTCTTCACCTACTCCCAGAGGGAACCTCGTGTGACTCTAGAAAAGGTATCTCCCCGGAAGGCTTCTCCCATGGAACTAGAGAATTTATACTGGGAGGAATTTCTGAGAAGATGGTATGCCCGTGAGTCTGGGGACTCATCCACCAAGGCGGCTTTGGAGCCTCCAATTGGGAAAAGGCCTAGACTTCAAAAGACTGCCCAGGCGCTGTCTGTGACATGGCAGCAGCCTAAGAAGATAGAGAGCAGGGACTCAAGCACCCAGTCAACAAACATTAATGCCAGTAACACAAACACAAATAACAATCAAAATGTTACTTCCAGAGAGCCGCCATCCCATGCGGGTTCCACTCTGGAACTCAAGGAGAAGAGCAGTTTCGTTCTGCCTTCCTGGTGCCTTCATATAGCGTGGGTGCTGGTTTTCGCCACGTCCATTATATCTTCGTTCTTCATCATATTTTATGGGCTGACCTATGGCTATGAAAAGTCAATGGACTGGCTCTTCGCATCGTTTTCTTCATTCTGTCTGTCCATTTTTCTGGTGAAAACGTCTAGAATTCTACTTCTGTCAGGCTTCAGAACACGTAGGCCCAAGTATTGTAAAAACCTTTCATGGGAAAGCCAGTTCCGCTACACTGAGATCGAGTTAAAGAGCACTCTGAGCCCAGAAGAAATGCAGAGGCAACACGAGCAGATCATGGAGATCCAAAGATCGAGGATGTACCAGCCCCTCACCGAAGACGAAATCCTAATATTCAAGAGGAAGAAGGCAATTAAGAGAAGGGCTTTCCTGTTCCTGTGTTACGTTCTGACTCACTTCATCTTTCTAGCCCTCCTGTTGAGGCTCGTCGCCCTCCTGCATCACACGGACAGCTTTTACTATAACCAGTTTGTTCGCGATCGGTTCTCTGTGGATCTCGGCTCGGTGACCAAGCTGGAGGACATCTACAGGTGGCTGAACAGCGTGCTGGTGCCCCTGGTCCACAACGACCCGAATCCAGCCTTTCTGCCCGACAGCTCCTCTAAAATCCTGGGGCTTCCACTGCTGAGGCAGGTGAGGGCAAGACCTGGCGATAAACTCTGCCTGCCTGCCAACTTTGCCCAAACCAGCATGGGAAGAGAAATCCATTGTCATCCCAGCTATGGCACTGACCCGGAAGACACCAGAAGCTACTCTGGCCTTTGGAACCAAGTTCTCAAGAGGCCTGAGGATAAGAATACCAATGGGTTTACTTACAAGCCTCCAGGGAAGATCTGGGGGTATGTCTCCCACGGACTCTTACACACCTATGGGTCGGGAGGCTATGCGTTCTATTTTTTCCCAGAGCAGCAGCCTTTTAATTCCACCGTGAGGCTCAGGGAACTCCAGAGCAGCGAGTGGCTTGATGAGAACACGTGGGCCGTGATTCTGGAGCTGACCACCTTCAACCCAGACGTCAGTCTGTTCTGTAGCATTTCTGTCGTTTTTGAGGCGTCTCAGTTAGGAGTTGTGAACACGAGCCTGTCCGTGCACTCCTTCTCGCTTGCTGATTTCGACAGGGAGACTTCGGCAGAAATCTACTTGTATGTGGCCATTCTCATTTTCTTTTTAGCCTATGTGGTCGATGAGGGTTATATCATCATGCAAGAAAGGGCCTCGTACGTGAGAAGTGTGTACAATCTGCTCAACTTTGCTCTAAAATGCATATTTACTGTGCTGATTGTGCTCTTCTTTAGGAAGCACTTCTTGGCCACTGGCATAATTCGCTTTTACTTGTCGCACCCTGAGGATTTCATTCCGTTTCATGCGGTTTCTCAAGTAGATCACGCCATGAGGATCATTTTGGGTTTCCTGTTATTTCTGACCATTTTGAAGACCCTCAGGTATTCCAGAATCTTCTATGACGTGCGCCTGGCTCAGAGGGCCATTCAAGCGGCCCTTCCCGGCATCTGCCACATGGCCCTGGTGGTGTCCGTGTACTTTTTTGTGTACATGGCATTTGGCTACCTGGTGTTTGGTCAACACGAGTGGAACTACAGTAACCCGATTCATGCTACGCAGACGATATTCTCCTATTGCGTTTCAGCCTTTCAGAACACCGAGTTCTCCAACAACAGGGTTCTGGGGGTCCTGTTCCTGTCATCCTTCATGCTGGTGATGATCTGCATATTGATCAACTTGTTTCAGGCCGTGATTTTGTCTGCCTATGAGGAAATGAAGCAGCCCGTGTATGAGGAACCATCAGACGAAGCGGAAGCAATGACCTATCTGTGTCGCAAGCTAAGAGCAATGTTTAGGTTTCTGACCTTCCAACCCAGGGACGAAGATGAACCAGAGTTCTTTGTCAACATGCTGTATGGGCAGCCAGAGAAGAACAGCCGGCGGTTTCTGGGGCTGAAAACCAGAAACATCAAGGGGAAGAAAATGGTTTACCTTGTTGTGTGATGAGTGACAGGGTCAAGACCCACAGGCAAGAGACCCACCCCTGCCCCGGTGCTGGTTCTCCGGATGTAAGGAATGTTGAATGGCTCAGCAGTGCTCTCTTCTCGTGTCCTGCACAATGCACATCCCTACTACATTCAGAAGTGTCTCCTTCCACCTTTGGCCTCTACTCCTGAGTGCTGGGTGTAGGGCAGTCTCCAGCGTGGGACCAGGGCCGATGTCCCTTTAAAGGGGAACTCGGTGTCCTTGGAACCCTCAGCTGTTTAGTGTAGTAGAGACCCGGAGTTGGGCAGAGAGCTCTAAAGCGTCCCCACTCTACTTCCCTAGGGAGGAGCATTCTCTCCTGCGACTTCTCCTCCGTGCTGGGTGTCAGGAGTTTGTGGGTCCCTCAGTCACTTTGGGGTATCCCCTTGCAGAGCAGAGCTGGGAAACCCCTCTCAACCCTTGACTTCCCCTCCACACCAGACCTCTCACCATCCAGCTGGGCCAGGGCTGGAGGGCCAGTGTACCAACATCAGGATCTCTCTTTCTGTTTACGAATTTAGGGAAGGGACCTTTAGGTCAGGAGTCTGAGCTTCCCATCTACGTTTGATGGCTATTGCCAGTTAAATCTGTGAAATATAATATCATTTTTCTGACCATTAGACATGAATTTTGTTCAACAGCAAAAAGGCGTGTGTGTGTGTCTGTTTGTCAGGGGCAGTGGGCTCACACCGAAAGACAGTAAGTGTTCTCTATATTGACTTTAAGAATTTGTCCATCTAGGTCTTGGGCTCTGGGTAATTTACAGCATGGTGGTTTACTGCAGAATAATAAAGAAAATGTGGTTTATTGTTTAAGAGCAATATGGCTCGAACTCTTACAGTTCTGCTCAGAAGCATGTTCATTTATATAGATGCCACTTTAAGCTTTATCGGAATTAAATGTGAGATTGCTCCTGTGAGACTTGTCGTGATTTCTGTATGTACAGGTGGATCCTGCTTCCCCAGGGAGAGCCAGTGAAGGGGGACAACCCAAGCAGCTGGGAGACAACTTTGTTCCAAGGCATTGATATTCATTGGGTGCCCCTGTGGTCCTGAGCTGTGCTGGAATGGCTCACAGACACGCACATGTGCTTTCCATGCCACTCACACAAGAGTGTCTGAAGGTCAGATTTGGATTTTCTTCTCTTTTTTAGGATGTTATGATTTGAGAGAGAGAGAGAGAAAGGGCAGAGGGAAAAGCAGATTCCCCGTTGAGCACGGAGCAGGAAGCAGGCCTCGATCCCAGGATGGATCATGACCTGAGTGGAAGACACAGGCTAACTGACTGAGCCACCCACATGCCCTTCTCTTTTTATCTGTGAATATGAGGTTTCTCTGGGAATCCTCTTTAAAAATACTTTGAGATATTGCTAATCCTTTGGATTGGTTTTCTTCTTATATTACAAATGGTAGGGAGCTCAAATTCAAAATTAACTTTATTTTCTGCCAAAGACCATGATTTGCTCTTTCAGTATTTCCCATAGTTCTTGTAGTCCTTGTCCTAACTTGTGTAGCCTGTCTTAGGGCTTGAACAGTATTCTAGAGACAAGGTCATGTATCTGAGTGGTTACCGGTCGTACATGAAAAGCTTCATCCAGATGGTCCATCTGTGGGCAGACACAGCAAATAAAGTCCACAGTGTATATACGTAGCTGTGATCCAAGGAATGTTCTTGCTGGAAGCACCCAGAGGTCCTATCTGCTAGTTAGAAAATCAGAGTGTTTCCTCAGCTCCCCTCTGTCCATGACCCGGAACTGGTGTTATTCCCAGGATTACAAAAATGCCTTGTATCTTCCTTAATCCTCAATTGCCCAATGGAAGAAGGCCCAGCCCCAGGCCTTTCGGCTTCAGGGGCAGCACAGTGCTTGGCATACGTAGGGGCAGAGGGGTCTGGAGACGAGCGTAATGGGGAGGCACAAGGGAAGAGCAGGTCTGACTGGGGCATGTGACCCTGCGGGCCAGAGGGTCCTCTGGAAGCTGGAGCAGGGCAGGCTCCGGAGGGCCGGGTCACTGGGGCTCAGATCACCAAGGGCGCCATGGATCACACCACCATTGCTCTAAAGTGTCCATGGGGAAGGACAGGGCTCCTTTTGTACCTATCTCGTCTGTTCCTGGGGTGCACACAGACCCTGCTGCCTGTGGCGCTGGCCCAGGCCTGGGGACTCCTGTCCCAAAGTGTGTGTTGTGGGGTGGGGGGGTGCTGAGAGGGGACAGGGAGTCAGCAGGCTAGGAGCATGATCTCCGAGTTCCTCTTCCTCATCTTCAGCTTCTCTGACCCATCAGGCCTCACTGTGTCTTTCCTGAATCCCCTCTTTCCTTGGCTTCCAGGACACCACACCCTCCTACTCTCCATCTTGACCCACTGCCTGTCTCTGTCTGCCTCTCCTCTAAGGACCAGAGACAACCAGAGTCTGTCTCCTTCTCCATCTGGGCCTCTACCCTACATGCCTCTGATGACCCAATATGGGTTTTCAGCCCTGACCTTTCCGGATGTCTTAGCTCAGACTGATAAAACAAATTACCTCCGGGGCGGGGGGGGAGCGGAGTGGGGGCGGTGTCTGAACAGCAAGGATTTATTTCTCACAGCTCTGGAGCCCCACGGCCAAGCTCAGGGTGTCAGCATGATCGCTTCTCAGTAAGGGCCATCTCCCTTCCTTGCAATGGCTGCCTTCTCTGTCCTGACAATGGCCTGTCCTTCGGGATGGTGCACTCAGAGAGAGAGGATACGAAAAGAAAACCATATTACATGTTGCATTCAGAAGACCACTTTACATATAAAGACATACCTAAGCTGAAAAAGAAATGAATGAAAAAATGATATGGCATGGAGACAGTAAGCATAAGAAGGCTAGTGTGGCTATTTCATTTCATTTTCCAGGTTTATTCAGATACAATCAACATATCATCTGGCATTGAACATCACATGAAACGGACTTCCAAACAGAGATGATTACTGAGATATAGAGAAACATCTCATCACGAGACAAGGACCAATTCACATGGACGTAACACCAATGTGTATCCATCTAATAGAGCCTGAAAAGACATGAAGCAAAGATGGACAGAAAGAAAGGGTCAAAGACACAGTTTCCCGGTCAGCACAGGAGAGAGTAACGGCCTCTCTCAGCGAGTGATAGAAAAACTAGAGAAAACCCAGGGGAGACATAAAAGATGAAACACTCGGGTACCAACTCTCTTGATCTAGTTGATGTCTGTAGGATAACCCACCCAATGATGGGAGACACATCTTGTTTTAAAGGGCACCAGGACCATACAGCAAGGTAGACCACACTACTGTATGGGCTCTCAAGCAAGTCTCAGTCCATGCAAAGGCACACCAATCAGATGGAATGTATTCTCTGACCACAACTGACTTAAGTTAGAAACCAGCATAACTAAGATTTCACACAAACTCCAAATACTGGGGAATTACATAAGCCACTTGAACTGATGGTTCATAACCCTATCAGGGGCAAGTAGAAATAGTTTAAACTGAATGATAACAAAACTAGGCAAGCATGCAGGAGGCAGTTAAGCAGTGTTTGGTGGGACATTTGCAGCATTAAATGCTTCTAGAGAAATGAAGACGATCTAAAGCCAAGGATTAGGGGTATCATCCTAAGAAAGTAGGAAAAGCAAATCAAGAAAACCATAGTCACAATCAAATCAGAAATCAGAAAGCCTGGGCTCTCAGGGAGGTCACAGCATTGTGGTGTTTTGCCAGGGGAAGGGGATGCCAGCTAAGGGGAGGACTTTCCAGGCTGTTAGGAGCCTTGGCCCCCTTAATTCCATGAGCACTGCTGCTTGGAGGCCTATCGTGGCAGGCAGGGGGAGGGGACACCGGAAGCCCACTCCATTCCTTGCTCCAGGGTCATGACCCATGGCCCGCGCCACCCCCACCCACCCCAGGCCACGAGGCCCCTGTGGCGGTTAGACAGACCCCACCCTTGAGTTAGCGGCGCCCAGGTGCCCAGGCAGGCAGCGCTATGCGGCCCAGAACCCTGCTTCTCCTTCTCCTACTCTTGGGCCTGGGCCTGGCCCTGAGTCAAGGCTTCCTTCCACGGCCCACGTCTCCTGGCAGGGACCTGGCTGCCATCCCCGACTCCCGGGCGACCGCCACACCAGAGTCCGGACCCCGCCGCCCGGATGCAGCCTCGGCCCGCCGCCCCTCGCCAGCCGCCTGGACTCGCGGCCCAGCCCTCGGAGACGCGGCCGCGCTGCGCGCTTGGAGGGCCGCCCCGGGCCTCGGGGAGCCGGCCGGCAGCGCCCGCGTCCACCTGCGGCCCCGCGCGGCCCCTGGCGGCGGCGTGATCCTGGCCGGTGGCGGCCGCCTCTGCCTGCCCCGCGGCCCCGCGCGCCCGCTCTGTGTCCTGCTGCGCGTCCGGCTGCGCGCGCGCTTGGCCGCCGCGCCCGCGCTCGTGCACCTGCGGCTGTCTGCGCGCCGCGGCCGGCTGTCCCTGCTGTGGCGCACCGCGCTGCCCCGCGCGCCCGGGCGCCCGGAGTGGACCTTCTGGCTCGTGCCGCTGCGGCCCGCCGGCCCTCGGCGCCCCCGCCGTTCCACCTCCGACCTGCCGGCCGCCGGGCCTCGCCCCTCCGCGGGCTTCGTGGCCCAAACGCAGTGTCCCACGGATGGGCCCACGCCTGTTGTCCTGGAAGCTCTCACCTCGGATGGGCCTCAAGCCATCCAGTCTTCCGTGTCCTGCCAGGTATCCCCAGAGGCGCCGTGTGAGATCACCATGGTGAAGATCAACAGGAACAAAGATGGTGAACCCTTGGTGCTGACCAGGAAGATGGAGGCTACCCTCAGTGTATCCATTAAGCACAACTGCCCTAACACCACCTCAATTGTTCCAGAGTGGGACGTCTTTCCCGTGCGCTCCGGAAACATCCCGGACTGGAGTGCACCTTTGAAAACACGGGACACCAGACTTGGAAAATCTCCACTACATTTGCAAATCCGCCCCAAAACCTTATCTTTCGGGTCGTATGCTTTCAGATTCACACTCAACATCTTTGATGCAAAAACAAAGATACTTAAGACAAAAGGTTCAGATTTCATCTATGTCAACATCACTAGAAATGATCTATTGGCATTTATTCCCGGCAATCCCGACTTCGTAATCCAATTCACAGACAGGCTGATTCTGCAAGGAAGGGCGTCCTCTGATGCAGATTCGGAAAACCCATCCGAGGGAATGCTTTTTTCTTGGTACTGTACCACTGATCCGAAAAACTACCAGGGAGAGGAAGTCATAGTGATGAGCAACAGCGTCTGCTCCCCAAAGCAGACTGATGTGATTTGGAAGGAGGCCACTGGTCCTGTCTTCACACTTCAGCCAAAAACACTGAAAGGTGGAGGTGTGTATTTCATCAGAATGGTGATCCGCAAGGGTGATAGGAGAGCCCATGTTGATAGAAAGGTACACGTGCTCAAAGGACCAGTCCCCATAGCACACATCTCGTGTATTGAAAATTGTGATGCCGTTTTGGGTATTTCAGCCAGATTTTCTTTGTTTCTCAATTGCACAACTGGTTCAACAAGCCAGGATGTGTATAAATGGTCGATTCTGTCATCTCTAGGGGATGAGTTAAACTTTGACTGGGCAAAACACACCACAACAGGAAGGAATGGGGCTCATTTGTCTATAAAACCTTTTGCTTTGAAGGATTTTCCTGAAGCTAAGTTTTGGGCTTCTGTGCATCTAGCAACTTGGAGTGGGCATAATGTGGACTTGAAGCACCCGTTTGTTATTAACTATGTCCCTGAAACCGGAGAGTGCAGCATTAATCCACCTACAGGAGTTGCCTTTGTTACCAGGTTTGTCATCCGGTGCCATAATTTTAAGGATAAGAACATCCCACTTACGTACAAAATGGTAGTCTCTGATTTGTATGGTTTGGGTCAGATCAGTTCTGTAAAAGAGAACACCTTGGGGGCCATCCTGTATTTGGGGAATGAATCCACATCGCCCCCTTCATTTCTCCCTGTGGGTGTGTTGGCTAATCGTTATGCGATGAAGATATTTGTTCAGGTGTATGACTCTCTAGGAGCTTTTTCTCAGGCGACTTTGTATGCAACCGTACATGCCCCTACGGATAAAATCTCAGCGAAGGGCGTGCTCGATCGCTTATTCAATTTCACCATGGGACCAAATTCATCGCTATCTACTTTGCTTGACAGCCAGGAATTTCTACCTGCAGGCTATTTAATATATATAGCAGCTTCTGTTTTGAATATCATGAAACCTGAATTAAGTTTGGAAGCTGACAAAGCCAGACTCCGGGAATACCTTGTCAACCAGACTTTCATTCTTCCCAATAGCACTTTGGTGGAAATTAGCCAGGTAGTCATGAGTGTTACTAAATTAACCCAGACGACCGCTGGATTCACTCGATTGGCTCAGAAACTGGCCACAGTGAGGATATGGTTAGCAAATCGAGCCCTACAGCAGTCTCGACAGAATGATGCACACGTTCGCTCTGAAGAAGTAGAAATTGTGAGCACTGGGATATTAACAACTTTGTCTAATATCTTGAAACTGACTGTTAGCTATGAAGTGGTTGATGAGCCTTTCTACGTGTTGGAATCACTAGCAGACACAATACTGGCGGGTAAAGTGCCAGGGAACGAGACCACCGCAATGACGGCCTCCAGCCTTAACGTGTATGTCAGGAAAACTGAAAGTTGGGATGTTACTGATATCTTCATGAATGAGAAAAGCAGTCGCAATTATTTTCATCCGACGGTAAATGTGAGCAATATTCCTACTTTATCTGAAAACGCTCCAATTTCCACCATGTTTTGTGAGTTTGCAGATGATCCCTTTCCTTGGATGAATGATCAGGAAAGCTGTTCGGCAGAGGTGGTTGGATTCAGGATGACAGGAACCACACCTGACGGCGACGTGGTCGAGATCATGCCTGATGTAGCAGAAGTGTACATCGCCAGAAAAAACTTGAGCTTTGCAGCTTTTAACCTCACAGTGGGACCCGAGAGTGAGACCGAGGGAGCTGATGAGTCCTTGAAAAGGACGACAGGGAAGTTTAGGGTTGAGGTGGACAGCAGTGTAGTGAAGGAGTTGCTGGTCCACATTGTGACCGAAGTGACCGTGTTGTTCACGGTGTTGGTGTACGCTGGCAGTGAAATTACCCCCACTGCTCTGGTCGCCACCTTCCTTGTGCCCCATGACTTCCCTCCCATGACCAACCAGAGTGACCTGTTTGACTCAGCCTGTGCCGTTAGGGAGGCCCGCGTGGTTTGCCTTCCAGCGTCCCTGCTGCAAGTCATAGCTCAGCGAGGCGGCTCGCCTGAGTGCACCTTGGTCATAGCTCTGCAGGCACCTCGTTTTGTCCTGGCAGCCAATGATAAGCTCGTGAGAATCGCTCTTTTCAGCGCTCACTGCCTAGACATGTATGGGATCCAGAGCGATTGGAGAGAAGATACCTGTGTTCTCGGAGAGAGGACCACGTGGCGAAGAGTGCACTGCATCTGCCAAAGGACAAGGAGGGTCCGGCGGCAGCTGGATCTAATAAAACAAGCCAACCGGCACCTGCAAATCCACTTTTTGACGGCCAATGTGATTGTGCTCCCTAATGCTGTGGATCTAAGGTTGGAGGTCATCAAGAACGTAACCCACAACCCTGTGACGCTCGTCACTGTACTTTTCATTATGATGATGTACATAATCCTAGCTTTCTGGGCTTTGCTGATGGATGGGAGGGATCGGTATCTTCGGCTACACGTGATAATTCTACTAGATAATGATCCTTATGATAAGGTGTGTTACCTCGTGACTATTTTTACAGGAAGCCGGTGTGGGGCTGGGACCAGGGCCAATGTCTTCATGCAACTTATGGGAACGGATGGTGCCAGCGATGTGCATTGTCTGAGCCATCCGTATTTTACAACCCTCTACCGGGGAAGCATCAACACTTTTCTCCTAACCACGAAAAGGGACTTGGGGGACATCCATTCCATTCGTGTGTGGCACAACAATGAGGGCAAATCCCCCAGCTGGTATCTAAGCAGAGTCAAGGTAGAAAATCTGTTCAGCCGACACATCTGGCTGTTTTTATGCCGGGAATGGCTTTGTATTGACACCTCTTTGGACAGAACATTTCGTGTTACCGACCCAGACCAGCCTATCAACAGAAAGGACTATTTCCTGATAGAATCAGCTTACAGGATGGGGAGAGATCACACGTGGTTCTCTATTTTCTCCAACAATAGTTCTAAGACATTCAGCAGTCTGCAGAGACTGTCCTGCTGTTTGGCAATGCTGATGGCCTCCCTTCTGTGTAATATTATGTTCTTTAATCTCGACAGAGGAGAAAATTTGGATTCAGGAGACGGGAGCTACATCAGGTCAATGATGATAGGACTGGAAAGTGTGTTAATTACGCTGCCTCTGCAAATATTGATCATTTTTCTCTTCACCTACTCCCAGAGGGAACCTCGTGTGACTCTAGAAAAGGTATCTTTCCAAAAGGCTTCTCCCATGGAGCTAGAGAATTTATACTGGGAGGAATTTCTGAGAAGATGGTATGCCCGTGAGTCTGGGGACTCATCCACCAAGGCGGCTTTGGAGCCTCCAATTGGGAAAAGGCCTAGACTTCAAAAGACTGCCCAGGCGCTGTCTGTGACACGGCAGCAGCCTAAGAAGATAGAGAGCAGGGACTCAAGCACCCAGGCAACAAACATTAATGCCAGTAACACAAACACAAATAACAATCAAAATGTTACTTCCAGAGAGCCGCCATCCCATGCGGGTTCCACTCTGGAACTCAAGGAGAAGAGCAGTTTCGTTCTGCCTTCCTGGTGCCTTCATATAGCGTGGGTGCTGGTTTTCGCCACGTCCATTATATCTTCGTTCTTCATCATATTTTATGGGCTGACCTATGGCTATGAAAAGTCAATGGACTGGCTCTTTGCATCGTTTTGTTCATTCTGTCTGTCTGTTTTTCTGGTGCAAACGTGTAAAATTATACTTCTGTCGGGCTTCAGATCAAGTTCGCCCAAGTATTGTAAAAATCTTTCATGGGAAAGCCAGTTCCACTACACTGAGATCGAGTTAAAGAGCACACTGAGCCCAGAAGAAATGGGAATCCGACAAGAGCAGATCATGGACCTCCGAAGATCGAGGATGTACCAGCCCCTCACCGAAGACGAAATCCTAATATTCAAGAGGAAGAAGGCAATTAAGAGAAGGGCTTTCCTGTTCCTGTGTTACGTTCTGACTCACTTCATCTTTCTAGCCCTCCTGTTGAGGCTCGTCGCCCTCCTGCATCACACGGACAGCTTTTACTATAACCAGTTTGTTCGCGATCGGTTCTCTGTGGATCTCGGCTCGGTGACCAAGCTGGAGGACATCTACAGGTGGCTGAACAGCGTTTTGGTGCCCCTGGTCCACAACAACCCGAATGCAGCCTTTCTGCCCGACAGCTCCTCTAAAATCCTGGGGCTTCCACTGCTGAGGCAGGTGAGGGCAAGACCTGGCGATAAACTCTGCCTGCCTGCCAACTTTGCCCAAACCAGCATGGGAAGAGAAATCCATTGTCATCCCAGCTATGGCACTGACCCGGAAGACACCAGAAGCTACTCTGGCCTTTGGAACCAAGTTCTCAAGAGGCCTGAGGATAAGAATACCAATGGGTTTACTTACAAGCCTCCAGGGAAGATCTGGGGGTATGTCTCCCATGGACTCTTACACACCTATGGGTCGGGAGGCTATGCGTTCTATTTTTTCCCAGAGCAGCAGCCTTTTAATTCCACCGAGAGGCTCAGGGAACTCCAGAGCAGCGAGTGGCTTGATGAGAACACGTGGGCCGTGATTCTGGAGCTGACCACCTTCAACCCAGACGTCAGTCTGTTCTGTAGCATTTCTGTCGTTTTTGAGGCGTCTCAGTTAGGAGTTGTGAACACGAGCCTATCCGTGCACTCCTTCTCGCTTGCTGATTTCGACAGGGAGACTTCGGCAGAAATCTACTTGTATGTGGCCATTCTCATTTTCTTTTTAGCCTATGTGGTCGATGAGGGTTATATCATCATGCAAGAAAGGGCCTCGTACGTGAGAAGTGTGTACAATCTGCTCAACTTTGCTCTAAAATGCATATTTACTGTGCTGATTGTGCTCTTCTTTAGGAAGCACTTCTTGGCCACTGGCATAATTCGCTTTTACTTGTCGCACCCTGAGGATTTCATTCCGTTTCATGCGGTTTCTCAAGTAGATCACGCCATGAGGATCATTTTGGGTTTCCTGTTATTTCTGACCATTTTGAAGACCCTCAGGTATTCCAGAATCTTCTATGACGTGCGCCTGGCTCAGAGGGCCATTCAAGTGGCCCTTCCCGGCATCTGCCACATTGCCCTGCTGGTATCCGTGTATTTCTTTGTGTTCATGGTCATCGGCTCCCTGGTGTTTGGTCAACACGAGTGGAACTACAGTAACCTGATTCATGCTACGCAGACGATATTCTTCTATTGTGTTCCAGCCTTTCAGAACACCGAGTTCTCCAACAACAGGGTTCTGGGGGTCTTGTTACTCTCTTGTTTTGTGTTGGTTATGATCTGTGTATTGATCAACTTATTTCGGGCAGTGATTTTGTCTACCTATAAGAAAATGAAGCAGCCCGTGTATGAGGAACCATCAGACGAAGCGGAAGCAATGACCTATCTGTGTCGCAAGCTAAGAGCAATGTTTAGGTTTCTGACCTTCCAACCCAGGGACGAAGATGAACCAGAGTTCTTTGTCAACATGCTGTATGGGCAGCCAGAGAAGAACAGCCGGCGGTATCTGGGGCTGAAGACCAGAAACATCAAAGGGAAGAAAATGGTTTACCTTGTTGTGTGATGAGTGACAGGGTCAAGACCCACAGGCAAGACCCCCACCCCTGCACCGATGATGATTCTCAGATGTAAGGAATGTTGAATGGCTCAGCAGTGCTCTCTTCTCGTGTCCTGCACAATGCACACCCCTACTACATTCAAAAGTGTCTCCCTCCACCTTTGGCCTCTACTCCTGAGTGGTGGGGTATAGGGCAGGTCTCCAGTGTGGGAGCCAGGGTCAATGTCCCTCTAGAGGGGAACTCGGTGTCCTTGGAGCCCACAGCAGTTTAGAGTAGTAGAGACCCGGAGTTGGGGGAGAGAGAGCTATAGGGTCCCCACTCTACCCATCTAGGGCAGAAACTTCTCTTGCTGCAACTGATTCCTCTGGGGTTCGGAGCCAAGAGTTTATAGGTCACCCTGTGCCTCTGGGGGGTTCCTTGGCAAACCCATCTCAACACCCCCCCAAGGCTCAACATCTAGGTGGGCCAGGGCTGGAGGGACCATGTGATCAGGATGATCAGGATAATCAGGATCTTTGTTCCTACTTTTGAAATTAGGGATGGGACCTTAAGGTCAGGAGTCTGAGTTTTCCATCTACTCCTGAGGGCTACTGCCAGTTAAAGCTATAAAATGTAATAATATTTTGTGGCCATTAGACATGAATTTTGTTCAACAGCGAAAAGGTGTGTGTGTGTGTGTGTGTGTGTGTGTGTGTGTGTGTGTTTGTCTGTCTGGGGCAGTGGGCTCACACCAAAAGACATTAAGTGTTCTCTATATTGACTAAGAATTTGTCCATCCAGGTCTTGGGCTTTGCTTGATTTACAGCGTGGTGGATTACTGCAGAATAATAAAGAAAAAATGTGGTTTATTGTTTAAGAGCAATATGGCTCGAACTCTTACAGTTCTGCTCAGAAGCATGTTCATTTATATAGATGCCACTTTAAGCTTTATCGGAATTAAATGTGATTGTTCCTGGGAGACTTGCCGTGATTTCAGCGTGAGGGGTGTGTGTATAGGTGGATCCTGCCTTCCCCATGGAGAGCCAGTGAAGGGGCCAACCCAAGCAGCTGGGAGACAACTTTGTTCCAAGTCCTTGTTACTCACTCAGTGGCCCTGTGGTCCTGAGCTGTGCTGGAATGGCTCACAGACACGCACATGTGCTTTCCATGCCACTCACACAAGAGTGCCTGAAGGTCAGATTTGGATTTTCTTCTCTTTTTTAGGATGTTATGATTTGAGAGAGAGAGAGAAAGGGCAGAGGGAAAAGCAGATTCCCCGTTGAGCACGGAGCAGGAAGCAGGCCTCGATCCCAGGATGGATCATGACCTGAGTGGAAGACACAGGCTAACTGACTGAGCCACCCACATGCCCTTCTCTTTTTATCTGTGAATATGAGGTTTCTCTGGGAATCCTCTTTAAAAATACTTTGAGATATTGCTAATCCTTTGGATTGGTTTTCTTCTTATATTACAAATGGTAGGGAGCTCAAATTCAAAATTAACTTTATTTTCTGCCAAAGACCATGATTTGCTCTTTCAGTATTTCCCATAGTTCTTGTAGTCCTTGTCCTAACTTGTGTAGCCTGTCTTAGGGCTTGAACAGTATTCTAGAGACAAGGTCATGTATCTGAGTGGTTACCGGTCGTACATGAAAAGCTTCATCCAGATGGTCCATCTGTGGGCAGACACAGCAAATAAAGTCCACAGTGTATATACGTAGCTGTGATCCAAGGAATGTTCTTGCTGGAAGCACCCAGAGGTCCTATCTGCTAGTTAGAAAATCAGAGTGTTTCCTCAGCTCCCCTCTGTCCATGACCCGGAACTGGTGTTATTCCCAGGATTACAAAAATGCCTTGTATCTTCCTTAATCCTCAATTGCCCAATGGAAGAAGGCCCAGCCCCAGGCCTTTCGGCTTCAGGGGCAGCACAGTGCTTGGCATACGTAGGGGCAGAGGGGTCTGGAGACGAGCGTAATGGGGAGGCACAAGGGAAGAGCAGGTCTGACTGGGGCATGTGACCCTGCGGGCCAGAGGGTCCTCTGGAAGCTGGAGCAGGGCAGGCTCCGGAGGGCCGGGTCACTGGGGCTCAGATCACCAAGGGCGCCATGGATCACACCACCATTGCTCTAAAGTGTCCATGGGGAAGGACAGGGCTCCTTTTGTACCTATCTCGTCTGTTCCTGGGGTGCACACAGACCCTGCTGCCTGTGGCGCTGGCCCAGGCCTGGGGACTCCTGTCCCAAAGTGTGTGTTGTGGGGTGGGGTGGTGCTGAGAGGGGACAGGGAGTCAGCAGGCTAGGAGCATGATCTCCGAGTTCCTCTTCCTCATCTTCAGCTTCTCTGACCCATCAGGCCTCACTGTGTCTTTCCTGAATCCCCTCTTTCCTTGGCTTCCAGGACACCACACCCTCCTACTCTCCATCTTGACCCACTGCCTGTCTCTGTCTGCCTCTCCTCTAAGGACCAGAGACAACCAGAGTCTGTCTCCTTCTCCATCTGGGCCTCTACCCTACATGCCTCTGATGACCCAATATGGGTTTTCAGCCCTGACCTTTCCGGATGTCTTAGCTCAGACTGATAAAACAAATTACCTCCGGGGCGGGGGGGGAGCGGAGTGGGGGCGGTGTCTGAACAGCAAGGATTTATTTCTCACAGCTCTGGAGCCCCACGGCCAAGCTCAGGGTGTCAGCATGATCGCTTCTCAGTAAGGGCCATCTCCCTTCCTTGCAATGGCTGCCTTCTCTGTCCTGACAATGGCCTGTCCTTCGGGATGGTGCACTCAGAGAGAGAGGATACGAAAAGAAAACCATATTACATGTTGCATTCAGAAGACCACTTTACATATAAAGACATACCTAAGCTGAAAAAGAAATGAATGAAAAAATGATATGGCATGGAGACAGTAAGCATAAGAAGGCTAGTGTGGCTATTTCATTTCATTTTCCAGGTTTATTCAGATACAATCAACATATCATCTGGCATTGAACATCACATGAAACGGACTTCCAAACAGAGATGATTACTGAGATATAGAGAAACATCTCATCACGAGACAAGGACCAATTCACATGGACGTAACACCAATGTGTATCCATCTAATAGAGCCTGAAAAGACATGAAGCAAAGATGGACAGAAAGAAAGGGTCAAAGACACAGTTTCCCGGTCAGCACAGGAGAGAGTAACGGCCTCTCTCAGCGAGTGATAGAAAAACTAGAGAAAACCCAGGGGAGACATAAAAGATGAAACACTCGGGTACCAACTCTCTTGATCTAGTTGATGTCTGTAGGATAACCCACCCAATGATGGGAGACACATCTTGTTTTAAAGGGCACCAGGACCATACAGCAAGGTAGACCACACTACTGTATGGGCTCTCAAGCAAGTCTCAGTCCATGCAAAGGCACACCAATCAGATGGAATGTATTCTCTGACCACAACTGACTTAAGTTAGAAACCAGCATAACTAAGATTTCACACAAACTCCAAATACTGGGGAATTACATAAGCCACTTGAACTGATGGTTCATAACCCTATCAGGGGCAAGTAGAAATAGTTTAAACTGAATGATAACAAAACTAGGCAAGCATGCAGGAGGCAGTTAAGCAGTGTTTGGTGGGACATTTGCAGCATTAAATGCTTCTAGAGAAATGAAGACGATCTAAAGCCAAGGATTAGGGGTTTCATCCTAAGAAAGTAGGAAAAGCAAATCAAGAAAACCATAGTCACAATCAAATCAGAAATCAGAAAGCCTGGGCTCTCAGGGAGGTCACAGCATTGTGGTGTTTTGCCAGGGGAAGGGGATGCCAGCTAAGGGGAGGACTTTCCAGGCTGTTAGGAGCCTTGGCCCCCTTAATTCCATGAGCACTGCTGCTTGGAGGCCTATCGTGGCAGGCAGGGGGAGGGGACACCGGAAGCCCACTCCATTCCTTGCTCCAGGGTCATGACCCATGGCCCGCGCCACCCCCACCCACCCCAGGCCACGAGGCCCCTGTGGCGGTTAGACAGACCCCACCCTTGAGTTAGCGGCGCCCAGGTGCCCAGGCAGGCAGCGCTATGCGGCCCAGAACCCTGCTTCTCCTTCTCCTACTCTTGGGCCTGGGCCTGGCCCTGAGTCAAGGCTTCCTTCCACGGCCCACGTCTCCTGGCAGGGACCTGGCTGCCATCCCCGACTCCCGGGCGACCGCCACACCAGAGTCCGGACCCCGCCGCCCGGATGCAGCCTCGGCCCGCCGCCCCTCGCCAGCCGCCTGGACTCGCGGCCCAGCCCTCGGAGACGCGGCCGCGCTGCGCGCTTGGAGGGCCGCCCCGGGCCTCGGGGAGCCGGCCGGCAGCGCCCGCGTCCACCTGCGGCCCCGCGCGGCCCCTGGCGGCGGCGTGATCCTGGCCGGTGGCGGCCGCCTCTGCCTGCCCCGCGGCCCCGCGCGCCCGCTCTGTGTCCTGCTGCGCGTCCGGCTGCGCGCGCGCTTGGCCGCCGCGCCCGCGCTCGTGCACCTGCGGCTGTCTGCGCGCCGCGGCCGGCTGTCCCTGCTGTGGCGCACCGCGCTGCCCCGCGCGCCCGGGCGCCCGGAGTGGACCTTCTGGCTCGTGCCGCTGCGGCCCGCCGGCCCTCGGCGCCCCCGCCGTTCCACCTCCGACCTGCCGGCCGCCGGGCCTCGCCCCTCCGCGGGCTTCGTGGCCCAAACGCAGTGTCCCACGGATGGGCCCACGCCTGTTGTCCTGGAAGCTCTCACCTCGGATGGGCCTCAAGCCATCCAGTCTTCCGTGTCCTGCCAGGTATCCCCAGAGGCGCCGTGTGAGATCACCATGGTGAAGATCAACAGGAACAAAGATGGTGAACCCTTGGTGCTGACCAGGAAGATGGAGGCTACCCTCAATGCCACCTACAAGTACAACTGTGCGAACTCCACCTTAGTCGTTACGTACTGGCAGGTGTTTTTCGTCCACTCGGTACATGAACTGCCCCAGTGGCACAGACCATTGGACATACCAATCTCGAAATCAGGGAGGGTACCAACATTTCTACATATCCCTCCAAAATCTTTAACTTGGGGGGTGTATGTGATGAGATTCGTAGTCGATGTCTACATGAATCCAAATAGGCCTCAGGCCTCGGCCTCAGATTTCATGTATGTCAGCATCGTTAGAAGTGACCTAGAAGCAGTTATTCCTGGGGGTCCCAACAGAACAATCAAATTCACAGATCAGCTGGTTCTGGATGGAACGGGGTCGTCGGATCCAGATTCGGACAACCCTTCGCAGGGACTCCGTTTTTCTTGGTACTGTACCACGGATCCAAAAAACTACCAGGGATATAAAATCACAGTGATGAGCAACAGCGTCTGCGCCCCACAGCAGACTAATCTGAACTGGAAGGAAGCCTCTGGTCCTGTCCTCACACTTCAGCCAGGAACACTGAAAGGTGGAGGTGTGTATTTCATCAGAATGGTGATCCGCAAGGGTGATAGGAGAGCCCATGTTGATAGAAAGGTACACGTGCTCAAAGGACCCGCCCCCGCAGCATACATCTCGTGTATTGAAAATTGTGATGCCGTTTTGGGTATTTCAGCCAGATTTTCTTTGTTTCTCAATTGCACAACTGGTTCAACAAGCCAGGATGTGTATAAATGGTCGATTCTGTCATCACTAGGGGATGAGGTAAACTTTGATTGGGTGAAACACACCACAACAGGAAGGAATGGGGCTCATTTGTCTATAAAAGCTTTTGCTTTGAAGGATTTTCCTGAAGCTAAGTTTTGGGCTTCTGTGCATCTAGCAACTTGGAGTGGGCATAACGTGGACTTGAAGCACCCGTTTGTTATTAACTATGTCCCTGAAACCGGAGAGTGCAGCATTAATCCACCTACAGGAGTTGCCTTTGTTACCAGGTTTGTCATCCGGTGCGATAATTTTAAGGATAAGAACATCCCACTTACGTACAAAATGGTAGTCTCTGATTTGTATGGTTTTGGTCAGATCAGTTCTGTGAAAGAGAACACCTTGGGGGCCATCCTGTATTTGGGGAATGAGTCCACATCGCCCCCTTCATTTCTCCCCGTGGGTGTGTTGCCTAATCGTTATGCGATGAAGATATTTGTTCAGGTGTATGACTCTCTAGGAGCTTTTTCTCAGGCGACTTTGTATGCAACCGTACATGCCCCTACGGATAAAATCTCAGCGAAGGGCGTGCTCGATCGCTTATTCAATTTCACCATGGGACCAAATTCATCGCTATCTACTTTGCTTGACAGCCAGGAATTTCTACCTGCAGGCTATTTAATATATATAGCAGCTTCTGTTTTGAATATCATGAAACCTGAATTAAGTTTGGAAGCTGACAAAGCCAGACTCCAGGAATACCTTGTCAACCAGACTTTCATTCTTCCCAATAGCACTTTGGTGGAAATTAGCCAGGTAGTCATGAGTGTTACTAAATTAACCCAGACGACCGCTGGATTCACTCGATTGGCTCAGAAACTGGCCACAGTGAGGATATGGTTAGCAAATCGAGCCCTACAGCAGTCTCGACAGAATGATGCACACGTTCGCTCTGAAGAAGTAGAAATTGTGAGCACTGGGATATTAACAACTTTGTCTAATATCTTGAAACTGACTGTTAGCTATGAAGTGGTTGATGAGCCTTTCTACGTGTTGGAATCACTAGCAGACACAATACTGGCGGGTAAAGTGCCAGGGAACGAGACCACCGCAATGACGGCCTCCAGCCTTAACGTGTATGTCAGGAAAACTGAAAGTTGGGATGTTACTGATATCTTCATGAATGAGAAAAGCAGTCGCAATTATTTTCATCCGACGGTAAATGTGAGCAATATTCCTACTTTATCTGAAAACGCTCCAATTTCCACCATGTTTTGTGAGTTTGCAGATGATCCCTTTCCTTGGATGAATGATCAGGAAAGCTGTTCGGCAGAGGTGGTTGGATTCAGGATGACAGGAACCACACCTGACGGCGACGTGGTCGAGATCATGCCTGATGTAGCAGAAGTGTACATCGCCAGAAAAAACTTGAGCTTTGCAGCTTTTAACCTCACAGTGGGACCCGAGAGTGAGACCGAGGGAGCTGATGAGTCCTTGAAAAGGACGACAGGGAAGTTTAGGGTTGAGGTGGACAGCAGTGTAGTGAAGGAGTTGCTGGTCCACATTGTGACCGAAGTGACCGTGTTGTTCACGGTGTTGGTGTACGCTGGCAGTGAAATTACCCCCACTGCTCTGGTCGCCACCTTCCTTGTGCCCCATGACTTCCCTCCCATGACCAACCAGAGTGACCTGTTTGACTCAGCCTGTGCCGTTAGGGAGGCCCGCGTGGTTTGCCTTCCAGCGTCCCTGCTGCAAGTCATAGCTCAGCGAGGCGGCTCGCCTGAGTGCACCTTGGTCATAGCTCTGCAGGCACCTCGTTTTGTCCTGGCAGCCAATGATAAGCTCGTGAGAATCGCTCTTTTCAGCGCTCACTGCCTAGACATGTATGGGATCCAGAGCGATTGGAGAGAAGATACCTGTGTTCTCGGAGAGAGGACCACGTGGCGAAGAGTGCACTGCATCTGCCAAAGGACAAGGAGGGTCCGGCGGCAGCTGGATCTAATAAAACAAGCCAGCAGGCAGTTGCAAACCCACTTTTTGACGGCCAACGTGATTGTGGTTCCTAATGCTGTAGATCTTCGGTTGGAGGTCATCACCAGCATTACCCGCAACTATGTGACGCTCGTCACTGTACTTTTCATTATGCTGATGTACATAATCCTAGCTTTCTGGGCTTTGCTGAGAGATGAAACAGATCAGTATCTTCGGCTACATGTGATAATTCTACTTGACAATGATCCATATGATAAGGTGTGTTACCTTGTGACTGTTTTTACGGGAGGCCGTTGTCGGGCCCGGACCAGGGCCGATGTCTTCATGCAACTTATGGGAACGGATGGTGCCAGCGATGTGCATTGTCTTAGCCATCCGCATTTTACAACCCTCTACCGGGGAGGCATCAACACTTTTCTCCTAACCACGAAAAGGGACTTGGGGGACATCCATTCCATTCGTGTGTGGCACAACAATGAGGGCAAATCCCCCAGCTGGTATCTAAGCAGAGTCAAGGTAGAAAATCTGTTCAGCCGACACATCTGGCTGTTTTTATGCCGGGAATGGCTTTGTATTGACACCTCTTTGGACAGAACATTTCGTGTTACCGACCCAGACCAGCCTATCAACAGAAAGGACTATTTCCTGATAGAATCAGCTTACAGGATGGGGAGAGATCACCTGTGGTTCTCCATTTTCTCCACTATCATTGATAGCCCATTCAATCGGCTGCAGAGACTGTCCTGCTGTTTGGCAATGCTGATGGCCTCCCTTCTGTGTAATATTATGTTCTTTAATCTCGACAGAGCAGACGAAATGGCGTCAGGAGACGGGAGCTACGTCAGGTCAATGATGATAGGGCTGGAAAGTGTGTTAATTACACTCCCTCTGCAAATGTTGATCATTTTTCTCTTCACCTACTCCCAGAGGGAACCTCGTGTGACTCTAGAAACGGTATCTCCCCGGAGTGATTCCTTGGAGCAAGAACATGTACACTGGGAGGAATTTCTGAAAAAGTGGCACGTTGAGGAAAGTGCTCATGCACCTACCAAGGAGGCCTCGGAGCCTCCAACTGGGAAAAGACCTAGAGCTCCGAAGGCTGCCAAGGCGCTCACTACGATAGGGCGCCAGCAAAAGAAAGGACAGAGAACGGTCACACGCACGCAGGGACAAAATAAAAATGCCAGTAACGCAAACACAAATAACAATCAGTTTGTTGCTTCTACAGAGCCTTCTTCCCAAGCAGGTCCTGTCAAACTCAAGGAGAAGAGCAGGGTCGTTCTGCCTCCATGTTGCCTCTATGTAGCGTGGTTCTTGGTTTTCGTCACATCCAGTATATCTTCATTCTTCATCATATTTTATGGACTGAATCATAGCTATGAAGAGTCAATGGACTGGCTCTTTGCATCGTTTTGTTCATTCTGTCTGTCTGTTTTGCTGGTGCAGCCATGCAAAATTATACTCTTGTCAGGCTTCAGAGCTGGTAGGCCCAAGTATTGTAAAAACCTTTCATGGACAAGCAAGTACCGCTATATTGAGATCGAGCTTCAGGGCGCGGTGAACCGAAAAGAAAGAAAAAGGCGACACCAGCAGATCTTGGAGCTCCGAAGATCAAGGATGTACCAGCCCCTCACCGAAGACGAAATCCTAATATTCAAGAGGAAGAAGGCAATTAAGAGAAGGGCTTTCCTGTTCCTGTGTTACGTTCTGACTCACTTCATCTTTCTAGCCCTCCTGTTGAGGCTCGTCGCCCTCCTGCATCACACGGACAGCTTTTACTATAACCAGTTTGTTCGCGATCGGTTCTCTGTGGATCTCGGCTCGGTGACCAAGCTGGAGGACATCTACAGGTGGCTGAACAGCGTGCTGGTGCCCCTGGTCCACAACAACCCGAATCCAGCCTTTCTGCCCGACAGCTCCTCTAAAATCCTGGGGCTTCCACTGCTGAGGCAGGTGAGGGCAAGACCTGGCGATAAACTCTGCCTGCCTGCCAACTTTGCCCAAACCAGCATGGGAAGAGAAATCCATTGTCATCCCAGCTATGGCACTGACCCGGAAGACACCAGAAGCTACTCTGGCCTTTGGAACCAAGTTCTCAAGAGGCCTGAGGATAAGAATACCAATGGGTTTACTTACAAGCCTCCAGGGAAGATCTGGGGGTATGTCTCCCACGGACTCTTACACACCTATGGGTCGGGAGGCTATGCGTTCTATTTTTTCCCAGAGCAGCAGCCTTTTAATTCCACCGTGAGGCTCAGGGAACTCCAGAGCAGCGAGTGGCTTGATGAGAACACGTGGGCCGTGATTCTGGAGCTGACCACCTTCAACCCAGACGTCAGTCTGTTCTGTAGCATTTCTGTCGTTTTTGAGGCGTCTCAGTTAGGAGTTGTGAACACGAGCCTGTCCGTGCACTCCTTCTCGCTTGCTGATTTCGACAGGGAGACTTCGGCAGAAATCTACTTGTATGTGGCCATTCTCATTTTCTTTTTAGCCTATGTGGTCGATGAGGGTTATATCATCATGCAAGAAAGGGCCTCGTACGTGAGAAGTGTGTACAATCTGCTCAACTTTGCTCTAAAATGCATATTTACTGTGCTGATTGTGCTCTTCTTTAGGAAGCACTTCTTGGCCACTGGCATAATTCGCTTTTACTTGTCGCACCCTGAGGATTTCATTCCGTTTCATGCGGTTTCTCAAGTAGATCACGCCATGAGGATCATTTTGGGTTTCCTGTTATTTCTGACCATTTTGAAGACCCTCAGGTATTCCAGAATCTTCTATGACGTGCGCCTGGCTCAGAGGGCCATTCAAGCGGCCCTTCCCGGCATCTGCCACATGGCCCTGGTGGTGTCCGTGTACTTTTTTGTGTACATGGCATTTGGCTACCTGGTGTTTGGTCAACACGAGTGGAACTACAGTAACCTGATTCATGCTACGCAGACGATATTCTCCTATTGCGTTTCAGCCTTTCAGAACACCGAGTTCTCCAACAACAGGGTTCTGGGGGTCCTGTTCCTGTCATCCTTCATGCTGGTGATGATCTGCATATTGATCAACTTGTTTCAGGCCGTGATTTTGTCTGCCTATGAGGAAATGAAGCAGCCCGTGTATGAGGAACCATCAGACGAAGCGGAAGCAATGACCTATCTGTGTCGCAAGCTAAGAGCAATGTTTAGGTTTCTGACCTTCCAACCCAGGGACAAAGATGAACCAGAGTTCTTTGTCAACATGCTGTATGGGCAGCCAGAGAAGAACAGCCGGCGGTTTCTGGGGCTGAAGACCAGAAACATCAAGGGGAAGAAAATGGTTTACCTTGTTGTGTGATGAGTGACAGGGTCAAGACCCATAGGCAAGAGACCCACCCCTGCCCCTGTGCTGGTTCTCCGGATGTAAGGAATGTTCAATGGCTCAGCAGTGCTCTCTTCTTGTGTCCTGCACAATGCACACCCCTACTACATTCAGAAGTGTCTCCCTCCACCTTTGGCCTCTACTCCTGAGTGCTGGGGTGTAGGGCAGTCTCCAGCATGGGGGCTAGGGCCGATGTCCCTCTAGAGGGGAACTCGGTGTCCTTGGTGCCCACAGCAGTTTAGAGTAGTAGAGACCCGGAGTTGGGGGAGAGAGAGTTATAGGGTCCCCACCCTACCCCTCTAGTGTAGAGCATTCTCTTGCTGCGACTGTGTCCCCGGGGCTGGGGAGCCAAGAGTTTGTGGCTCTCGTAGTCCCTCTGGGGGTTCCCTTTGCAGACCAGGCGTGGATACCCCACCCAACACCCATCCTCCCCATCACACTGCCCCCCCCCCACCCTGGACCATTTAGCTTGGCCAGATCTAGAGGGACCTTGTGCCAAGATCACAATCTGTTTTCCAGCTTTTGAATTTAGGGATTGGACTTGAAGCTCAGGAGTCTGAGCTTGCCATCTACTCCTGAGGGCTACTGCCAGTTAAAGCTGTGAAATGTAATAATATTTTCTGGCCATTAGACATGAATTTTGTTCAACAACAAAAAGGTGTGTGTGTGTCTGTGTGTCTGTCTGTCTGTGGGGCAGTGGGCTCACACTGAAAGATAGTAAGTGTTCTCTATATTGACTGTAAGAATTTGTCCATCTAGGTCTTGGGCTCTGGGTAATTTACAGCATGGTGGTTTACTGCAGAATATAAAGAAAATGTGGTTTATTGTTTAAGAGCAATATGGTCTGTAACTCTTAGAGTTCTGCTCAGAAGCATGTTCATTTATGTAGATGCCACTTTAAGCTTTATCGGAATTAAATGTGAGATTGCTCCTGTGAGACTTGCCGCGATTTCTGTGTGAGGGGTGTATGTACAGGTGGATCCTGCTTCCCCAGGGAGAGCCAGTGAAGGGGGACAACCCAAGCAGCTGGGAGACAACTTTGTCCCAAGGCTTTGATATTCACTGGGTGCACTGTGGTCCTGAGCTGTGCTGGAATGGCTCACAGACACGCACATGTGCTTTCCATGCCACTCACACAAGAGTGCCTGAAGGTCAGATTTGGATTTTCTTTTCTTTTTTAGGATATTATTGAGTTGAAAGAGAGAGAGAGAGCGAGAGAAGGGACAGAGGGAGAAGCAGAATCCCCGTTGAGCACGGAGCAGGAAGCAGGCCTCGATCCCAGGATGGATCATGACCTGAATGGAAGACAGAGGCTAACTGACTGAGCCACCCACATGCCCTTCTCTTTTTATCTGTTAATATGTGGTTTCTTGGGAATCCACTTAAAAAATACTTTGAGATATTGCTAATCCTTTGGATTGGTTTTCTTCTTATATTACAAATGGTAGGGAGCTCAAATTCAAAATTAACTTTATTTTCTGCCAAAGGACTCGATTTGCTCTTTTAGTATTTCCTTTTTCTTATTTTTTAAAAATAAACATATAATGTATTATTGGCTCCAGGGTTACAGGTCTGCGAATTGCCAGGTTTACACACTTCACAGCACTCACCGTAGCACATAGCCTCCCTATTGTCCATAACCCCATCACAGTCTCCTGACCCCCTTACCCCCAGCAACCCTGTTTGTTTTGTGAGATTAAGAGTCTCTCATGGTTTGTTTCCCTCCCGATATCATCTTGTTTCATTTATTCTTTTCTTACCCCCAACCCTCCTGCACATTGCATCTCCACTTCCTCATATCAGGGAGGTCATATGATAGTTGTTTTTCTCCAATTGCCTTATTATGCTAAGCATAACACGCTCTAGTTACATCATGAATGGTAAGATTTCATTTTTGATGGCTGCATAGTATTCCGTTGTGTGTGTGTGTGTGTGTGTATATATATATATATATATATATATATATATATATATATATATATATATATATACCACATCTTCTTTATCCATTCATCTGTTGATGGACATATAAGTTCTTTCCATAGTTTAGGTATTGTGGACATTGTTGCTATAAACATTCAGGAGCATGTGCCCCTTCAGAGCACTACATTTGTATCTTTAGGGTAAATACCCAGTAGTGCAATTGCTGGGTCATAGGGTAGCTCTATTTTCCAACTTTTAGGAGCCTCCATGCTGTTTTCCAGAGTTGTTGCACCAGCTTGCATTCCTACTAACAATGCAGCAGGGTTCCCCTTTCTCCACATCCTTGTCAGCATCTGTCATTTCCTGACTTGTTAATTTTAGCCATTATGACTAGTGTGTTTAGATTTGTATTGCAGTTTAGATTTGTATTTCCCTGATGCCGAGTGATGTGGAGCACTTTTTCATGTGTCTGTTGGCCATCTGGCTGTCTTCTTTGCAGAAATGTCTGTTCATGTCCTCTGCTCATTTCTTGATTGGATTATTTGTTCTTTGGGTGTTGAGTTTGCTAAGTTCTTTATAGATTTTGGACACTAGCCCTTTATCTGGTATGTCATTTGAAAATATCTTCTCCCATTCTGTCGGTTGTCTTTTGGTTTTGTTAACTGTTTCCTTTGCTGTGCAAAAGCTTTTGATCTTGATGAAATCCCAATAGTTCATTTTTGCCCTTGCTTCCCTTGCCTTTGGCAGTGTTCCTAGGAAGAAGTTGCTGTGGCTGAGGTTGAAGAGGTAGCTGCCTGTGTTCTCCTCAAGGATTTTGATGGATTCCTTTCTCACATTGAGGTCCTTCATCCATTTTGAGTCTATTTTCATGTGTGGTGTAAAGAAATGGTCCAGTTTCATTTTTCTGCATGTGGCTGTCCAATTTTACCAACATGATTTGTTGAAGAGGCTCTCTTTTTCCCATTGGACATTCTTTCCTGCTTTGTCAAAGATTAGTTGACCATAGAGTTGAGGGTCTATCTCTGGGATCTCTATTCTGTTCCATTGATCTATGTGTCTGTTTTTGTGCCAGTACCCTTCTTTCTTGATGATGACAGCTTTGTAATAGAGCTTGAAGTCTGGAATTGTGATGCCACCAACTTTGGATTTCTTTTTTAATATTCCTTTGGCTATACAAGGTCTTTTCTGGTTCCATATAAATTTTAGGATTGTTTGTTCCATTTCTTTGAAAAAAAAAAAGGATGGGATTTTGATAGGAATAGCATTAAATGTGCTTTGGGTAGCAGAGACATTTTCACAATATTTTTTTCTTCCAATCCAGGAACATGCAACATTTTTCCATTTCTTTGTGTCTTCCTCAATTTCTTTCATGAGTACTTTATAGTTTTCTGAGTATAGATTCTGTGCCTCTTTGGTTAGGTTTAACTGTATGTATCTTATGGTTTTGGGTGCAATTGTAAATGGGATTGACCCCTTAATTTCTATTTCTTTTGTCTTGTTGTTGGTGTAAAGAAATGCAACTGATTTTTGTGCATTGATTTTATATCCTGACACTTTACTGAATTCCTATACAAGTTCTAGCAGTTTTGGAGTGGAGTCTTTTGGGTTTTCCACATATAGTGTCATATCATGTTCAAAGAGTTATAGTTTGACTTCATCTTCGATGATTTGGATGCCTTTAGTTTCCTTTTGTTGTCTGATTGCTGAGGCTAGGACTTCTAGTACTATGTTGAGTAGCAGTGGTGATAATGGACATCCCTGCCATGTTCCTGATCTTAACAGAAAAGCTTTCAGTTTCTCTCCATTGAGAATATATCTGTGGTGGGTTTTATATAAATGGCTTTGATAATATTGAGTTATGTGCCCTCTATCCCTATACTTCGAAGAGTTTTGATCAGGAAGGGATGCTGTTCTTTGTCAAATACTTTTTCAGCATCTATTGAGAGTATCATATGGATCTTGTTCTTTCTTTTATTAATGTATTGTATCACACTGATTGATTTGCAGATATTGAACCAACCTTGCAGCCCTGGAATAAATCCCACTTGGTCATGGTGAATAATCCTTTTAATGTACTGTTGGATCCTCTTGGCTAGTATTTTGGTGAGAATTTTTGCATCTGTGTTCATCAAGTATATTGGTCTGTAATTCTCTTTTTTTGGGGATCAAGGTAATGCTGTCCTCATAAAATGAGTTTGAAAGTTTTCCTTCCATTTCTATTTTTTGGAACAGTTTCAGGAGAATAGGAATGAATTCTTCTTTAAATGCTTGGTAGGATTCCCCTGGGAAGCCGTCTAGCCCTGGGCTTTTGTTTGTTTGGAGATTTCTGATGACTGTTTCAATCTCCTTACTGGTTATGGATTTGTTCAGGTTTTCTATTTCTTCCTGGTTCAGTTGTGGTCATTTATATGTCTCCAGGAATGCATCTATTTCTTCCAGATTGTCAAATTTGTTAGCATAAATTTGCTCACAGTATGTTCTTATAATTGTTTGTATTTCTTTAGTGTTGGTTGTGATCTTTCCTCTTTCATTCATGATTTTATTTATTTGGGTTCTTTCTCTTTTCTTTTTGATAAGTCTGGCCAGGGGTTTATCAATCTTATTAATTCTTTCAAAGAATAAGCTCCTAGTTTCCTTGATTTGTTTTTTGTTTTTTGGGGTTTTTTTTTTTTTGGATTCTATTTCATTGATTTCTGCTCTGATCTTTATTATTGCTCTTCTCCTGCTGGGTTTAGGCTTTCTTTGTTGTTCTTTCTCCAGCTCCTTTAGGTATAGGGTTAGGTTGTGTATTTGGGACCTTTCTTGTTTCTTGAGAAATGCTTGTATCGCTATATATTTTCCTCTCAGGACTGCCTTTGCTTTGTCCCACAGATTTTGAACTGTTGTGTTTTCATTATCATTTGTTTCCATGAATTTTTTCAATTCTTCTTTAATTTCCTGGTTGACCCATTCATTCTTTAGAAGGATGCTGTTTTTTTTTTTTTTAAAGATTTTATTTATTTATTTGAGAGAGAGACAGTGAGAGAGAGCATGAACGAGGAGAAGGTCAGAGAGCGAAGCAGACTCCCCATGGAGCTGGGAGCCCGATGCGGGACTCGATCCCGGGACTCCAGGATCATGACCTGAGCCGAAGGCAGTCGTCCAACCAACTGAGCCACCCAGGCGTCCCTAGAAGGATGCTGTTTAGTCTCCATGTGATTGGGTTCTTTCCAAATTTTTTGTGATTGAATTCTAGCTTCAGAGCATTGTGGTCTGAAAATATGCAGGGAATGATCCCAATCTTTGATACAAGTTGAGACCTGATTTATGACCCAGGATGTGATCTATTCTGGAGAATGTTCCATGTGCACTAGAGAAGAATGTGCATTCTATTGCTTTGGGATGGAATGTTCTGAATAGATCTGTGATGTCCATCTGGTCCAGTGTGACATTTAAGGTCTTTATTTCCTTGTTGATCTTTTGTTTGGATGATCTGTCCATTTCAGTGAGGGGAGTGTTAAAGTCCTCTACTATTTTTGTATTATTGTCGATGTGTTTCTTTGATTTTATTATTAATTGGTTTATATATTTGGCTGCTCCCATGTTAGGGGCATAGATATTTAAAATTGTTAGATCTTCCTGTTGGACAGACCTTTTGAGTATGATGTAGTGTTCTTCCTCATCTCTTATTATAGTCTTTCGCTTAGAATCTAATTGATCTGATATAAGGATTGCCACCCCAGCTTTCTTCAGATGTCCATTAGCATGGTAAATTGTTTTCCACTCCCTCACTTTAAATCTGGAGGCGTCTTTGGGTCTAAAATGAGTTTCTTGTAGGCAACATATTGATGGGTTTTGTTTTTTTATCCATTCTGATACCCTGTGTCTTTTGATTGGGGCATTTAGCCCATTTACATTCAGGGTAACTATTGACAGATATGAATTTAGTGTCATTGTATTGCCTGTATGTTGACTGTTACTATATATTGTCTCTGTTCCTTTCTGATCTACTACTTTTAGGGTCTCTCTTTGCTTAAAGGATCCCTTTCAATATTTCCTATAGAGCTGGTTTGGTGTTTGCAAATTCTTTCAGTTTTTGTTTGTCCTGGAAGCTTTTTATCTCTCCTATTTTCAATGATAGCTTAGCTGGATATAGTATTCTTGGCTGCTTGTTTTTCTCACTTCGTTCTCTGAATATATCATGCCAGTTCTTTCTGGCCTGCCTGGTCTCTGTGGATAAGTCCACTGCCAATCTAATATTTTTACCATGGTATGCTATAGACTACTTTTCCCGGGCTGCTTTCTGGATTTTCCCTTTGTTGCTAAGACTTGTAAATTTTACTATTAGGTGACGGGGTGTGGGCCTATTCTTATTGATTTTGAGGGGGGGGGGTTCTCTGCACCTCCTGGATTTTGATGCTTGTTCCCTTTGCCATATTAGGGAAATTCTCTACAATAATTCTCTCCAGTATACCTTCTGCTCCCCTCTCTCTTTCTTCTTCTTCTGAAATCCCAATTATTCTAATTGTTTCATCTTATGATGTCACTTATCTCTTGAATTCTCCCCTCGTGATCCAGTATTTGTTTGTCTCTCTTTTACTCAGCTTCTTTATTCTCTGTCATTTGATCTTCTATATCACTAATTGTCTCTTCTGCCTCATTTATCCTAGCAATAAGAGCCTCCATTTTTTATTGCACCTAATTAATAGCTTTTTTTATTTCAACTTGGTTAGATTTTAGTTCTTTTATTTCTCCAGAAAGTGCTTTTATTTCTCTGGAGAGGGTTTCTCTAATATCTTCTATGCCCTTTTCAAGCCCAGCTACAACCTTGACAATCATCATTATGAACTCTAGAGCTGACATATTATGTATATCCATATTGATTAGGCCCCAAGCATTTGGTACCGCCTCTTGTTCTTTTTTTGGGGGGTGAGTTTTTCCGCCTTGTCGTTTTGTTCAGATAAGAATATACGAAGGAGCAAATAAAATTCTAAAAGGGTGGCAAAGACCCCAGGAAAATGTGCTTTAACCAAATCAGAAGAAACCCTAAATTGTGGGGGGAGGGAGAGGAATAAAAAGAAGTTCAGAAAAAAAAATTTTTAAAAAAGAAAACAAATAAAGAAAAAATATAAAAAAGGAAAAAATAATATATATATAGACTGGTGACTCGAACAGGGTCACCCACTTAATTTGGGGAGTATTTTGGTCTCTTAGAAGAAACTACTTCCCCAAATTTTAAAGAATGAAAAATATATATAAGGGTAAACACAATGAAGGGATGGAATACGCCTATAAAGAAAAAAAATTTTTTTTAAATTTCTAAAAAAGGAGTTGATAAAGTAAGTTGGCTGGGAGAATAAAGAAAAAGAAAGTGGAGAGAATTTGCTTGGGCTGGAGACCAGAACAAGCCCAGAGCTAGATTTAGGGTATATTTTGATCTTTTTGAAGAAGCTGTACCCCACAATTTTTAGAAGAAAAACCCTATGTGTATACAAAAAATAAAGTTAGATACAATGAAGGATAGAATATGACTATAATAATAAAGGTTCAAAAAAGATTTTTTTTTATGAAAGGTATTGTTAATATAAACTAGTTAAAAAACGTTAAACAAGGAAAGGGTAAAAGTTAAAAAAATTAGCAGAAGGAAAACTATAAAATTAAAAAAAATTAATTAACTGCAAGACTAAAGAATTATGGGGAGAAAGCCATGAATTCCGTGCCTTGCTTTTTCCTTTTCTGGAATTCCATTGTTCTCCTTGGTAAGTGAACTTGGTCTTGGCTGGGTTTCTTGCTGACCTTCTGGGGGAGTAGCCTGTTGTAGTGATTCTCAAGTGTCTTTGCCCCAGGCAGAATTGCACCGCCTTTACCAGGGGCCGGGCTAAGTAATCCTTTGGGTTCACTTTCAGGAGCTTTTGTTCCCTGAATGCTTTCTGTCAAGTTCTGGAGGACGGAATGAAAATGGAGGCATCCCAGTCTCCGGTCCGGTCCGGAGGAGCCGAGAGCTTGAGGCCACACTCCTCCGTGTGTCCTCGGAGAAAAGCGCTCATCACTCCCGTCTCCCTGGCTTCCGGCCATGCTCTGAGCTCACCCAGCCTGCGATCAAGCTTCTTTGTCTCTGGCACATAGCCCTGCCTGGAGTCTCTGATCCCCGCAGATCCCTGAGCTCTTCTGGAGGTGTCTCCCTGGATCTTGTGGGGACCCCGCTCACAGAGCAGTGGCCTGTGCCACAGACCATGGTTCAAGGTAACCCCAAGTTGAGAACTCGCTCCTCGGCTCCATCTCTGCAGCAGGCTTTACTGCTCTAATACCTACGAGCTCTGCCACACTCAGACACCCCTGATCCTTTTGTGACCCGTGGGACCTGAGACCACACTATCCCCGTGTGGGCGTTACCCCTGTTTAGCCTCTGGAGTGATGTCCCTCACTGGAGCAGACTTTTAAAAGTCCTGATTTTGTGCTCCGTGTTCTGCTGCTTGCCAGGAGCCGGCCCCAGCCCCCATTGTCTATCTTCCCGTCGCCTTGGATTCACTTCTCCGCCGGTCCTACCTTTCAGAAAGTTGTCGATTTTCTGTTTCTAGAACTGTTGCTCTTCTTCTCTTCGATCTCCTGTTGATTTGTAGTTGTTCTCAATGGTTTGATAAGCTATCTAGCTGATGGCCTGCACCTGATGTCCTCTACGCCTGCCACTTCTCCTGCCATCTTGACTCCTCCCCCCTCTTTCAACAATTCCCGTAGCTCTTGCAGTCCATCTCCTACTTGTGTAGCCTGTCTTAGGGCTTGAACAGTATTCTAGAGACAAGGTCATGTATCTGAGTGGTTACCGGTCGTACATGAAAAGCTTCATCCAGATGGTCCATCTGTGGGCATACACAGCAAATAAAGTCCGCAGTTTATAATCGTGGTTGTGATCCAAGGAATGCTCTTGCTGGAAACACCCAGAGGTCCTATCTGTTAGTAAGAAAATCAGAGTGTTTCCTCAGCTCCCCTCTGTTCACGTCCCAGGACCGGTGTTATTCCCAGGATTACAAAAATGCCTTGTATCTTCCTTAATTCTCAATTGCCCAAAGGAAGAAGGCCCAGCCCCAGGCCTTTTGGCTTCAGGAGCAGCACAGTGCTTGGCATACGTAGGGGCAGTGGGACCTCGAGAGGGGCACGTTGGGGAGGCACGAGAGAAGAGCGGGTCTGAGAATGGGGCATGGAACCCTGCGGGCCAGAGGGTCCTCTGGAAGCTGGAGCAGGGCAGGCTCCGGAGGGCCGGGTCACTGGGGCTCAGATCACCAAGGGCGCCATGGATCACAACACCATTGCTCTAAAGTGTCCATGGGGAAGGACAGGGCTCCTTTTGTACCTATCTCGTCTGTTCCTGGGGTGCACACAGACTCTGCTGCCTGTGGCGCTGGCCCAGGCCTGGGGACTCCTGTCCCAAAGTGTGTGTTGTGGGGTGGGGGGGTGCTGAGAGGGGACAGGGAGTCAGCAGGCTAGGAGCATGATCTCCGAGTTCCTCTTCCTCATCTTCAGCTTCTCTGACCCATCAGGCCTCACTGTGTCTTTCCTGAATCCCCTCTTTCCTTGGCTTCCAGGACACCACACCCTCCTACTCTCCATCTTGACCCACTGCCTGTCTCTGTCTGCCTCTCCTCTAAGGACCAGAGACAACCAGAGTCTGTCTCCTTCTCCATCTGGGCCTCTACCCTACATGCCTCTGATGACCCAATATGGGTTTTCAGCCCTGACCTTTCCGGATGTCTTAGCTCAGACTGATAAAACAAATTACCTCCGGGGGGGGGGGGAGCGGAGTGGGGGCGGTGTCTGAACAGCAAGGATTTATTTCTCACAGCTCTGGAGCCCCACGGCCAAGCTCAGGGTGTCAGCATGATCGCTTCTCAGTAAGGGCCATCTCCCTTCCTTGCAATGGCTGCCTTCTCTGTCCTGACAATGGCCTGTCCTTCGGGATGGTGCACTCAGAGAGAGAGGATACGAAAAGAAAACCCTATTACATGTTGCCTTCAGAAGACCACTTTACATATAAAGACATACGTAAGCTGAAAAAGAAATGAATGAAAAAAAGATATGGCATGGAGACAGTAAGCATAAGAAGGCTAGTGTGGCTATTTCATTTCATTTTCCAGGTTTATTCAGATACAATCAACATATCATCTGGCATTGAACATCACATGAAACGGACTTCCAAACAGAGATGATTACTGAGATAAAGAGAAACATCTCATCACGAGACAAGGACCAATTCACATGGACGTAACACCAATGTGTATCCATCTAATAGAGCCTGAAAAGACATGAAGCAAAGATGGACAGAAAGAAAGGGTCAAAGACACAGTTTCCCAGTCAGCACAGGAGAGAGTAACAGCCTCTCTCAGCGAGTGATAGAAAAATTAGAGAAAACCCAGGGGAGACATAAAAGATGAAACACTCGGGTACCCACTCTCTTGATCTAGTTGATGTCTGTAGGACAACCTACTCAATGGCAGGAGACACACCTTGTTTTTAAGGGCACCAGGACCATACAGCAAGGTAGACCACACTACTGTATTCACGACAGACTTAAGTTAGAAACCAGCATATCTTAGATTTCGAACAAGCTCCAAATACTGGGAAATTAAACAACCCATTTGAACTGATGGTTCAAAACCCAAACAAGGGCAAGTAGAAATAGTTTAAATTGAATGATAAGAAAACTAGGCACGCATGCAGGAGGCAGTTTAGCAGTGTTTGGTGGGACATTTACAGCATTAAATGCTTCTAGAGAAATGAAGATCTAAAGCCAAGGATTGGGCGTTTCATCCTAAGAAAGTAGGGAAAGCAAATCAAGAAACCCAGAGTCAGACCTCCCTGGGCTCTCAGCGAGTTCACATCCCTGTGGTTTTGGCCAGGAATAGGTGAGGGGTATTTGCAGGCTTTGGGGAGCCTTGTGCTGCCTTAATTAGATGAGCAGTCATGCGGCCAGGCAGGGGTCAGGGTACCACGGGGCCCACCCATTATTACCCACTGAGTTCGAACCGTAGCCCACGAATCAGCCCTCCGCCAGACACGGAGGTAGTCTGGACCCTGAGGCCCGCCTCCCCTCCCCCTCGCCCCCTTCCAGGCCCGCGCCCGCCACGGCGGTTTGCCAGACCCTGCGGTTGCGGCAGCGGCTCCCAGGTTCCCAGGCAGGTGGCGCTATGGGGCGCAGAGCCCAGCTTCTCCTCCTCCTCTTGGGCCTGGGCCTGGGCCTAGGTCGCGGGCGCCTCCCGCGGCCCACCACTCCCCACAGGGACCTGGCTGTCATCCCCGACTCCCGGGCGACCGCCTCACCAGAGTCCGGACCCCGCCGCCCGGATGCAGCCTCGGCCCACGGCCCCCCGCCAGCCGCCTGGACTCGCGGCCCAGCCCTCGGAGACGCGGCCGCGCTGCGCGCTTGGAGGGCCGCCCCGGGCCTCGGGGAGCCGGCCGGCAGCGCCCGCGTCCACCTGCGGCCCCGCGCGGCCCCTGGCGGCGGCGTGATCCTGGCCGGTGGCGGCCGCCTCTGCCTGCCCCGCGGCCCCGCGCGCCCGCTCTGTGTCCTGCTGCGCGTCCGGCTGCGCGCGCGCTTGGCCGCCGCGCCCGCGCTCGTGCACCTGCGGCTGTCTGCGCGCCGCGGCCGGCTGTCCCTGCTGTGGCGCACCGCGCTGCCCCGCGCGCCCGGGCGCCCGGAGTGGACCTTCTGGCTCGTGCCGCTGCGGCCCGCCGGCCCTCGGCGCCCCCGCCGTTCCACCTCCGACCTGCCGGCCGCCGGGCCTCGCCCCTCCGCGGGCTTCGTGGCCCAAACGCAGTGTCCCACGGATGGGCCCACGCCTGTTGTCCTGGAAGCTCTCACCTCGGATGGGCCTCAAGCCATCCAGTCTTCCGTGTCCTGCCAGGTATCCCCAGAGGCGCCGTGTGAGATCACCATGGTGAAGATCAACAGGAACAAAGATGGTGAACCCTTGGTGCTGACCAGGAAGATGGAGGCTACCCTCAATGCCACCTACAAGTACAACTGTGCGAACTCCACCTTAGTCGTTACGTACTGGCAGGTGTTTTTCGTCCACTCGGTACATGAACTGCCCCAGTGGCACAGACCATTGGACATACCAATCTCGAAATCAGGGAGGGTACCAACATTTCTACATATCCCTCCAAAATCTTTAACTTGGGGGGTGTATGTGATGAGATTCGTAGTCGATGTCTACATGAATCCAAATAGGCCTCAGGCCTCGGCCTCAGATTTCATGTATGTCAGCATCGTTAGAAGTGACCTAGAAGCAGTTATTCCTGGGGGTCCCAACAGAACAATCAAATTCACAGATCAGCTGGTTCTGGATGGAACGGGGTCGTCGGATCCAGATTCGGACAACCCTTCGCAGGGACTCCGTTTTTCTTGGTACTGTACCACGGATCCAAAAAACTACCAGGGATATAAAATCACAGTGATGAGCAACAGCGTCTGCGTCCCACAGCAGACTGATCTGAACTGGAAGGAAGCCTCTGGCCCTGTCCTCACACTTCAGCCAGGAACACTGAAAGGTGGAGGTGTGTATTTCATCAGAATGGTGATCCGCAAGGGTGATAGGAGAGCCCATGTTGATAGAAAGGTACACGTGCTCAAAGGACCCGCCCCCGCAGCATACATCTCGTGTATTGAAAATTGTGATGCCGTTTTGGGTATTTCAGCCAGATTTTCTTTGTTTCTCCATTGCACAACTGGTTCAACAAGCCAGGATGTGTATAAATGGTCGATTCTGTCATCTCTAGGGGATGAGGTAAACTTTGATTGGGTGAAGCACACCACAACAGGGAGGAATGGGGCTTATTTGTCTATAACAGCTTTTGCTTTGAAGGATTTTCCTGAAGCTAAGTTTTGGGCTTCTGTGCATCTAGCAACTTGGAGTGGGCATAACGTGGACTTGAAGCACCCGTTTGTTATTAACTATGTCCCTGAAACCGGAGAGTGCAGCATTAATCCACCTACAGGAGTTGCCTTTGTTACCAGGTTTGTCATCCGGTGCGATAATTTTAAGGATAAGAACATCCCACTTACGTACAAAATGGTAGTCTCTGATTTGTATGGTTTGGGTCAGATCAGTTCTGTAAAAGAGAACACCTTGGGGGCCATCCTGTATTTGGGGAATGAGTCCACATCGCCCCCTTCATTTCTCCCCGTGGGTGTGTTGGCTAATCGTTATGCGATGAAGATATCTATTCAGGTGTATGACTCTCTAGGAGCTTTTTCTCAGGCGACTTTGTATGCAACCGTACATGCCCCTACGGATAAAATGTCAGCGAAGGGCGTGCTCGATCGCTTATTCAATTTCACCATGGGACCAAATTCATCGCTATCTACTTTGCTTGACAGCCAGGAATTTCTACCTGCAGGCTATTTAATATATATAGCAGCTTCTGTTTTGAATATCATGAAACCTGAATTAAGTTTGGAAGCTGACAAAGCCAGACTCCGGGAATACCTTGTCAACCAGACTTTCATTCTTCCCAATAGCACTTTGGTGGAAATTAGCCAGGTAGTCATGAGTGTTACTGAGTTAACCCAGACGACCACTGGATTCACTCGAATGGCTCAGAAACTGGCCACAGTGAGGATTTGGCTAGCAAATCGAGCCCTACAACAGTCTCGACAGAAGGATTCACACGTTTACTCTGAACAAATAGAAACAGTGAGCACTGGGATATTAACAACTTTGTCTAATATTTTGAAACTCACCGTTAGCTATGAAGTGGTCGATGAGCCTTTCTACGTATTGGAATCGCTAGCAGACACAGTATTGGTGGGTAAAGTACCAGGGAACGAGACCACTGCAATGACAGCCTCTAGCTTTAAGGTGTACCTCAGGAAAACTGAAAAGTGGGATGTTACCAATATCTTTAGGAATGAGAAAAGCAGTCAATATTATTTTCGTCCGACGCTAAATGTGAGTATTATTCCTAGTTTACCTGAAAACGCTCCAATTTCCACCATGTTTTGTGAGTTTGCAGATGATCCCTTTCCTTGGATGAATGATCAGGAAAGCTGTTCGGCAGAGGTGGTTGGATTCAGGATGACAGGAACCACACCTGACGGCGATGTGGTCGAGATCATGCCTGATGTAGCAGAAGTGTACATCGCCAGAAAAAACTTGAGCTTTGCAGCATTTAACCTCACAGTGGGACCCGAGAGTGAGACCGAGGGAGCTGATGAGTCCTTGAAAAGGACGACAGGGAAGTTTAGGGTTGAGGTGGACAGCAGTGTAGTGAAGGAGTTGCTGGTCCACATTGTGACCGAAGTGACCGTGTTGTTCACGGTGTTGGTGTACGCTGGCAGTGAAATTACCCCCACTGCTCTGGTCGCCACCTTCCTTGTGCCCCATGACTTCCCTCCCATGACCAACCAGAGTGACCTGTTTGACTCAGCCTGTGCCGTTAGGGAGGCCCGCGTGGTTTGCCTTCCAGCGTCCCTGCTGCAAGTCATAGCTCAGCGAGGCGGCTCGCCTGAGTGCACCTTGGTCATAGCTCTGCAGGCACCTCGTTTTGTCCTGGCAGCCAATGATAAGCTCGTGAGAATCGCTCTTTTCAGCGCTCACTGCCTAGACATGTATGGGATCCAGAGCGATTGGAGAGAAGATACCTGTGTTCTCGGAGAGAGGACCACGTGGCGAAGAGTGCACTGCATCTGCCAAAGGACAAGGAGGGTCCGGCGGCAGCTGGATCTAATAAAACAAGCCAGCAGGCACTTGCAAACCCACTTTTTGACGGCCACTGTGATTGTGATCCCCAATGCTGTGGACCTACGTTTGGAGGTCATCAAGAACGTCACCCATAACCCTGTGACGCTCTTCACTGTGCTTTGCATTATGCTGATGTACATAATCCTAGCTTTCTGGGCCTTACACAGGGATGACATGGATCAGTATCTTCGGCAACACGTGATAATTCTACTTGATAATGATCCATATGATAAGGTGTGCTACCTCGTGACGATTTTTACTGGAAGCCGTTATCGGGCCCGGACAAGGGCTGATGTCTTCATGCAACTTATGGGAACCGAAGGTGCCAGCGATGTGCATTGTCTGAGCCATCCGTATTTTACAACCTTCTACCGGGGAGGCATCAACACTTTTCTCCTAACCACGAAAAGGGACTTGGGGGACATCCATTCCATTCGTGTGTGGCACAACAATGAGGGCAAATCCCCCAGCTGGTATCTAAGCAGAGTCAAGGTAGAAAATCTGTTCAGCCGACACATCTGGCTGTTTTTATGCCGGGAATGGCTTTGTATTGACACCTCCTTGGACAGAACATTTCGTGTTACCGACCCAGACCAGCCTATCAACAGAAAGGACTATTTCTTGATTGATTCAACTTACAAGCTGGGGAGAGATCACATGTGGTTCTCTATTTTCTCTGGCATCATTGCTAAACCATTCAGCAGGCTGCAGAGACTGTCCTGCTGTTTGGCAATGCTGATGGCCTCCCTTCTGTGTAATATTATGTTCTTTAATCTTGACAGAGCAGAAGAAATGGTTTCAAAGGAGGGGCGTTATGTCAGGTCATTGATGATAGGACTGGAAAGTGTCTTAATTATGATCCCTCTGCAAATACTAATAATTTTTGTCTTCACCTACTCCCAGAGGGAACCTCTTGTGACTCTAGAAAGGGTATCTCCCAGGAAGCATTATGTGGTACCCGAAAGTGGATACTGGGAGGAATATCTGGAAAAGTGGCATGCTCAGGAGACTGTGCATGAACCCATCATGGAAGCTTCCAGGTCTCCACCTCAGAAAAGACAGAGAGATCACAAGTATTTAGCCAAAGAGCCTTC
The DNA here is from genome assembly GCF_030435805.1 of Mustela lutreola. Taxonomy (NCBI): domain Eukaryota; kingdom Metazoa; phylum Chordata; class Mammalia; order Carnivora; family Mustelidae; genus Mustela; species Mustela lutreola. Next base: position 148,186,016 of record NC_081297.1, on the reverse strand, counting down.
CATTGCATGGCACATGCATACGAAAGGAGCAAGCAAGGCCACAGGTGCCAAGGAAAAAAATATAAATGCTAGTAACACAAACATAAATAACAATCAAGATGTTGCTGGTGGAAAAGACCATGCAGGTCCTGTAGAACTCAAAAGGAAGAGCAGGATCGTTCTGCCCTGGTTTTGCATTTATATAGCTTGGTTCTTGGTTTTTGCTGCATCTACTATATCTTCGTTCTTCATTGTATTTTATGGTCTGACCTATGGCTATGAAAAGTCAATGGAATGGCTCTTTGCATCATTTTGTTCATTCTGTCTGTCGATTTTTCTGGTGCAGCCATGTAAAATTATACTCTTGTCAGGCTTCAGAGCAAGTAGGGCCAAGTATTGTAAAAATCTTTCTTGGGCAGGCAGGTTCGGCCTCACTGAGATCACTCTTCGCAGCAAACTGAGCCAAGAAGAAATGGGAAGGCGTCACGAGCAGATCATGGAGCTCCGAAGATCGAGGATGTACCAGCCCCTCACCAAAGACGAAATCCTAATATTCAAGAGGAAGAAGGCAATTAAGAGAAGGGCTTTCCTGTTCCTGTGTTCCGTTCTGACTCACTTCATCTTTCTAGCCCTCCTGTTGAGGCTCGTCGCCCTCCTGCATCACACGGACAGCTTTTACTATAACCAGTTTGTTCGCGATCGGTTCTCTGTGGATCTCGGCTCGGTGACCAAGCTGGAGGACATCTACAGGTGGCTGAACAGCGTGCTGGTGCCCCTGGTCCACAACGACCCGAATCCAGCCTTTCTGCCCGACAGCTCCTCTAAAATCCTGGGGCTTCCACTGCTGAGGCAGGTGAGGGCAAGACCTGGCGATAAACTCTGCCTGCCTGCCAACTTTGCCCAAACCAGCATGGGAAGAGAAATCCATTGTCATCCCAGCTATGGCACTGACCCGGAAGACACCAGAAGCTACTCTGGCCTTTGGAACCAAGTTCTCAAGAGGCCTGAGGATAAGAATACCAATGGGTTTACTTACAAGCCTCCAGGGAAGATCTGGGGGTATGTCTCCCACGGACTCTTACACACCTATGGGTCGGGAGGCTATGCGTTCTATTTTTTCCCAGAGCAGCAGCCTTTTAATTCCACCGAGAGGCTCAGGGAACTCCAGAGCAGCGAGTGGCTTGATGAGAACACGTGGGCCGTGATTCTGGAGCTGACCACCTTCAACCCAGACGTCAGTCTGTTCTGTAGCATTTCTGTCGTTTTTGAGGCGTCTCAGTTAGGAGTTGTGAACACGAGCCTATCCGTGCACTCCTTCTCGCTTGCTGATTTCGACAGGGAGACTTCGGCAGAAATCTACTTGTATGTGGCCATTCTCATTTTCTTTTTAGCCTATGTGGTCGATGAGGGTTATATCATCATGCAAGAAAGGGCCTCGTACGTGAGAAGTGTGTACAATCTGCTCAACTTTGCTCTAAAATGCATATTTACTGTGCTGATTGTGCTCTTCTTTAGGAAGCACTTCTTGGCCACTGGCATAATTCGCTTTTACTTGTCGCACCCTGAGGATTTCATTCCGTTTCATGCGGTTTCTCAAGTAGATCACGCCATGAGGATCATTTTGGGTTTCCTGTTATTTCTGACCATTTTGAAGACCCTCAGGTATTCCAGAATCTTCTATGACGTGCGCCTGGCTCAGAGGGCCATTCAAGCGGCCCTTCCCGGCATCTGCCACATGGCCCTGGTGGTGTCCGTGTACTTTTTTGTGTACATGGCATTTGGCTACCTGGTGTTTGGTCAACACGAGTGGAACTACAGTAACCCGATTCATGCTACGCAGACGATATTCTCCTATTGCATTTCAGCCTTTCAGAACACTGAGTTCTCCAACAACAGGGTTCTGGGGGTCCTATTCCTCTCTTCTTTCGTGCTGGTTATGATCTGCATATTGATCAACTTGTTTCAGGCCGTGATTTTGTCTACCTATAAGAAAATGAAGCAGCCCGTGTATGAGGAACCATCAGACGAAGCGGAAGCAATGACCTATCTGTGTCGCAAGCTAAGAGCAATGTTTAGGTTTCTGACCTTCCAACCCAGGGACAAAGATGAACCAGAGTTCTTTGTCAACATGCTGTATGGGCAGCCAGAGAAGAATAGCCGGCAGTATCTGGGGCTGAAAACCAGAAACATCAAGGGGAAGAAAATGGTTTACCTTGTTGTGTGATGAGTGACAGGGTCAAGACCCACAGGCAAGAGACCCACCCCTGCCCCGGTGCTGGTTCTCTGAATGTTAGGAATGTTCAATGGCTCAGCAGTACTCTCTTCCCATGTCCTGCACAATGCACACCCCTACATTCTGAAGTGTCTCCACCTTTGGCCTCTACTCCTGAGTATTGGGATTCAGGGCATGTCTGCAACATGGGAGCCCAGGGCCGATTTCCCTCTAGAGTGATACTCATTGTCCGTGGAGCCCATAGATGTTTAGAGTAGTAGAGACCTGGTGTTGGGTAGGGAGCTCTAAAGGGTCCCCACTCTACTTCCCTAGGGTAGAGCATTTTCATTCTGCAACTGTGTCCCTCGGGGCTAGGTGTCAGGAGTTTGTGGGTTCCTCAGTTGCTCTGGGGGATCCCCTTGCAGAGCAGAGCATGGAAACGTCTCTCAGCCCGCTGCCTTCTCCACACCCCCAGCCCACCCCCCACCCATCCAGCTGGGCCAGGGCTGGAGGGACTTTGTGCCGAGATCAGGATCCGTCTTTTTGCTTTTGATTCTCGGGCTGGGATCTGAGGGTCGGAAGACTGAGCTTCCCATCTACTCCTGAGGGCTACTGCTAGTTAATGCTGTGAAATGTAATAGCTTTTTCCGGCCAGTAGACATGAATTTTGTTCAACAACAAAAAGGGTGTGTGTATGTGTGTGTGTGTTTGTGGGGAGGAGTGGGTTCACACCGATAGATAATAAGTGTTCTGTATATTGACTGTAAGAATTTGTGCATCCAGGTGTTGGGCTTTGGGCAATTTACAGCATGGTGGAATACTACAAAATAATAAAGAAAATGTGGTTCATTGTGTAAGAGCAATATGGCTCGCAACTCTTACAGTTCTGCTCAGAAGCATGTTCACTTATGTAGATGCCACTTTAAGCTTTATCGGAGTTAAATGTGAGATTGCTCCTGTGAGACTTGCTGTGATTTTTGCGTGAGGGGTGTATGTACAGGTGGATCCTGCCTTCCCCATGGAGAGCCAGTGAAGGCGGACAACTCAAGCAGCTGGGAACAACTTTGTCCCAAAATGTGAGATTTCTCCTGTGAGACTTGCCGTGATTTCTGTGTGAGGGATGTATGTAAAAATGGATCCTGCCTTCCCCATAGAGAGCCAGTGAAGGGGTCAACCCAAGCAGCTGGGAACAACTTTGTCCCAAGCCCTTGTTACTCACTCAGTGGCCCTGTGGTCCTGAGCTGTGCTGGAATGGCTCACGGACACGCACATGTGCTTTCCATGCCACTCACACAAGAGTGCCTGAAGGTCAGATTTGGATTTTCTTTTCTTTTTTAGGATGTTATTGAGTTGAAAGAGAGAGAGAGAGAAGGGACAGAGGGAGAAGCAGAATCCCCGTTGAGCACGGAGCAGGAAGCAGGCCTAGATCCCAGGATGGATCATGACCTGAGTGGAAGACAGAGATTAACTCACTGAGCCACCCACATGTCCTTCTCTTTTTATCTGTAAACATGTGGTTTCTTGGGAAACCATTTAAAAAATATTTTGAGGGGGCACCTGGGTGGCTCAGTGGATTAAAAAATATTTTGAGATACCGCCCATCCTTTGGATTGGTTTTCTTCTTATATTACAAATGGTAGAGAGCTCCAATTCAAAATTAACTTTATTTTCTACCAAAGAGAGTGATTTGCTCTTTCAGTATTTCCCGTAGCTCTCGTAGTCCATCTTCTAACTTGTGTAGCCTGTCTTAGGGCTTGAACAGTATTCTAGAGACAAGGTCATGTATCTGAGTGGTTACCGGTTGTACATGAAAAGCTTCATCCAGATGGTCCATCTGTGGGCAGACACAGCAAATAAAGTCCGCAGTTTATAATCGTGGCTGTGATCCAAGGAATGCTCTTGCTGGAAACACCCAGAGGTCCTATCTGCTAGTAAGAAAATCTGAGTGTTTCCTCAGCGCTCCCCGTGGTTCACGTCCCGGAATTGGTGTTATTCCCAGAAATGTCTTGTATCTTCCTTAATTCTCAATTGCCCAAAGGAAGAAGGCCCAGCCCCAGGCCTGGTGGCTTCAGGGGTCGCACAGTGCTTGCATACCTAGCAGCAGAGGGGCCTGGAGACGGGCACGTTGGGGAGGCACGAGGGAAGAGCGGGTCTGAGGCTGGGGCATGGGACCCCGTGGGCCCGAGGGCCCTATGGAAGCTGAAGGTGGGCAGGCTCCGGAGGGCCGGGTCGTTGGGGCTCAGATCGCCACCGGCATCCCTGGCCACACTTGGGGTAGCTCATGGACATGTCCGACGTGCGCACTGCTTTACCGTGTCCACGGGGAAGAACAGGGCTCCCTTTGATCCTGTCTTGGCTGCTGCCTGGGGTGGACACTGACAGTCTTGACCGTGGCGCTCGCCCAGGCCTGGGGGACCGGGACTCACATTTTAAAGGGGGTGTGGGGACAGGGAGTTAGGGATCTGGGTTCAGGCGCTCCCGTCCAGGCAAGTGTGTAGCGAGATGACGCTGGACGCGCTGCGGCCGCCTGGATTCTTCGAGGGCGGGTGGAAAATCCAAGAAGCATCGGAGAGCCTCAGAACGGTCACCAGCGCCGGTCCAGGGGCACGGCTCAGTCAGGAGGAGGGCGTGACCTTCCCTTTCCGACCCAGAGCCGCAGAGGCGGAAGTTCTCCAGAAAGCCCCGGGGCGGGCTGGGGGCGGGCTGGGGGCGGGCTGGGGGCGGGCTGGGGGCGGGCTGGGGGCGGGCTGGGGGCGGGCTCGCGCCTGCGCCGTACGTAGCCGCCGGGAGGCGGAGTCGCGCAGGCGCCGCGGGTCGTGCGCCGCGTCGTTCCCGGCGGCGCTTCCAGCTGGCGTTGCGGGGCGGTGTTGCCCGCGGTTGGGCGGTAGATGCGGAGGAGCCCAGGTTGCCAAGGTCCTGCGGCAGCCCGGGAGGTGCGCGGCCGTCCGGCGAACTGAGGCTCCGGTGGAGGTCGCGGGTGACACCGCGGTGGGACAGGGCCGCTGCCGGCCAGAAGCCCCGGGAGAGCGCGAGGGAGAGCGGCGGAGCCCGCAGCGGGCCCAGGGGCCGGCCTGCGCGTGCGCGCTCGCGGCCGGAAGCCCCGCTGCCGCCGGGGTGGAGCCGGAGAGCGGCGGGCCGTGGGGCCGCCAGGCCCGGCCCCGAACGTCGTGAGCGCCCGGCGCGGCCCGGCGCTTCGCGGACGGCGGCCCGGCGGGCGGCGGGGGCGCGCTCGCACAGACGCGCTCGCTGACCTCGGCCTCCTCAGAGCGTCCCCGTCAGAGACGCCGCCGCAGGCCGCTTCCGGCTCGGGCCGTGCGCAGCGCCGCGGCGGGAGCGAAAGCGCGGCGGGGCCCGTCGGCCGCGCGGAGGCGCGAGAGGAGCCGCCCGGGCTGTCGCGGCGAGCGAGCGGCGGCGGCCGCGGTCGGGCCCGCTGGTTCGAGGCCCCGGCCGGCCCGGCCTCGGCGCCGCTGCGGTGGGAGTCGGCCGCGCCCGCCGCGCCCTTGACGGGCCCGGTGTGCGCGGGGCGCCGTCGGCCCGCGGGTCGGAGCCGGCCGTGGGCGGCTCGGGGCCCGGCCGTCTCCGGAGCCCGCAGATGGAGGCGGGGGCGGGGCGCCGCGCCGCGGGCGTGTTCTCGTGCGGGCTCTGCGCGCTGACCGCTCCCTACAGCTACGTGGGCCCGGCGCCCCCCGACGCCCGCGCCGTCGTGTGAGTCCCGCTTCCCGCGCGCTGGGCCGGCCTTGGGGGGGCGGGGCGCCCGGTGTGGCGCTGGCTGCGGTGTCGCGTCGTCGCCCCACCGCGCCTGGGCTCTGGACGCGGCAGGCGTGACCTGCCGAGGCGCGGGGCAAGGCTCCTCCAGAAGCTCCGGGCCCGTGGTCCGCGCCCCGCGCGGGGAGCAGCACGTGCTGCGGCGGCCGGCGGGGAGCGTCGTGCTTCCGGCCGGGGCGGGGTCCGCCGCGGCCTCTTCCGTGGGGCCGGGCCGGGTCGCCGCTCGTCCGCTCCCTCGCGGACCTCGTCAGTGGGGAGCCTTGCTGCCCTCTCGCTCTGAGGCGCCTGGCCCTGGTCCCGCTGCCCGTGGATCTGCCCGGAGTCAGCCTGGCGCCAGCCGCTGCGTGCTGGGGCTTGGTCTTGACCTCGGACCTGCCCTCCTGGGAGGCCGCGCCGTGGGGCGGGCGGCCAGCGCGCTGCCCACCCCGCGCGCCGCTGCCACGGGCCTGGTGGCAGGCGCCAAGGCTGGCTTCCGGGCGGCTTCCTCTGCTGACCCGGACCGGGTGACCTCGCAGACGCTGTGCGCCTCCGCCGTGCGGGTGCGGCCGGCGCCGCGGGCAGGGACTAAGGCGCCCGGTTCTCCGTGCGTGCGGCAGGGCCCCGAGAGCGGAGCCGGAGGCGGCGCTCCCTGCGCGCGCCCCAGCGGTGGAGAGGGCTCGGGGCCCTGCGCTGCCGCCGCCGGCCTGCCCGCGGCCAGGAGCGGCTCCCCACGCCGCGGCTGCGGCTCGGGTTCCAGCCCGCCCCCCGCGGCTGGCCTTTCTGCTCCCTCTCGGGGGCACGGGGGGACTGGCCCTCCGCTCGTGACCCCCCCAGGGGTGCGGGCTCTGGGGAGGTCCATTCCGTGCCGCTGCCGGGCTTCCCTCGGCAGAGGTGCGGCGGGTCTGACCCCGGCGCCCGCACTGTCCCGCAGCCTCCTGGAGGAGAGTTACGTCATGAAGGACCCGTTCGCCTCAGACAAGCACAAGTTCCTGGTGCTCGGCTCCAAGTGCAGTGTGTGCAGCCGGCTGGTGTGCGTGGGCCCGGTGGGTACGCGGTGTGGGCTGCAGGGCTGCGGCTGCCTCTCCTTCCCTCCCCCCTTCTCCCCGGGGCCGGGACCCGCCCTTGATCATGGGAAAGGTGACGGGTGAGCCTTCCCCGAGGACAGTGTGAGCCTCAGCCTCCCCTTGTGGCCGTGATCCTGGGCGCCCTGCCCCGTCGTGGTGGGAGTGGGGGTTCTTGGAGGCCAGCTGGCCCGGCTCATGATGGAGCAGTCCTGCGGCCAGCGAGGTGCGCAGACAGGCAGAGGGGTGGGCGGGAGCTGCGCGGCCGGTCTCGGTGTTGGCTAAGCAGTGGCTGCTGACGCTTCTCCCTCTCCCAGCCATGCCAGTGGCCATTGTGCTTCTCTCCTTGGGAGGGTGACCTTCTTCCTACTTGTCCAGAGGAAGGAACTGTGCTTACGTGAGCAGTTGTTGTGGGTCAGGGCCTGTGCTTGGGGCCCGTTTTCCCAGGGCAGATTCCTTCGGTCCTGCCCCAAACCCTTCTGTGCAAGGCAGCATTGCTCCCGTCTCATCGGTGGGGACGGGGAGGTTCGATTGGCCAAGTAGGCCCAGGACACCAGGGTCGTGAGCCTCTCATTGGACAGCCCAGGGGCGGGTGGAGGCGGAGCCCTGGGGCTGAGTGCTGTGGCCCCTGTAACCCGGGTGACAGGCCGGGGTGGTCCCTGGGCACTCTGCTGGGGGGCAGAGTGTGGACAAGGCTGCTGCCTCACAGACCAGGCTGAAACACCCGCCTCTGTCCCTGAAGGGTCGGGGGGATGCGATTTGATGGGGAGAGACGAAGCCTTGGCAAGGCAGAGGCCTGCATGTTCGAGGACACGGGGTGGCATGTGAGGACTCAGCCGGAGAGAAGCAGCTGGGAAATGAAGACTGGAAAGGGGAGTTGGGCTGGTGTGGGCGAAGCCTTGAACGCCACACTCACACATTTGGGCTGCACTTGGTGAGCGGAGGAGAGGGTGCCCTGTGTGGTATCCGAGGTCCCCTGTGTTCTTGGAACAAGTGCTTGGTTGGTGGCGAAGTCCCCTCTCTCACGTGGGAACAGCTTTCCTCTGAGTACTACAGGGAGAACAGCCTTGTCTTAGCTGAGGCACACCCTGAGCTGCTGCAGCAAAGAGACCCCCAAAGTACGTGTTTTGGCTAAGACAGTCTTCACTTACTTTTCGTATGTGTAAGCGTCCAGAGCAAGTGCCACTGCCATTCTCACAGCACAGCCAGTTGCAGAAGGGGCCGGGAAGGCAGTCTTTGGACGGGGCCCTGGGCGGTGAATCCTAGGGGTTGCGTGGCAGAGGGTGGGTGCAGGGGACAGTGGCCGCGGTTGGACAGATCCAGCCTCCGGCCCAGACCAGCCGCTCGCTGGTGGCCGTTTTGGTCTGTGGAGCTGCGCCCAGCACCGGTGGGCACCAAGCACCTGTTGCACTGCTGGGATAACCAGGAGAGGGAAGGATCTAGGATCTCTGACAAGTTAGGTGTGGCCCGGGTTCCATCTTCTCATTGTTTCCACGTCACCTGTGGTGGAGCACGGTAGTCCCCAGAGAGTGTCTGTGCCATCCAGGCCCTCCCACCTGGGTTGACCCAGGCCTGCTTGCCTTGTTCTTCCCCACATCTTCACCAGTCTCACAGGGTGATTCCCACATGCTCAGGCCCCCGCCCCCCCACTGCTTGCAGGGGCTGGTGGGGACGCCTTGCCTGCTTCCTCCTCCCTGGAGGCTCTCCATTGTCTCTTTTAGTCTTAGGTGATGACCGCATTCTTGGAGGTGGCTGGCTAGTCCCCGGGCCCTGCTCTCCCTCCTGCGTTCTGGCCTTGGCCGCCACCTCCCTGATACAGCTGCCCCTGCCCTGCGCCCCCTGCCCCCAATACGTGGTGAAGGACTGGCCTCTGGGAGAAGTCGCACACCCCCCCGCTCTGTGGTACTTAGTCCCTGTCCTTCCCCTGTCCTCTTTCAGGAATGCAGTTTATTCTACTCCAAGAGGTTTTGCCTCCCCTGTGTCCAGGAGAACATGGACGCCTTCCCTCAGGAAATCCGGCAAGACTTGGAGAAAAGGAAAGCTCCATCAAAGAGGCCAGTCAGCCAGCCTGGCTCTCGGACATGAGTGCGCCGGATGCCGGGTTGGCAAGAGCACCTTGCACACAGCTCTGGGGCTGAGCTGGGAGCCGCCGTGCCCAGCCTTGTTCTGGGACAGGCAGGAGCAGTGTGTGCAACTGGAGTGAGCTGGGGCCCAGCCTGCCCCAGGAAGGTGACTGGGAGACGCAGAGAAGGCACTCAAAAGGCAGACCTTGGACCAGACATCCCGCAGACCCAACCCCATACAGAGCCCTCTCCAAGCTGAGACTGCAGGGCAGGAACTGAGGAATGGTTCAGAACTGGCACAATGGGAGGCCAGGGCTAGGCCTGCTGGCCCTTTGGCTCTCCTCCCAGACCTGAGGGCTCTAGGCCTTCCCGCAGGGTCATCCCCTGGCTCCTGCTTACAGGCGACAGACCTGGAGGGGCCTTTATGCCCTTCGCATGATTTCGTCAGATCCAGGAGCTGCCTCCAGGTAACATGCTGCTCCGCCTGGCCCCGAGGACACTGGAGTGAAGGGACAAAGCCCACTGCCCTGGTCCAGTATGGGGAGGCCCTCTGGTCACGCTGAGGGGTTGTGCTGTCCGTGCTCATGCAGAGGCGGAACAGCTGGATGGGGACTCTTGCTTTCTCCATCCAAGGAAGTGAGTGGTCATGCAGGGAAGACCTCACTCAGTGGGATGGTTCACAGCGAAGTGACCTGTGGGAAGGTGCCTGAGGTGTGTGGGGGAGCTGCAGATGCAACCGGGGGTCTGGGGGCAGTGGAGTTTTACTTCACATCCTCGTGGTGCTTGGAAAACGTTTAAATCTTGACCATGCGTTAGATCCGTAATTAAAAACCCAGAGAGCCAGTTAATGTTTTGAAAAGTAATCCTTCCCCAGATACATTTGCGAGGCAGATGTTCTCCTTGGCACTCCGGATCTGGCGTGGGTCGGGGGCCGGGGTGTTGCCACATGAAGCTTCTTCTGTCCTGTCTGTCCCGCAGGCTCTGGCTCCGGCCCCAGGCCCAGGCCCAGTCCAAGGCAGAGCAGTGCCTCCCCTGCCTTCCCTTCACACACACAGAGGCTCACGACTTGAGGTGCCGGCTTGCCCTTCTCCACAGGGAACTCCGCACAGCTCTGCAGGCTCCTGTAGCGGCCCCAGGGCACTCGTCCCTCCACGGGCACCCCTGCCCCGTGGCCCCCACCTTCGCCATGGGGAACACACTAAAGGGTGCGTTTGGCTCTGCCGGTTCTCAGAGGGCCGGAGCTGTTCTATCTTCGCCCCTGTTCTATCTTTAACTACCTGAAGGCCCGCTGACACTGTCCTGGGGGATGCCAGACAGTGGGTTTGAGAAGAGAATGAATAAAGAGCTTTTATTGGCTGATGGGTGCACTGGGTTTTATTTTCAGATGCTTCCCCTGCGTCACATTACTTGAGACGAATGGCTGTCATCCTGGGGCCACACTGTCCTAGGTCTGTTCTGTGCGCCAGAGGATAAAAGGACTAGAGGTGAAGACCCATGGGGGAGTGGGGTGCGGGCTGCTCTGGGCTGAGGGCAGATGCTACAGCCGGGGACTTTCAAACTAAACATTCATCTCATGACATCACTCAGAACTCACCAACAAATTTTAAAAAATAGTTTTATTTTTAAAAACCATTAAGGCAACGCTGTACCCTGAAATTAAATCCTTACATTCATCAGTCTTACAGTAGGACATTCCAAACCTGTACATTCCCATAAATTCAGTATATAAATCAGCATACGTGATCAGTCCAATCTCCTAGCAGGAAACAGAATAAGACTGAAGATTTTTTTAAAAATTAAAAAGTTACAGTCATTTTCTAATTGCTTGGAACTGCTATTGGTTAATGTGACTTGGAAGATTCCATTTGCTCTTCTGTGCACACCCCTGCTCCCTGAGGCCCTGGATGCCCTCTCCGCCAAGACCCAGAGAGGCCCCCAGAACCTGCTCTAAAAGATCTCCCTTGGAACTGCTCCTGTTAATACGAAGACAAGGGGTCTACCAGCCCCTGAAGACTTGGAGAGTATAAAGTACCAAAGAATGGTAACGATAAACACACCAAGAAACCAAGATCAGTCTTGCTTTGGAAATCTGTACCCATCTAATGTTCTGACGTGTTAGTCAGTTGCTCTCAGCACCACGGCCCTGTGGACATCAAGAAGTTCTGCTGAGATACTGAGAATGACTCGGGGACTCACGGGGTCTGTGGTTTCTATTATATGCTTTAGGCTGGGCCATCCGGGTGTTGCCAGAGAACCAGTAGTGCAAATATCCCATTCGGAGATTTTGGATTGCCCGAGTACTTTGGTAATAACCCACAGGTAGTAGTAATTCCCTGAAGAGCAGACTGCAACCCACGCCCAGGAATAGTTCAGGTCTTCATCAGGATACTGCTGGGGGCAGTAAGTGACTCTGGACCTGGGTCTCTGGCCCCCTTGCCGGGAGAGACAGTGAGGACAGACTCGCTTGTGCTTGCATGTGGGCATGATGAGGAGAACAGATTTATACAGGGAAATAAACTGCATGGCTTGGGGGAGACAAAAAACTGTGTGTGCGTGTGCGCGTGCGCTTGTATGTCAGTTATATTCCAGCATCCTTTGTGTTTCTGGTAGGTTCCAAGAGCTAGGCTACTAAGAGTATAATACTGTCAACTAATACTGATTTCAAAAGAATCCAAATATTTGTTACTAGATGCATGATTATAAGTAAAATATTTATACTAAACTTTTACTTAAACTTGAATCATAGTATTTAAGATAAAGCTACAAATAGTACTATGTACCATACAGAGTAGGAAAAATAGTGCTCAAACGCAAATACTGTGACCTTACTGGAAAGGGTACTGAGTGGCATTCATCTATTGTGAGGTAATTTAAAAATTTTTTATTAGTTTGTTTTTAGGCCTGAAAAAAAGGCAGACTGTGCTTTTTAAGAGAAGATAGTTTCCAAAAGTGAATGATTTTACTTTGGAAAGATTGGTCACTCGCTTATCTTCAAGGCCTGAAGCTTGACCTCCCTGCCCTGAGAAGGCCATGCTGAGGCTGGAGGACCCCTCCAGGCCCAGAGCCCTCCCCTCGGGGCTCACCTGGGTGGGTGGCTCACGGAGAGGGGCGGGTCCCTGTGCTGGTCTGCACAATGCTGCAGTCTGTTGAATTAACGAATTAAGGAAGTTTGGATGTTGGGTGTGGGGAGAAGGGTACGGGAGGAGGAGGCTAGTATATTCCCTTCTCTGGAGAAGCACTTGGGGAAGTTCTTCACACCTGACCTGAACTAGAAAACAAATTTAAAAACCTGATCCAGGTCTTAACCCTATCTCTGACATTTAAAAAAAAAAAAAAAAAAAAAATTAGTTTTTTTTCTTTTATTTTGGCAGATAATGCACTGAACAGCTAGTGGGCCACTGGAGTCCTTGATGTTCCTGATTGCTTCAATCAAGATGTGACTTTGAACGTGGGTGCAGGTTAGTCTGTTCTGTTTGGCAAGGAATTCCAGAAGGATGTTGCTGTATGTATTTCAGCTGGGCCACATTGCATGGCCCCCCACCTTGCTGAGGTAGGTAGTGCACGGTGACACTTGTCCTTATCTCAGACTGACATGTCAAGAAGCAAATGGTCCGCTCAGGGCCCCACACGAGACCTCAGAAGGCGTCCCAGGCCTCATGCTGTAAGGGCAGCTCAGACCGCACCCTGCCCGCCAGCCTCTCCCTTCGCTGTCCTGATACGTGGGCCACCCCCAAAGCCTTTACAAGCCTCAGCCCACTCCGTGGAAGTTTTAAGACACCGAGCTGCACTGCACAAAAACAGCATAACAGAGTGAACTCTCTAATTCCTTAAACTGACACATGAAGGTTCATTGTCTTTTTTTTCTTCTTCTAAAACTTTCAAAATCACCTCTAATTTGCATTGTGGTTTCCAGAGAAATTAATAGATCTCGTCTCCTGAGTCAGACGAAAGTTCCCTGCCTTTGTTCTTACTCTGGTGCGTGTCACAGGCTGGAGGTCAATGACCATTTTCCTGAATTCTATTAAAATGGCACCTAAATATATATAATATATGTATATATATTGACATCCCAGCAAAAAAACATAGGCTGCAACCTTTGGAGCCTGGCAAGAATCCTTAATCCCAGGGGAACCCTATAAATCAGCTTGGACCAAGAGTTCCAAGAAGCAGGGCCACATTTAAGGGTAGAACAAGCACAGGGGGCCTGGCTCTGGAGCCACCCAGTGCTGGGCTGTGCCAACGCTGTGAAGACTCGGTACATGGGAAAAAGCTTCCACGGACACTTGTTAATAATCAGTAAGCTCTCAGTGGGTCGCACTGATCATAGCTGGCGACTTCCACAGTGGGATGTCCTTGCCCTCCTGAATGGAACCACAGCTGTGAACTTAAAGGCTTTAAGCAAGTCCCCCCCTCCAGGAACACCTGCAGTGCAGGTTGGTTGAAACAGGGCACCCCTCTCTAAACGGGCTTTTGTCAGACATTCCGGAGACGGGTGTGGCCACTGGGTAGAGACAAAAAAAACAAAAAAAACAAAAAACCACAACCATCAGTATGCAGTGGCTAGGTATCTAAGGTATCTAAGGTGTTTGGTGGTTTGAAGAAGCGAGGAGGAGGCAGGAAGTGCCCAGAGCAGCACAGAGGCCCAGGTGCACCTTGGACAGTCACTCCCAGTTAAGTCGGCCCAGAGGGATCTGCTTCCAGCCTCATCCGGCAGGGTCTTTCCCTGAGCCAGCTGCCGCGGCCAGCAGCTACAACTGAGGAGCAGGGCGGGTCACTGTGGCCAGTGACTGTTCCCACTTCTTCACCCAGGTCATGCTCCACCTCAGGGCCACCAAACTGGGGCAGCAGCTTCTGCACGTGTGTATCTTGGAGGCACTCTTTAAACCATCAAAGTGCCTTTAAGGAGTCACATGACTTTCCACCTCTCAGTGTGCAATCAAGCAAAGGTGAGTAACTTTGGAATCTTACTCATAAATGATCTGACTATAGGTGCTGCAAAAGGACCCCGAGTGTTTCATGTACCTTAATTTTAACTGTGCCTTTAGATATACTGTATTGAGGTAGCTGTTATGCTATAGATTTGGGGAAACAGTAGTTGCTAAATTAATAGTTTACTTATCATCACACATTAAACAAAGGATTCTACTTGTGCCTGGCTTGAGCTTCTGCCCAGATCTTAGGATGCTGCCCTGTCTCTGGAACCCCCACACGATCCTTGAGGCTGTTTGTTTCGTTAGAGTTTCAGCTGGCCCAGTATAAGAAACGCATCCAAAATGCAGAAAGATATATTCTTGTTCTTAAAATGAAGAGTCTCTTTAAAATAGCTCTTGCAGGCATTCCTGAATGCACTGTGCACCACGGTTCTTCTCTTGGACTTCACATTCTGTTTGATATATGTACACCTGCTGTTCAGGGAGATGCCAGGAGTGCATCTCATCTGAGAGTTACAAGGCCACAGGGAAACTCGAGAGCAATGTGGGAAGAAAGCAGCAGCTCACTGGTACTCTGAAGATTCCCAGACTGTCCCTGCCTCCTGCTCGTGCTGGTACATTCGCTTGCATCCTGATTTTGGAAGATGCTGGGCTTCCCCCAAACGGCCACTGGCGTGCACAGCCCTCGGCATGGCAGGGGCAGGATTCTGTGTGTGGGACACCCAGCTGGAAGTGCCCAGGAGGACAAAGGGGAGGGACGCTGTGGGACTAGGGAGAGAGGGCCAGGCCGGCTCCCAAGCTGGAGCTGGCTGCTGGGTTCAGGAATTGTCCTTGTCAGGCCTACAGACAAAGGGTGTTGGTAATTTTGTGGTTTCTGAGGCATTTGGCACTTGTGGCTACAGACAGTGACTTGTCTAAGGGTGTCAAGGTGGTGGCATGGGGAGCTGCATCACGTGCCGAGTTCCCCAGCAGAGGAGGGGCTCCGTGCCCTGGTCTGAGGCTTCTCAAACCTGTTCTGTCAGATCTACCCCACTTCATGCTGATGTCTGCTAAAACCCAGCAGGCAATAAATGTGCTTTAACTAGCCCCTACTGGAAATGCGACAGTATTTTGAATTGGTGAATAATCTGTCGATATCTGACAAATCTGGTCTGAGAAATCTTTGATTAGGTGGCCTGAACATTCTGCATGGCAATCCGTGACTGTTACTTAAAATGAAGAGGAATCTGTAATTTTCTTCCTATCTGTACCAGTGAACAAATTTAAGTGACTTTCGAGCCGCAGTCTCTGCAGCCTCCTTTGTGGCCTCACCGGGAGTGCCTGTGGGTGTCTAGCTGGGCCCCAAGAGAGCCAAATGCTGACACTAGGAACGCAGAACCCATGCC